>NC_083875.1:6875000-7500000 GCF_032452875.1 Bos javanicus
TAAAGATTGGGACATTTTAATTCATATAAAGTCAGTTTATTCATCCCATCCACCCCATCCCCAACCAAGTAAATATTGAACAAATATTGAGCAAATGTTAATTTGAAGGATACCAAACATGGGTCTGCTTGGAATCCATATCTCAGTGTAGCTCTCAATATTAATGAACTTGCAAGGTAAGCTAAGTTGTTTTGGTATCATTTGTATCTCCTGGAAATTAGAACATAATAACTAATAGAAGCAAACTTCTGCAGCATTTCTTACCAATAAGAAAAACGTGCTTAGTTATCAAAACAGAAATGCTAAAATTTCAGGAAAACAAAAAGCAGCAGTAAGGCCATCTTTATTTTGGGGGGCTCCAAAATCACTACAGATGGTGACTGCAGCCATGAAATTAAAAGACGCTTGCTCCTTTGAAGAAAAGCTATGACCAAACTGTGAAAGTGAAAGTGAAGTCACTCAGTCGTGTCTGACTCTTTGGGACCCCATGACTGTAGCCTACCATGCTCCTCCATCCATGGGATTTTCCACGCAAGAAAACTGGAGTGGGTTGCCAATTTCCTCCTCCAGGGGGATATTCCTGACCCAGGGATCAAACCTGGGTCTCCCACATTGCAGGCAGACGCTTTACCGTCTGAAACACCAGGGAGGCCTAGACAGCCCATTAGAAAACAGAAACATTACTTTGCCAGCAAATTTCCATCTAGTCAAAGCTATGGTTTTTCCAGTAGTCATGTGTGGATGTGCAAGTTGAACTATAAAGAAAGCTGAGCTCTGGAGAATTGATGCTTTTGACCTGTGGTGTTGAAGAAAACTCTTGAGAGTCCCTTGGACTTCAAGGAGATCCAACCAGTCAGTCTTAAAGGAAATCAGTCCTGAATTGGAAGGACTAATGCTGAAGCTTAAGCTCCAATACTTTGGCCACCTGATGCAAAGAACTGCCTCATTGGAAAAGACCCTGATGCTGGAAAAGATCGAAGGCAGGAGGAGAAGGGGATGACAGAGGGTGAGATGGTTGGATGGCATCACTGACTCGATGAACATGAGTTTGAGAAAGCTCTGAAATTGGTGATGGACAGGGAAGCCTGGTGTGCTGCGGTCCATTGGGTTGCAAAGAGTCAGACACAACTGAGTGAGTGAACTGACTGAACTGACTGAACTGACTGAACTGAAGGTCATGTTAGAGTCCTTGATAATCAGCAAGTGAACATATGGAGGTATTACACTTGGTACCCCAAATGTTAGAACAGAATGCAAAAATATTCAGAGAAAAAATAAATTTGACCCCCCAAACACAAATTTATGAAAGAGTCTAAAATAAATTTGACCACCAAACATTAATTTCTGAAAGAGTCTAATATGTTTAAGAAGTTATGAAGCCTTCATAAATTCAGTTCTAACAGACAAGAATAAAAAGGGAGGTATAAATGGATTGGATTGCAATGTGTGATAACATAAGACCTCAAAAAATTTTAATATAAGCACAAAGGTTAAAAGGCATACAGCAAAGGATGTATGAAAAGGGTGATGAGGAAATATAAAATTAATGTCAGGAAGACTAATTTTCCAGTGAATTTGAGGTGCTCATCCCACCCCTGCAACAGTGCAAAAGAAAACAAAAAGTTTTATGCTGCTATAGTTGAAGCAAAAAAATAAAGAAATAGAGGGCATTTTGCTAAGCCTGAAGGGTCATGGATGAGACATTGCTTGGGCTAAATTTTGCAAGAAAAGTTTAAGAAATAAAAGAGCCAATCAAGCTTCCAGCCCGGGGCCATGGGTTCCATCCCTAGTTGGGGAACTAAGATTCCCACATACTTTGTGGTACTGCCCCCCCTCAAATTATTAAAAACAGAAGAAATAAGAGAATAAAGGGAGCTTTCTATGCAGAGGAAAACTACAAAGAAT
Organism: Bos javanicus; assembly: GCF_032452875.1. NCBI lineage: Eukaryota > Metazoa > Chordata > Mammalia > Artiodactyla > Bovidae > Bos > Bos javanicus. The sequence continues at coordinate 6,876,906 of NC_083875.1, forward strand.
GCCACAAAGGTATGTTGTTGAGAAGGAGTCATAAGGCTTCCGTTAAGAGAGTGTGAGGATGATCAGATGTCTGAGACATAGCCAGGTCACAAGAGCCTAACGTATCACACCATGGATTTGTGCTGCAATTCAGAGAGATGGAGATCTCTAAAAAATTTTAATATTAGCATTTATAATTATATAGTTCCTTTAAGCACTGCTTTAGCCCCATCTTCCAGGTTTGATATGACACATTTTTCTTATCATTTTGTTCAAAATATATAAATTTTTTTACCTTGTGATACATTTTTGCCCCCAGGGTTCCCAGGTGGTGCTAGTGGTAAAGAACCCGCCTACCAATGCAGGAGACCTAAGAGACATATGTTCAATCCCTGGGTTGGGAAGATCCTCTGGGCAATGGCAAGGCAATCCATTCAAGTATTCTTGCCTGGAGATTCCCATGGACAGAGGAGCCTGGTGGGTTACAGTCCATAGGGTTGACAGAGTCGGATAAGACTGAAGCAGCTTAACACAGCATGTGGCACATATTTTTGCCCCATGAATTAATTAGAAGTGGGACACTTGATTTGTGAATATTTTATGTCTATCTAGGTAGGGTGTTGTTACTGCTTTCTAAGTGAATTCTTATATCGTCAAGGGACATACTTTGTAAATGTCCATCTTTTAAAATCAATTTGGGAATTATTTCATTGCCTGGGATGTGATCTAACTTGGTAAGTATTCCATGTTCATTTGAAAAAACTATGTATTCATTAGTCATTAGGTGTGATGTTTTATGTCTGTCAATTTGGTGAAGGTCAATCGTTTATTTTCTTTTACTTTATTTTTTAAATTAATTTTCCTTGGAGTATTGTTGCTTTATAATGTTATCTTAGTTTCTGCTGAACAGCAAAGTGAATCAGCTATATGCGTATACATTCATCTCTTTTCTGGATTTCCTTTCCATTTAGGTCATCACAGAGCACGGAGTAGAGTTCCCTGTGCCATACAGTAGGTTCTCATTATTTGCTTTGCAAATAAGATCTATACCATTTTCTAGATTCCACATATATGCATTAATACACAATATTTGTTTTCTCTTTCTGACTTACCTTACTCTGTATGACAGTCTCTAGGGCCATCCAAGGTCAGTCATTTAGATCTTCTACATCTTTACTAATTTTTTATAGGGTGGTTCTATCAACTAAGAGAAGAACATTAAAATCTTCTATTATAATTGTAGATTCAACTGTTTATTCCTTTTCTTCTGTTTCTTCATATATTTTAAAGCTGTTCTATAACTGTAATACATTAGTAATAAATGTGTGTGTATGTGTGTGCTCAGTTGTGTTCGACTCTTTGCAACCCCATGGACTATGAATAGCCTGCCAGGCTCCTCTGTCCATGGGATTTCCCAGGCAAGAATATTGGAGGGGGTTGACATTTCCTTCTCCAGGGGATCTTCCCAAAACAGGGATTGAACCCACATCTCTTGTATCTCCTGCAGCGGCAGGCAGATTCTTTAAGACTGCACCATCTGGGAAGCCCATATTAGTAATATATTGGTACTTTAATAATCATGAAATGTCTCATTTTGTGAATAGCAATCTCCTGTCTTGAAGTTTGAAGGAGCCACAAGCTCACAGTTTCGCCCAGTGGACTCTGTTTTTCTGAGACAGACTCCTCTCTCATTTCTGTCTGCAGTTTCCCAAGCCCCATGCAATAATCCCCACACATGTGTAGCTGCAGTTATCCAGGGATTTGGAGGGAGTTTATGTTAAGACTCTGTGAGTCATTCCTCCTGCAACTTTCTCATTTCCAGTATTTCTCTCCTAAATTTCCAGCTGCTTTGTCAACCCTAAACAATGTCTTTTTGACAGCGAGCTGCTAGGATATAGTCTAGAGGGTCATCATGAAGACTTTAGAAACTGTTCTAAAGGCGATGGGATGCACTGAAGATTTTGAAAGAGGGGCATGATGTGGTGCAAACTTAATGACAATAAGATGATTCTCAGTGCTCTAGGGAGTCTGTAGTTGAGTAGTAAGAGTGAATGTCGAGAGAGACCAGCTCGGGTGTGACTACAGTAGTCCAGACATGTCCTCTGAGCTTCATTGTGGACTGGCTATCTGCAGTGATAAACACACTCTGGGAAACTGAAAGTAACATTTTTCACAAGGAATCAATCTTTGTAAATGTCTATGTTTCTGGGTATGTTAAGGCCTGATTCACTATATTTTGGTTTATGAAGTGTAAGCAATTGAGCAGTCCTTTTAATACAGAAAAAAGTTGACAACAGCATATTTCACTTAACAAATATTAACTGAGGGACTGTTAAGTGACTGTTGGTCTCTGACCTAAGGCGGGGACATACTAGACAAAGTCCTTAGCTTCAGAGAGGTTATGGTCTAAAAGGGTAGATGATAATAGATTAATGGACCTGGCTTTGACAGGTGGAGGTAAGTGTGCTGCAAAATATGAGGAGAAGATTTATCGAAAATGAACTGTAACTTCAGAGTGTTCAAGTAAGTCTTCGCCAAGGAGGTCACATCTCAACAGTGACCTCAATGAGGAGAGGACAGAGTCATGTGCAAACCCAGCAACATCAGACATCCAGATGGGAGAGTGTTTTGGTGTCCATGTATTGCAAGAACAGAATGCTGGCGTTTGGGCTTCCCAGGTGGCGCTAGTGGTAAAGAAATTACCGGCAATGCAGGAGTTACAGGACACACGGGTTTGATCCCTGGGTCGGGAAGATCCCCTGGAGAAGGAAACAGCACCCCACTCCAGTATTCTTGTCAGGAGAATCCCGTGGACAGAGGAGTCTTGTGGGCTACATTCCATAGGGTCACAAAGAGTCAGATGCGATTAAAGCGAATTAGCACACATAATGCTGACATTCAGAAAGATGGTGTCTGAGACACAGCCAGGGCAAAAGACTGTCAGGTCTCAAGGGCCATTGTTAGGAGTTTGATTTTATTATTAAGCATGACTGGTAGTCACCGGAGTAGGAAAGTAACATGAGCTGATTTATATTTTGAAAGTATCACAACAATGTGTTTATTAGAGCAATTCTTCTTAATCATTTCTTTTTGCGGAGAAAATGCTCTGTGACTTCTTGCATTTCTGTATATCTTGAGAGCAGAAGTACATGCTACCTTGGTGGCAGATTATCTTTCTAAGGGTATCTGGGTGAAGAACAGCCTTGGAGGTTGGAGACAGTGCCTTCCTCAGGAGCACATACGCTAAGCGTGCATTCCACCCCTGTAATGCAGCCCACTGCGTGTATCTCATGGGCTTCCCAGGCGGCGCTAGTGGTAAAGAACCTGCCTGCCAATGCAGGAGACGTAAGAGATGTGGGTTTGGTCCCTGGGGTGGGAAGATCCCCTGGAGGAGGGCATGGCAATCCACTCCAGTATTCTTGCCTGGAGAATCCCCATGGACAGGGGAGCCTGGTGGGTTACAGTCGATAGGGTTGCAAAGAGGTGGACATGACTGAGAGACTTAGCATGCACACGCGTGTATCTCCTAGCTCTCTTTGAGACACCCCAGAGGACTAGGGGCTCAGGAAACAGGAGTAAACATTGATTTTCTGGCTCTTGCTCTTTTCTTGGGCAACGAAGTCTTATGTCTCTGACTCAGAATTGTGTCTTTTTCCAGCATCCATGAAACTGTAGCAGCCTAATTTATTAGTTTGTAAGTCTGATATAAGCTCATATCCTTCATTTTTTGACCATTTTGGCAAGGAGGATGAGATACTGACAGACATAGCACATTCTGGAAAAGACAGGAGGATACCCTCTCAGGCCAGGAATGGGGAGAGAGAAGTCTGTGGGAATCAGAAATGAAAGGTATCAAATCCAGTAGTCTGTTTGGCAATAGATGGTGTCCTTCTCTTCACTGCTTTTTAATGAGGGGAGATTGGAGAAGTGGCGGCCGGCCAAGCAGAGGGAACTGGGCTTAAAGACAGAATACAATCCCCACTTCCTCTTCATTAAAAAACTATGAAAAGAAAGATAGCGTTTATTGCCAAGTTGATTGTATGATTGGGGAAGGGGGGGCGGTAATCAGGAAAGGAGAGCTTTTCTCCCGTCTGATTGTTTGTCACAGGTTTGCCCAAATGTGCAAGCTATGACCAAGATTCATCTTGGGTGGGTGAATTTTCCATTCACTGGCAGATAACAGCTACAACAATACTCATTTACATTTAATGTGAAAGGGGGAAAATTTGCATGTAGTATGAGCAGAAACCTGGCAAATAGTAGATGTTTGGCCGATTCAGTGGAAGGGGAGGAGTGGCAGTGTGTGTAGGACTCAAGGAAGAAGGGCAATATCCAAGCCATCGTACGGCCCCACCATTTTTCAGTTTATCTTGCAAGCCTTGAAAGCCTCTCAGAAAGGACATTAAGAAATCTCAAGAGATTGTTTTCCATAAAGTCTTAGCTGCTATAGGAGAGTTTTGGCCACATGTGTGTGCATGTGTGCTAAGTTGCTTCAGTTGGGTCCAACTCCTTGCAAACCCATGGACTGTAGCCTGCCAGGCTCCTCACTCCCTGGGAATTCTCTAGGCAAGAATACTGGAGTGAGTTGCCATGCCATCCTCTAGGGGATCTTCCCGACCCAGGGATTGAACCTGTGTTTTCTGTGGCTCCTGCATTGCAGGGGGATTCTTTACTGCTAAGCCACTGGGAAACCCTTTGGCCACGTGGAAGACACCAAATTCCAGTGGGAAGCCATAGATGAGGCATCAGCTAAGATTTGGATCCACTGTGGCTATAGACTTTTTTTTTCAGGAAGATATCCATCAAGGATTTATTGAAGTAAAACTTCATGGTAAATCCTTCAAAATAAGGTAGTTGTGAAATATACCCCCAGATAACTGAATGAATCTCTAAATAACAGTTTCCTATGAATCACTTATGAGGTCCTCATCCTTCTTCTTTCCCCAAACCAGGTCTCTGTCAAGATCCCGTCTGCATCACCAAAGCCACAAAGACTGCACAACACTATTTCTTAGAGATGTTAGTAAGAGACCAATTAAATGTTGGGGCACATCTAAGAAAAATTATGACTCTGAAAGAGTCAATCAAGAGGTTTGCTTTCATAGAGAATTTTCATAGAAATTTCATAGAGAAACCTCTAGAAATAGAGGAGCAGTTATCTTTTGAGGTTAGTCCTAGTTTATTATGGGGCTTCCCAGTTGGCGCAATAGTAAAGAATCTGCCTGTCGATGTAGGAGACTTGCAGGACATGAGGTTTATATCCCTTGGTCAGGAAGATCCCTTGGAGAAGGAAATGGCAACCCAGTCCAGTATTCTTGCCTGGAGAACCCCATGGACAGAGGAGCCTGGCAGGTTACAGTCCATGGGATAGCAAAGAGCATGCAATCATATCATATATTTTCCTGTACACTATGGTGGGATGTACCCACTCCAGTGTTCTTGCCTGGAGAATCCCAGGGACAGGGGAACCTGGTAGGCTGCCGTCTATGGGGTCACACAGAGTCGGACATGACTGAAGTGACTTAGCATAGCATGGTGGGATGTGAGGAAACAGGCATTGATACAGTGTTTGTTCTTGATTTCTTCTCTTCTTAACCCTCAACTGAGGTAATACATATGTCTGGCTAATGGATTATGGGAAGGAAGAAGACTGATCACTGAAGTCTGCAGTCTCTGGGTTCCTGTGATGTAGACCAAGTAAGAAAACTTCAGGCCCACCCGCTGCATAGTTTTTGTGAAACTCTTAAGGATAAAAAGCAAATCTTCCAAGCTTCCACACAGAGAGAAGAGTTTATCAATAATGATAAACTCAGAATCAGGAGAGATATTCCCACTGCAACTCAGGAAGCTGCAACAGAGTAAAAAAATATTTATGGTTTTAAGGAATTTGAAGATACTACAGGCAGCCAAGATATAACACAGGGGTGAGGGAGAGAATGTAAAACTTATCTCACAAAATTGAGTAATTAACTCAACAAAATTATAGATGCATATAAAGACTTGAAGAATACAAGGTGATATGTGAACAGTCTACATCATAAAAACTCAGAAAAGTAATTTTTTTTTATGTCCATGGAATATTTTTTTTAATGGATATGTATTTGGTCACAGAATAAATCTTAACTGATTCCAGGAATGCACATTTTATGGCAACAACTTTGGACTGAAAAAAAAGAAAAGAAAAATGTAAAATTTCTGGTTATTTGGAGATATTAATGATAAACATAAGAATAACCTATATGAAAACCTACAGGATATAGCTAAAGGAAAATCCACAGCTTTAATAGATTTCACTATTAAATAAGAAAGATTTAAAACAAGTGGAATAGCCATTCAATTTAAGAAAGAGGAAAAATACAGGAGCTGGAAATTAATAAAGATAAAAGCAGAAATTACTGATTTAGGAAATGATAATAATAGTTAACATCTATAGAGCATTTGCCATATACCAATTACTGACTAAGTGCTTTGTAAGCATTGTGTTATTTAATCTTCATAACTCTAAGAGATAATATTCTTCATGACAATTAACAGTCATAGATCTTTATGAGACAAATAACTATATCAGACTCTACAAAGAAAAATAGAATTACAATTGTCACAGAGGTTTTTTAAAGAACTCCTTCAGCCTTTGATGAGTTTAGAAAATAACAGGCCAACACTCCCTGCAAAATTAACAAAATAAAAACAAAGCTCAGAGAATTTGAATAATTAAACAAGGTTGAGTACATGTATATTTATGTTTTTCTCTTACAAACCTGTTACATGCTCAGAATTAATAAACAAAACTGAAATATTAAGACCCCAATGAAAGTTAAATCTGAAAAGCTGTATCTCATACAGGTCACTGTCTTTGTCTAGAATTTAATATATCAAAGAATTAACAAGCATTTCCAAGGAGAAAAATCATGAAATTTTAACTGTATCTTCATCTGAAATCAAATAACAAATGATGAACTTATTTTCAAAATTTATGAGATGAAGCCAAATCTATACATACAAGCAAATTAACAGCCCGGAAAAATTTGAAAACAAGAAAAAAAAAATTTTCAACTCAGAAAGTTCTGATGTGTAAAAACTGAGGAAAACCAGCAAGAAAGGACTTCTGAAAATGAAGTATTAATAAAAAAAAAAAAAACTATTTTAAAAGACAAAGAAAAAGACATTAAATCTTTTTGCTCTTACTTTTAATTTCTCTTTCCTATTCTAATTCATTCTGAGCAAACTCAAGTGTGGGTCATAACTGTATTTTTTTCTCAGCCTCATTCTTCTGCAAAGTGTTTCTAAAGTTGTATTTAGTGATGGAATTCCTTTTTGTTCTCTCCGGATCTCATTCAGCTACCTTTTCATTCATCCTTTCTCATCATCTTTCCTGGACTCTTTTGTATCACAGGCCTATTCCTTTCCATGAATTACTTATTCCTTCCCTAGGTGTTGGCTGTTCTGTAGAGGACAAAAGGTGGGAAATACCAGTCCTTTTTCCCTTGAGGGTAAGAGATCAGTTAGGCTGTCTCTGGGTCCTTGGACCTTTAAACTGTGAACCCTGCATGTTTCTGTCAGCCTTCCATGCCATGAAGATTGGTCCACATGTATTGCAAGCAGAATGAAGTGGATGCAAGGGGGTTGGGAGGGGGCGGGGGTGCAGTTGGGGTTGGGGTCAGGAGTGGAAGGATGAGAGCCGCAGTCTTCACAGAGCTAATCCAAGGTCTTCTTCCTGCTCAGGTCCACCCCAGACCTGGTGTTCCCAAGCTGCCCCAGTATGTCTATTACCTCTATTTTTGGCTGATTGGTACCAAAAGAATCCTTTCTCAACATATTATCTTTTCTTGCCTTTCCTATTTTGTTTCTAGTCATTATTTTCAGTGACATTACTTAAAACATCAAGCTGATTCTTTAAATACCTGCTCCAGCTTTCTTTAGTCAATCGCCTTATCTTTCTATTAATAAGACCCAGGGAAGTGCTTTTTTAAAATTTTAAAATTATGTATTCTTAGGGGAGAGATCTGTTTGAGTGGACTCTCTTTGATTCTTTCTACTGAAGCACTGTTTGGTGTACACTTCCTCAGTCAACTATCTGAAGGTTTATACTCCCTTCTCTCTGTGATTCTGCTGACTGCTGTAGGACCCTCCCGGACACTGTACTCCTGGAGGTAGAGGTCACTTCTGGTTGTTCTGCAGCAGCCCTCCATCTTCTCCTGCCAGAATTAGCAGATGAAGATCCATAATCCCTACATGAGCCACTTTCAGCTCTTCCAGGCTCAGTTTGTTCTGCAGCTGATTTCATATCTTAGAATGTCAAGTGCTACTCCCTCTCCAGCCTGCTTCTTGATTCAGTGCATTGCTGGCAGTTCTTTATCCTCCCTCTAGTCCTGGAGGATAAAGGTTCACGTCAAGCTGTGCTTGTTTGTAACACAGTGATACACTTGGCCAAAACCACTGGTCCTACGTGTCAGAGACTGCAGATATGAAAACAGGCAGTTCCAAATACAGAGATTGCATAGTATGGAAACTATATGGTGTTAGAAAAGTGGAGAACTTGTATAAAGAGAATAAATTGCCCTAGGGAGACTACATCTGTGGGTCCCTGTGTATCTCAGGGTTAGTATATTTTTAGGGAAATAATTGTTAAAGGGGTTAGAAATTGGTTGAGGAAAGTAGATAAAAGGCTATGTTCCTGTTTATGTGTGAGGTCTGTCTGTTACTGTCACCCTCTGTAATCATGTCTTTTTAAAGTTTTTTTTTTTTTAACTGTGGTAAAAATCAATAACATAAGTTTACTATTTTAACCATATTTAACTCAGTCCAGTGGCACTGAGTACATTTACATTGTTGCGCGACACTCACCATCATCCATCACTTGAATTTTTCACCTTCCTAAACTGAAACGTGTATGTGCTCAGTCGAATCTGACTCTCTGCAGCTCCATAGACTGTAGCCCACCAGGATCCTCTGTCCAAGGGATTTTTCAGGCAAGAATACTGGAGTGGGTTGCCATTTCCCCCTCCAGGGAATCTTCCAGAGCCAGGAATTGAACTCACGTCACCAGCATCTCCTACACCGGCAGGTGAATTCGTTACCACTGGCACCACCTAAATTGAAACTCTGTTCCCATTAAACTCTAAGTCCCCATTACCCCCCATCCCCTGGCATCTACCAACTGTGCTCATGCTTTTTGTAGGTCATAAAGTTAAGCATAAATCATAATATCAGAGATGCAAAAGTTAAAATGTGTTAATGGATGGTTAACTAAAAGTGAGATAAGAATAACATATGGTAAAATTAGAAGATTCAACATTGTTTTTAAAAGTCACTATTTAACATAAGAGAATTTAACTACAATGCAAAAAAATCAAAGGCTTTTAACATTTTTTAAAAAGATTAACAGGATAAAGATTATTTCCATCAGCACTTCAGCATGAAATAAATGGGATTCTCCAAATGTTTACCTGAAAGACTTGTAAAGAAGAATAAATGACAGAGAAATGGAGAGAGTCCAGAGAACCAGGGGGACTGGTCAAAAATGGGGACCATGACCACTTCTGGACTTGAAAGGGGAGGAGGTATCTTTAAAATTTGGTCTCCTAAACCCCTGAGGGCCACCCTCCACAGAGGGAGTCAGTCCAAGAAAGGAACAGCATGGCCAGGTAAAGAGGAGCTTCTTTTTTTCCACTCCTCAATCTTCTTTCTCTCGAGGCACAAATAAAAGGCAGAAAAGATCAGAGAATGAATGTGGAGAGACAGAGAAAATCAACCTGAAAAAGAGGTATTTAAGGCTTTCCTTTGGATTGGCCCACTCTCGTGCCTCGAGGGTGTATTATCCTTTGTTTACAGAGTAAAACTCTGAGCTGTAACCAAGCTGTAACACTGGTCCACCATTTCAAATTTTTGTTGCAGCGAGACAGAACCGAGGAAATTACACATTCTCCCGACATATGCTGTGACTTGGATCTAACCTGGCTGAAGCAACTTTGACTCAGCCGCAGCAAGGAGGAGGCCAAGCACAGCAGAAGCCCAAGTTGGCAAAAGCTCATGTGGTGGGCTTCCCTGGTAGCTCAGAGGGCTTCCCCGGGGGCTCAGATGGTAAAGAATCTGCCTGCAATGCAGGATATCTGGATTTGATCCCTGTGTTGGGAAGATCCCCTGGAGGAAAGCATGGCAATGCACTCCAGTATTCTTGCCTGGAGAATCCCCATGGATGGAAGAGCCTGGTGGGCTATAGTCCATGGGGTCACAAACAATTGGACTTGACTGAGCAACTAAGCACAGCACAAGGCTAGGAAATGATGACAGACAAAAACATAAAGGCAAAGGGAGAGTGGATATTGACACATTTAAAGCTCATTAAGTAAAGACTAAATGAGAGTAATCCTAGTGGGATTATAGATTAAGAACAAGAATTAGGGACTAGAAAACTGAGCAAAAATATGAAATTGTTTTAGAAAATGAAACCAAGGAAGGAAGTTTGGACGTTAGAAAAAGACGATAAAAGTAGAATAAAACAATGAAAATAAAATCCACATAAATCAAGGCAAACATACACAAAAACGGTAACCCAACAATGGACATTAGCACAATTGCTTTCATTAGTTTTACTTTTATATTTATATATTTTCAGATTTTTGAAATAATAAATATGCCTTATTTATATAACAAAAGAGGGGAAAGTATTTAGACCATAAAGACACACACACACAAACACAGCCCAGCTAGCCAGTTGAATGGAAAGAATATATTACAGAGGAGGAAACTGTTCAGAATTAAGTAATTTGCCTAAAATCACACCAATAGTGAGTTTTCAGCTATTTATTTGCATGAGTAAGGCTTCGAAGAAAAAAAAGTAATGAAGAAATAATTTTTTCCTGCTCTGCTGTATCCACTCTCAGCTACATTTAAAACTCATTTACAATAGTTCTCTCTCAAGGTTTCTGCCACATTTATTTCGTCTTTTTCCCCCTCAAGTAGAGAAAAGGCAGAGACTTCTCTGGTGGTTTAATGGTTAAGACCCCATATTTCTAATGCAGGGGGGTGTGGGCTGGATCCCTGGTTGAGATACTAAGACTCCATATGCTACATGGTGTGGTAGAAAAAAAAATAGAGAAGAGGCAAGTGTATCTTTTGTTATATGCCATTTCAAATACTATAAGTAAGCAGACCCAGTACATTTGATAAACCCCTAATGTGAATGTTCTAATATTCAAGAACAAATATAAGAATGGCATTGTATTACTTTTCCAAGGCAACCAGTTGTGCAATATCAGCATTGAAAGAAAAGAGGGAATTTGATGGAGATAAGTCTGTTCATGGTTCCCCTTCTGCCTCCTGTGGGGGTGGTACCCTCAGCTCCACAAGTGCCCTCATCTCCCACTCCCTTGGAATTCTTACATTTCTCCCACCACCCACCTTATCTACCATGGAAGACATGCCTGTTAAGAATCACTGCATTTTTTGCGTTTCACACTTTCCTTTCAGTAGTTTAAACGATAACATCAAGCATTTTTGTCTTCCTTCTAATATAATAAACATGGATTCCATATTTTTAGAAACTGCCAATTCCACTGCCTGAAAGTTACAGGAAATTCTCATCGCTGAGAAAAGCATTGCCTCTGCTAAACTTTCCTGTCACTGTCATCTCCACCAAAGCACCCTGGAGAATCCACAGTCAGTACCTTTTTTTGTATGGAAGCAAAGGATGTTTTGCCCCTTTGCCCTTTGCCCTTTGCCCACTGCCTTGCACTTCTGCTCCTGGCATTTTACATTAGGAGAAAGTCCAGACATCACAAAAGAAATACAAGGGGAATCTGAAAACTGAATATGAATAAATAAAGCCAGACCTGACTAATGGGGAGTTGTTGCTACTGTAACTGATCCTTGCAACTTTATTGAACAGATGGGATTCCTAAAAGATCTTAGAAAATGATAGATAATTGGAAGGTGGCCTATGTTATCTAACTGTCATATTCTGAACACAAGAAGAGTTCTGCAGGAAAATAACTAAATTAGTAGCATGTAAAACAAATGTGTTTATTGTTTTTTAGTATTTATGGCTCTCTGGATAGCTGATAGCTTATTTGACTATACTTCTGCCTAAACCAATTTAAATTAATCTAGCTGGTAAATTGAATAATGTTATATCAACTGCTTTGCTGCAATCAAGATATATTGCATCTAACTCAACTCTCTTAATCTGGTAACCATATTTTCCAGTGTTGATGGATAATTGCCTTTAAGTGCATCTCTGTCCTCCCTGCTTTTAGGTCTGGCAGATAGGACCATTACTGGAAGTGGTGTGTTCCCAGAACCATTTTGAGAAAGCAATTTGGCTTAACTCTCCCATCAGTAATATCAGTATAATCTGAGAGTTCTAAAGGCTATTAGCTTTCTGTAATGGTCTTTGACTCCCTTAAATAATGACCCAAAAGGATCTAACAGACAAGAGGAAACAAACTTCAACTTTCAACTCCTAATATTTTCTCCATTTCAGGATGAATGTTCACCATAGTTCAGAAGTCCGTAAAAAATAAAAAAGTGAAAGCATTAGTTGCTCAGTTGTGTCTGACTCTTTGAGGCCCCATGAACTGTAGCCCACCAGGGTCCTCTGTCAATGGAACTCTCCAAGCAAGAATACTGGAGTGGGTTACCATCCCCCTTCTTCAGGGGATCTTCCCAACCCAGGGATCAAATCCAGGACTCCTGCATTGCAGGCAGATTCTTTACCATCTGAACCACCAGGAAAAGAATACCTGTATAAAGATGTGTGTGCTATATCATTGAATACAGACTATCCAGCTAATCAAATCTGTAATTTCCAAAACTAAATTTTTCCCTTGTCAATCCATTTCCAATTATACTTTCCTTTGACATTTGTAGTGTGACACATCAGGAAGTTATGAAGAAACAAAATGCCGATGAGTCTTGTAGACCAGTAATAACAACTGAACTACAACCATTTCAGTAATGCACAAAATCCCAAGTCTCTTTGACCAATAGGGCAGGCTCAGAATTATGAGTCGTTTGCACTTCCTGTTTTCTTTGAAACATTTGGTGGATATTAAGCTTGGCTTTGAAATCTCAGCTTACATATGCTTCTGTTTCAGCCAGGAAGTCTTCTCTTTTAGATTTTGTCAATAATTGCTTAGTCCTTTAATGTTCAATGTTAGAGCTGTGACTTTGTGAATTTAGCTTCACAAAGCTAAACATCGTCTTCACTTTTTAAGATTTGTTGCTCTTCTTCAGTCGCTCAGTCGTGTCCTACTCTTTGCTACCCCATGGACTGCAGCACACCAGGCTTCCCTGTCCATCACCAACTCCTGGAGCTGGATCAAACTCATGTCCTTTGAGTCATTGATGCCATCCAAACATCTCGTCCTCTGTCGTCTCCTTCTCCTCCTGCCTTCAGTCTTTCCCAGCATCAGGTTGTCTTCCAATGAGTCAGCTCTTCACATCAGTGGCCAAAGTATCGGAGCTTCAGCTTCAGCATCAGTCCTTCCAATGAACATTCAGGATTGATTTCCTTTAGGCTTGACTGGTTTGATCTCCTTGCAGTCCAAGGGACTCTCAAGAGTCTTCTCCAACACCACAGTTCAAAAACATAAGTTCTTCCACACTCAGCCGTCTTTATGGTCCAACTCTCTCATCAGTTCTTGACTACTAGAAAAACCATAGCTTTGACTAGAGGAACCTTTGTCAGCAAAGTCATGTCTCTGCTTTTTAGTATGCTGTCTAGGTTTGTCAGTTTTTCTTCCAAGGAGCAAGTGTCTTTTAATTTCATGGCTGAAGTTACCATCTGCACTGATTTTGGAGCCTAAGAAAAAGTCTGTCACTGTTTCCATTGTTTCCCCACCTGTTTGCCATGAGGTATTGGGGCCGGATGCTATGATCATCACTTTTTGAATATTGAGTTTTAAGCCAGCTTTTTCATGCTCCTCTTTCACCTTCATCAAGAGGCTTTTTAGTTCCTCTTCACTTTCTGCCATAATGGTGCTGTCATCTGCGTATCTGAGGTTATTGATATTTCTTCTGGTAATCTTGATCCCAGTTTGTGTTTCATCCCGCCCAGCATTTCACATGATGTACTCTGCATATAAGTTAAATAAGCAGGGTGACAATATACAGCCTTGACAGACTCCTTTCCCAATTTGAAACCAGTCCATAGTTCCATGTCTGGTTATGTTTCTAAGATCTCCTGTGATCATGATTATTGGTGACTGTTGGTAACTATCACGATTATTGTTAGACTCGAAGGAAGATGGCCGTGTTCCCCACGATGGGGCACGAGCTTGTAAGGGGTTTTCCAAGTGAGGGCACAGGTAACTATGCATCCACATTTGTCATTGCTTCCTCTTATGAACAGCGAACCCAAATTTTAGTGTAGCATTTAGCTCTGGCAATGTCATTCTAGATAAGACAGGAGGGGCTGCCTGTTTTCTGTCATAGAGAAAACTTGATATTTCCAAGAACTGTTGTTCTTTTCAGCTGAAGACTAAAGACGATCCACAAATCCTTGGGGATTAAACATTAGGAAGATGACCACTAAATGATCATGCCTTGAACCTCTACTGCTAAGGGAAAACCAAAACATGTAAACAGAAAAATAATAAATGCTTCTGTTTGTTATATTTCATCAAATGAGACTTAATATGTAAGTATTTCTGTTTTATCTTGAGTTGACATAAATGTGTAATCTAGTACATGGATATAGAATAGAAATATATTTATATCTGTTTGGACCAAAATCAAAATGAGATCATATTCTGGAAAGTACTTTATGCTTTATGATACATTTAAAATATAAGATTTACTACACATAGATTTAGGTAGGCCTTAGAAGCAAGATGCTCCTTCAGCACTATCACACTGACTTATCGAATTGGAAGTAGGTTATCTGATTCTTCACTGACATTTTTAGGTAATCATTTGAGCATCATATAATTTTCAAACCCAAATCATTCCTTAAATGGAAAACTGTAAATCATAAAATATTTCCAGAGGAGCCAAGATGACTGTCTCAAATCTTCTTTGGTTTTCAGATACATATGTTAGGCAGTATTTCAAAAGGCATAAATATGTATAAATGCTCTACAAAAATCTGCTTGAGTTACTCTTATATCTCTAAGATATCTTATATCTCTAACTCCTATATCTCTAATTTCTTTATACATACAAACACGTGTACTCACATATCCATATATTCACATATATGTGACTTTTTAAAAGATAAAATTATATATATAGACATTTCTCCAAAGAAGACATACAGATGGCTAACAAACACATGAAAAGATGCTCAACATCACTCATTATCAGAGAAATGCAAATCAAAACCACTATGAGGTACCATTTCACACCAGTCAGAATGGCTGCGATCCAAAAGTCTACAAATAATAAATGCTGGAGAGGGTGTGGAGAAAAGGGAACCCTCTTACACTGTTGGTGGGAATGCAAACTAGTACAGCCACTATGGAGAACAGTGTGGAGATTCCTTAAAAAACTGGAAATAGAACTGCCTTATGATCCAGCAATCCCACTGCTGGGCATACACACTGAGGAAACCAGAAGGGAAAGAGACACGTGTACCCCAATGTTCATCGCAGCACTGTTTATAATAGCCAGGACATGGAAGCAACCTAGATGCCCATCAGCAGATGAATGGATAAGAAAGCAGTGGTACATATACACAATGGAGTATTACTCAGCCATTAAAAAGAATACATTTGAATCAGTTCTAATGAGGTGGATGAAACTGGAGCCTATTATACAGAGTGAAGTAAGCCAGAAGGAAAAACACCAATACAGTATACTAACGCATATATATGGAATTTAGAAAGATGGTAACGATAACCCTGTATACGAGACAGCAAAAGAGACACTGATATATAGAACAGGCTTATGGACTCTGTGGGAGAGGGAGAGGGTGGGAAGATTTGGGAGAATGGTATTGAAACATGTGAAATGTCATGTATGAAACGAGATGCCAGTCCGGGTTCGATGCACGATGCTGGATGCTTGGGGCTGGTGCACTGGGACGACCCAGAGGGATGGTATGGGGAGGGAGAAGGGAGGAGGGTTCAGAATGGGGAACACATGAGAAATAAAGGAATAAAAAATTTAAAAAAAATAAAATAAAATAAAGACAGGTTCAAAAACTTCAAAAAAAAAAAAAGATAAAATTATATATAGGCTTTGTACATTAGCCAGTTTTCATATCTTACCCAAAAAAATCATTTTAAGAAACAAAGACATTTTGCATTAATTTTTGAACAAGTGTTTTTAACTCTCAATTATATGTTTTAAACCTATAAAGTACAAATAAATTCACCTGAATGAACTTTGAGCTCAAAAATTATGTCTTTTGCTACCTGCATAATTTACTACAGATTTTAGGATACTGTTAAATCCAAAGTGGATACTTAATAATTGTTTGGATTGCTAGAAAATATCTTTCTAATATACTCCTACATAGAATTCTGTATCTGACTTCTAGGTTTTCAGTCACCATTAATGATAATGAGATATGCTTACAGCATACAGAATACCAAGAATTGCTGATAAAAAAAAAGGAGGTGTGCTCAGCAGTGTGACTCCTTGCAACTCCCATGAAGTTCCTCTGTCCATGGGATTTTCCTGGCAAAAATACTGGAGTGGGTGCGACATTTCCTCTTCCAGGGGATCTTCCTGACTCAGGTATCGAACCTGCATCTCTTGTGTCTCCTGCATTGCAAGCAGACGCTTTACCACTGAGCTGCCAGGGAAGGCCCAGTAAAAGAAGTCAAGCCCTAAAATCACCAAGGATCATCCAACCATATGCAGTCTGAATAAATCAGAGTGATGGAGAAGCACCTTCTCTTTTTCTAAAAGAGACTTGGGTTGTAAATGATGCCTGTTTATCCAGGTCACCCTTGTTTTATTTCGGTGTGTGCAGGCACTTTCTCTTCCCCACTGCTGCCAGACGTGACTAGCATGTGATAGCGACAAATCAATTACACAATGTCTGAAGTAACAAGGCACTCTTGTCAAGTAGATCTTATGAGTCTGGAATGTTCTGTGTATGGAGCCATGATATTAATCCAGTAAATGCTCTAGTTAGACTCCAGTCAGCAGATTTTTAGACAGGGATTCTTATGTACTTATCATTTTGATAAGGATTTCTAAGGAGTTTCTATCCCTGGGGATTTGATCTTATTGGGAGGACAAAGTGATAGACAAAAACAACAACAACGACAGCGCAAACCAATTATATGATCCAGTGATAAAATGAATGCTACGGATTGTAAGTGTTTGAGGAATAAAGGAATCAGTATGATCAGCTGTGTTCAGAGGTAGGCCTATGAGGAGTGTGAGCTATCAGGGAAGCCCCACAGCTCACACTCCTCATAAACCTACCTCTGAACACAGCTGATCATACTGATTCATTTATTCCTCAAGGACTTCCCTGGTGGCTCATGTGGTAAAGCAGCTGCCTACAATGTGGGAGACCTGGGTTCAATCCCTGGGTCAGGAAGATGCCCTAGAGAAGGAAATGGCAACCCACTCCAGTACTCTTGCCTGG
The DNA here is from genome assembly GCF_032452875.1 of Bos javanicus. Taxonomy (NCBI): domain Eukaryota; kingdom Metazoa; phylum Chordata; class Mammalia; order Artiodactyla; family Bovidae; genus Bos; species Bos javanicus. Next base: position 6,894,430 of record NC_083875.1, read on the forward strand.
AAAATCCCACGGACAGAGGAGCCTGGTAGGCTATAGTCCCTGGGATTGCAAAGAGTCGGACTTGACTGAACAACTTCACTTTCTTTATGAGGAGTGTGGGTCTTGGGAAAAAAGCCAGATTTGAGTTGGTGGCAAGGATGGTAGAGATTTGAGTGAGGAGTATGGCTCATCTAAGTGTCTATACGGCATCGGGATCAGAGCAGGAGCTCTGTAGTTAGATCTCCTGCTCAACTCAAAGCCTGTCCCTGTGTTTCCTAAACTGACTTTATCTCAATATTTTTACCTGTAAAATGAGGAAGATAATAGTGTATATATATATATATGTATATGTATATATGCACATATACTGTCATATATATATAAGTATATATATACTATTATGTGTGTATATATAAAAGTTTATACTGTGTATATTATATCAATAATATATAGAATTTTATGGGTTCTAGATCCTTATTTCACTGAGGATTTTATTTTACTTTTTAAATACTACATCATTACCTTTTAATAAACAACCAAAATACAAAGCACCATAGTAAATTGATGGCAGTTTGGCCTTTTTGTTTCTCTTTGGCCTTTTTGTTAAAACTAAATAAATTAAATCTTCCTTATTACTATTAGAGTTCAAACTTTGACTCACAAAGAGCAGAGTTTACCCTTATTTCATAATCTTAATATATACCAATGACCAATATATGTTTATATATTTATTTTATATAAACAATATATGTTTAAAATATTTATTTTAAAAAATATTTTTATATTTTTAAATATAAAATTAAATTAAAATTAAATTAAATATAAAAATAAATTTTTTATAATATATAATATAATATAATATAAATTAAATATAATTTTTTATTTTATTTTTTAATTTAAAATTTATATTTAAAATCTAAAATTTTAAATATAAATTTAAAAATATTAAAAAATTTAAATATAAAATTAAATTAAATATAAAAAATAAAAATTTTTATAATATATAATATATTATAATATAATATAATATAATAAAAATTAAATATAAAAAATTAAATTAAATTAAATATATTTTATATATTTATTTTATATAAACCAATATATGTTTAAAATATTTATTTTAAAAAATATTTTTATATCCTCCAACTTTAAGTGTTTTCATTCCTGCACAATACATTGTTTCTTTTTATATGAGTGAGTGAGTGAGTGAAGTTGCTCAGTTGTGTCCAGTTCTTTGCAACCCCATGAACTGTAGCCTACTAGGCTCCTCAGTCCATGGAATTTTCCAGGCAAGAGTACTGGAGTGGGTTGCCATTTCCTTCTCCAGGGGATCTTCCCGACCCAGGGATTGAACCCAGGTCTCCTGCATTGCAGGCAGATCCTTTACCATCTGAGTCACCAGGGAAGCCCCTTCTTTCTATATAGCATTGGCTAAAAACTTTGGCTGAGTAAGCAGTATGTACCGAGCACCCTTTTCAGCAATATGTAAAATAGAAAACAAGGCTTTTCAACAATGACAACTAACATGGCCTATCTCCTTGAAGAGAGGAGGCGACATTTTAGTTGGAGAAGTGGGGCATAGAAAAATACTTAACAATATAAGTAGGACAGAAATGGTGTGGAAATTATTATAAGGCAGTAAAAGAGATGAGCGTATACTGAGCAGGTAATGAGAGTTTGGCAGTTCTAGCTCTATCAGTTCAGTTCAGTTGCTCGGTTGTGTCCACCTCTTTGCCACCCCACTGGACTGCAGCATGCCAGGTTACCCTGTCCATCACCAATTCCCAGAGTTTGCTCAGACTCATGCCCATTGAGTCAGTGATGCCATCCAACCATCTCATCCTCTGTCATACACTTTTCTTTCTGCCTTCAATCTTTCCCAGCATCAGGGTCTTTTCTAACGAGTCAGTTCTTTCTATCAGGTGGCCAAAGTATTGGAGCTTCAGCTTCAGCATCAATCCTTCCAATTATTTGAATATTTAGGAATGATTTCCTTTAGGATTGACTGGCTTGATCTCCTTGCAGTCCAGGGACTCTCAAGAGTCTTCTCCAACACCACAGTCCAAAAGCATCAATTCCAGCACTCAGCTTTCTTTGTGTCCAACTCTTATATCCATACACGACTACTAGAAAAACCATAGCTTTGACTAGATGGACCTTTGTCAGGAAAAGTAATGTCTCTGCTTTTTAATATGCTGTCTAGGTTGGTCATAGCTTTTCTTCTAAGGAGCAAGTGTCTTTTAATTTCGTGGCTGCAGTCATAATCTGCCAAGATTTTGGAGCCCAAGAAAATAAAGTCTCTCACTGTTTCCATTGTTTCCCCATCTATTTGCTATGAAGTGATGGGACCAGATGCCATGATCTTAGTTTTCTGAATGTTGAGTTTTAAGCCAGTTTTTTTTTTTTTTTCACTCTACTCTTTCTCTTTGATCAAGAGGCTCTTTTTAGTTGCTCTTTACTTTCTGCCATAAGGGTGGTATCATCTGCATATCTAAGGTTATTGATATTTCTACCAGCAATCTTTATTCCAGCTTGTGCTTCATCCAGCCCAGCATTTCACATGATGTACTCTGCATATTAGTTAAATAAGCAGGGTGACAACATACAGCTTTGACATACCCCTTTCCCAATTTGGAACCAGTCCAATGTTCCAATTCCAGTTCTAACTGTTGCTTCTTGAACTACATACAGATTTCTCAGGAAACAGTTAAGATGGTCTGGTATTCCCATCTCTTTAAGAATGTTCCAGTGTGTTGTGATCCACACAGTCAAAGGCTTTGGCATAGTCAATAAAGCAGAAGTAGATGTTTTTCTGGAACTCTCTTGCTTTTTCCATGATCCAATGGATGTTGGCAGTTTGATCTCTGGTTCCTCTGCCTTTTCTAAATCCAGCTTGAACATCTGGATGTTCTTGTCTCATGTACTGTTGAAGCCTAGCTTGGAGAATATTGAGTATTACTTTGCTAGCATGTGACATGAGTGCAATTGTGTGGTAGTTTGAACATTCTTTGGCATTGCCTTTCTTTGGGATTGAAATGAAAACTGACCTTTTCCAGTCCTGTGGCCACTGGTGAGTTTTCCATAATTGGTGGCATGTTGAGTGCAGCACTTTAACTGTATCATCTTTTAGGATTTGAAATTGCTCATCTGGAATTCCATCACCTCTACTAGCTTTGTTCGTAGTGATGCTTCCTAAGGTTCACTTGACTTTGCACTCCAAGTTGTCTGGCTGTAGTTGAATGATCACACCATCATGGTTATCTGGATCGTGATCTTTTTTGTATAGTTCTTCTGTGTATTCTTGCCACTTCTTCTTAATGTTTTCTGCTTCTGTTAGGTCCATACTGTTTCTGTTCTTTATTGTGCCCATCTCTGCATGAAATATTCCCTGGGTACCTCTAATTTTCTTGACGAGGTCTCTAGTCTTTCCCATTCTATTGTTTTCCTCTATTTCTTTGCACTGATCACTTAGGAAAGCTTTGTTCCTTTTTTAGATCTATCAGTTCAGTTCAGTCACTCAGTTGTGTCCCACTCTTTGTAACCCAATGAACTGCAGCACGCCAGGCTTCCCTGTCCATCACCAACCTCAAAGTCCACCCAAACCCATGTCCATTGAGTCAGTGATGCCATCCAACCATCTCATCCTCTGTCGTCCCCTTCTCCTCCTGCCCTCGATCTTTCCCAACATCAGGGTCTTTTCAAATGAATCAGTTCTTCACATCAGGTGGCCAAAGTATTGGAGTTTCAGCTTCAACATCAGTCCTACCAATGAACACCCAGGACTGATCTCCTTTAGAATGGACTGGTTGGATCTCCTTGCAGTCCAAGAGACTCTCAAGAGTCTTCTCCAACACCATAGTTCAAAAGCATCAATTTTTTGGCGCTCAGCTTTCTTCACAGTCCAACTCTCACATCCATACATGACTACTGGAAAAACCATAGCCTTGACTAGACGAACCTTTATTGACAAAGTAATGTCTCTGCTTTTTAATATAGTGTGGTCATTAATTCCCCTGTGTGTGGAGTCAGAAAAAGCTGGAGCCTCACTCTGCTACTATTAGCTGTACAGCCCTTGGGTGAGTTACTTAAGCCACACAAGCTCCAAGTACCTCATTCTTTAAGTAAGTGTCAGAATATTACTTAATTTTTTCAGTGATGCTTGTATGTCCACCTTAATCCCTGGGATTATAGTGGTGATTCAGACAGCTTTGGACTCAGCCCTCATTAGACAATAATCAAGGAGTCAAAAGTGTCATAAGACTTCTGAAATGGAGATATTAGAATGCAGCAAACAAAATAAACCCTAAAAGAATTTGGTTATTTCTGTGACATACAACATTTTAAGATAATAGCTACAATGATGACCAACAACATACCAGGACATTTCAAATTTTAGGTACTTCATATAATTTCTACAACTTTTATATTAATATTTTACTATAAAATATAGTGTTAGAAGATTTTTTATTAGTTTTGACAATGTTTCTCATGTAATTTAATGTACCATGTGTGCAGTCCCTCAGTCGTGTCTGACTCTTTGGGACCCCATGGACTGTAGCCTGCCAGGCAGGCTCCTCTGTCCATGGAATTCTCCAGGCAAGAATACTGGAGTGGGGTGCCATTCCCTTCTCCAGGGGATCTTCCTGACTCAGAGATCAAACCCCTGTGTCCTGCATTGGCAGGCAGATTCCTTACCACTAGTGTTAACTGAGAAGCCCTGTAGGGGAAGAAGTATTAATTTATATCTCATTCATTATATAAGGAGCTTGGTGGTAAGTTATCAACCAGCCTCTTTCTGATTCCTTCTAGGCAGCCATAGAAAAGTATTCCCCAGAGTTGTCAGATGATCCACATCTTCATCCAGTTTTTAAGGGAATCAATTTAAAACACTATTTTAAAATAAATATGCAATGTTTGAAAAATGCATAAGACCCACCCCACTCCTTCCCACTCTTGGAATAGTATTCATTCTTTTCTGATAAAAGGAGACCTTGATGGAGAAGCTTTACAAGCTCTGATGGTATAAACTCTTCATAAATGGCAGTGTTATTATTATTTAAAGGAAAGACAGAGAAGATATTAGAGTCCTTGAAGACCCTGGGGAGATGGAACTACAGTTTGCAGGAGGCAGAGGATAGATGAATGGAGAGAAATGTGTTCCAGGCTGAGGACTCACTGTGAGTGAAAGAAAATTTATAGCATCAGTTCATACTCAATAAGTTGGAGGGATGATCCATGGAGTAATCTGGATAGTAGAGTCAGGTTCTGGGTTGGGGGGTTGGGGAAGGGCTGGAGAATCCAGTGAGATGCAGAGACAGGCAAATTAAGCTGCATGCATGTCCATGCTCATTCATGTCTGACTCTTTTCAAGTCCATAGATGGTAGCCCACTTGACTCCTCTGTCATGGGATTATCTCAGGGAGAATACTGGAGTCAATTGCCATTTCCTCCACTAGCAGATCTTCCCAAGCCAAGAATCAAACCTTCATTCCATGTGTCTCCTGGATTGGCAGATGAATTCTTTACCACTGAGTCACCTGGGGAGCCCAGAATAGGCTACAGTGTGATAAATTATTCCAGGGTAAAAAACAAACAAACAAAAACTATGATTTTTGAATCATTAACCTCTCATACTTTCTAAGATACAAAATAAATGTTTCCAAAGTTGTATAGATGAAAAAGTATACTCAAGGGAATTCTCTGGCAGTCCAGTGACTAGGATTTTGTGCTTTCACTGCTGAGGGCCCTGGTTCAATTCATGATTGGGGAACTAAGATCACACAAGTCTCAGAGTGTGGGGAAAAAAAAGGAGAAAAAAAAATGTAGGCTCAGAGATACAATAAAATCACTAAGTAAAATAAATGCATTTCCCTTCAACAGTTAATTAATACTATTAATGCTATTGCCCACCAAACCATTTTCCATTTGACCAAATGGAAAAAATCATACTGGATTGAGATCCTTTCAAATGAAAATGCATGATTGTCAGCATTTTCATTTTTTGTTGTTGTTGTTAGAATTTATTTTTTTATTTATTTATTTTTTCTTTTTATTTTAATTGGAGGCTAATTACTTTACAATATTGTATTGGTTTTGCCATACATTGACATGAATGAGCCATGGGTGGACATGTGTTCCCCATCCTGACCCTCCCTCCCACCTCCCTCCCCACCCCATCCTTCGGGGTCATCCCAGTGCACCCTCTGGATGCATCCTGGTGCATCCCAGTGCACCAGCGCTGAGCACCCTGCCTTATGCATTGAACATGGACTGGCGATCTATTTCACATATGGTAATATACATGTTTCAATGCTACTTTCTCAAATCATCCATCCCACCCTTGCCTTCTCCCACAGAGTGCAAAAGACTGTTCTATATATCTGTGTCTCTTTTGCTGTCTCGTATATAGGGTTATTGTTACCATCTTTCTAAATTCCATATGTATGTGTTAATATACTCTATTGGTATTTTTCTTTCTGACTTACTTTGCTCTGTATAATAAGCTCCAGTTTCATCCACCTCATTAGAACTGATTCAAATGCATTCTTTTTAATAGCTGTGAGCATCTTCATAAGGGTAGGAAAGGGGAGAGTACATTGTACTGCATGGTACATTAATTCATATACTATAAAAATAAATTAATCAATTATGCAGTGGTTTGTTCATTTATAGAGTATTAAGTCAGTCTGAAAGAATCTCAGATGATTAAAAATTAAAAGAATGATACTAGGAAAAAAACTTTTAAATAAGTTTATTAAAAGAAGACTTAACCAGTGATCTTTTAACAGAAAACTAAGTTGAATAGATTGAACAAAACTAGCACAAAACTAGTTCAGCGTTAGAGTGTCACTTATTCACTTTTATTTTGGCTTCAAAACTGATGCTGGGAAAGATTCAGAGCAGGAAGCAAAGGGGGCTACAGAAGATGAGATGGTCATATACCATCACCAGCTCAATGAACATGAGTTTGAGCAAACTCTGGGAGATAGTGAAGGACAAGGAAGCTGGGTAAACTGCAGTCCATGGGGTACCAAAAAGTTGGACACAACTTAGTGACTGAACAACAACAGTAAGTGGTATCATATGATATTGTCTTTGTCTGACTTATTTCCTGAGAATAATGTGTGATAAAGAGGTTTTCTATAGATTTGTTTTGGGCTGATTTATCTGGGAAAGGCCAAAAACATTTTAAAGACTTCCTCAATATATGAAGATAATATGTGAAAAATGAACATCATAGTAATTCTTCCAAAAGCAAATACACAGTTTCATTTTTGGTATGGAGGTAACAAGAAATAAATACTGTAGGCATAGATGTCAAAGCATTAACAGAGATACCAGAATATATCGAGAAAAGTCTCTGCTATACCAGGACAAATACCAGGATAGTGAGATGAATGATTCATCTTTGAATGACCTTTGAAAAGTCTCATTAAAAAAAAAAAAAATCCTACCCGCTCCTTCGCCTGCTGTGTCCACAAGTCCGTACTCTGCATCTGCTTCTCTATTTCTTCCCAGTAGCACTGACATAAATACACTAAAATGTGTGAAACAGATAACTAGTGGGAAGCTACTGTATAGCACAGGGAGTTCAGCATGGGGCTCTGTGACTAACTAGAGGGGTGGGATGGAAATGGATGGGAGGGAGGCTTAAGAGGGAGGAGATGTATGTATGCATATAGCCAATTCATAAAGCAGAAACCAACACAATATTCAAAAGCAATTATCCTAGAATTAAAAAAAAAATTTTTTTAATTTAAAAATTTTAAAAAAATTTAAAAATTTAAAAAAAAATTTAAAAAAACTTTTAAATCCTGACTTGCAGGAGGACTTGGTACAACTGAAGACGCCCTGTTCCCATGACCTTGCTCTTATATTCATAACATCATTGTTAAATACTTAAAAACAGCCCATGTGAGTAAAAGGGTTAAATACCTTCTAGATTTTAATACTAATCTCTACCATGTTCAATATTTCTGGAAAAAAGATAAAGAGATAGCACTAATATAACAGCCAACCTGAAATTCAGACACCCAACAAAGAAAAGAACTCCTTCAAGACACTAAGTTGCTACCACAGGACTAAAAACTGTCTTCAAAGGCTGTCAAAACCACCCAGCTGGGTTCTAAGGTAAAATCTAATGTAAAGTAGTGGATTCTGAGGTAAAATCTGATAGGAAGTAGGGGGTTGTAAGGTAAAATGTGGCAGAAAGTAGGGAGTTTTGAGGTAAAATCTTGCAGAAAGTAGGGGATTCTAAAGTAAAATCTGACAGAAACTAGGGGATTCTGAGGTAAAGTCAGATGGAAACTAGGATTTTCTGAGGTAAAACCTGATAGAAACTAGAACATACTGAGGTAAAATTTGACAGCAACCAGAGGGATCTGAGGTAAAATCTGACAGAAAGTAGAGGGTTCTGAGACAAAATCTGATAGCTAATAGGGTTCTGAGGTAAATCTGACAGAAACTAGAGGGTTCTGAGGTAAAATCTGACAGAAACTCAAGGATTTTGAGATAAAATCTGACAGAAACCAGAGGATTCTAAGGTAAAATCTGAAAGAAACTAAGGCATTCTGAGGTAAACTCTGACAGAAAGCAGGGGATCCTGAGGTAAAATCTGACAGAAAGTAGGGAATTCTGAGGTAAAATCTGACAGAATCTGGGGGTGCTGAGGTAAAATATGGCAGAAACTAGAGGGTTCTGAGGTAAAATCTGACAGAAATTTGGATTACTGACATAAAAATGAAAGAAACCAGGAGGTATCTGAAGTTAAAGGAGAAAGCATTTTTCTTATTCTATTTATAGTTTATAGATCTCTGAGAAAGCCAGTGAAAAGAAAGACATCAGAGCTATTAGGAGATTTTTCTACATTTTTATTGATTTTAATGAATGAGATACTTGCATTTTGCAAAGGAGATGATGAATTGTAGGGACTGTGAAGTTTAAAAGAACCTATATCTCAGCTATAAATCCCATAATGTGGGTACAATTCCCTTTGTTTAGATCTCTTAACTTTTCTCCAAGCAATGCATTGCCCATTTGGGACTTGTTCACATGTTTAAGCTGTATTTATGTATCAGAATTGTGTTTTGGTGAAGCAGATGATGAAGACATGGAGTTCTTTCAGAATGTAAAATGTTAGTCCTTCAGTCATTTCTGACTCTTTGCAATCCCATGGACTCTAGCTTGCTATGCTCCTCTGTCCATGGAATTCTCCAGGCAAGAATACTGTTGTGGGTTGTCATTTCCTTCTCCAGGGAATCTTCTGACTCAGGGCTCAAACCTGGGCCTCCCACATTGCAGGCAGATTCTTTACTGTCTTAGCTACCAGGGAAGCTCAGAATGTAAAGAGAAAACATAAATTTATAGGAATCAAAAACTAACCTGAGCTTCTAAAATATTCACTCATATTTAGACAGGGACAGCACACAAAATGCTGAGCATATTCATCTTGGAAAAATTTTGCAGTTTTTTTTTTTAAACTTTACAATATTGTATTAGTTTTGCCAAATATCGAAATGAATCCACCACAGGTATACCTGTATTCCCCATCCTGAACCCTCCTCACTCCTCCCTCCGCATACCCTCCCTCTGGGTCGTCCCAGTGCACCAGCCCCAAGCATCCAGTATCGTGCATCGAACCTTGACTGGTGACTCGTTTCATACATGATATTATACATGTTTCAATGCCATTCTCCCAAATCTCTCCACCCTCTCCCTCTCCCACAGAGTCCATAAGACTGATCTATACATCAGTGTCTCTTTTGCTGTCTCGTACACAGGGTTATTGTTACCATCTTTCTAAATTCCATATATATGCGTTAGTATACTGTATTGGTGTTTTTCTTTCTGGCTTACTTCACTCTGTATAATAGGTTCCAGTTTCATCCATCTCATTAGAACTGATTCAAATGTATTCTTTTTAATGGCTGAGTAATACTCCATTGTGTATATGTACCACAGCTTTTAAGAATAAAGAGGAAAATTCTACAAGCTTCCCGAAAGGGTGTGGGGAGAGGGAGAGACAAAGAGTCTACAAAGAAACAAGAATCCTATTGCATTAGATTTTTATGAGTCAGATGCTAGACAACAATGAAGCAACTTACTCAGATATTTAGATTTCTGTGGGAAATGTTTCAATCTAGATTTAAAATTATATATAGTGCATATATACATATATATGTGTGCAGTTTTATTTTTGAAGATGTCCATATGGTGTAATAATCAATATACTATAAATATATATAACTTACATAATTGCTTTACATTGTTAGTTTCTGCTATACAACACAGTGAATCAGCTGTATGTTCACATATATCCCCTCCCTCCTCAGCCTCCCTCTCACCACCAACCCCAGATATATGTGTATACAACTTACCAAAGAGAAGACTCCCGCCTCTCTTCCCACCCTCTCCCTCAACAATTTCATTTGTTGTTTGTGTATGCTTTTAATATTTCTTTGTAAATATATTAGCCCCCTTTCTTTACTAAAACTGCTGCTTTATTACTTTTTAATCACAACATAAAATGTTGGGGGTCTCACCATTTTGGTACCAAAATCTTGGTCACATCACTGTTCTTAACAGCTTCCTAGGACTGTGCTGTGTAGATCCACCAGAGTTCGTGCTTTCAGTCCCCTATTGCTGGCCTTGAATGGTTTCCATGCTTGTATGTGTTATAAACAGTCCCACAATTAATAATACTGTGTAAATGTTTTAAAATATTTCTTAAATATCCATATGTATCTGTACAATTACTTTATAGCAGTACTACTAGATACGGTTAAATGCACTTAGGTAAATAATATCAAATTTCCTTCCTAAAATGTCATTCCATCTTGGAATCCAGAACAATGTATAAGAACAATCGTTTTCCCATAATTTTGCTAGAAGAATATGTCAACTGTTAGGATTTTTGTCAACAAAAAATGTAAAACATGGTATCTCAGCGTAGATTAAACATGATTTCTCATACTTCCACTGTTGAGGTATAGCTTCCTTTCCTATGTTTGAGGACATATTAGTATTTATCTGCAAATAATCTTACCTGCATTTTGTTGGGGTTGTTAGCCTGTTTTATCTCAGTAACTAAGACTGATTTATATATTAGGGAATTAGCCTTTGTTAATGAATGAGTTACAATCCCCACCTTCCAATCATCACCCATTTCTCATTTATCCTTTGAATTTTTGTATGGCATGGGGTTACTGATATTTCTCCTGGCAATCTATATTCCAGTTTTTACACTCCAGGAAAACGTTCTTGACTTTTCTCCGGGAAAAAATGTCATTCTTGTCTTTAATTTTTCATTATATTAATAAAGGTCAGCCCCATTTCAAGGATATAATTTCTTGATGTTTTCTTGTAGCTTTTGTATAGTTTCATTTTCAAAATTTCAACTATCCATTCATTCAGAATTTGTCTAGTGTAAGATTTGCAATGTTAACTGACTCCAGATGGCCAGGTGATCCATCTAACACTGTTGATCAAAAGTTTATATTTTTTTAGTTAACAGAAAAATTTTGACTACACCAAAGCCATTGACTGTGAGATCACAACAAACTGGAAAATTCTTAAAGAGTTGAGAATACCAGACCACCTTAACTGTCTCCAGAGAAATCTGTATGCAGGTCAAGAAGCAACAGTTAGAACTAGACATGGAACCATAGACTGTTTTCAAATTAGGAAAGGAGAATGTCAAGACTGTATGTCGTCACCCTACTTATTTAACTTATATACAGAGTACATCATGTGAAATACTGGGCTGAATGAACCACAAGCTGGAATATAGATTGCTAGGAGAAATATCAATAACCTCAGATATGCAAATGACACCACCCTTATGGCAGAAACCAAAGAGGAACTAAAGAGCCTCTTGATGAAAGTGGAAGAGGAGAGTGAAAAAGTTGGCTTAAAACTCAACATTCAGAAAACTAAGATCATGGCATCTGGTACCATCACTTCATAGCAAATAGATGGGGAAACAATGGAAAAAGTGACAGACTTTATTTTCTTGGGCTCCAAAATCACTGCAGATGGTGACTGCAGCCATGAAATTAAAAGACGCTTACTCCTTGGAAGAAAAGCTATGACCAGTTTAGACAACATATTAAAAAGCAGAGACATTACTTTGCTGACAAAGGTCCATCTAGTCAAAGGGATGGTTTTTCCAGTAGTTGTGTATGGATGTGAGGGTTGGACCGAAAAGAAAGCTGAGTGCTGAAAAATTGATGCTTTTTTGGTTTGCTTTGTTGTGTTCTTTTTTTTAATTTATTTTTTAATTGAAGGATAATTGCTTTACAGAATTTTGTTGCTTTCTGTCAAACCTCAAGATGAATCAGCCATTGGTATACATATATCCCGTCCCTTTTGAACATTCCTTGCATCCCCCTCCCCACCCCACCCCTACAGGTTGATAGAGAGTCCCTGTTTGAGTTTCCTGAGCCATACAGCAAATTCCCTTTGGCTATCTATTTTACATATAGTAATGTAGGTTTTGTAAGTAATGTAAGTTTCCAAATACGAAAAGGAGTACATCAAGGCTGTATATTGTTACCCTGCTTATTTAACTTATATGCAGAGTACATCATGAGAAACACTGGGCTGGAAGAAGCACAACCTGGAATCAACATTGCTGGGAGAAATATTGATAACCTCAGATATGCAGATGACAGCACCCTTATGGCAGAAAGTGAAGAGGAACTAAAAAGCCTCTTGATGAAAGTGAAAGTGGAGAGTGAAAAAGTTGGCTTAAAGCTCAACATTCAGAAAACAAAGATCATGGCATCTGGTACCATCACTTCGTGGGAAATAGATGGGGAAACAGTGGAAACAGTGTCAGACTTTATTTTTTTGGGTTCCAAAATCACTGCAGATGGTGATTGCAGCCATGAAATTAAAAGACGCTTACTCCTTGGAAGGAAAGTTATGACCAACCTAGATAGCATATTCAAAAGCAGAGACATTACTTTGCCAGCAAAGGTCCGTCTAGTCAAGGCTATGGTTTTTCCAGTGGTCATGTACGGATGTGAGAGTTGGACTGTGAAGAAAGCTGAGCGCCCAAGAATTGATGCTTTTGACCTGTGGTGTTGGAGAAGACTCTTGAGGGTCCCTTGGACTGCAAGGAGTTCCAACTTGTCCATTCTAAAGGAGATCAGCCCTGGGATTTCTTTGGAAGGAATGATGCTAAAGCTGAAACTCCAGTACTTTGGCCACCTCATGCAAAGAGCTGACTCATTGGAAAAGACTCTGATGCTGGGAGGGATTGGGGGCAGGAGGAGACAGGGACGACAGAGGATGAGATGGCTGGATGGCATCACCGACTCAATGGACGTGAATCTGAGTGAACTCCGGGAGTTGGTGATGGACAGGGAGGCCTGTTGTGCTGCGATTCATGGGGTCGCAAAGAGTCAGACACGACTGAGAGACTGAACTGAACTGAATGTAAGCTTCCACATTACTCTTTTTATACATCTCACCCTCTCCTCTGCTTTCCCCATGTTCATAAGTCTATTCTGTATGTCTCTTTCTCCATTGCTGCCCTGTAAATAAGTTCTTTGGTACCATTCTTCTAGATTCCATATATATGTATTCAGTTCAGTTCAGTTCAGTTGCTCACTTGTGTCCAACTCTTTGCAACACCATGAATCGCAGGACACCAGGCCTCCCTGTCCATTACCAACTCCCAGAGTTTACTCAGACTCACGTCCATCGAGTCGGTGATGCCATCCAGCCATCTCATCCTCTGTCGTCCCCTTCTCCTCCTGCCCCCAATCCCTCCGAGCATCAGGATCTTTTCCAATGAGTCAGCTCTTTGCATGAGGTAGCCAAAGTACTGGAGTTTCAGCTTTAGCATCATTCCTTCCAAAGAAATCCCAGGGCTGATCTCCTTTAGAATGGACTGGTTGGATCTCCTTGCAGTCCAAGGGACTCTCAAGAGTCTTCTCCAACACCACAGTTTAAAAGCATCAATTCTTGGGCGCTCAGCTTTCTTCACAGTCCAACTCTCACATCCATACATGACCACAGGAAAAACCATAGCCATGACTAGATGGACTTTTGATGGCAAAGTAATGTCTCTGCTTTTGAATATGCTATCTAGGTCGGTCATAACTTTCCTTCCAAGGAGAAAGCGTCTTTTAATTTCATGGCTGCAATCGCCATCTGCAGTGATTTGGGTTTAGAATATGATATTTATCTTCTTTCTGACTCATTTCACTATGTATATTAGGTTTTAGGTTCATCCACCTCATCAGAACTGACTCAAATGCATTCCTTTTTATGGGTGAGTAATATTCCATTGTGTATATGTACCACAACTTCTTTATCCATTCATCTGTTGATGGACATCTAGGTTACTTCTATGTTCTAGCTATTGTAAATAGTGTTGCAATGAACAATGGGATACATGTATCTTTTTCAATTTTGGTTTCCTCAGGGTATATGCCTAGGAGTGACATTGCTGGGTCATATGGTGGTTTTATTCAGTTTTTTAAGGAATCTTCATACCATCTTCCATAGTGACTGTTTCAATTTACACTTCCACCGACAGTTCAAGAGCATTCCCTTTTCCCCACATCCTCTCCAGCATTTATTGTTTGTAGACTTTTTGAGGATGGCCATTCTGACCGATGTGAGGTGATATCTCATTGTAGTTTTGACTAGCATTTCTCTAATAATGAATGATGCTGACTATCTTTTCATGTGTTTGTTAGCCATCTGGTTATCTTCTTTGGAGAAATGTCTGTTTAGGCCTTTTCCCCACATTTTTGATTTTTTTTTTTTCTTCCTGGCATTGAGTTGTATGAGCTGCTTGTATATTTTGGAAATTAATCCTTTGTCAGTTGCTTCATTTGATATTATTTTCTCACATTCTGAGGGTTTTCTTTTCACCTTGCTTGTGGTTTCCTTTGATGTTCAAAAGCTTTTAAGTTTAATAAGGTCCCACTTGTTAACTTTTATTTCCTTTACTGTAGGAGGTGGGTCATAGAGGATCTTGCTTTGATTTATGTCATCGAGTGTTCTGCCTATGTTTTCCTCTAAGAGTTTTATACTTCCTGGTCTTACATTTAGGTTTTTAATCCATTTTGAGTTTATCTTTGTGTATGGTGTTAAAGTGTTCTAATTTCATTCTTTTACATGTAGCTAATGGAGAAGAAAATGGCAACCCACCCCAGTATTCTTGCCTGGGAAATACTGTGGACAGAGGAGCCTGGTGAGCTACAGTCCATGGGGTTGCAAAAGAGTCGAATACAACTTAGCAACTAAACTAAACAACAACATGTAATTATCCAGTTTTTCTAGCACCGTTTATTGAAGAGGCTGTCTTTGCCCCATTGTATGTTCTTGCCTCCTTTGTCAAAAATAAGTTACCCAGAGCTGCATGGGTTTATTTCTGGGCTTTCTATCTTCTTTCATTGGTCTATATTTCTGTTTTTGTGCAAGACAGTATCATACTGTCTTGATGACTGTAGCTTTGAAGTATAATCTGAAGTCAGGAAGGTTGATTCCTCCAACTCCATTCTTCTTTCTCAAGACTGCTTTGTCTATTTGGGATCTTTTGGGTTCCCATGTGAATTGTGAAATTTTTTGTTTTAGTTCTATGAGAAATGCCATTGGTAATTTGATAGGGATCACATTAAGTCTGTAGATTGTGTTAGGTAGTATAGTCATTTTCACAATATTGATTCTTCCTACCCAGGAACATGGAATATCTCTCTATCTGTTTATGTTGTCTTTGATTTCTTTCATTAGTGTCTTTTAATTTTCTGCAGTTCTTTTGTCTCCTTAGGTAAGTTTATCCCTAGATATTTTATTCTTTTTCTTGCAATGGTGAATGGGATTGATTCCTTAATTGCTCTTTCTGATTTTTCATTGCTGGTATATAGAAATACAAGTGATTTCTGTGTATTGATTTTGTATCCTTCAACTTTGCTAAATTCACTGGTTAGCTCTAGTAATTTTCCGATGCTATCTTTAGGGTTTTCTATGTACTGTATAACATCATCTGCAAACAGTGAGAGCTTAACTTCTTTTCTGATCTGAACTCCTTTTATTTCTTCTTTCTTCTCTGATAGCTATAGCTAGGATTTCCAAAATTATGTTGAATAATAGTGGCAAAAATGGATGCCCTTGTCTTGTTCCTGATCTTAGGGGGAATGCTTTCAGTTTTGTACCATTGAAAATGATATTTTCTGTAGGCTTATCAAATATGGCCTTTACTATGTTGAGGTAGGTTCCTTCTACGCCCATTTTTTGAAGTGTTGTAATCATAAGTGGGTGCTAAATTTTGCCAAAGGGCTTTTCTGCATCTATTGAGAGTATCATATGGTTTTTATCTTTCAATTTGTTAATGTGGTGTATCACATTGATTGATTTATATATATTGAAGAATCCTTGCATTCCTGGAATAAACCCAACTTGATCATGGTGTATGAGCTTTTTGATGTGTTGCTGAATTCTGTTTGCTAAAATTTTGCATCTCTGTTCATCAGTGATATTGGCCTGTGGTTTTCTTTTTTTGTGTTGTCTTTGTCTGGTTTTGGTGTTGGGGTGATGGTGACCTCAAAGAATGAGTTTGGAAGTGTTCCTTCCTTGGCAATTTTTTGAAAGAGTTTTAGAAGGATAAGCATTAGCTCTTCTCTAAATGTTTGATAGAATTCTCCTGTGAAGCCATCTGGTCCTGGGCTTTTGTTTTCTGAGAGATTTTTGATCACAGCTTCAATTTCAGTGCTTGTAATTGGGTTGTTCAGGATTTCTATTTCTTCCTGGTTCAGTGTTGGAAGATTGAACTTCTCTGAGAATCTGTCCATTTTTCCCAGGTTATCCATTTTATTGCCATATATTTTTTCATAATAGTCTGTTATTATCCTTTGTATTTCTGCATTGTTTGTGGCAACCTCTCCTTTTTCATTTCTAACTTTGTTAATTTGATCCTCCTCTCTTTTTATCTTAATGAGTCTGGATAAAGGTTTGTCAATGTTTATCTTTTCATAGAACTAGCTTTTAGTTTTATTAATCTTTACTATTGTTTCTTTCATTTATTTCTGCTTCGATCTTTATGATTTCTTTCCTTCTACTAATTTTGGGGACTTTTTTGTTCTTTTTCTAGCTGTTTTATGTGTAAAGTTAGGTTGTCTAGTCGATGTTTTTCTGTTTCTTGAGGTAGGATTATACTGCTATAAACTTCCCTCTTAAAACTGCTTTTGCTGCATCCCATAGGTTTTGAGTTGTCATGTTTTCATTGTCTTCTGTTTCTAGAATTTTTTTAATTTCCCTTTTGGTTTCTTCAGTAACCTTTTGGTCACTTAGAAATGTGTTGTTTAATCTCAATGTGTCTGTGTTTCTTACAGTTTTTTTCTTTAGTTGATATCTAGTCTCATAGCGTTGTGGTCAGAGAAGATGCTTGATACAATTTTAATTTTCTTAAATTTATTGAAGTTTGATTTGTGGCCCAAGATGTGGTCTATCCTGGAGAATGTTCCATATGCACTTGAGAAGAATGTGTATTCTTCTGATTTGGGTGGAATGTCCTGATGATATCAATGAGATCCACCTCATCTAATGTATCATTTAAGACATGTGTTTCCTTATTAATTTTCTGTTTTGATGATCTGTCCATTGGTGTGAGTGGGGTGTTAAAATCGCCTACTATTATTGTGTTACTGTCAATTTCTCCTTTTATGTCTGTTAGTGCTTATCTTATGTATTGAGGTGCTCCTGTGTTGGGTGCATAGATATTTACAGTTGCTATGTCTTCCTCTTGATCATTATGTAGTGCCCTTCCTTACCTCTTGTAATCGTCTTTATTTTAAGGACTATTGTGTCTGATATGAGGATTGCTACTCCAGCTTTCTTTTGCTTCCCATTTGCATGGAATATTGGAATATATTTTCCACCCTCTCACTTTCAGTCTATATGTGTCTTGAGATCTGAAGTGCATTTCCTGTAGACAGCCTATATATGGGTCTTGTTTTTGTATCCATTCAACCAGTCTGTGTCTTTTGGTTAAAGCATTTAAACCATTTACATTTAAAGTAATTATTGATATATATGTTCCTATTGCTATTTTCTTAATAGTTTGGGATTGATTTTGTAGATCTTTTTTTCTTCTCTTGTATTTCTTGACTATATAAATCTATTTAATATTTGTTGTAGTTGGTTTGGTGGTATTGAATTCTCTTAACTCTTGCTTGTCTGAAAAGCTTTTTATTTCTCCATAAATTTTGAATGATACCTTTGCTGGGTACAGCAATCTTGGTTGTAGATGTTTCCCTTTCACTACTTTAAATATATCCTGCCATTCCTTTCTGGCCTGCAGAGTTTCTGCTGAAAGATCAGCTGTTAAGCATATGGGGTTTCCCTTGTATGTTACTTGTTGCTTCTCCCTTGCTGCTTTTAATATTCTTTCTTTGTGTTTAGTCTTTATTAGTTTGATTAGTATGTGTCTTGGCATGTTTCTCCTTGGGTTTATCCTGTGTGGGACTCTTTGTGCCTCTTGTACTTGATTGACTATTTCCTTTTCCGTGTTGAGGAAATTCTCAACTATAATCTTTCAAAAATTTTCTCATACCCTTTCTTTTTCTCTTCTTCTTCTGTGACCCCTATAATTCGAATGTTGGTGCATTTGACATTGTCCCAGAGGTCTCAGACTGTCATCAGTTCTTTTCATTCTTTTTACTTTATTCTCCTATTCAGAAGTTATTTCCACCATTTTATCTTCCAGCTCACTAATTCATTCTTCTGATTCAGATACTCTGCTATTGATTCCTTCTAGAGTAGTTTTAATTTCATTAACTGTGTTGTTTGTCTCTGCATGTTTGTTCTTTAATTCTTCTAGGTCTTTCTTAATTGAGTCTTGAATTTTTCTCCATTCTGTTATTAAGGTTTTTTTTCATCTTTAGTATCATTATTCTGAATTTTTTTCAGGTAGTTTGCCTATTTCCTCTTCATTTATTTGGACTTCTGTGTTTCTAGTTTGTTACTTCATTTCTGTAGTTTTTCTCTGCCTTTTCATTATTTCTTTTTAACTTATTGTGTTTGAGGTCTCCTTTTCCCAGGCTTCAAGGATGAATCCTTTCTTCCTTTTGGTTTCTGCCTTCCCAAGGTTGGTCCAGGGGTTGTGTAAGCTTCATATAGGGTGAGATTTGTGCTGAATTTTTGTTTGTTTGTTTTTCCTCTGATGGACAGGCTGAGTGAGGTGGTACTCCTGTCTGCTGATGATTTGGTTTGTATTTTTGTTTGGTTTGTTGTTTAGATGAGGTGTCCTGCACAGGGTGCTACTTGTGGTTGGGTGATTCTGGGTCTTGTATTCAAGTGGTTTCCTTTGTGTGAGTTTTCACTATTTGATACTCCTTAGGGTTAGTTTTCTGGTAGTCTTGGGTCTTGGGGTCAGTGCTCCCACTCCAAAGTCTCAAGGCTTGATCTATGTTCAGGAATGAAGATTCCACAGGTGGGTTTGTTATGGCATTAAAACAAATATCTGAAAACCAAAGATGAACTCCAGACAAATGGCAGTTACAAAATCAGGCAAATAATAATTAAAATAATGGAATATAACATATACATATACACTCATGAGCAAAGTCAAAACAGTCTAACAAAAATAAAGTATGGTAGATTGACCCAGCAAACTAAAGAAATAAAAAATTATAATTACCAGTGAAGAACAAAACTAACTAAAGCACAAACTAGAAAACAAAACTAAAGCAAGGTGCCAAGTGGGGAATAAAGCAATGAAAATAAAACAAGTAAATATATTGAGAGGAAAGAAGAGAAAGAAAAGAAAGAAGGAATAGTTATGCAAAGTTAAATAGAGATAGATGAAGAAGATTTATAAACATTAAAGATTAATTGCAAGGGGAAAAGAACAGTAGGAAAAGCAAACAAATGAATAAATGTAGGAAAAAATAATAATAGGTTAAAAATTTTAAGAATTAAAATTATAAAAAAGAGAAAAGAAAAAAAAGGGAAGAAGAAAAAAAACAAAAAAAGGAAAATCCCATAGAACTGCAAAAACCCAACACAGAGACAGAGGTTTATAACAACAGTAAAAAGTGTGATTTAATATACACATATACATATACACTCATAAGCAAAATCAAAATAGTCCCAGAAAAATAAAGTACAATAGATTGATCTGGCAAACAAAGGAACCAAAAATTATATCTACAAGAAGAAAACTAACTAAAGCATAAACTGGAAAACAAAACTAAAGCAAGTCACCAGTTTGACATTAAAGCAATGAAAATAAAATTAACAAATATGTTAACAAGAAAGAAAAGAAAGAAAGAATAGATATGCAAAGTTAAATAGAGATAGATAAAGAAGATTTATATACATTAAAGATTAACTCAAGGGGAAAAGAACAGTAGGAAAAACAAACTAAGGAATAAATGTAGAAAAAATAATAATAGGCTTAAAAAATTAAAATTAAAAAAAGAGAGAGAGAGAAAAAGGAAAATTCCACAGAACTGCAAAAGCCCAATGTAGAGACAGAGGTTTATAGCAACAATAAAAAATGTGACTAGGGGAAAAAAAAGAAAGTTCAAAAGCTTAATTGGATTTCATAGTGCTAATAAAGTCAACAACTACAACAGAGGGGGGAAGAAAAGGAAAAAGAAAAAGAAAAAAAAATCCAAAAGAATCTACAGAACAAATCAAAACATAAGAATAATAAATGCTTTTCTTGAGTCACTGCTGTCAGAGTCTTTTCCCTAGCTAGAAGTCACAGTCCACCTCACTTCCCTAGGACGCCCTCCTACACTCTTCTGATCTCTGGACCTGTGTGGGAAGCTCAGATTCTAATCTGGTCCTACTCCAGTGTTTTCTTGCCACCAATGTTCACAGCTGTCAGAACTAGTGCGTTTTCTTTTGTGGGAGCTCTCTATGACATTTTATATATTGCATAGACATAGAGTCTGCCTAGTTGATCGTGTGGATTTAATCTGCAGCTTGTACAGCTGGTGGGAATGTTTTGGGTCTTCTTCCTTAGCCATACTGCCCTTGGGTTTCAATTGTGGTTTTATTTCCACTTCTGCATCCTGGGGTTTGCTCCTGAGGCTGCCCTTGAGGATCTGGGTTTGCCCTCATGAGGGCCAGGTGTGGAGGTAGTGCAGCTGCTTGGGTTGCAGGGGTTCTGGCAGCACCAGGTACTCAGGGGGAGTTGGCAGCTAGGGCAGCAGGAAATATAGTGCTCTAGAAGGGTATGGCAACCAGTATTGGCCAGTACGCTCCAGTATTCTTGTCTAGAGAAGCCCCCCTCCCTGACAGAGAAGCCTGGCAGGCCACAGTCTACAGGGTCGCAAAGATTTGGACGCTACCAAAGTGACCCTGTGTGTATAGATGCAAGACTTTTTTGCCTGTGGCAGCTCTGCCCCAGTGAGTGTTGAGCGTGAAGGTGGCACAGCTGCTTGGCTTGTGGGGACCCTGGAGGTGCCAAGTGTGCAGAGACATGGACTGTCTCCACCACAGGAGTTATGGCCCTATCAGAGTCTTTTTTCAAGCCTCATGTAGCTGGCGATCAGAAGGCCTCTTTGGCCAGTCTTTCTCCATAGGTCCACCCATTCAGGCACTTAGAGGGTTCCTTTGCCTGGGGTCCTTCTCTGTTGTTCAGCGCATCAGGCACATAGAGAGGCCCCCCTGGCTAGGACCCTACTCTGTAGATCAGTGCATCAGGGACTTAAAGGGGCACCCTGGGTGGGGTCCTACTCTGTAATTCAGTGTGTCAGGCATTTGATGAGCCAGCCTCTCTTTTGTTGAGCTGCTGTTGCGGGCATGTGGGGAGAGAGAGGCTATGGTGTTGGCTCCACCCCCTACGCCTGACTCAGCAGTATTGCCTTGCTTCCATGGCTGCCCAGCTTTCCTCTACAGGCATTTTCCACCATAATCTCCTCTCTCAGCTCCTCTTAGATTGATCTGTCTCTCTGCAGTCAACAGCAACCTTGCCCTGGTATTTCTCCACAATCCCTAAACTCCAGTTGCCAGCCGCTCTGCCTTCCAGGGGACCTGCATCCCTGTCCAGAGTACGTGTGGCTGTGGCAATGACCATCTGATTCTCATTCCGTTTAGGCTGCCACAGATCAGCTGTTTCACTCTCAGCCTTAAATGTTTCTCCTCTGACTCAGATGATTGCCGTGATGTGGGGACCGGACCCCTGCTTCAGTGCCCCCACTGGCTGAGGGCAGATCCAGCCTTACTAACACTCCTGTTTTCCCCCCTTGTCCTACCAAGTTTTGTGTGGTTCTTTATATTCTTCTCCACTATTTAGGTTCTCCTGTCTGCTCTCAGCTGGTGTTCTGCATGCACTTCTGCATCTGCAGGTGTATTCCTGATGTACCTGTGGAGAGAGATGTACTCCACATCCACCTACTCCTCTGCCATCTTGTACTCCCAGAATTGATGCTTTTGAACTGTAGTATTTGAGAAGACTCTTGAGTGTTCCTTGGACTGCAAGGAGATCAAACCAGTCAATCCTAAAGGAAATCAGTCCTGAACATTCATTGGAAAGACTGATGCTGAAGCTGAGACTCCAGTGCTTTGGCCACTTGATGGGAAGAACTGACTCACTGGAAAAGACCCTGAAGCTGGGAAAGATTGAAGGAAGGAGGAGAAAGGGACGACTGAGGATGAGATGGTTGGATGGCATCACCAACTCAATGGACATGAGTTTGAGCAAACTCCAGGCTTTGGTGATGGACAGGGAAGCCTG
This sequence comes from Bos javanicus, assembly GCF_032452875.1. NCBI lineage: Eukaryota > Metazoa > Chordata > Mammalia > Artiodactyla > Bovidae > Bos > Bos javanicus. Next base: position 6,917,114 of record NC_083875.1, read on the forward strand.
GTGTGATGCAATCCATGGGTTGCAAACAGTTGGACATGACTGAGTGACTGAACTGAGCTGAATTAACAGAAACTATGGATTAATGTTTATTTATAATTTCACATTGGGGAAGGCTTTTCTAACCATAATATATAATCCAGCAATCATGGAAAGATAAGACTGATACTTCAGGATACATGAAATTGGAAAGCTTAATTTTTACTCACTGTTTTCCAATGACACCTTTATCACATATTAAAATCCTGTATATATTTTTATTTTTGATATTACTATTTTGGATTGTGTCTCCTTACACATAAGCACAACACTATTCTACCTACTGAGGTTTATAATAGACTCCATGTCTGTTAGAACTCATTTCTGCTCTTTGTTCTTTGTCCAAGTTTATTTAGCTAAACTGCCCAATTTTTATGTGAACTTTAGAATCATTTTATCTGGTCCCAGTACCATTTAAGATCACATTACATTAATGCAAAAGAATTTAGGAAAAATAGATGCCATTGATATTGACTCTTTCTCTCTCTGACTGTGATATGTTTTTCTATTAGTTTAAGTTTACTTTTATGTACTGTAGGAGTGGTTTGAAGTTTCTTTTCATATAGAGTTTGCACATACTGTGCTAAGTTTAGGCGTGTGGCTTTATTTTTTATGCTGCTAGTAAGAATGAGGTCTTTCATTATATCTTTGAACTGGTAGTCTCATGTTTGGTGGTTTGGTTGCTAAGTCGTGTCTGACTCTTGGGAACCCAAGGACTATAGCATGCCAGGTTCCTCTGTCCATGGGATTTCCCAGGCAAGAATACTGGGGTGGGTTGCCTTTCCTTCTCCAGAGGATTTTCCTGAACCAGAATCAAACCCACGTCTCCTGCATTGCAGTTTTATGTTTAGATAAATTCTATTTGTGTCAAATTCTATTTCACCAAGTCACTGTATTATCTCATACTTGCAGGCTTTTGCTTTCTTACTTAATATCTTAGTGTTTTGCAAAAAACACTATGTTAACTGCAAATAGTTTTACCTCCTCCTTCCCAATATTTATATCTCTAATTTTCTTCTCTTGTCTAAGTTATAGCTTCATCTCTTTCAGACAACATTAAATTGTCATAATGATAGTGGATATTCATTCTTGTTCTTGACTTTGGTGAGAGAATCTGTAGTATTTCCCCATTAGGATGATGCTGACTTTTCGACATTTAGCTATATGTCTATGTGTAGATAATCAAGTTAAGAAAGAAACGATAAAATGATTCCTGTATTGTCAATGTTTTTAATAAAAATGAATGCTTATTTTGTCAAATGCCCTCTCAGAATCCATACAGATAATAATATAATCTATATGAATAGCTTGATAGTATTGAATCAGAGGGTATATGGTTCTTGCTTCTATCTGCTCAATGTTCTGCAAACCTAAAACTACTATAAAGTCTATTAATTAGAAAATAAACTTGTATATATATTTAAAGAAAGAGTGGCATAAATTTCAATATTCGATATCAACTGAGAATGACTGATGAGAGAAGGAAAATGTTTAGAAAGAGAAAAAGAACTTGTTAGCCTTGACCTTATTAAAGTTGCTATGGAATCACAAAGCTTCAACAGAAGTACATTTCCTTCTATATAAATTCAATATCTTTTAGAGGTTTTCAATTTTCTGAGTTAACTTGTACAGACCTACATAAACTTGATTAAAGTCAGAGACTATAAAATCAATGTTCCAACTTTAATAATGTAAAAACTATAATGTAATAACAAAAACTGGAAAGTAGAGGTGAATAAAAAAGGGGAAAGAAGTTGAATGTGTGTTTTAACTATTTTTTAAAATGGTAAGATAGTGACTAAAATTGACAAAGAAATATATGCATATTTTAATGACATGAAAACAGTTTTAAGAATGAAAATCATATAATAAAGTTTAAAAGTCAATATAAAGGGGAGGTGATATTTGGTATGTGTTAATTCCACACATTTTCACAAAGGAGAATAAATCCGCTGAAACTGATTAATTTCCTTGGGATACACTGTACCCCTTGAATTGGAGCCCACTATGAATCCAACTATGAATCTAGAATAAATTCCATTTGGAAAATGTATCAAACTCCTTTAAGTCCAACCAGGATATTTCCTAGGTGTTTGGGATTTTGTTTCTTTTTAGATTTGTGATTTAAAAAAATAAAAATAAAAAGGATGTATATGCTGGATAGAGAGAAAGAATATTTTCAGACATTTTAGAAGTGAAAGGATCCTCAACCTCATTCCACACTCCAAGGTGTTTGGTATGTAACCTTATGTAACCTTATAGACTTTTCTGTGTGTAGATACACATGTACACACTCACACAAATATAGTTCTACTCAAACATAATATGCCACAAAAGTTTATGATCTCAAAGTGTCATCTACAATAATATGGTGGAAATGAAATCCAAGAGAGTTATCAACCATGCACAGTGGCAAGTATTGATTTATCAGAGATCATAGTTGCTGTAAATATTGCCAAAGAGTTTTGAACCTGTAAATAAGAGGTAATGTTTAAAATACAATTCTATATGACATTAAGGCTTTATGGGAAGACTTATTGCAAGTGGGGCCTAAAAAGATGACATGGTCAAAAATAGGAATTCAAATATTAAAAAAAAAAATAAGCTCTTCCCCGGTGGCTCAGTGGTACAGAATCTGCCTGCCAGTGCAGAGACACAGGTTCAGTCCTTGAGCCGGGAAGATCCCACATGCTGTGGAGCAACAAAGCCCATGGGCCACAACTATTGAGCCCGGGCTTTAGAGTCTGGGAGCCGCAACTACTGAAGCCTGTGTGCCCTAGAGCCCAAGCTCCACAAGAGAAGCTGCTGCAGTGAGAAGCCCGTGCATCACAACGAGAGCAGCCCCTACTCTCCACAACTAGAGAAAAGCCTGTGCAGCAACTAAGACTCAGCACAGCCAAAAAGTAAAAATAAATAAACAAATAAAATTACTTAAAAAGAAAAATAAGGAGAAAATTAAAAATGAAACATGTTGCATTGTGTCAGGAACATACATGCTTAAATGAACCCAAACATACACAAAGGCACACACCTACAAACACACACAGCTAAAGAGAGAAGGGGCCTCAGAGGAGGAATAGATGAAGGAAAAGGAAGAGGGTGAGCAGGATGGAGAGGAGAGAGGAGGTTACGCGGGAGGAGGGAAGGAAGGGGACGTTGAACCAGCTATTACACATCAAATAAATAGTCCTTTCTCTCTCCAGAGATTTGAGAGATGACTTATCATCAGTTATCAAGCAGGGAGAATCTGAAAATAAAAGGGATAAGGTCAGCACTGGCTGTATTAAAAATTAAAATGGATCCAGCTCGAAAGGAATAAAATTATAGGCAAAAACTATTCTATGCAAGAAGGTCTTGAACCAAATCACTCAAAGGTAAATACACATCCAACACAGATGCTGCAAAGTATATATTAGCCTCCATGTTCCCTCAAAACAGCAGGTTTATGACAGTCACTAAATAAATAAATAGATGCAATGGATACCATAAAATAAGTGATCCCAGGGGAATGGTCTGTAAACTGGAGCTTTGTCTACAATAAATGCACCATGGCTGAAGTAGAGAGATTCTTTTTACAAAGTAGAGAGATGAACTAAATACATGAAATGCAACATTTAAACTACTGTGACATAAATAATATAGAAATAAGAAAATTTTAATAAAGTATGCTTTAAAAGCCTCTATGCTTATTATTTGGTGCAAGTGCACAATGCAACAGCCTTCACTCCACTGAACTTACTTACTCTTCTCCCTTTAACAAAGCAACTCTGGGAAAATAACTATGAAGACATCATTCTAAATTAAAATTTGAAATAGCGAAACAAATTCTTTCCAAAATTGAGCGTATAAGACTTAGGTTGAACCAAGAAGAAAAATGGAGGGTAAATGTCAGCCAGTTGTTGATACTTTTTGCTTGTTCCCTGTTCATTTCTTACTCTTAGCCCTTGAAATCTTCTCATTCTGCCTGTGATGATACTTACAAAAAAGGGCTGCATCTCCCAAAGATGTCTTTGAACAAGTTAATCTTGCTGAATTGCTAATGTGTCTATAAAAATTTTTTTTAATCCTTAATGCAAACATTTACCAAACGTTCAGCAGAATTCTAAGCATCTTACATGTGTTCATTCATTTAATTCTCCCAGCACTCATATGAGATGGATACTCTCATCAGCCACGTTTGACAAATGAAAAGTTGTGAGGACTGAAAGTGAAAGTGAAGTCGCTCAGTCGTGTCTGACTCTTTGCAACCCCATGGAGAGTGTAGCCTACCAGGCTCCTCTGTCCATGGGATTTTCCAGGCAAGAATACTGGAGTGGGTTGCCATTTCCTTCTCCAGGAGATCTTCCCGACCAGGGATTGAACCCGGGTCTCCCGCATTGTAGGCAGACACTTTACCATCTGAGCCACCCCAGGAAATGGAATAACTTGCCCAATGTATGGTGCCAGGAAGAAGAAGAGAGCCAACTTTTAAACCCATAATGCCTTTCCACTTCCAAGCAAAACAGCTAACTGCTGAGGTGCTTGCATGACTAGAAAAATGAGACACACCTATTGTCTTTCATAAACAAGACTGAGCGTAGACACTTGACTTGGGGGAATCATGAAGGAATAAAGACCCTCAGAAGGAAGAGAATGTTGACTCTTAGAAGAGAGAGGCAATGTGTAGAATATGTGGGAGGCTCCTGGTTGTGTGGGAACTTGTTGTCACATCACTTCTCATCAGATGTGTGACTTCCAACACTCCTTTGCTTCTGGCCACAGGTGAAGCAAGGGGAGAAATAGTATTGAAAATGGAAAATAAATTTTGAGATTGCAGATGGTCATTTGGGGGCATAATTACTACACAGATTAATTAAGATAAACCTAGACCACCTGAAAATATAAAAGCTAAAAAATATTCTAATATTTCTTACTAGAATTAAATTTTGGAGGATAAAAAATCCCATTCTAGAACACCTGTATACTATGCTTTAATGCAGCTGTGATGTATGCAGTACTTTGATATTTTTCCAAAATGTTTTATTTCTAATAAATTTTGAAATTACCAAAGAGGGTAACCAATTCAATGGACATGAGTTTGAGCAAACTCTGGGAGATGAAGGATAGGGAAGTCTGGCATATTGCAGTCCATGGGATCACAAAGAGTCGGACACGACTTAGTGATTGAACAAAAACAAAAGAGGTTAACAATAATTTCTTTCTCATTTTACACTTTTGTAAATTACTCCTTATTTTATAAAATTGTAATGATCCAAAAATAACAATTTTATCTGCAACTTTACTAAATTAAAACCCTTGCATTCTTTTTTCATTGATTTCCCAGTTATCAGATTTGCCAAATGTAGCATCTGTTTATATTATATACCTTAAATATAGATATTTGTTTACCTAGTAATATTCACAAAATACACAAAAGAAGATATCTATAAGGTCTGAAATTGTTTACCCCATAAAAAACAAACTGATAAAACAATAGACTAATCAGCCAATATTTGATTGGCCGTTTGTTAAGCAGACATCTTATAAATACTCACTGAACATTTTCTATATGCTAGATATAGGGTGGAGTAACAAGATTACAGAAAGCATGCTGGCCTATGCTCTCGGGAAAAAGGTCAATAATACTCCTTATGGGAGGAGTATTGAGAAGACCTCAGTAATGGTATAGTATAGCTCAAAGAATAGGGAGAAATCTTCTGTGCTGGTGCACAAAAACAAATGACAATAAAACAACAAAAAAACTGAAAAATGAAGACAATATGGGAAATAAAACTAAGGAATAAAGGAGGCAAAATAACTAAATTTTCCTGATTTGCTGAACTATAGATTATTATTTGAGGAAAATGGAAACATAAAGAAAAATCTAACTTGCATCAAGGTGGTGAAGGACATAGAAGGCCAGTCTAGAGATATTTGTATCATATAGATAAAACATCTGGATGACTGATCTTTTCATCCAGATACTTGGCATTATTCCAGCTCTTGACTCAGAATTTTCAAATTAAAAAAAAAAATCAAGAGAACATAATCCTTGGGTAAAGGTCAAGGAATATCTGAATTTTATTTTGGAATTTGTTTCCAAAGGGAACAGTCTTACTACTATCCCTTGAGACTTGAAACAAAAAGAGATCAAGGTTAAGAAAATAAATCTTGACGAAATGGTGAAAAAAATCATATGGTCTATAACATGAAATGGGTCTACTCCAACTCTCACTGATATAATTTTATGGGTGTGAATATTTTAAACAGTCTCTAAAGTGATATTGTACCTTCAGCCTACACACAACCAAGACACGAGGTCATTGCATTGGCTATTCCTGGATCAGTATTTTAAATTGTAAAACGCACATTGGTGTCCACTGAATTTACTTTGAGGTTCAGGAGTCTTTATTTATTAGTGCATGCCCTTAAATCTGTAAGCTGGAAAGTCATGAGTTCAATCATAAATTTAGAAGTCATGAATTTGTAGGCAGTCTAGAGTTCAATCATAAATTCTGGAGTCATGAATTTGGCATTGGCTTCAGTCTTACCAAAATGTATCTTCCTAACTCTAATCCAGTGACATCACTGTGGCCTCCAAACTTTAATCCCTAAGTAGGCACAACTCCAAATATAAACACTGGGAGTTTTTCACTCTCAAACTGTAAACCCCGTATAACCAAGAGTTTGGTTGTGATGTTCAATGTATATAAAACTCAGATTTTAATCCCTATAAGCATAAAATAAAAATAAAAATTCTTCAAGAACATATTTTAGCAAAGAAGAGTGTGTCTTTCTCTTTCTTAAGTGGAGCATGAGTTAAGGATAATCTGTCACCATAACTTTGAACTACTTGATCTCTGTATGCTTTCCTGGTCTAGTTTTAATGTTTCTTAAACCCAATTTCTTTTGTCTCCTTTAAAATGGACTAATCTCCAATCATCATGGAAATAAGTCAAGTAAATGAAAAATCATAAATTACATGGGGACTCACTAATTCAGTTTATTTGGAAACGAATGCCTGGGGCTTCAAAGAGAACCAACTGCCTTAGCTCCAATTCATCGTACTCATTGGCCAATTTAACTTGCCAGGGAAATGATAGATGATTTAACAAAGTGAGTGGTCAGTGTGACTTTCTGTTCCGTCTACAGACGTAATGGGGGTGGGAAGGAGGTGGAGATTGGGGGGATAGGAAAAGTCTGCAACATTCATTCTAAATCACGGTTTTTATGAAACACTCGGGTCAGTTATATTCCCCCCGCCCCAAGGAAATATCATAAAATAACCCCAACATTTTCTAAGTTAAATGCTTTCAATTCAATTCTCCTTTAACTATACATATTACAAAGCATTTTTAGGAAGATATGAATGCTGCCCAGAAGCTAAGAAATATCAAATTAGATATGTGCCAATCAGAAATTAATTGAACTCCCTTACAGTTTAAGTTACATCATTAGAAATGAAAACCAGAGGATATCAAGAAGAAGAACACAAAATGAATTTGAGATATAAATGACATTTATCTTACAGTAACACTGTGATTTCTAGGTATAAATGCATGTATGTATTATGACTTAGTTATTTGAGATATGAGAGAGAGTTTGTTCCCATTTATCAGGAAAAAACAACTGACAAATGGAAAGATTTAAGTATATATTCAAGAACACACAGTTGACAAGTAGAAGAAAACAGATATCTATAATCTTTCCAGCTTTTCACTATAATTCACTAATTTTTAAAATACAAGTGAGGGAAAAGAGGTATAGACAATCAATAAAATAGCTTATAGAATCCAATAAAATATTTATTCATTTGTTTAAAAATGATTTCATATATTCACTGTCTCACACTTTAGCATGAACTAGGAAGAGGTAAAATGAAAAGTAGAATAGTTTTAAAAGAAACTATGTTGTCAAATACAGAATATCTAGAGTGGCAGCTAGTTAGATAAAACTGATATTTTCTCATGACTTTTTCCTTTATATCATTATAGAGTTGTTATTTCTTGCTTGCTTGCCCTTTAAACATTTTTTCTGCAGATATCTAGAATGAGAAGTATAAAACAAAATTCCATCTTGAATTTCTAAGTTTCATGATAGGAGAATTTTCTACAATTCTTAGCTCACTATCAAATAGTTTATTTAAAATATAGTAATGTATTACTGGTTTAAAATACTTAAAGAAATCAATAACTGAATTATGGTGAATTGAGAAGAGTGGAATCAAATTAGAATTTTTAACTCTTTTTTTTTTTTAACTCCCAAATTCTGGGTGGATATGTATGGATGGAAAATTATAGACTTAGCCTAAGGGGTAATTTGGAAAAAAAGATTTCTGATTTCTTGTATTGATGCTCAGGAAGTAGAAATCAAATGTCAAATATGAATGTAAAACAGGACAGAATAAACCATGACAGCAAACCATGAAAGTGGTTCAATTCAAATGGACTAGTCTGGGAATTTTGCTCTGTCCAGATGGGTCAATTTGATACATGCACATATATACATCCTATGAGGATCAACTAAAGTCTCTTATTACTGGAATGTATCACAAGCTGACAGCTTATGAAATACCAAAGTATTGAAATACAAGCATCGTGTGATGAAAATTAGAATCACATACAAAAAATCAGCTTTAATTACTTGCGCATTAATTTGATCCAAATTAGTTGTTTACTCACAAGTCCATTTGGACGGATGAATGGACATCTGCTAGTTGTGTAGGCAAACGCAGAAAGATAATTTTATTTTTAGCTCCTTTAGGAAGGAAACAGAGAAAGTACAGCAAATATGACAGGCTAATTAAATAAATTAGATTTTTCAATTACCATACAGTGAATGATCATGTTAACCAAAGAATGACCATCTTATTTTGGGCAAAGTCATTAGAAAACAAAACAAAATTTTTTTTAAGTATATAATAAAATGATCATGAAGACAACGTGTTTTTAAATAAATGCATAATTTAGAACCTTGGGAATGAAGATTAAAAAATTAATTGGAAGGTGGGATGGGGAGATGGAAGGGAGGCTTAAGAAGGAGAGGATATATATATACACATATAGCTCAGAAACTAACACAACATTGTAAAACAATGATACTCCACTTAAAAAAAAAAAAAAAGAATCTGCCTGTAATGCAGGAGACCCGGGTTCTATCCCTGGATCAGGAGGAGCCCCTGGAGTCGGAAATGATAACCGACTCCAGTATTCTTGTCTGGAGAATTCCATGGGCAGAGGAGGCTGGCAGGCTACAGTCCATGGGATCGCAAAGAGTTGGACATGACTGAGCAACTTTCACTTTTCCATGAAAAATTAAGATCTATACATTTTTTTTTTTTAGATCTATACATTTTTATGTTTAAGTAAAGGAAAGAAGTTTTCTTATCTGCTGGTGGCAATGGTTGTATTATTCCACATAATGTGAAAGGTTTGTGAGAGAGAAAGATTACTAAGAGAGACAGTCACTTTTAGCTAAGTTGTAAATTAGCAGGAGGTAGGTTGGTTCTCTCTGCATTCTTACTCCCTTCCGATCATCTTCAGAAATAAATATAGAATTATCACAGTGCATGACCCAGAATTTATTCTGTTGGCACTGCTTTTCTATTGGTCTATTTCTGGTTGTTGTACATTGAATTTACACCCTGACCTACAGAGCTGGATAAAATCCATTTTGTTAAGTCCCTTCATGTTTAGGGATCCTAAATAAACTACCTTCAACAGACTATTCCTGTGCCTGTGTCCAGATTTAAAGCCACGTAACACCTGGAATTTGTGAGCTTAACCTGCTGTGACAAATAAAAATAAATAAGAAAGTTTCCCGTAGTTGACAACCCAGGTGGAAGTTTTACTACAATTTCCATCAGTCAAGAGGGCAAGGCTTCAAGTGAAATAAACTGTATTTACACACAAGTTTTCTCAGAAAGGTGGCTGTATTATAGCTTTATACAGCCTTTGAAACATGTGAGGAGACCTATGGATATAAATAAACAATGAAAATAAATCCCCTTGTCCGCTTGAAATTTTTTATCTGTTTACTTGATTCTTTTCTGTATCTAGACAACTTGGACCAATTAAATTTTGCCCTAATTCAAGAGAAAAAAAATGGGTGCTCTACGTTTAATGACATAAATGCTTTGGGGGGGGGGGGAAGCCAAGTATTACATATACTCACTCAAATCCATATCTCAATTGATTCTATAATTCTCATTTTCCTTTATTCTGATTTATTGAATTGATGGTGTAGTTGGGGTGTGACAAAACTTTGAAAAATACTGAATAAAGATAAAACAACCTTCATGCATCTACATTCTAAGAGCATTGGATAAAGGAGTCTAAAAGTCTAGAATTTGAATAAAAATCCAAAGTACTTTTTGGATGGTTTGGCCATTTAAAAAAAAATCTTTTTTGGAGTGCTGTTACTTTCAGGTGTACAGCAAAGTGAATCAGGTGTACACACCCACTTCCCTGGTGGCTCAGAGGGTAAAGCGCCTGCTTGCAATGCAGGAGACCCGGGTTCGACCCTTGGGTTGGAAAGATCCCCTGGAGAAGGAAATGGCAACCCACTCCAATACTCTCGCCTGGAAAATCCCACCGACAGAGAAGCCTGGTAGCTACAGTCCATGGGGTCACAAAGAGTCGGACACAACTGAGCGACTTCACTTTCACTTTCACACATATATCCACTCTTTTTAAGATTCTTTTCCCATATAGGTCATTACAGAGTATTGAGTAGAGTTCCCTGTGCTATACAATAGGCTCTTGCTGCTGCTGCTGCTAAGTCGCTTCAGTCATGTCCGACTCTGTGCCACCCCAGAGACGGCAGCCCACCAGGCTCTCCTGTCCCTGGGATTCTCCAGGCAAGAACACTGGAGTGGGTTGCCATTTCCTTCTCCAATGCATGAAAGTGAAAAGTGAAAGGGAAGTCGCTCAGTCCTGTCCGACTCCTAGCGACCCCATGGACTGCAGCCCACCAGGCTCCTCTGTCCATGGGATTTGCCAGGCGAGAGTACTGGAGTGGGGTGCCATCGCCTTCCCCTAGTCTCTTACTAGTTATTTATTTTATATATAGTAGTGTGTATATGTCAGTCCCAATCTCTCAGTTTGTCGCTTCTCACCACCCCCCACCCCACCGCCCCACCCCTTGGTAACCATAAGTTTGTTTTCTGTATCTGTGACTCTACTTCTGTTTTTTGGGTAAGTTCACTTGTACCCGTTTTTAGATTTCATATGTAAGCAATATCATATGATATTTGTCTTTCCTTGTATTTTTTTAAGTAACCAGATTTTAAAAAAATATATGATGTGAAAATTCTAGACAAGCAAAAAGACTTATGAGAGGAACTGCAGTAAAATATAAAAATGCTATAAAGGTACTACTATACTTAATAAAGTATGGTGGTATTGACACACACACACATACACACACACAAAACTAGAGTTCCAAGAAACAGAGAAGCCTATAGAAAGTAAAAGTATTTCATATCATGAAGATGGCACTTAGAGTAATTGGAAAAGGATGATTTTTGCCGTTAACTAATGTATTCAGCTTTTCAAGAAAAAGAAAAGTTATTTCTCTACTTCTAGCAAGGAACAGCATGGTTTAACCATTGAAACCATGGTTTAACAATCTTGATATTTAAAAAAGAAAAAAAAAACTATAAGAGACAAAGAAGAAAAATGAGTATTTACTCAATACTGAAGTGTGGAAGAGTTTAAGCAGAGAAGCTAATGAGCATACTTACAAGGCAGAAGAATGTTTCAAAACATAAAAGTAGAAATCCCTGAATTACAAACAAAAAGAACACTGAAAGGAAATGACAAATTAGAACAACATTGTACCACACATGGCAGATTAGTGATCACAGTCCTAACTAAAATAAAGAACTACAAATAAATTTAAAAAGCCAAACACACAAATAAGATTATACACAAAAGACAGGAACTTTTAAAAATAAGTTATAAAAATAGTCATTCAGCATATCAAATAGGGCTCATTGTATTTTAATCTAAGAAATATAAATTAACATGAAATAACACTTCTCATTTTCTCTTTGGAAAATCTAAAAAGTAATACCCAGTGCTGTATGGGTAAAGTAAACACTCCTATACTTTGGAGAGGAGTATAAATTAAAACATTTTGAAAAACTCAGTTGTCAATATGAATCAAGATCCTTAAAAATGTCTGTGCACCTTGGTTCAACAATTCCATGTCTGGGGATTAATCATATGGAATTAATTGAGAGATACACATTAATATTTATGTACAAAGATAGTCACAACAGCTTCATTTATAATAGGAAATTACTTTAAACTTCAATCAAAAAAGATAAGCTGAATAAATTGCAATACACACATTAAATGCAATCTCCAACAACAACCATAAATCATATCTTCGAAGAATATTTAATGACATGCAAAATAATCAAAAGAAAATTGTGATACAAAATGCTCTATGCACTAATTCAAATTTTGTTATTATACACAGACACAAACAAACACAGAAAAAGACTACATTGAACTATATCAAAATGTTAATATGGGCTAAGTGTCAGTCTTGTATGTTAATTGATTTAAATTTTCTTATTTACATTTTTGAATTTTCCAAAATATCTACAAATGAGTGCATATTGCTTTTCTAACTTAAGACAAGAACTTTATAAAATTCAGTTTAACCATAACGTCACTAGCTATGTGAAAGCACTTGTGTGTCTTCTAGGGATTTCATTTACGAAGTGCCCACCATCCTAGCTCTGCTTTTCAGATATCTAATGTGCTTAATAGTTTCAAAAATAATAATAAAAGGTTTTCACATATTGAAAGTTGTTTTTGTTGTTTTAGAAAATAAGAGGTCATTTCTGATTAATCTCTGATGCCTTTCTGAAAATTAGGGACAAAAGCTCAAAAATGGCATCAGAGTCAATAGAATTATTGGGGAAGGTATTTCTAACTGTAGTTTCCACATTATGGTTGCTGATGGCAAAATGCTTATACTCTCTAGTGATTAATAAAATAAAAGCAAACTGAAAGAAAATTAGAGAGTCAGAATGAAAAAGAAAGTTTTCTACAATGTCTAGATATTTTTGTTACAAAACCAATACAATATTGTAAAGTAATTAGCCTCCAATTAAAATAAATAAATTTATATTAAAAAATAAAATAAAAATATTTTAAAAAAGAAATGTAAGCAGCATTATTAAGGAAAATAGGAAAATAAGTTTCTGCATTATCTGCATTGATACATTATTTCTGAAACATTGGATCATGATGGATTCTGTTTCTTCATCAGAAACCAGGGAATGTTAATGTCTCACAGGCTTGGTATTTGGTAGTCTCTCATTGCTCTCTGCTAGTATCTAGCCAAAGTGAAGGTTAAAATTATTAAGTTGGTGATTAAAAAGGGGTAAGATAGATGACTAGACATATAGGATAAATGTGATATATGGTAATGTTGCAGAAAGGACAAGTGGGACTGTTGTGCTTCAGAAAAGAAACAGTTGTATTTAACTGGAATAATAATAAATAGCAAACAACGTTTCACGCTATTGAATTTCATCACCTCGACAATAAGGTGACAAGATGCTAAAAATTATTAAATGTATCCCTTCATTATACTGTCCTAATTTTTTAAATTACTGTTTAAAATTCTTTTATTTTTATTTCTTTGTTTTATTTAAAAAGAATTTTTGGCCACACTGCACAGCATGCAGAATCTTAGTCTCCAAATCAGAGGTTGAACCCATAACCCTCACAGTGGAAGCATGAAGTCCTAACCACTGAATGGCCAAGGAAGTCCCTTTAATGGTTTTTAATTTATTATTTAAGGAAAGGTTTTTTACTATTTAAGGAAAATATTTAAGAATTTTTTAATATTTAAGGGAAAAGATTAATCCTAGTGGTCATATTTATAATCTACCAAAATCCTTTTATATTTGAGGTCAGAGGGCCTTCCATGGGATAGAATAAAATCAAGGACATCGAAATTTCTGACAAGTACATTTTTAGATACAGAATTATAGAAACTAAGTTCTGAAGCTTTGAGGGTTTTTTAAGCTTCAACTTCACAGAGAATCTAGAAAGGTTTACATTTCACCTTTGTTGAATATAGTCTATCTTTAATAAAAATTGGTGAGATGTTTTCATGCTGGGAAAAAGAATTACCCATTTCACTTTTATCATCCTTTATAAGAGGGTGGTATTTACCATGATAGTTACAATCTTACCTACTTTGATGCTCTGGTACATCTGGACATCTTTGGTTATAGGAAGACTAAGCAAGCCATAACTACAACCTTAAAGTATATTTATTTAATGAAGAAAATGGAAAGAACAGAAATAAATGTTACATTCTGTGGCTGCATATAATAACCTCTCCCCTTTAAATCACTGTATTTCTTCAGGTCTCTTCGGGAAGTTGAGAGAAAACTTCCCCAGGGAGTAACTAAGATGACCAGAGTCATCAGTGTATTTTCAACAAAAGCAACAGAAAGTTCACTGAGCTCCTCCTATTCAGAGCTGTCCTCTCCACCTTCTCCCTGCATTTTCATGAAAGAAAACAAATTCCCTTCTCAGTGTTACCCACATACTGCTTCTCTCATCCACAGTTTGGAGATAAATTCAACACAGTTACATATATTTTATGTTGCTATTGTACTCAGCTTTAAGAGTGTAAGCATATTTGCTCTACAGACATCTATGTCTTTTTTATACATAAAGGTGATGGAGGCTTGTGTATCTGCCATTTGCATTTGATAGGACTTAGTGTATGGCACCCTACTCCAGTACTCTTGCCTGGAAAATCCCATGGACAGAGGAGCCTGGTAGGCTGCAGTCCATGGGGTCGCTAAGAGTCAGACACGACTGAACAACTTCACTTTGACTTTTCACTTTCATGCATTGGAGGAGGAAATGGCAATCCACCCCAGTGTTCTTGCCTGGAGAATCCCATGGACAGAGGAGCCTGGTGGGCTGCCGTCTCTGGGGTTGCACAGAGTCAGACACGACTGAAGCGACTTAGCAGCAGCAGCAGCAGCAGCAGCAGTGTTACAATGCATAGTGGCAAGTTCAGACCAAATTTGCTAAGTCCTTAATCATGTGATGATAATTACATTCAATGATAATGAGTTCAGGGATAATGAAAGTTTTTATGACTTATTGTTATTGAGATTGACTGTTCAGAGACAATCACTAATGTTGCAAAGAATATGGACCTTGGAGCCAAGTAGGATCTTAATTTAATCTCAGCTCTAATTTACAGGTTCTGTGATGGGATGCAAATTACTTAAACACTCTGGCCCTCTGTATCTTCATTAGTAATTGGCTATTTTGGGGGCAGAGATTAAATGTGATAAAGTAGAATAGAGTGATGAATACATAATACACACTCAATAAGTGGGAGTGGGCTTTTAAATTCTTGGTTAAAATATACTAGAAATACTTTAGTAACTTATACTTCCTGTTTACTGAGAGTTTGTACTCTTACTATCAAAAATATTCAAATGGGACTTGGCTGGTGGCCCAGTGGCTAAGACTCTGAGCTCCCAGTGCAGGGGGCCCAGGTTTGATCCCTGGTCAGGAAAGTAGATCCCACATACCACAACTAAAAGATCCTTCATGCCACAACTAAGACCTGGGGCAGCAAAATAAATAAACATTTTAAAAAATTTAGAACAAGAGGTGATTTCTAAGAAAAGTTGTTAAAATATTCAAGATCTAAATAATAATTGAAGTAGTTATTTCATTTCCTCATTTTTCTTATTTGAAGGCTGAAATTCAATTATTTACTTTTTACTTACTTCTTTGACATCTTTCTTTCCCCTAGACTGTAAGGTTTTTGAGGTCAAGGATCAGGTCTGTTCTGCTCCTCTTTACTTTCTGAGTGCCTAACACACAGTAGGCATTCAATAACCACGTGCTGTTGGACTGCATGGTAACCAATGAGCCTTGTTTATGAGACAGCGAGTGATGAAATGATGAAGGCACAAGCCAGCCCCACTGACCATCCTGCCTCACTAAACTTGGAAGAAGGGCAAGGATCTGCGAGTAGCACATAGTTCTCTAGACCATCTCATCTCTGATCAGCCCAATAAATCTTTACTATCATCGATACAAATAATGTAGCAATGTATATTAATTCCATTTTCTAGAAACGCAAATTCACAGATCTGAATTTACTCCAGAGCTGGGAAAAGAATAAGGAGACATTCTTGTCTATAAAAGATATCATGAGAAATGCCCAATATTACCCGTTAGTGTTTGGCTGCATCTGAGACCTTTGTAACGAGCTCACTCAAGGGATCAATGGCATCTCACAAAAGAACAAGTCAGATTCCCTTGTTCTACCAAAATGTTAGGCGGCCAGCGAGTGGGAAATCCAAGGAAGGGGCAGTTTAACTTTTTTATTTTACTATCTACCACTTCTTTTGAACAGCATGGGTGGTGCTGGGGGCCTCTGGCACTGTTCCCGGGAGCACCGGCCCTGCCAAGCAGAATTTGCACCTTTACAAGTGCTGATTGACTGTGATGGAAAGACACAGTCCCCTTTTGGAAGCAGGTTTCTGGGAAAGATATTACATCTTCAGTCTGGTTATGGGGAGGACCCAAGGGAAACAAAAAAGATACTAGTAGGTAACAGATAATTTGACTCCTTTCTCATTATATCTCTTCAATCTACGATGTATTTTGAAGACTTGGGTTCCCTAGACACAGGTCATAGAGAAATAAACTATGAAAGCAGTAAGGTTTTTCTTTTTCTTCTCCCTTTCTTTTTTTCTTTTTTACAGAGTATTATAAAAAGTTTGTTTTCCTGGCTAACAGCAGCAAACTTACAAAGCTTTCTTCGTTAGGGTTGGCTATTTAAACCATCAGCCCATTCTGCAAGAACATCAGACATATGTCCACCAGATGCTGGGAACAACCCAGTCCTAAGGACCCAGCTCAAGTGAACAATAATCTGTGGACAGCGGGTGTGAACCTGAGCTGGGCCAACACCTCATCAGACCCAATGGCTAATTGATTTCAAAATTAGACTTGGTATTTCTGAACAATAATCTTAAAAGGCAGCCATAAAATACATCAGGATCCTTTGAGCTAGCCAAGCTTTCATCCAAATGGCTTATTATGAAGAGCTGGCACACCTGAACTTTGGCACAGTCAAATAAATCCCCAAACAGCAAATGGAAACCACATTTGGCACATTTGGTCTGTCAGGGGAAGGTTCTATTCAGGAGGAAACAAGATTTTTGATTTCCAAAATAATTTTTGTGTTACAAGGCAGGAAGTAATTCATTGAATGTGTTTTACTTTGACACCTGTGATTTACACAATAAAATATGCATACTCAGTATCTGAAGGCTTTTGGGGTGTCACATAATCTTTGGAACAACGGGAGCAGGCAGAGCACAGCAAGGGTTATAGTCCTTCCATTAGCGATAACTTAATCGTATGTGTAGACCTACCCCTTTGAACTCTGCATAGCTGTTCCGTGGCATCGGAGTCCAGAAGAGTTTAAATCTGACTGTGCTGCAGTGACAATAAATTATACCAACTATTTTAGAAATGCTTGGAATCTTATCTGCCTTCGGAGTGTGCAAACTAAGATTACAATCCCTGGTTTAAAGGATGGCGTAAATTCTGAGAACAAACACGGAAGATTTACACAATGTCAATGGTGTATTTCAATATACTTGCAGCACTTTACTAGGACTTCTGCAGATACTCATGGAAAGCCCTGTGTTTTTGTTAGTTTATTCTGTTTGCTTTTTTTTTTTTTTTTTATAAGAAGCAAAGGATTAGGTATTATCTGGATGGGTACAACAATTTAGAGTCGACTCACTGCACAATCTGTAAAAGTGGAATTCTTATTTTAATCTTCTGGTTGCTTTAGAAGAACAGCTTTTGGCATTTTCTTTACACTTCTTATCCAAATAATTGACTCAATTTTTAAAATGAAATTTATGAAAAGGCAGTCTGCTTAACCGGATGTATTTGTTAAGCCATCTCACGTCCCGTCCCTGTTAGACTTTATCTAAGGGTAAGGACGTTTTTCATAGGAGAGGAAAGAAGAAAAAATATTTAAAGCAGGAACATAATTACACACCTTGGGCTAACCCAGAAATTCACACAGCAAAGAAGCATCGTGAGAAGGGCGGGACACGACCCTGGAGAATTTATCTCCAATTGGAAACATTTTTCTCTGCGTTGGCTCTCCCTTTTCTAGGGCAGTATTTTTCTGATGGCTCCAAGAAACACTGACAACCTAAGAGCAATCGTGATGATGACTTTTTACCTAAGAAGTTACTCCCATCCACAGCCTGTGCTGAGCTCATTAGGGGGTGACTGCCACTTGGGGATTTAGTGGTTTGAGAGCTCAGAAAGTCAGATATCTTCTGCTCTTCCATTAATTCACTGGATGATCTGGGACATGTCTTCCTTTCTGGGCTTGTTTCTTCATTTTTAAATGTGGAGAATTGGACTAGATGATTTCTAGGGACTATTAATATTTCAGTTCTAAAATATTATTAAGCTATAAAATAGTTCCTTCAAAATTGAGATAAAGAAGCTTGGAGCAGGGACTGCTAGAAGGAAAACCAAAGAAAAGAAATATTTAGGGTGTGATACTTAATGAACTGGATTAGGACACATGCAGTGGTTTCAGAAATTTGATTTATAACCACATTTTTCAGCATAATGAGATAGAGAACTAGTCAACAAAAGCTTTAATGAGAAAATACTATTTGAAGTGGAAATAATCTTTTAGCTAGAGCTAAGTAGATGGAAAAATTACTCATTAACTCTACTTGGGCAGGGTAATAGCAAAATTCTCCAAAATAAAATTAGTTTCTGGGAGTAGAAACCTTAAATCACGTTTTCCATCTATCTAGTCAGCCAGCATATTCTAGAGTGTTTCTTTTATAAAGATAAATGAATACTCAAGATATACAAATTCTCTAGAGAATTACTAATGTTGAATTCTGGAGCATTTTAGATATTATGAAGATTAACTACTTGGCATTCTGCTTATGTATTGTATCAGTATAAAATAAAAAGCATGTATTTAATTTTAAAATGTTATTGACTCTTAAAAATTAAAATCCAAAATTAATGTTTAAAAAAATTATCACTTAAATCACTAAAATGGTTTTGTGTTCTACAGTCAAATCCAAAATTCTTAGGGTTTTACATTTCAATATTGAAACTTACATAACCATGACACTGTGTTAAAGAATTTCATCTGGAATCTTAGCTAATGCATTTTAATTTTTAAAATGATTTTTTCTTAAATCTTTTTACTGAATGAAAGATTCCTTAAATTCTACAGTGCTTTAGAGTTTTCAAAAATTTCATACAAATGATTTTCTATAATGCCATAATAATCCTTTTTTTTCTTATTCTCTACTCCTCCCCATACCCTGTCCCCACTGGTAACCACTAGTTATTTTTTTTTTTCTCTATGAGTCTGCTTCTTTTTTGTTTTATTCACTAATTTGTTTTTTAGATTTCATATATATTAACTAATGTATTTTAACTATTAAATGCATGTACTATATTATATTGTATTAAATATAATGTGTATTTAACTTTTAATTTTGTTGAAAATGCCTTTTGTGTCATTTTAAGTCATTTTCTAATTTTTGTAAAATGGCAATAATAATGACAACAATATTTAACAAGCATATTCTAATGTACCAAGTATTTTAAAGGCAGTAAATCATTTAAATTTCACAGTGAACTTGCAAGGTGAGTGCTACTGTCTAATTTACTGATTAGGAGAACAAGTTTAAAGAGTTTAAGTAACCTGCCCTGGTTAACACAGTAACTTGTAACTGTTACCTACCAAATTCCTATTTTCTACAGTAAACATCATTACTACTGGAATGAGTGTAATTAATTCACTTTTTCTTTCATTCTACAAATACTCATGGGTGGCCTACTAAAAGGCAATAAGTATTCTAGGCATAGAGGATAGAGTGAAGCTACATTCTAGGGTGGGGAATCAGAAAGTCAATATATATATAAACAAGATTATTTCAGTTAAAAGATAAGTACCCTGAGGCCACCATGTCTAGCCATGTAAGTTGTAACAATGAGAATCAGGAAGAAAATAAAGCAGAACAATGCAGTGGAGAGGAAGGGAGGAGTGATTTTTGATTAAGTAGTCGTAAGAAGGCAATGGCACCCCACTCCAGTACTCTTGCCTGGAAAATCCCATGGACAGAGGAGCCTGGTGGGCTGCAGTCCATGGGGTTGCTAAGAGTCAGACACAACTGAGCGACTTCACTTTCACTTTTCACTTTCATGCATTGGAGAAGGAAATGGCAACCCACTCCAGTGTTCTTGCCTGGAGAATCCCAGGGATGGGCGAGCCTGGTGGGCTTCCGTCTATGGGGTCGCACAGAGTCGGACACAACTGAAGCGGCTAAGCAGCAGCAGCAGCAGTCATAGAAAGCTTCCTGGAGGAAGTGGCATTTGAGCTGAGATTTAAATGACAAACAGCATCCAGCCTTGGGAAGATCTTGGGAGGGGCACCAGGCAGTGCAGCAACTAATAAAAAAGTATTGCAGCCGGGACAGGTTTAATGAATATAAGAAACAGTGATGACTGTGGGATTAGAGCCCAGTGAAAGGGGAGGAGATGGGGGACCTGGTCATGGTGAAGAGCAAGAAATGTGTTACAAAAGTACTAATATCGTCATTAACCTTTTAATGGTATCTTTTAAACTATCGTCATTAACATCTGTTTTAGTGACCTAAAGCAGAAGTTTTGAATTTTTCTCTGAGAATGCTTGGAGATTTAGGGGGCGGGGCAAGGAATGGACCATCTCCCTGGAAAAATGCACATGTACACAGGAATGTGCACACCATGTCAGTAGTTAAGTGGGCTCACGTTCCCCCAGGAGCTTATATATGGGTCCGTGGATTTCAGATTAAGAAAAATCACCAAATCATTTAATAGTGAGCTAAATGAATTGTAGTCATTAAATTATAATTATAATCCCCATCTAAATAGACAGGCTTCCCCCCAAAAATTATGTAGTGCAGACCATAAGGCATGCTGCTTGACACAAGGCTAAGTTTCCAATTTCAACTTCAGAATTGTATTTTTTGGAGAGATCCCAATCTCCTTTCTGCAACAACGATATGCCAGAGCCAAATTCTTAAAGCAAAAAAAAAAAAAAGTTTTCATAAATCAATTACAAGTGAAATTTGACCTGATGTGAGATTATTTATGATTTATGTTTATTTGTGCCATTCATATCCCTCTTTTTTCATGTGGCAAAGATGATAATGTGTTGGGTTAGACAGTGATACCTTAGTTTCCACTGGTAGTGTTAATAGGTGATTGATAGATGATAGATACATAGATAGGAAGATAGATCCCTACAGTCAAAAAAAAAAGAAAGAATCAAAATTCTGAAACACATGAGACCTTGAGATTTGGGGATAAAGAAATGTGGATCTGCAAAACTTCTCATCCTTCTGAAATATTTCTTGAGTATTTTACACCCCTTATCAATGTATTCGAAATACCAAACATACGTCAGCCCACAGGGCTCAAGCTGCTTACACCCAGCTGGTACCCTGACAGGTTTTAGATGACAGCCTCCTGTTTCCTCCGCACAGACCACCTCAGGCGAAGGAAGGCTATGGTAGGACACTAGAATGTTCTCACTCTGCATACAAAAGAAACACCTGTACCAAATTAATTTGTGTTTATTCAATGTGAAGTTCACAGGGTGCCTCAGACAGCCTTCCCTTCTAAGGGTGGTCTATTGACTTAGCTGCTGTGCAAAACAAGCCCGTACTGGGAGCCCTGGCCTCTTGAGCTTTTCCTGGAATTATTCCTAACCTGTTCCCAGGCTTGATTCTTCCCATGTTTTCTACATTCTTGACCTTTATTTAAATTGTGTAGCTTTGTATTTTCAAGGCATCTTATCATCATTAAATCACTAGTACAGCCCATGTTGTCTTAAAACGCCTTGTGCTCTGGAGAGACCCAGAGATGGGTTTGTTGTTGTTTAGTTACTGAGTCGTGTCCGACTCTTTTCCACCCCATGGGCTGTAGCCCGCCAGGCTTCTCTGTCCGTGGAATTCTCTAGGCAAGTAATATTGGGTGGGTTGCCATTTCCTACTCCAGGGGATCTTTGTTACCCAGGGATCAAACTGCGTCTGTTCTGTCTCCTGCATTGGCAGGCAAATTCTTTACCACTGGCACCGCCTGGGAAGTCTGTAAGAACAAGCACCTGATATCTAAAAAGTACACAATAAATACTAATGGTCTTATCCCAGGAACAGATTTAGTACTTCCATATAAACACATGCAGAATTGTTTTTTATCATTCTGGTAGCATGACATGAAACTGAAAAAAATCAGTTCTGAGACTACACCTTTCTGGAACAAGTTCGAGGGCTTTCTGGTTTTGACTCGAGTTGCTCTCAGGGACCTGAGCCTCTTCTGTCTTCTTGGCCAGCCAGCTTCAGCATGTATTTTCTCCCTCACTGCACCCCACTCCAGTCCTCTTGCCTGGAAAATCCCATGGGCGGAGGAGCCTGGTGGGCTGCAGTCCATGGGGTCCCTAGGAGTTGGACACGACTGAGCGACTTCACTTTCACTTTTCATTTTCATGCATTGGAGAAGGAAATGGCAACCCACTCCAGTGTTCTTGCCTGGAGAATCCCAGGGACGGTGGAGCCTGGTGGGCTGCCGTCCATGGGGTCGCACAGAGTTGGACAGGACTGAAGCGACTTAGCAGCAGCAGCAGCAGCCCTTCACTTCTGATCACAAGGTGACTACTCCACTTCTACCGTTATATTTTTTGTCCAGGTATGAAAAAGAGAAAGAGAAAAGTTAGTTACCTCTTTTGAAATAATTTTCCAAGAAGTCCTAAAAGTATCTGTTAACTTCTGTGTGCTATAACTGTGTCGCATGACATCTGTTAACAGCAAGAGAGGCCAGGAAGGTGATCTGGTGGCTGGGTGTGCCCTCTTGGGCAAGAGTGGGCTTTTGTTAGTTGGAAGATGAGGACAGTGAAGAAAGCCTGGCTGGGAACCAGCAAGAACTGATTATCAATAAAGATTGCTGTTCCCACATCCCACGAGGGACCTACATTTTGAGTTTGGGTTTGCCTATCTAGACTGTGATGGCTTTGGAATTCCTATCTAGAAATGATTCTGTGGTAACAATCTGACCAGAAATTAATTTCCTTTAGTAATTTTTGTTAAGCCTGGGTACATAGCAAGTACACTGCTTTGTTTAAATGGCAAGGTTAGTGGGGGTGCAAAGTGGGGGTCAGAAAGTGGTTGATGGAGCCATTGAATGGAGTCCTGCAGGCCCCCAGAGTCCTCAATTGAACCTCTACTACTAATACTTATGCTTTTAACATCTCCAGACACAACGTTTAAAATAGAGCTTTTTTGGTGGTTTTGGGTTTTTTTTCCCCCTCATGGAGTAAGTCAGCAAAATACAAAGGTTGCAATTCTTATTAATATTTTTTCATAAGGGGGATTAAGTATATTTTAGTAAAACTGTTCTTTTCTCCTATTAGCTTTTTTCTTTCTGTTCTTATGGCCTTATAGGAAGAAAATCATAGAACTAATTTTTTTTTTTAAAGAGAAAGCAATATTCCTCCCGAGAGGGATCTTGCCTGAAGCAATCTCATTCATAGGTGCTTCCTCGGGCAGTCAGCCCAGTCTTTTACAGACATGGTGCAGCACAGGTGTGCTGGAACTCCAGTAATGAGTTGCATATGACCCTAGGTTCATTCTCATTTATGGTGTCATCAGGGTCCAAGAAAGCAAGAATATTACAATTATGTTTTTTAAAAAAAGAACAAGGGAAGATTCTTAGGCCCTTTCAAAAGTTACGTATTCTGGGAATCATGATTAAAATAAAAACTTTGAACTATTACAGTGTACCTCATTTATAGCAAAGACTTCACCGATGAAAGTTGCATAGAGAGAGAATGTTTTAAAGTCTCTGGGGAAAGGAGAAGTAAAACAAGTTTTCCCGGAATGTCAATCTGGCCAGCCTTGACCCACTGTCATTCTACATTCAAAGTTTCACCCAATACATTGATCTTTACCCAAGTTCTTTGAACACTGGCTTTTACAAAAGATAAGAAAATAAAACCGAATTGATGACTTACCTTAAGTCTCAGCTTCAAACTAGACACCGCCACAAACAAAGCCTTGGGTTCCATAAAACTCTGACTGGCTCATCTACAGAATTCAACCTCAAATTTTATCTTGATTTAATTTGAAAGGACCACTCCTATTATGATCAAAGGTGGTACGCTTGGCTCTCCTTTGGGTAATGATCTGAATCTTCAGAATCTCCTTGTAATTCCAAATGGGATCTGGGTTAATATGAACTGTCTTGGATAAGGATCTATGTTGAGCTCTGTATTGTATTCACATCAAATAATCAAAGTCATACAATCACACTTAGATGCTTTTACTGTTGCACGAAAGTCTGAAATTGTCATAGAAGCAAATGCAAAAAGTGCAAATGCTTTCACTTTGGTTTTTGGCCCTAAGCCATCTGGCAGTGAGGATGAAGGGAGTAAAAGCAAAAAGAAAAACCAAAGAAAAAAGAAGTGACGAGCAGAAGTATCAGCCTTTTATACCTAATCTATAGGTTTGGGAGTCAAAGAAGTGAGAGGAATGCTTATTCCCTTCTGATGGAGACTGGTAACTCAAAAGCTGCAAAGCCAATCACAAGAGAGTGGCATGAAGTCAGACACTGGACCCCAAAGCCTACTCTTTAAAACAAAAGCTGAGTGAGAGCCAGGCTACTCACATACAACTCAACAAGCAGAATTCGCTAAACCCAAGCAGAGCAGGTGCAAGAACCAGAGTCTTGGGGCATACTGAAGTCTAGAATTGCCCATAGTTGATAAGGAGGCATGGAGACTAAGAAACATCTCCAGTTGAGAGGCACAGTTCTTTGTAGTTCCTTCCCCTGCCCCGAATATGGTACTGTTTCTGGTATTTAAAGGGTAGCATTTAATGTTTCATCAGGTAGTCACCTACCCCTCAACACATCTTTCTAGGTGTGATGGATTTCACACAGTTGTCACACCCACTGTCCGCAGACAAATTTGTGTGTCTGTGCTAATATGCATGTATGCAACCAATAAGGAATGAAGCATCTGGAAGATTCATGGCAGCTAAGACCAAAAGAGAACTTTGTCATTTTTGACTCAACCTTCCCCTTTGTCTTCTTCACAGAATCTCATCCTGTCTGCCAATCTCTGCTTTCAAATAGCTTTCAAATTCATGTTTTTCTTTTCTCTCTCATGGTCATCACCTGGACTAGACCCTGATCACATCAAACTTGGATTCTCTGAATAGTCTTCTAATTTGGTACTCTGGTTCCAGTCTCTCATCTCCCTAATATGGGATCCCTGAGGATGTGAGAGTTGGACCGTGAAGAAGGCTGAGCGCCAAAGAATTGATGCTTTTGAACTGTGGTGTTGGAGAAGACTCTTGAGAGTCCCTTGGACTGCAAGGGGATCCAACCAGTCCATTCTGAAGGAGATCAGCTCTGGGATTTCCTTGGAAGGAATGATGTTAAAGCTGAAACTCCAGTACTTTGGCCACCTCATGTGAAGAGTTGACTCATTGGCAAAGACTCTGATGCTGGGAGGGATTGGGGGCAGGAGGAGAAGGGGACAACAGAGGATGAAATGGCTGGATGGCATCACTGACCGGATGGACGTGAGTCTGGGTGAACTCTGGGAGTTGGTGATGGACAGGGAGGCCTGGCGTGCTGCGATTCATGGGGTCGCAAAGAGTCGGACACGACTGAGCGACTGAACTGAACTGAGAAGTCTCATTACCTATAACACTAAGTCTAAACCCTTCCCATGATGCTCAGTATCTGGCTCACCTTTTCTATCCATCCAACCACAATCCCCACCCCTTCTTACCACTCGTTTCCCTATTTCCAGTTTGCCATGCTTTTCTCCCACTTCTTCTAGTAGAGTTTTTTCATTTAGCATTATATGCACTAGCAAGACATTTAAACAAATGTCCATTGACAGATGAATGGATAGAGGAGAAGTAGTACATATATACAATGAAATATTGCTCAGCCATAAAAAAAGAACAAAATAATGCCATTTGCAGCAACATGGATACAACTAGAGATTATCATACTTAGTGAAGTAAGTCAGAAAGAGAAAGACAAATAGCATAAGATATCACTTATATGTGGAATCTAAGATACGACACCAATGAACCTGTCTATGAAACAGAAACAGAATCTCAGATGTAGACAGCAGACTGCTGGTGGCCAAGGGCGGGGTGTTGGGGAAGGGATGGGGAGGGAGGTTGGGGTTGGCAGATGTATGCTTTTGTATATAGAATAGACAAACAACAAGGTCATACTGTATAGCACAGGGAACTACATTCAGTATCCTATGATAAACCATAATGGAAAAGAATATTAAAAAGAATGTATATGTGTGTGTGTGTAACTAATTCGCTTTGCTGTACAGCAGTAATCAACACATTGTAAATCAACTAATTTCAATTAAATTAAAAAAAAATTTCCTTACTTAATCCCTCCTTCCTCTCTAGCTCTCCAAATGCTACTTATCCTTCCAAGTTCTTGCCAAATTATCTATTATCTCCATTGTCTCCTCTGAAAAATTTGGTTTCTATTATTTCCACAGCCCGGTCAATGCCACACATTTAGGTATGTAGAAGATTATGTTCTGGTTTGTGTTATTTATTGCGTGTTTTATAAATTCAAATGTGGCTCTGTAAGCTGTTGTTGAGAACAATGACTTTGTGACACATTTCTCCTATATTAAGCTTTCTCCCCAGCAGGGTACAACAGTCACACAATGAGTGTTTAACATTTATTTATAAAATTTGCCTGGGAGTATAGGTAAAAAAATATATATATATATATAAGAAGGACCCTTAGAAAGTCAGCTTGGGTGTTAGAGAGGTTTAAACATGTTGTACAGAAGAATTATTCAAAGACACTTAGAATGAAATAGTCCTCTTCCTTTCTTCTTTGGGCCAGCACCAACGTGAGCTCATTCTACTCTATTTTTTGGCCCTTCGACCAATTTCCAGGCTGCTTAATTGGCCTGCATTCCAACTTCATCATTGGAATGTAGGACTTCACCTTCATATTTAAATAAATAGTTAACTCTGACCTCTTGCTTTACCCAGTGGAACAGTGCTTTCCAAGACCGGCACCCCACGACTCTACCCCATCCTGTGTGACTTGGGGAAGGGTCTGTCATGATCTCCCCACTTCCCTCTGTGGAGTTCACGTTCTCTTTCCCTGAAAATGACACAAAAACAAGACAGCAGCAAAAGCAGAGCCCATGGGAAATGGAACGATGAAGTAAATTCATTTTTAAACTGAAAAACAGTTTCATCCTAAATAACTAGCATGCACAGTACTTTCAGTTAAACAAAATAATGTGATTTTTATTAAGCACTAAAGAAGCAAAAAACCCGGGTGAAGCTGGTTGCCAGCTCTGCTTCCTCTCAGCAGCTGGATGATCTAATAAGTAAATACTACTACAAAGATAGAAAATATACCCAGAATATGAAAATGTATTAAATAATGAGTGAAATTCTCCTCAATCACATCTTCTTATCCTGTCTTAGAGGCTGTAGCATAGTTACTTAAAGTATGGAAGCCATGTAAATTTTGTAAAATCATTAAAGGAAAGGAAAGTTGATTTTAGACTGTATAAACCACACCAGACTGGGATCCTGGAAAACTGAATTAATGTGCATAATCTACATGCAGAAATAGCATCTGGGAGTTATCCAACAATTAATTTTGAATAAGAATATCCATTTTTATCATTCTCCCTTAACACATGTGATTTAGAATTTCAGTCATCAAACCATAATGAGTTGAAAATGCTAAAGTTAGCTCACCAAATTCATGTGTAGACAAGATTAGCATTCAATAATGTGCTGACTAATCTCACTCACCCTAAACATATTATTTTCAGATTTGACTTAAATAGCTAAGTTACCACTTTATCTCTTTCTTTGTCCAAGCCAATCTCTTCCCTCCCTTCCTTTTATAGGACCATCTTTTCTTCTTGCTCAGTATTATCAAACCAAGCCACAAATCTAATTAAGCTGTCTTGATGCCAAAATCTCTGCTCCTGGAGAAATGTATCATGCAGCACATCTAGGTAAGTGAATTAAAAGAGCATCCAGGCAGGTATCTGGTGAATGTCTCTGTTCATCTTTGCATAATAAACTATCTTCTCCCGCTCATTCATTTGTCAGTCACAGTAACTAAGGATTATTGTTTGCTGAATGTACGTGACACCAGCAATTTGCAAAGTCTGTTGGCAAGAAAATCAGGTTAGAATGACAGAGTGAGAAATTAAGCAGAAGCCTGATGTAATTAGCTACAACAATCAGGGCTCTAATTTCTGATTTATTGTTTCCTGTTTTCCTGCTGTTCTCCACGCTATGTATACTGTATGCGCTTTGCACAGGCCAAACAATGGCCTTATCAGTCCTGGCAAAGTGAGAGGTCAGAGTTAACAATATTTATTTAAACATGCAGGATGCTTCCCGCTGCAATCAGGAAATAACCATTACTAATAGGCCCTTGGCAATACTTCCTCATTTATACAATTTTTGGGAAGAAAAAAAAAAAAAAACTGAAACAAGAAGGAATTGGAGGAATTGGGATTCATTCCTTACAAATGCACAAGAGTTGATTCATCTCTCTCTGGGGGAATCTTTCTTACTCTCAAAAGATCTATGATTCTAAATGAGCCAGACAAATCATGATTGTCACAGCTGAATATTCACAAAAATACGGAAAAGTATCCTTCCTGATAAATAGCACAGTTTTCTATTCAAAGTTTGTTAAAAGGTTGTTGTAGCTCATATCATTCCACTCCATTCTCCGCCTTGGAAACTAGTCTGTAGAGAATTTTTTTTTTTGCTTTCCACATTCAAACACAAAGTGGAGTCAGTCTTTCTTTTCATATTTTTGAGAAAGTTTTCTTTAAAATTATGTGGAGGATATATTCTGAAGAGGAAAATTATAAGCATCCTTAAACTCAAAATAGAATTTAAAAAAAACCTTTGAAATAAAGCAATAAACTATAAAATATATATACCACTCTACTTAACTCAAACAATGTTAACCTTTCTGAAAAGATGATTACAACTCAATTCAGGATAAATTTAAATGAAATTTGCATCAGTGGCCATGTAAAAACATATAATATAGGTCCCTCTGAAAAAAGGAACTAGATATGATGAAATTAATATTTTTTCATTTGTTCTTTTCATTGAGAAAATGTCAGTGTGTCAGAGAATTCTACTTCTCCCCATATTCCTCCCCACTTAAACTTATGTCTGCTGCTCCTTCTTTAATAATTAAAAAAAAAAAAAAAACTGGGCAGAGGCAGATAGCCAGTGAAAATGAGTATCAAAGCTCTCCATCTCTCTTCTAGTCAGTAGATGTGATCATGTGTTGAAGTTCTGGCCATTGATGTGAAGGAAATTGTGGGCAGCACTCAGGAACCTCCTTAATATCTGTCATTCTGGCCAATTGCTCCACATGGACAGGCGTCCCACTTCCCCTGTAGCAGGACTACATTCCAATTATCCTCCCCTCAATTGTCCTAATGGAGAAGGCAATGGCACCCCACTCCAGAACTCTTGCCTGGAAAATCCCATGGACAGAGGAGCCTGGTAGGCTGCAGTTCATGGGGTCGAGAAGAGTCGGACATGACTGAGCAAGTTCACTTTCACTTTTCACTTTCATGCATTGGAGAAGGAAATGGCAACCCACTCCAGTACTCTTGCCTGGAGAATCCCAGGGACGGGGGAGCCTGGTGGGCTGCAGTCTATGGGGTCACACAGAGTCGGACACGAGTGAAGTGACTTAGTAGCAGCAGCAGCAACTGTTCCAAAAAAGAAATACTTTTCCTTTTCATTTTCAAAAGCATACTAGCATGACTATATTTCATCCATATTTATTTATTTATTTTATTGAAGTGTAGTTGATTTACAATGTCATGTTAGTTATTAATATATATACATAATACATACGGGCATCCCTGGTGGCTCAGAGGGTAAAAGAATTTGTCTGCAATGCAGAAGACCCAAGTTTGATCCCTGGATTGGGAATATACTATAAAGAAGGGAATGGCAACCCACTCCAGTATTTTTGCCTGGAGAATCCCATTGACAGAGGAGCCTGGAAGGCTGCAGTCCATGGGATCGCAAAGAGTCAGAGATGACTGAACGACTAAGCACACACATATACATGATACGTATATAATATATATTCTTTTTCAGATTATTTTCCACTATAGATTCTTACAAGATACTGAGTATAGTTCCCTGTGCTATGGTATGTATACAGTAGGCCTCTGTTTATTTTATGGTAGTGTGTATATGTTAATCCCAAACTCCACTCCATATGTTTATTCCTCCCCATCTCTACCATCTGGCAACCACAGGTTTTTTTCTGTGTCTGTGAGTCTGTTTCTCTTTTCCAAGTTCATTTATATCATGTTCCTTAGATTCCACATATACGTGATATGATATTTGTCTTTCTCTGTCTGAACTACTTTACTTAGTACGATCATCTTTAGGTCCATCCATATTGCTGCAAATGGCATTATTTCATTCTTTTTTATGGCTGAATAATATTCCATTGCATATTTATTCCATATCTTTATCATATCTTTATCTTTGGTCAATGGACACTTAGGTTGCTTCCATGTCTTGTGTATGGTAAATAGTACTGCTATGAGCATCAGTGTGCATTATCTTTTCATATTAGTTTTTATCTTTTCTGAATGAAAAGATGGGATTGCCCAGGAGTGGGATTGCTGGGTCATATGTTAGTTCTAGTTTTAGTTTTTCAAGGAATCTCCATGCTGTTCTCCATAGGGGCTACACCAATTTACACTCTATTTTATCCATTTTATAAGAATCTTCCTGTTGAACCCACTTACCTTGCCAACTACCATCTCTTTTCTTTTCTCCCCTCTTCTGAACAATTCTCAGAAAGCATGTCAAAATCCACTGTTTCTAATGTTTTAGTGTATCTCCATGCTCCCATCTGGATCATTTAACTTCTGTCTGAAGAATCCTCTCAAACCTTTGCTTCTTTGGGAGCTTGCAAGTATCTTCAAACAATTAATTTTTAAATTTTGTCCAGATTTCTCTAGGTATTCTTGGTAAGGGTGCCTGCATGCATGCCATCACTTCAGTCATGTCTAACTCTTTGCAACACCATAGACTGTGGCCCGCCAGGCACCTCTGTCCATGAGATTCTCTAGGCAAGAGTACTGGAATGTGTTGCCATGCCCTCCTCCAGGGGATCTTCTCCACTCAGGGATCAAACCTGTCTCTCTCTGTCTCCTGCACTGGCAGGCAGGCTCTTTGCCACTAGCACCACCTGGGAAGCCCCTGGTAAGAG
Organism: Bos javanicus; assembly: GCF_032452875.1. Taxonomy (NCBI): domain Eukaryota; kingdom Metazoa; phylum Chordata; class Mammalia; order Artiodactyla; family Bovidae; genus Bos; species Bos javanicus. The sequence continues at coordinate 6,948,574 of NC_083875.1, forward strand.
TACTGGTTTGAAATAAGCTACTTTGTTACTCAGAAAGCAGAAGTCTGACTGGAGCACTCCCTGGTAGACCTCAAATGAACACTTCACTTTCCTATGTAGGTGGCTGATGGTTCCAACAGTGTGTAAACCCTGGCCTTTCCCTGACCACCTACTATGCCCACCTTCTCCGCCCACAACCAAAACATTCCTTCATCTATAGCATTCCCATCTCAATTGATAATATTGTCAACCTTTTAGTTGGTCAACTTCAAATCCTTGGGGTCACCTTTCATTTCTTTTTTACCCTCGACCTCCTATTCAATCAGTTGGAAATTCTGTTTGTTTAATCTTCAAGATATTTCCAGAAATCAATCATTTCCCTCTATCTATATTGCTCTAATCTGAACCACTGTTCTGTTTTGCCCAGATTACTACAATAGTCCCCTTAAAATGTCTCTCTGCAGCTACCCCAGATCTCCTACAATCTATCTTCAGCAGGGCAGATGGAATGATCCTTGTAATAATTAAATCATATCATGTCACTTTTCAGCTTATGCCTTCCAATAACTGCCCATTTGAATAATTAAAAACCTTATTATAACTTGTAGGATCACACTTGATTGTCCCCATTCTGACTTCATCTGCCATTGTTACTGTCCTCCATCACCACACTGGCCTCTTCACTGTTCCCAAAACACGTAAGGCATTTTCATATATCAGAATCCTCGCTCTAGATATTTCTTCTTCTTGGAGAGCTCTTCTGGCTAATTTCACCTTCTCAAATCCCACCTTTTCAGTGATATGAGACCAACCATGACCTACTATTTTAAACTGTAACTTGCCCAACTTTTAAATGACCCTATCAATTCTTTTTACTCTGGTATAGGTTTTCTTTTTTCCACTGAATCTTTCACCTTCTATTATGACATTTAATTTTCTTTTAATGATTTATCTTCATTGATCTTCTCCTTCTAAAAAACATACCAAGAAGAAAGGAGTCTTTTCATTTTCCATTGGTGCATGCCAAACAACCAGAACAGTGCCTGGCATATAACAGTTTCTCCATGTATATTGTTGAATGAATAAGCGAGTCAATGAATGCACACATTTCTCTTTCTACACATTCTTAGTTAGAAGATGAATGAGAGGTTTGCTTATCTTGAAACACAAAAATATATACCAAATGCTAGTGTGCTTGTATTCTATGTCTGCCGTAACAAATTACATGTCATAAACTTGGTGACTTCAAACAACGGAAATGGATTCTCTCCCAGTTCTGAGGCCAGAAATCCAATCAAGGTGTCTGGATTCATGCTCCTTCCAGGGGCCTAGGGAAGAATTCACTCTGTGAATTTAAAATTTAGAATGGAATTCTTGTTCTGTGGCCACATGACTCCAACTTCCAAGGCCAGCATCTTCGAATCTCTGTTTTTGCATCACCTTCTCCCGTGTGTGTGTGAGCTCCCTCTGCCTCCATTTATAAGGATATGTGTGCTGGCATTCTCCAAGGTATCTTCCCAACCCAGGGATCAAGTTTGCATCTCTTGCATCAGTGGTAGATTCTTTGCCTGGGAAGCCCAATGACAGTTGGGATCGACCTTAATCCCTCATAATCTCCCTCATCTCCTTTGCTTAATCATATCTGCAAAGACTCTCTTACCAAGTAACATTAAGGGTTCCTGGTTATGGTGTGATATCTTTGTTTTTAGTTTATTTATTTATTTATTTTTAAATTTTTGGCTATATCACCCAGCATGTTGGATCCTAGTTCCCTGACCAAGGATCAAGCCAGTGCCCCCTACAGTAGAAGTGAAGAGTCCTGACCACTGGACCACCAGGGAAGTTCCAGGGCATGATATCTTTGAAGGGGATTATCAGCCTACCATGCCTAGGGCTGATAGTGGGGTGAATACAGTTCCCTCCAAGCTGTGGAACAGAGTTGCACACCAGCCTCAGAGTCCTTACTTTAAGAAGTTAGGTAAAGGAGAAATAAATTATTTTAAGCCACTGTTATTTTGAGCCTTTTTAATTCAAGCAAATTGGATCCTAACTGGTAAAAGTTGGTGAATCATTGCTGTTATTTTTTAATTGAAATATTATGTTTACCTAAGATGAAGTTTCACAGACTAACTCTAATGTCATGTTTCTTTAATTTAGATTGGAATCTTATGGACTCAGTAATATTGGTAATTTTGTGCTAATCAGAAACTCTGATATAAAATAAGTTGTAACTTGGCAATGAAGTTTAATAGAATTTTTTTTTAACTTGAAATATTTAGAGAATATAAAAAGTAATATAAAGAAATCTTATTATAGAACTATTGAGAACCACTGTTCTATATGAAAGCACATTAAATAGCTGAGCAATTATCTTCTTTACCTACTACATTTTCTCGATAAGCCAAATAAAAAGCAAATTACAATAGTCTAGACTGAGTCACAAAGACATGAATGTTCTCAATAAACTATGAGCTAAACAAATACTGTATTTGATAAGTGCTAATGAATGGTGACTGAAAAGCCTAGCTTTTTAAGTAGAAAACTGCCTCTTCAGCCTAACTGTAAAAGCTGACGTGTATTGTGACATGTTTGTCAAACACAAAAATTAACAAAATATTGGGCAATTCTAATTCTGCAAAAAGAAATCCCCAATAAACTTTCACAGAGATCCTCAAGGGAGAGGTATTATTGGGGATTGTGAACTAAAAAGGCATTAGGAGAGTAGAGATGTGAAAGACAGTTTGCAAACTGTGGGATTCCAGCGGACGTCTGTGGTTGGTTTTTCCCTCTATGTTCTATTATTAAGTGACACTGTTAGGGGAAACATCTCAGGCCAAAATAAACTTTATGACCTGATAGAGTTATCTACTAAATGTTAACATGTTATAATTAAGCTACCTTGGCTCCCAATGACTGCCTAAATTATCATGTACACTACACTAAATATTTTGTCAAGACACCAAAAATTTATGTTCTGGCTGTTTCTATAAATTATCATTAACTGGCTTATTCAGTAATTAGTGCACCACCAACCAACTGGCTGCCCAAGCCAAAAGCCTTTTCTTTCATTGCCCCCCTCCACCACACACACACATTGGGGGGTGAGTGGGAGGAGTGAGGAAGTCCTACCTACTTCATATCTCCTTCTCTGCATCTCTTACTACCATGCAGGTTGACTTTTGAACTACCATTTCCCATCCAGGTCCCATTAAGCTCCCAAATGATCTTCACACATCTGTTGATGCCTCTGTAATACTATCCCCTCTATTCTTCCAAGGAATCTTCTAAAAGTGCTAATGCATCCTTCTTCCACTGAAAACCACTGGGTGACCCATCAGGTTCTTCAGGGCAATTCATAATCTGGCTGTAGAATTTCATGGGGAGAATATGGCCATTGGAGAGTAATTCCATGAATATACCTTAGCAGGTTCTGATTGGTTCTCTAAGTGGCATAAGATGATTAAGAGTATCTACTGTATCAAAGACGGAAAAGGCAATGGCACCCCACTCCAGTACTCTTGCCTGGAAAATCCCATGGATGGAGGAGCCTGGTAGGCTGCAGTCCATGGGGTTGCTAAGAGTCAGACACAACTGAGCGACTTCACTTTCACTTTTCACTTTCATGCATTGGGGAAGGAAATGGCAACCCACTCCAATGTTCTTGCCTGGAGAATCCCAAGGACGGGGGAGCCTGGTGGGCTGCGATCTCTGGGGTCGCACAGAGTTGGACACAACTGAAGTGACTTAGCAGCAGCAGCAGCAGCAACTGTATCAAAGAACAAGATCATCCATCATTGAACAACGATAACAATCTCCAAGTGTCTACTCATCACTATAAATTTCAAGTTTTCATTCCATCTTCTACTCTATTTTCAGACTTGAGCTGTTTTCTTCTTTCAAGTGACTTATGCTCATCCTTTGAATTTTATTCCAGTTTTCCATTTTCCCCATCCTCTAGTTAGGATCCTTCTCCCATTCTTCCTCCAATAGAGTCCTGGAGGAAGTTATTAACTTGTAAACTTTTTCTTCCTCTACATCAATGATTTCAACAGCCAGCAAGAAGCACCCCTAAGACCCATGACAACCATCCTACCATGATCAGAGTGAGATAACTTCTCAAGTTCAGGAAAAAAATTCATTTTGAGAATCACTGTTTCAGTAAGTTTTCCTCAAAATTTTTCCTAAAATGACCTTCCTAAAATATTACTGTTATCATGTTACTACCAATGTATCCACCTTCAAAGTTGTGTCATTCTCACAGAGTAAATTGAAAACTCCTTAGGATGTCATATTATCTGGCATATCTACCTGTAACCTATGCATCTTTGAAGCTAAGTTCCAGGAATGGGGATGTATCCCCATCTGCAAATGTCCCATCTTATCCACCTCCTGCTATTTTCTTCCTGACTCCTTACCCAACAGGCCTCATGGCACATCTTAGATCATAACATTATTGCGTATTTTTTACTTATTTAATCTTCTTATCCCCACTTTGACACTAAACTTCTTAGACAATAGAAGCCAAATCTTAGTTATTTTTCTTCTTCAGGGTTTTTGGCACAATGCTGTAATACGTAGTCAACAAATTAGTTGGTTTAAAAACTTGCTCACTTGATTCAGCTTAGCTCTTCACTTTATTCAGGAGTGACAAGGAGATTAAGCAAGATAACCTGTTGGGTTTCTTATTCTGGCTTTCCACCCTTACTCTCCTTCATGATGGAGGCCAGAGATGGGACTGCAGATCAAAGGAGCCCATTTGTTTGGAAATGCATGTAAAAATCTCTGTGACCACTGAACAAACACAAGACTCATTTTCAGAAAAGCTACACTTTCATCTTCATGTAATTTCTCTAAGTCCCAAAGTTGTTTTTATTTATTTTATAAATAAATTAACAAAACAAATCTAACAATTATTTTTTAGATGAGTCATAAATTCATGAGGGGACACAGCCTCTTGGAATTTATGGGTGAGGGAAAAATTTTACATGAAGTGGTAATTATTTATATCCCCTGGAACATCAGTTGTGACCTTTGCTAGAAAAGTAGAATAAAAGAGACACTGATGTATAGAACAGTCTTATGGACTCTGTGGGAGAGGGAGAGGGTGGGAAGATTTGGGAGAATGACATTGAAACATGTAAAATATCATGTAAGAAACGAGTTGCCAGTCCAGGTTCGATGCACGAACCTGGGGCTAGTGCACTGGGATGACCCAGAGGGATGGTATGGGGAGGGAGGAGGGAGGAGGGTTTAGGATGGGGAACACATGTATACCTGTGGCGGATTCGTTTTGATATTTGGCAAAACTAATACAATTATGTAAAGTTTAAAAATAAAATAAAATTTAAAAAAAAATTTGGGAAGGAAAGATTCAGTTCAAATGAGCAAGGCCTTGTATTCTTCTCTTAAAATTTTGAAAAGTCTCTGATAATAATAATCATACCTTGTATCTATCTGTCTGTCTATCTCTCCCCATCTATTGACACACCTAATCTCTCCCTCTGCATCCCCTACCCCCACTTATGACCTAGGCTTGTCAGAGAAAATTAAAACACTATGAATAAGAGTATAGCTCAACCTGAACTGCAAAGCAAGACAGAGTACTACTAATGCAGATCATCTAATATCTGCATCCAGCCAAACGCCCAACACTAAAACCTAAACTCTATATCAAAAATACATACACATACATATGAACATACATCCCCGCTCTAAGCATGATCTGCTATGTCTGATGGTTGATTTTCTTAAGCATTAAAAAAAAAAATCCTATTAAGAGCTATATTTGTGGAAAAATTCAAAGTGAAAGATAATGGCTTTGCTTCTTTAAGTGACGGAGATCCACATAGTGTTGCCCAAACAGGCACGTGCTGATTTCTGCAGGGGTCGTTTAAGAGGGCAGGGTCACTACAAGACTCAGTAACCACAAGACATTATCACTAATTTGCTGCCAGTGAATAAGGGGTACAAACCAGAATTTCAGCTTGACCCTTGATTTTACAATTTAATACCAATATTACTTACATTATTAGTTTTACTGGTAAATCAGGAGCAAGTTGTTGGAACCCAGCTGTGACCTGAGGGCAAGAAGTCTTTGCCTGCTGTCACCTTCTGACAGTTTGGGCTGTTAATTAACCCAATCAACTAGAGCACAAGCACCTCTCTGTCTGCCAGCTGGCAGGCTCCGCTTCAGAAACTGGCAGCTTGCGAAGATTTAAAACCTGTAAAAAGGGCTGCTATGTAAACAGTTGATTGTGTAATATTCGATGACCACCGTAGACCTGCATCAGTAATCAAAGGTAGGGTCTGCGATTGTGCCTGGAGAGCGTAGCAGAGAAGGAAGTTAAAAATAGCTTTTGTTTATATCTTCTTCATCCAGAACAATCAAACCAGGGGTTTCGGTTCTGGAGGCAGGACGCTTGGTGCCTTGGAGGAAAGTCAGCCAGTTAGCTCTCCTGAAATAAATGTGGACACAAACAAAAAGAGGTAACTAAGCAGTGGTCTTTACTTTGCAGAAATCACAAAATGGGTGGAAAACCTGAAAGCTGTCTACCAGTTCAGGATTCTGCATGGGCATTCACTCTCAAAGGGAATCTGTATCCATAAAGCATGTGGTACGTATTATATGTATGCCACTCTATTATTATACTTGCTGCTCTATTCCTACCAAAATGACTTTCCTAACATTCAAGAACATTTAAAATACATTTCAAAATCATGCTCACACTTTTGAGATTGTATCTGATATTTCACAATCTCCTTTCCAACTCTATAGATAATTCCTTAAACATTAATTTGGTACGCTATCCAAGATAAATCAAGGTGCTAAATGATTCTTAATATTTTGCATTCCACTTGAGCATTAAAATTCAGAAACATCTGGTCTGTGTTGATTTAATGGCTGGTTTCATAAGCCAATTGGCTTAAGTTCAAATCGTGATCAGAATCTAAATTATTTATTTATTTTAAAGAAATAACAAGCATAATACACTATGATAAAATAACACTAAGTAATTTTCAGCAATGAAAGAAAACAAAATTAGCATGTATCTGCCATTGATTCATTTCTTTGAGGCTTTTTTTCCATAAATCTTTCCAGAAGAAATAGTAGCCTTCTTGATATTTTTCTTGGAGCCTCTTTTCATATAAATTATCAAACCAATTTAGAATTAAATATTTTTACACACACACACACATACACACACACCCCCCTTGTCCAAACATTCTACCGATAAGGATTATAAATATGCCTGTATTGCAAGAAGATTTGAAAAACCCCACATCTAAAGACTTCCCTGGTAGCTCAAACAGTAAAGAACCCGCCTGCCAATGCAGGAGACATAAGAGATGCAAGTTCGATCTCTGTCGGGAAGATCCTCTGGAGGAGGAAATGCAACCCATTCCAGTATTCTTGCTGGGATAATCCCATGGACAGAGGAGCCTGGTGGGCTACAGTCCATGGAGTCCCAAAGAGTAGGACATGATTGGGCAGCTAACACACACACAAGAGTAAATCCTACAGGTTTGTAATCTTTGCTTTGCCTTCTAGAGAAGCAAAGCTTACATCCCCTTCTTCGTTCTTTTCAACCTCCCTGAAGCATCTTTTACTCTGATTGATCATAGTAGATAATATTGATTGCCTGCTATTTGCCATACAAAATGAGGAGCATTTTAAGATTTTTATTTATAATTTTTTCTTTGCAACAGCCTTAAGAGACAGGTTATGATTACCTTCACTATACAGATAAAGGTAATATAACTTGCTCACAGTCATACAGATATCAAAACAGAGATTCTGTAGCAAATCTTTCTGACTCGGCTCCAGACTCTCAATGATTTTGTTACACCACCTCTTCATTGGCACTTTACTGAAACTCACTCTTGAAATACAATCATATCTCCATGCTTTCTTGGCTCTTCTTCCTTCCATAAGAACTTCACCAGCTGTTTTTTCTAGTTTTTTTTTTTTTTCCTTAGGTCTGTGTCCATCCCCAGGGCTTCTTCCCATCCACTGTTTTCATTTATTTCACTGGCTTTGACTTTAACTTCTTTGCACATGGCTCCAAATCTTCCTAGACTCTCTAGAGCTCAGGCAACCTCTCTATTCAGTTGGGGTAGACTCTGCTCTGTAGCAAACCTGAGATAGACCTGGGACCTAGGACCCTTTGCTGCAGTGCTGCAAAACTTGCACCTAGACACACCACTCCTCAAGCTACAAAACACAAAGAAACTATACGGGACTAAAAATAACAGTGTGCATGTGCAGCTGGGGCAAATTCTGGACTTCAGTTCAGTTCAGTTCAGTTGCTCAGTCATGTCCGATTCTTTGCGACCCCATGAATCGCAGCACGCCAGGCCTCCCTGTCCATCACCAACTCCCGCAGATCACTCATACTCACGTCCATCGAGTCGGTGATGCCATCCAGCCATCTCATCCTCTGTCGTCCCCTTCTCCTCCTGCCCCCAATCCCTCCCAGCATCAGAGTCTTTTCCAATGAGTCAACTCTTCCCATGAGGTGGCCAAAGTACTGGAGTTTCAGCTTTAGCATCATTCCTTCCAAAGAAATTCCAGGGCTGATCTCCTTTAGAATGGACTGGTTGGATCTCCTTGCAGTCCAAAGGACTCTCAAGAGTCTTCTCCAACACCACAGGTCAAAAGCATCAATTCTTCGGCACTCAGCTTTCTTCACGGTCCAACTCTCACATCCATACATGACCACAGGAAAAACCATAGCCTTGACTAGATGAACCTTTGTTGGCAAAGTAATGTCTCTGCTTTTGAATATGCTATCTAGGTTGGTCATAATTTTCTTCCAAGGAGTAAGTGTCTTTTAATTTAATGGCTGCAGTCACCATCTGCAGTGATTTTGGACCCCAAAAAACTACAGTCTGATACTGTTTCCACTGTTTCCCCATCTATTTCCCATGAAGTGATGGGACCGGATGCCATGATCTTCATTTTCTGAATGTTGAGCTTTAAGGCAACTTTTTCACTCTCCTCTTTCACTTTCATCAAGAGACTTTTTAGTTCCTCTTCACTTTCTGCCATAAGGGTGGTGTCATCTGCATATCTGAGGTTATTGATATTTCTCCCGGCAATCTTGATTCCAGCTTGTGCTTCTTCCAGCCCAGCGTTTCTCATGATGTTCTCTGTATATAAGTTAAATAAGCAGGGTGACAATATACAGCCTTGACATACTCCTTTTCTTATTTGGAACCAGTCTGTTGTTCCATGTCCAGTTCTAACTGTTGCTTCCCGACCTGCATATAGGTTTCTCAAGAGGCAGGTCAGGTGGTCTGGTTTTAGAAGACACAAAAAGACACACGCACACACAGGAACTACTGCTTCTAAAGTAAAATGTTAAATCATTCAGTCATGTCAGACTCTCTGCAATCCCATGGACTGTAGCCCACCAGACTCCTCTGTCCATGGAATTCTCCAGGCAAGAATACTAGAGTGGGTTGCCAGTCCCGTCTCCAGGGGATCTTACCAACCCAGGGATCAAGCCCAGGTCTCCTGCCTTGAAGGCAGATTCTTTACCAACTGAGCCACCAGGGAAGCCCACCACTTCTAAAAAGCTGGAGCAAAAACTGGGTGTCAGGGCAAAAGCAGGGTACTGTGCATGCACCCTGCACTCAACATTACAAAGGGAGTGGGCAAACCACTTATGCCACCACTCTAGCCCAACAACTGAACACACCCCAATCCTTACCCCATATAAAGAACAAGCTTGCCTCCCCTCTGGGAGCCAGCAATCAAGGAAGACTAATTTGTCTCTTTTGATCCCTCCCCACTACTGCAGGAGGGGCCCCAGGACAGCCTTGCCTGAATATCTTGTCAGTCTTTTAGTCAATTTCTATTGACTGGCTGTTGTTGTTCATTTGGGGCTTTCCTGATAGCTCAATTGTAAAGAATCTGCGTGCAGTGCGGGAGACCTGGGTTCGATCCCTGGGTTGGGAAGATCCTCTGGAGAAGGGAAAGGTTGCCCACTCCAGTATTCTGGCCTGGAGAATTCCATGGACTGTGCAGTCCATAGGGTTGCAAAGAGTCAGACATGACTGAGCGACTTGCACTTTCTTTCACTTTCACTTTTCTTTCTTGTTATTCAGTCACTCAGCTGTGTCTAACTCTTTGCAACACAGTGGACTGCAGGATGCCAGGCTTCCCTGTCCTTCACCATCTCCTGGAGCTTGCCCAAACTCATGTCCATTGAGTGGGTGATGCCATCCAACCATATCATCCTCTGTCATCCTCTTCTACTCCTGCCTTCAATCTTTCCCAGCATCAGGGTCTTTTCTAATGTGTTGGCTCTTCGCATCAGGTGACCATAGTATTGAAGCTTCAGCTTCAGCATCAGTCCTTCCAATGAATATTCAGGACTTATTTCCTTTAGGATTGACTGCTTTGATCTCCTTGCTGTCCAAGGGACTCTCAAGAGTCTTCTCCAACACCACAGTTCAAAAGCATCAATTCTTCAGCTCTCAGCCTTGTTTATGGTCCAACTCTCTCATCCATACATGACTACTGGAAAAACCATAGCTTTGACTATATGGGCCTCTCTTGACAAAGTTATGTCTCTGCTTTTTAACACGTTGTCTAGGTTTCTCTTAGCTTTTCTTCCAAGGAGTAAGTGTCTTTTAATTTCATGCCTGCAGTCACCATCTACAATGATTTTGGAGCCCATGATAAAGTCTATTACCGTTTCCATTATTTCCCCATCTATTTGCCATGAAGTGATGGGATCAGATGCCATGATCTTCGTTTTCTGAATGTTGAGTTTTAAGGTAGCTTTTCCTTCTCCTCTTTCCCTTTCATCAAGAGACTCTTTAGTTCCTCTTTGCATTCTTCCATAAGGGTGGTGTCCTCTGCATATCTGAGGTTACTGATATTTCTCCCAGCAATCTTAATTCTAGCTTGTGCTTCATCTAGCTCAGCATTTTGCATGATGTACTCTGCATAGAAGTTAAATAAGCAGGGTGACAAAATACAGCCTTGTATATTGGGTAAGTACTCCTTGTATATTGGGAAAGTACTCCTTTCCCAATTTGGAACTAGTCCAATGTTCTATGTCTGGTTCTGTTTCTTTTTGACCTTCTTACTGGTTTCTCAGGAGGCAGGTGAGATGGTCCGGTATTCCCATCTCTTTAAGAACTTTCCACAGTTTGTTGTGATCCATACTGTCAAAGACTTTAGTGTAGTCAATAAAGCAAAAGTAGATGTTTTTCTGGAACTCTCTTGCTTTTTCTGTGATCCAACAGATGTTGGCAAAGGCAGTTCCTCTGCCTTTTCTAAATCCAGCCTGAACATCTGCAAGTTCTTGATTCATGTACTATTGAAGCCTAGATTGGAGAATTTGGAGAATTACTTTGCTAGCATGTGAAATGGGTGTAACTCTGCAGTAGTTTGAACATTGTTTGGCATTGTCTTTCTTTGGGATTGTAATGAAAATCAACCTTTTCCAGTCCGATGGCCACTGCTGAGTTTTCCCAATTTGCTGGCATATTGATGCAGCACTTTAACAGCATCATCTTTTAGGATTTGAAATAGTTCAGCTGGAATTCCATTACTTCCACTAGCTTTGTTTGTAGTGATACTTCTTAAGGCTCACTTGACTTCACACTCCAGGATGTCTGACTCTAGGTGAATGATCACACCATCTTGGTTATCTGGGTTGTGAAGATCTTTTTTGTACAGTTCTTCTGTATATTCTTGCCACCTCTTCTTAATATCTTCTGCTTCTGTTAGGTCCATACCGTTTCTGTCCTTTATTACCCCCATCTTTGCATGAAATGTTCCCTTGGTATCTCTAATTTTCTTGAAGAGATCTCTACTCTTTCCCATTCTATTGTTTCCTCTATTTCTTGGCATTGATCATTTGGGAAGGCTTTTGATACCTGGTTTGATACCAACTAGATATCAAACTTGTCCTTTTACTTGTTGCTCTCTCTCAGTTAATGGCATTATTATCCACACAAGCTCAGTATTATCTTTCATTTCTTCATCTCTTTCACCCACAGAGTTGAAAAAATCTTCGGAATTCTACTTTTGAAAGAAATCTTCTTTTTCTTGCCTTCATAGCATGACTCACTTGAGTCCCTATTACTACTCGTCTTCACCCAAGTACCAATAGCATTGCAGTAGCAAAGGAGCTGCTCTCATTATCTCTTGCTCATGCTCTCTAATGAATCCCACATTGTGCCACCAGAAACATCCCTGTAAGCCCACAGCAGTCCTAAGAACTACCCTTCTCAAAATCCTTCCATGGCTTCCCCATGCACACACACCAATATCCAAATTCCTCAGTTCAGTAAATCCCTTGGCTTAGTTCTAGCTTATCTTAATCCAGCTTAACCTCTACTTCAATATCCCAAGATGTTTGGTCTGCCTTTCTTAATCAACCCTGTCCTTGTCTCCTCCTGACTGTCCTTTCTTTATGGGCATCTTCTTCCTCTTTCATCTTCATCCCTCTTGATCCACCTCTGATTTTCTCCTATGAAACTCCTTGTGTTCCCACTGAAAATTCACCCACCTCTTCATTTATTTAAGATATATTTACAGAATACTAACTATGTGCCTTACAGCACACTAAGATCTGAAGTCTTAAAAATAAAATACAGTGCTCCTTCACCCAAGGAATCTTTAATAGGCTAATGGAGAAGTCAAACAAGTAAATAAGCAATTAAAATGCCATGTGGTATTCATGAAAGACACACACTTCCAAAGCTCACTCAAGAAAAAATAACCTTAATAGAGTGCCATGATATATATATTTTTAAAGATAGCTTTGTTAGTGGATTCTGCTGAATATTTAAGAAAGACATGTTATTAATTATACACAAACTCTTCCAGAAATGAAAGATTCCACCATTATCTCATATTAAAAACCAAAGACCTTACATAAAATAAAACTAAGGACCAGTATCTCTCATTAATATGAATTCAAAATCCTACATAATATTTTATGAAGTCAGTTCAAGAAATATACAAGTAATATATCATGACAAAAGAGAGTTCATATCAGATATGTGAAATTTGTTTCAACATGTAAAAATCAATAAATGTAATTTGTTATATCAATAGACAACAAAAGAAAAACCATTTTATGATCCCAATAAATGGAGAAAAATTATTTGCCAAAACTTAAAGTCAATGGGCTTCCCAGGAGTCTCAGTGGTGAAGAATCTGCCTGCCAATGCAGGAGACCTAGATTTGATCCCTGGGTTGGGAAGATCCCCTGGAGAAGGAAATGGCAAGTCACTTCAGTATTCTTGCCTGGAGAATCCCATGGACAGAGGAGCCTGGTGGACTACATACAGTCCATGGAGTTGAAAAGAGTTGGACGCAAAGAATGACTGAGCACGCACACACGCAAAGTCATTAGTGTGCAGTAAAAACTCCTAAGGAAACTTCTTCAACTCAGTAAAGGACATCAACCAAAATCCTACAGCTGTTATCATATATAACGGTAAAAGAGCAAATGCCTTCCCACTAAATACTAGGATCAACTCAAGGATGTCTAATCTCAAAACTTCTATTCAATACTGTACTGGGGATTTTAGTCGGCACAAGTAAGAAAAAGAAAATAAAGGACACATTTGGGAAAAGGAAATAATTGCATCCTTACTGTGGATAACATGATAATCAAGATAAAAATCCTAAGGAGTCTACCAAAACATGACTAGAAACAATAAATGTCTTTAGCAGAGTTAACATACAAAAATCTATTGTATGTCTGTATGTTAGCACCTACCAGTTGGAAACTCTTATTTAAAAAATCACAATTCAGTTTCAAAAACATAAAATATTTAGGGACAAATTAAAGTTAGTTAAACTATTAAATAATTACAAAATCTGTACACTGAAAATTTCAAAACACTTTTGGAGAGAAATTAAACAAATTAAATGGAGAAATATACTATGATCACAAACTGGAAAATTTGATATCCTGAAGAAATCAGTTTTCTGTTAATTAATCTGTAGATACAGCATGATTGCAATTAAATGCAATTTGGATAGTATTTTGTATATTTTTGTGACAAACTGACTCAAAAATGTATATTGACATGAAAAGAAACTAGAATAGAAAAAAAAAAAACTTTTTAAAGGACAGCAAGATCAAATGACTTTCACTACCTGATTTCAAGAATTATCACAGAGATGTGTGCTTTGATGCTCAGTTGTGCCTGATTCTTTGCGACCCCATAGACTGCAGGATGCTAGGCACTTTTGTCCATGGGGATTCTCCAGGCAATACTGGAGTGGGTTGCCATGCCCTCCTCCAGGGGATGTTCCCAACCCAGGGATAGAACCCAGATCTCCCACAATGCAGGCGGATTCTTTACCATCTGAGCCACCAGGGATACAGTGTAGAATTAGTGAACCATAGAGGTTAACAAACTTAAGGTAATTTAAAGGAGAATGGATAGTCTTTTCAACAAATGGTACTGGAACATGTAGATAGTTATATACAAAGCAGTGAATTTCAACTTTGCTGCACACTGCATATAAAAATTAACTCAAATGTGATGATTGACCTAATAATCCATAAAAGATGAGTCTATGAAACTTCCAAAAGAAAACATTGGAGAAAATCTTTATGACTTTAGGTTAGGTGAAGATTTCTCAGAAAGGACACAAAAAATTAAAAAATATTAAAAAATAAATTGATAAAATGGGCATAATTTTAAAAATCTGCTTTTTGAAAGGCACTGTAAGAAAAAAGAAACAAACCACAGATTACACATAAACATATATCTGATTTAGATAAACACATATCTGATTTTAAAAATTGTGTTTAGGGATATATAAGGAATTCTTATAATAAAATACAAAGACAAGGTTTAAAATAATACTTCACCAGGAAAGATACGTGAATGACTAATAAACACATGAAAAGATGTCTAATATTATTTGTCAGGGAGATACAAATGAAAATCACAATGAAATATACAAACCCCCAGGAGAATGGCTCAGATTTAAGTTACTGATGGTAGCAAGTGCTGACAAAAATACTCTCTTTACTTTCTGGAGAAAGAAAACTCTTTTATTTCTGGAGTAAATGCAAAATGGTACAACCGCTTTAGAAAGCTGACTTTTAAGAGAAGTCTTTTGGTTGTGCCATGGCTTGGGGAATCTTATTTCCCTGACTAGGGATTGAACCTACTCTCCCTGCACTGAAAGCACAGAGTCTTACCACTGAACCTGAAAAGTTGGGAATTTTTGTAAGTAAAACATACACTTACTATCATCTCCTGTAGTATCTCCATCCTCTTTCCATTTCAAATCTGTGTATCACCTTCAGGTTTATCTGTATACCATACATTGGTCAGTCTGTTAATTTATTCATTCATAGAACATTTCATACAAAATAGTTTTTCTTAAAAGGCAAGTTTAATCCAGTACAACATTTCTGATGGGAATTATTTCAGATTTAAGCAACTGTTTCTCAGTCTAGAAATTTCCCATACAAATAATTCCTCTGGGGTTAGACAGGCTATAAATCAGATTATGCAAACTAACAGCCTAATAGTTCATTAAAACAGACATTTGTTCCTTATGCAGTTGCTGTTGTTCAGTGTTCAGTCGTGTCCAGCTGTTTGTGACCCCATGTTCTGCAGCATGCCAGGCTTCCCTGTCCTTCACCATCTCCCAGAGCTTGCTCAAACTCATGTCCATTGCATTGATTTCTTTTGCTAACCACAGTCATTTGAAGATTGAAGGCAGTAGGAGGATGGTTCTTCTTACAAGGATGGTTCTTCTCTATGCTGTCATTCCAAGATTCCATGTCTTTGATCTCCATTGTTTTACTGCCCATCCTCTGTGTATAGCTGGAAGACCAGCAGAGGTGGTATCATGGTCACAAGATTGGTTTTAGGTACCAGGTCTGAGAGTGTCTTATGCCTCTGCCCTCAGTTTGTTGTCCAAAAACTCAGTACTATGACACCATTTGAAGGCAAGAAAGCTGGGAAGATGTGCTTAAGTTGTGTGTTCAGGAAGAAAAGGGAACAAGTGAGTATATATAATTGTGTCTGCCTCAGTGACCATGAGAAGAACCCATATCTAATCAATTCCTTTGGTATTTACATATTTTTACTGGCTTCAAAGTTTTTTGGAGCAAGGTAAGTACAAATTAATTGAGTATGCTTTTCTTGTCATTAAATCATAACCTAATAACAGATATGTTTTCTATGCTAAAAACTTTCTTTAGTGCCTATTATAATTGAAGAAGGAGCTCATTAAACATTTTCTGAGATAATAAAAAACTGCCACAGAAATGACTCCGTACAAAATAAAGTGAAACTCAAAAAGCTTTTCATATTTACATTCATATGGATAAATGAACCCACAGATAACTGCATCCACATTTCTAAATAAATTCAAACTCTACAGTATGTACAAGTTATCACTTAGTTTCATTGTTTCTACTTTTTGTGACCAGTCACTTCAGTCAGTCAGGCAGTTCAGTAGCTCAGTCGTGTCTGACTCTTTGCGACCCCATGAACCACAGCACACCAGGCCTCCCTGTCCATCACCAACTCCCAGAGTCCACCCAAACCCATGTCCATTGTGTCGGTGATTCTATCCAACCTTCCTATCCTCTGTCATCCTCTTCTCCTCCTGCCCTCAATCTTTCCAGGTATCAGGGTCTTTTCAAATGAGTCAGCTCTCCGCATCAGGTGGCCAAAGTATTGGAATTTCAGCTTCAACATCAGTCCCTCCAATGAACACCCAGGACTGATCTCCTTTAGGATGGACTGGTTGGATCTTCTTGCAGTCCAAGGGACTCTCAAGAGTCTTCTCCAACACCACAGTTCAAAAGCATGAATTCTCTGGTGCTCAGCTTTCTTCATAGTCCAACTCTCACATCCATACATGACTACTGGAAAAACCATAGCCTTGACTAGATGGACCTTTGTTGGCAAAGTACTGTCTCTGCTTTTTAATATGCTGTCTAGATTGGTCATAACTTTCCTTCCAAGGAGTAAGCGTCTTTTAATTTCATGGCTGCAGTCACCATCTGCAGTGATTTTGGACCCCAAAAAAACACAGTCTGACACTGTTTCCCCATCTATTTGCCATGAAGTGATGGGACCAGATGCCATGATCTTTTTTTCTGAATGTTGAGCTTTAAGCCAACTTTTTCACTCTCCTCTTTCACTTTCATCAAGAGGTTTTTTAGTTCCTCTTCACTTTCTGCCATAAGGGTGGTGTCATCTGCATATCTGAGGTTATTGATATTTCTCCCAGCAATCTTGATTCCAGCTTGTGCTTCTTCCAGCCCAGCGTTTCTCATGATGTACTCTACATATAAGTTAAATAAGCAGGGTGACAATATACAGCCTTTTCCTATTTGGAACCAGTCTATTGTTCCATGTCCAGTTCTAACTTGCTTCCTGACCAGTCGCTTAGTCATGTCCAATTCTTTGTGACCCCATGGGACTGTAGCCCACCAGGCTCCTCTGTCCATGGAATTTTCCAGGCAAGATACTGGAGTGGGTTGCCATTTCCTATGTCAGGGAATCTTCCTGACCCAGGGATCAAACCCACATTTCTTGTGTTTCTTGCATTGACAGGCAGATTCTTTATCTCTAAGCCACCTGGGAAGACAAAGGAAGAACATATGGACTACCTCATTACATAATGGAAGGATGGAAAGAGAAGTTGATAATAAAGTAGGCATCCCAGGAGGACTCTTCAGTGCTGGCTCCACCAGTATCTGTGGTTTTGGCCAGTCAGTTCATCTCCCTGGATCTTTTCAGTAAAGTGAAAGCCATGCAACAGTACTTTCCATTTCTAATGTTCTGACAGTCCTTAGGAGGCCATCAGACCTAAGGACTGAATGTTTCAGTGGCAGAACCTCAACTAGAATGAAAAGAGGGCAAGAAAAAAAAAAGAAAAGAAGGGGAGAAAGGGAGACGGGGAGAAACCAAATTGAACCAAAATACCTCTTTATTTTGGGAATTTGTCATGTACAATTAATTCTACCCAAGGGAAATTACAATTATTTCTATTCTTCCCACAAGAGGTTATTCTGGGATCAGAAAGTCAGCTGTCATTGCCACCGATTGTAACTTAAGCCACCCTGTGCTTTTTGGTTGTGAACAAGTTCTAACCATCTGTGAGCTATGACAAGCAAATTAATATTAAAAATACTGAAATTTCTTGATTTGCATTTAATCAGGTTCTAAAGAGTAACACCAAATAGGATGATTGAGGCCTCAGAAGCAGCCACATGAAGTAGGAAAAAATAGCATAGATATAAAATCTGTTCTATTCTGTGCTCTGCCCCAAATTATTGTTTGATGTTGGCAAGTCTCTTAAGATCTTTAGATGTCAGTTCCTTTATTAAAGATGAAGTGTTTGGGTTTGTTGGTCTTTGATGCCAGACAATCATGGAATTCTTTGAATCTATGCAAAATGGTATGCAAATTGAGGAATAAAAATACTCAGATAATACTGAAAGCTTATCCCAGATAAATCTAGCACAGAGACTTATAAGCAACATCTCCCTCAAGAACTGGTATTTTGGGTTATCTTGGACCTAATCACGTTTGTTATAAGAGGAAACAAAGGGGCAAGTCTTGTATTCAGTTTAGAAAATAAAAGGTAGGTTTTATTCATATGTCACAAATCTCAAAACTAACAAAATTTAGAAGTAGAATAAAAGCAAATATGTAACTTCAATCAATGAAAAGGTGAAAAATTTGTCATACTTGCCTATCACTAGAAAAATTAAATGAGAGATGTAAGCATTCCTTGGGAGAAATAAATTTCAGTTTTGAGCCTTAAAACCCACCAAGCTTCAGGGAAAAGAGTCTGCCGATGCTGTACACCTGAAACTAACACAATATTGTAAATCTAGTAACCTTCAAATAGAAAAAAAAAGGAGTTATTCCAAAGAAAGCAAGGAGAGAATATATACTGAAAGTAAAGTGAAAGTCGCTCAGTTGTGTCTGACTCTTTGTGACTCCATAGATTCTACAGTCCTTGGAATTCTCCAGGCCAGAACACTGGAGAGGGTAGCCTTTCCCTTCTCCAGGGGATCTTCCCAACCCAGGGATCGAACTCAGGTCTCCAGCATTGTGGGCAGATTCTTTACCAACTGATCTATCAGGGAAGAATGATTCAAAATAAAATGAAATGTATTTTTGAGCTTCCCTAGAGAGAGGCTCAGTGGTAAAAATCCACCTGCCAATGTAGGAGGTGCAGCTTCAATCCTTGGGTTGGGAAGATCCTCTGGAGGAGGAAATGGCAACCCACTCCAGTATTCTTACCTGGAGAATTCTATGGACAGAGTAACCTATGAGTAATTACAGAGTAATTACTCTGTAATAGATTACAGAGTAATCTATGCATAGAATTTTGCATAGATTCAAAGAATTCCATGATTGTCTGGCATCAAAGACCAACAAACCCAAACACTTCATCTTTAATAAAGGAACTGACATCTAAAGATCTTAAGAGACTTGCCAACATCAAACAATAATTTGGGGCAGAGCACAGAATAGAACAGATTTTATATCTATGCTATTTTTCCCTACTTCATGTGGCTGCTTCTGAGGCCTCAATCATCCTATTTGTGGTTACTCTTTAGAACCTGATTAAATGCAAATCAAGAAATTTCAGTATTTTTAATATTAATTTGCTTGTCATAGCTCACAGATGGTTAGAACTTGTTCACAACCAAAAAGCACAGGGTGGCTTAAGTTACAATCGGTGGCAATGACAGCAGACTTTCTGATCCCAAAGGGTTTCAAAAGAGTCAGACATGACATAGCAACTGAACAACAACAACAGCAAAAATTAATGCTGCTTTTAGAACTTAAGATGCAAGAAAACTTTTTAAAAAGGAAAGATTACATTCTCATAAATATTCATAGGAGGAAATTTTTCTAAAACCATGTTAGAATATCTCTTGAATAGGATTGTAATGAGTAACTTAATTTCTCCTTAAATTATTCTGCTGCTGCATCTCACACATCAAACATCTTACTGGTAGAGGTGGTTCAATTGTAGAACTATAGTACTTTTATTCTTTTGGTTATTACTTAGATTATCTGTTTAGAACTGTCAGATTCAAAAAAGAACTGTAGATAACTTATATTTTTATCCTTGAAAGAACAGTTATGCTTTTAGGAAAACAAAAACTGCTGTTTAACTCATCAGGTGTTAGAACGATCATAAGAATTTAGATTCATAAAAACAAATAATGCAGATTTTGCATTCCTGACCACATGATGAGTATGAAGCTTCTCTGGCTTTAAACAAATGATGTAACAAAGGATTTCACAAATAGCCAAAAAAATAAATCAGACTCTGGTTAGGATTCTCAAGATAGTTATTGTGGGTGCTTGTGTATACACGTTCCCTCTCTCTCTCTCACACACACACATATACACACACAGCCTGTCTTACAAATGAGGAAAACCATGGTCTAATCATTTCTGCAGAAAATACATTCTGTTAACTCTTGGGCAGAGCATCATAGCTGAAATTTTGAACAAGATGAGCCCTTTAATCCATTCATCATTCTTCCATTAGGAACAACTCCTACTTTCTCATGAAATACCTACAGTGTTTAAAGCAACAAAGTTTCTATGTACACGAAGAAGCTAGAAATATTTCAAAAACAATGACTCAGATGTCATTTTACAATCCCCCACCTTTTAAATATTTAAAAGAATAATTTTTAAAATTGTACTTTGCTTTCTCTCTGTTTTTTGTAACTTCTCATGAATTCTTAGGTATCTCTAAGTCATTAATACCTTGGTTCCCAATCAAATTCATCAATGAATGAAAAAATTTAAATACAAAAAAGAGAGAAGCTACAGGAGAAGAGGGAAGAAATGAAAGAGAGAAGAAAGGAAGGAATTTAACATTTTTAATATAATGATGAAGCATCCCTTCTAGACTTTCAAATTTTTGACATTGACTATGGGGACAACAGCTTCTAAGGCTTGGATAAATATTTTGAAAAATTTCACATACTTTTTAATTCTCTAATTATCCCCAAAGGGAAACAAAATTCAACAGGAATTTGAAAGTTCTCCTGGATGTCATAGACACCTCACACCTTATGTGTGTTTCAGGAGGAAGGAAGTTCATCAGAAATTTGCAAGATTAGGTTTTTGTCTCTGGACACATCATCCATTGACATTTAGAAGACTTTTAAATATACCATGATAGATTTTAGCAGTAGCCTTTGTGGCACTTACTTTTTTTTTCAACTAACTGTACTAATAAACTAATTGGCTGGTGTAGAAACAGTCCTCAGCTCTGTAACAGAAGACAGTATCTATACAATTCACAGAGAATAAACTGGAATCTCCAGGCTTGCACACCTATGAGAGGTGTGACGCTCCATGTTTAACAAGAGGCTCTCCAGAGGAAGAAAAATGTGTGCGTCTATGTTTATTCTTTATTATACCTTTTACTGATATAAAGAATGTATAGCACACAAACTACAAACAGTAATAAAATATATACTCTTCCCCCAACCCCCAGGAGTTCACACAAATAATTTATTCTCACAGGGGCTTTGGTTGCTTTTTGCCAAACTCTTAAATTAACAATTGATCTCTGGTTACAGTTGATGAATATAATTCTAACATGAACATAGGTTAATATTCTCATTTAACTTCACAAACAAGATGAAAGTAAAAACATCAAAGAAATAATTTGAAACCACTCATTCTCAATGATATGAGCATTACCTTTGCTGAATCTCATAATAGTTTGCAAATACTAAGAGCATATGTCATTAAATTTTGCACTATTCACTACTTAACAGCTATAGATATAATTCACTTTTAAAGTTGATCTGCATTATTAATATTTCCTTATTATTTTAAGTCTAGACAAAAAAAAAAAAAGCAATAAGTAAAGCCCTAATTCTTAGCATTTGCCAATTTCTGTGGTTTAAACATTTTTCTATGATAGAAATCACACTACCAGGATATGTTCCCAAAGTTGGGAAGAAATATTCAACAGCACACTGTTATGTGGTATCTCCAATCCCATGTAACAGAATCAATAGACATGAATTATCTTAAGAGCATGGATGATACTGCTGCTGCTGCTGCTGCTGCTGCTAAGTCGCTTCAGTCGTGTCTGACTCTGTGCGACCCCATAGACATGGATGATACTACAATGTAGTAAATTAAGTAGGAAGGACTGGGAGCTTGGGATTAACAGATGCAAACTATTATATATAGGATGGATAAACAACAAGGTCCTACTGTATAGCACAGGGAACTATATTCAGTATCCTGTGATAAACCATATGGAAAATTTAAGCTAATATATATATATACAGTGAAGTGACTGAGTTCTCAGTCACTTTGCTGTACAGCAGAAATTAAACACAACATTGTAAATCAACTATACTTTAATAAAAATTTTTAAATTAAAAAAGTTAAGTAGGAAGTAATAAATTTTGAGTATGTATTACCTTTGTTTTAATGCAATTTATTTAATTTTAAGTTTATGTAATCCAATTTTTAATAGTGGCTGTGTTTAACAACCAGCTCACAAAATTCCCTAATATTTAACAGTCTGCTCTTAGGAGCCAGTGTGGACCAGCTCCAGCACACCCCTGCCTCAAATTCCACCAAGGACTTGAATACTTGACATTTGTCATAGCTTCATGAACCTAAATTCTTGCCCAGGTAAAAGGTTACTGGAATTACTAGAAGAGAACTTCTTTTAACTTCACTTAAGAATACACCACTTCGTAAATAAGTTCAAATTTGGCAAACACTTCTGAAAGTCAATTTGTTAACAGATAGAAACATCTTAGACCAATGTGTATTTATACACCACAGAAGAACAATAGAAGATTTACATGGGTTTACATTTTATGTAGGTTTAAGATTTTCTGTTTCTTTGTTTCTGTAACAGATTACAGTGATCAGAATAAAAGTAGCAAGCAAATAGTCTGCTTAGTCTCACTGAAACCATTTAGAACAAAATTTATTTATAGTATAAAACACCAGAGCCTATAAAATTACTAAAGCCCCATCTTCAAGAATGTAAGCAAGATACTTGGATTTGTAGATCAGAGTTTGGCCAAAATTCCATCATGTGTTCTTGAATCCTGTCAGAAAGCTGAGTTAAAAGGTACCTACAAATAAGGCATATATTTAGTTATGAATTAAACTTTACACCCGAAAAACAAACAGAGGTAGTATAGAAAGAGCAAGAGCATGAAGGATTGTAGTCAAAGAGGGTTAAGATCTAAATTCCAGTCAAGCCACTTAACTAAGTGACAATTTTAGTATCTGTACATTACCTGGAATAAGGTAGCAGATCAGTAATTGTATTATGAAAATATATTCTCTTCTGCTTAATCAGATTTGTGGAGACTAAGGTAGGAGCTTATTAGAGAATAAATATTCATATTCACTCAAGATTTTTTTCCTGGTCGGTTTAATTCAAAGCAAAGTAAGCAGAGATTAGCACCAACTCCAGAGAATACCTCAGGCCTAAAATACCTAAAAACAGAAACAAAAAAATCTACCATCATTGGACTTCTCCTTTGGGTTAAGAAATGCAAGTTAAATCTGAGACTCTGAAGCTACATTTGATCCATCAAGTATAAGATCTTCAGAAGTACTGCAAGTCCCCTGCAATTTTTTAAAATTAATTTTTATTGGAGTATAGGTGGCTCAGTGGTAAAGAATCTGCAGGAGACTTAAACAGACATGGGTTCAATCCCTGGGTCAGGAAGATCCCCTGGAGTAGGAAATGGCAACCCACTCTAGTATTCTTGCCAGGAGAATTTTATGGACAGAGGCTGGCAGGCTACAGTTCTTGAGGTCTCAAAGGGTGGGACATGACTGAACAATTGAGCTACAAAACAACATGTACATTGAATGCATTATGATAGGCACTAGAAAAATGAAAAATCTGATTAGCATCTTCAAAGACACAACATTGTGAATTCACTAAACTTCAATTAAAAAGCTGTTTGTTTTGAAAAAAAGAAATCTGAAGCAGAGAGTGTATCAGCCAGGGTCCAGAAGAAAACAGAATCCATGCTGGTTATTTTAACAAAGAGAAGTTGGAATTGCTTCCAAACATTGGGAAACAAGAGTTATTAACTGAAAGAAGCAGAAACCCCCTGTCCTAGAGCTGGAATCTAGACTCCGTTGAAGGGGCTCTGGACAGTTGATCTTACTCCATCTGTTACATTACACAAGGAGACTGGATATGGGAAAATGCTAGAGGCTTGAATGCACTGCTGTATGAATGAAGAACTATTGGTACATAATGAAGAACCAACAGGATCAGGCCTTTTCTCTCTTTTCCAACTCTCCCCAGCACCTCCTGCCGGAAAAAGTGAAGCACGAATCTGACATTCCCCATGAGACTGTCTCCATGGGGGCACCCAGCTGTGTCTTGATATGGAACTGGTCCCCTGTTATATTAAGACTTGATATAAGTCCATATTGTCATAAGTCAAAAATTACTAATTCACAAATATATTATCAAGTTATTTTATTCTCCATTATTTTACCTTTCATTTCATCCTTTCAGTTCCCTTAGAAATATTTCACTTTGGCCAAAGCTTAAATTGTGCTGCCTATGAAGCATACTCTTTGCAGCCATGTCATTAAAGGGGCACCACCAATGGCACCCCACTCTTCACAACTACTAGGGAGCAAAAAGTACAGGCTGTTCTTCCATTGAGAGCAAAAATGAAGCTGTGTGTTTTGCTGTTCTGCGATTTTAGAAGTGGACACTAAGAACTTCAGTTTGTCTTTGACCCCAAAGCAATGTACATTGCAAGAGTCAATAAAGAGATGGGATTTACCCTTTTCTCTTAATCTTGACTGACTGACATTTCTAACTACTCAGAAAGGAGAAGATATCAGATGTCTGCAACAGCTGTTGTTGTTTAGTCACTGAGTTGTGTTCCACTTTTTTGTGACCCCACGGACTGAAGCCGTCCTGTCTCCTCTGTCCATGGAATTCTCCAGGCAATGCTGGAGTGGGTTGTCATTTCCTTCTCCAGAGGATTGTCCCAACCAAGGGATCAAACCCATGTCTCCTGCATTGAGGGAGATTCTTTACCACTGAGCCACCAGGGAAGCTTCACAACAGCTGTACCCGGCTGAAATAAATATAAGTTACATAACATTTTTAAGTCTTGAAGTCCAAAATTATAGTAGAAATTACAAACTTCAGGGAATTGGCAAGTTTTGCCTGACCCTGGGTATTTTTTCCTCGCTAAATCACCTGACAAAGTCTGAATTTCAAAAATCTATTAAACCATAATACCCTTCAGAATTTCTCATTTTATTTTGCTTGGGCTCCTAAGTCTTTTTCACAGATACTAGAGCAAGAGTTGGAAAAGGCAAGGAAAAAAAGAAAAGAAAAGCAAGACTTGCTTCATCATGTTAAAACATCAGAACTAAAATATATTGTGTACATGAATACCAACCCAGAGTTTCCAAAATGGATATAATTTGCAAGGCTCAGTGTTTGATATCTAGATATACTTGTAACATCTCAAAGCACTCCGGGTTGATTTTTTTAGACAGATTTTACAGAACCCAGCTTAAGCTAACAGAAGTTGTAAATTATGTCTAAGTGGACTTTATAAACAAAAGTTAAAGTCGAGCATGCAAGGAAATATTGAAAAGTTTGCATAATGCTGTCAACATCTCCCGTGCCAATGTTCATCCTTTCTTTTATTATTAGCTGAACTTTTTTCTATATACATGGATATATGTCTCACTAAGTATGTGTGTACAGATTTATGTTTTCAAATGAAACAAAGCTGTGCTGTTATTATTGCAGGGGTCGCTCAGCCTCTGCAAGCATGTGCTTCCCCGACCCTATTAAAGTACAGTACCAGCATTTCTCTCTTGTAGCTTGAGAGTGTGAGCCGCCCAGGGCTTGCGTTTCGGGACAGCGCCTGGAGAATACCAATTTCATTTAGAAACTGCCCCGCTTAAGTGTTTGCTAGGGTTTGACAGCATTGCATCAGGTGATCCGGTATATTTTCAGAGCTACTACAGAAAAAGTTAGAAACGTCACCCAAAAGTTTATGTTAAATGCATTTTTCCTGCAACGGAATTGATTTTAACCATCATTTAAATTTATAACATGTGCCAGCTTCCAGGGTTTTGTTACATTACAGAATTTAGATGCCCGGTCTCCGCTTTCAAATTATTTGAGTACCAGGTATGGACTCTTGCTTGAAATGCAAACGTTATTATTCTGTTGCACACTCTTCAACAGAATGGCCTGACTGGAAATCCTCATGTAATAGAGATGAACAACTATTCTTCCTGCTGGCTCAAACACAGTTATGGTGTGTAAACAATATTTTTGAATATGTTCTATCTCTTGTACAAGATTTTTCATTCCTACTATGTAGAACTTAAAAAAATGTACAAATTTTTTTTTGCTGAATTAGATTTGTAATATCTCCTCCCCAGTTTTATATATTTATGTATATATGTGTATGTGTGTGTATCACCACCTCTTTTTGAAGAGCATGCATTCATTCACCTCAACTTTTACTGAATGTACTCAGTGTATCTTCAATATTAAATATTGTCTCTGAAATTAGAGAGAGAAAGTAAGTATGCCAGTCTCGGCTAAATCTTTTCATCAGTAACTAAAATGAAAATAGTATATTTTTTTAGAAAAAATCAATTTTTTTATGATATTCTGGGGAGAAAGCAAAAGTATTTTAATTCACAATTGAACTGTTTCTTCTGCATGGACCAATCATCTTACTTCTCCGCCTGCCTTTTTATTGACTCCATACTTACATTCAGTGGCCCCTTAAATTCTTCCCATGTTTTAGAGTTTCTTTGAAAATACCTCGTGAACAGGGAAGGAGCAATTGCACTAACAGTCTTGCAAATCTGTATTCTCTAAACAAGGACAGAGATGTCTTCGGATTTTATTTTGTTTTGTTTGCTTTGTTTCTAAAGGCAGGGTGAAACGGTAACACACGTGACAACAGTGAGATTGCACAGATAAATTTTCTTCTCTTTTATCTAGCAAACATGCTAATGATGGACTTCAAAGGCCGCTGGGGAAGAGACTTTCCTGTCTTCTGTGCCAGAAGGAGAGGCGAGGCTCTTTACCGCTCATATGGGAGAGATGAGGAGCCTTTGAACGGATCATTGCTTTTTATGAGTAGTAATGAGGTGAGAAGGATTCTAGTGTGTGGTACAGGCCTTCATTAAAAAGCGTGAAACAGAATGGCTTACGGTTACAGGGGGTAATTTGTTCTAACATACTTGCTAAATTGTGCTGTAACCATGCCAGTTAACAGCACTATATTTTCCATAGGATTCCTGAATGCATTTGTGTGCAATTATTCTGGCCATACAACATTCAGGGATTTTTTCCTATCACTTATGCTACCTACTCGACAATGCTCACTCCCTCCACTGAAAGTATATGGAACACCACGGTTAAAGACGGGAAAAGGATCCAGAGATATTCTCACTCTCCTCCTAAAGTCAAAGGGTTCTTGTAAAATCAAAAAGTCACAGAACCCAAATTTAAATGAAGACCATTTTCCTAAAAGGTAGTGTCAGAGGTAACTGTCACTGAGTCACTCCAAAACTTAATGTTTTAAACCATGTAGTAAAATAAGAACAATTCATAAGAAAAAAAAATTAGATTTAGTAGTTTCAAGTCCACGACTGAGAAACATTTTTTTAAAAGCTGAAAAGTAGGAACAATGATTTTGCTACATTTTTGAGGAAATTTTGCCCCTAAGACTTCTGTAACAAATACAAAGATGGTTGCTTCTTCAGGCTTCTATGAGGAACATTAGACTGAAATTTTATTCAGTAGGAAAATCATCCTACTGGAAACATAACAGCTTTTTTGTTTTTCACATGACCGGCTCTGAAAAGAAAAAAAAAAGTAAGATAAAAATGTTAAGTTTTGAACAGGACTTAGAATTTGGGTATATCCTAAGGGAAAGTGTTTATGAGTGATAGTTTTTGAAGACAGGTTTACTATTACACTGAAAATATCATAACCTAGACTGTGAGAGGGGAAAAAACAACTCCTTTAAATTTTTTAGAATTTTCTTAAAATATTCATTGCTTCATAACATATGCCCTAATTTTTTAACTGATGACACAGTGTATTGAAACAGTAATATATGCCTCCAAAAATGAAGACAGATTTAAGCAAAACAGACTTTTCAGAGATAAGAAGTGAGAGGTTCTGTCCACTCAGCAGAATTTCTGATGCTTATCAAAGGGGAGAAGAACTTCAATTCTGTCACTTTCCACCCTTTTCATTATTATTTCATTTTTGCAGGTTAGATATTTGATTTGGATGGGGGGAAATATTTACAACCACAGTCTCGAACATTATTCTAGCCTCAAAAATAAATACTGTCAAACTTAACAGAAACCAGGCAGTGGGCCTACAGTCAATGAAATAGGCTCAGCCACTTCTATTTCCTTTTATTGGGTTTTTGGGAAAGTCTATGAAGGAAATTCTGATGGCAAACCTCAGTCAGTTCTTCCAGCCTGAGAGAGTGAAATGGTAGCCCTGGGATATGCAGGGTTTTGTTCAAGCTAAACTGAATATGTGAGTATAGTGCATAAGGAAAATTCTATTTCATGATGGTTCATGTTCATCATTGTACTGCAAGGAGTCAAATCAGGTAAGGGCTGTTATTGAAAACAGAATAACATCATATTCTCTGCTAGAGCCATTAACCTAGAACATTACCCAGAGAAAAGAACCAATCTTTTTTATCACTGAGTAATTACTGTCAGTAACCAAAACTTCAATTTTCCTCAAACTTATATATGAAACAGAAAAAGACTCACAGACTTAGAGAATGAACTTACAGTTACCAGGGGGAATTATGGGGAGAAGGAATAATTAGAGAGTTTAGGATGGAGATATACACACTGCTATATTTAAAAATTAAAATAGATAACCAACAAGGTCATACTGTATAGGACAGAGAACTCTGCTCAATGTTATGTGGCAGCCTGGATGGGAGAGGAGCCTGTGGAGAATGCATACACGAATACATATATGGCTGAGTCCCTTCACTGTCTATCTGAAACTTTCAAAACATTGTTAATGGGCTACATTCCAATATAAAATAAAACATTTTTTTAAAAAAACTTCAGTTTTCCTCAATGTCATGCAAATGTGGATACTCTGAGTTAATTGGTAACAACTAGGATAGAAAACCTGGAAACTAATATAGAAGAAAATGTGCATTAAAGGGGTATGTATCATTCTTTAAGCTTTCTTTTGTTACGTATCTCATTTATACCTAACTGGAGAAAGGAAAGCTTTTCTGATGGATAAAAAGAAGCAATACAAGGGTTAGGTGATACAGGGTAAAATGAATATATGTCTGATTCCCTTATGACATCATGGTTCCCCCCGACTGGAAACCCCAGTGGTTTCATGATGTCAAATGCCTTTATTTACTTGCATCTATTCACAAAGTCTCCTCAAAATTAAAAAAAAAAAATTAGAGAAGAGAAAAGCAAGTATAAGGAGACTAAAGGGATAATAAATAAGGAACAGAAGATACTTATTTAGATATTTGGAAGCTAAGTGCTGTGTAATAAGAACATGTCTAAGGGAAAAAAAGCAGTTCAAGTAATCTAAACAAAATATATACCTACACTTGGGAATAGTTTTTATTAGAGGCTACTCATGGTTGCTTTTTCAGAAGAAAGCTGGAGTCATTTAACAAAATCTCCACATGTTCCAAATCTCTGGCAGGTGTGAAGACTGACAGGTATAAAGGAATCCATGAAGCTCTTGTCAGTGAGAAAGAATGACCTAGGCAGTTGGAAAGATCCAAGCATTTCTCAACTCCATCCTTTCTTTCTATGGACATCTCTACTGAGCTGTAATTAACATAGCAGAATACCTAGAAGATTTAGAAAAACATCTAATCTTATTTTGTGTCACCAAACTCAGTCTCTAAACATGGGAAGTAGAAATGAAGAGAGAGAAATACACTTGGACCAACATCAGAATAAGCTAAAAAAAATTTCTGAAGCCCTTGAATTTGGAAAAAAAAAAAAAAACCTTTTTACTAATATATAGTTGACTTACAATATTATATTATTTTCAGGTGTACAGCAAAGTCATTTTGCTCTATGCATAGACACACACAAACACACACGTATATAAATTGTATTTCAGATTCTTTTCCCTTATAGATTATTACAGAATATTGAGTATAGTTCCCTACACTATAAAGTAGGTAATGGTTGGTTATCTATTTTATATACAGTAGTGTGTATCTGTTAATCCCAAATTCCTCATTGATCCCTCCCCTCTTTCCCCTTTTGGTAACCACAAGTTTATTTTCTCTGTCTGTTCATCTATTTTTGGTTTGTATATAATTTCATTTGTATCATTTTTTTTTAGATTCCCCACAGCATGAAAGATGAAAGTGATATCACATGATATTTGTCTTTGTCTGGCTTACTTCACTTAATATGATCATCTCTGCTGCTGCTGCTGCTGCTGCTAAGTCGCTTCAGTCGTGTGCGACTCTGTGCGACCCCACAGATGGCAGCCCACCAGGCTCCACCATCCCTGGGATTCTCCAGGCCAGAAAAATGGATGGTCATCTCTAGGTCTACCCATTTTACTGTAAATGGCTTTACTTCATTCTTTTTTATGACTGAGAAATATTCCATTGTATATATGTACCACATCTTCTTTATCCAAAGAATAAACCAAAATTTTAAAGTGACCCAAATGTCGATCTTTTGATTCTGTTTTTTTGGTTATATTTATGCACCTTTCCCAATCTTCCTCACGAGGGTCTCTGATGGATGGTAGGAACACCTAGGAATTTCCTTCATGATCCAACACACTCAAGTTTATCTCTGCATATTCCTGGCTACCAGGCTTGGAATTTCTCCTCTGTTACATCTGTTCAGTGACAATCTCTGGACTCTCACTCTTCCTTTATACAATAATCCAAAGCCCAAACTCAGGGTACTTCCATGTGTAAAGTAGACATTATTCCCCACCCATTAAGAACTCCCTTGTCCTGACTACTAACTGTATCACACATTTGAAATAATTATATTTAGTGTTTCAATTTTTATTAGTTCTTTTTAATTGTTCATAGATTGTTTCAGGTGAATTGATTGCCTCATGATAAACCCTTTGAGACTATAAAAATATATATTATGGTATTTTTGCTTCACCAAGAACAATATACAAATGAAAAATAATGTAGAAGTAGAAAGCCTGAAGGAATGCTCTAGATTCAGTACCTTCTTTCTCATGCACATATTTATATCTCTTAAGGTAATTCCCTTGCTCTATTGCTTAATTTCTAATCCAACTACCTGTGAAAATTACTGTCCAAATAAGAAGAAAAGAGATCAAATGAGCCAACAGCAGAAGAATAGTCTTGATCTGAGCATTCTTTGTAGGACTCTTTGGAATTTCTCCGTGTACTACCCACTTTGCTTGGGATTATCTAGAAAAAGAGAAAACAGAAAGTGAACGCTAAAACATGACATTGAGATTTAGGATAATTGGGGAAGAATGGGAGACTAGTTTGAAGGGATAAATGGTGTACAGACATGCTTGGATTTTGAAGGCTCTTCATGTTTTTCAAATGCCAAATATGCAAATTTAGCAATTGAACCAGTAATTCTGTTTATCCTGTTTTGGATTTCAGGAATGTAAAGAAATTACGACCATAGTGAATGCCTAAAAATGACAAAGTACAACAAATCATGTTGCTTATCCATTGAGAAACACTAAATGAGCATAATATGTATTTGTCCTAGTCACAATATTGAAATGAGTGTTTGATTTTATACTTCACTGAGCAGAAAGCCTTTTATTCTTTTAATTAGAACAGCATCTTTCCAAATAATTTTACAAATCATAAAATTATCTCTTATAGCATGATTTGTCATGTTTAGATTACTTGTCAAAATCTTCTTTGAATTACTAGTCAAATATATGAATCTAAAATATTTATAATTAAGATTGCCATGGTAAGACTAATTCACTTAATGTTCTTATTTATGCTACCCATAACTGACAGAATTTAAAGAAACTAATAAACACTGCTGTATATTCCCTTTGCTCAATTTTTTTGTAAAAACGATGGCGTTTTCATTCCAGTTTAAAGAGAAGTTGCCATAGTTAGAGACATTTAGCAAGACATTCCAAAGCTATAAATAAAATTCCAACTTAATTCCAAACGCAGTTCTGTACCTCAATAAGTGTAACCATAGAAAAGAACTGGCTGGCTGCCAAATATTAAAGAGTGGGATAGAAAGCCTTTCTCATATCCAAGTTAGTGAAATGAGACAATTAAAATGAATGCTCCCTAGGATGTGGAGAATGCTGCATTATCCGTAGGTTAGCTCTCAACATTCCAGCTTCCAACTTAATATCTCTAATTAAAATAGATAGCTGCGAAAAGGCTTGAGGTGTTTTTTGTTTTTTGTTTTTTAATCTAAATGTCTTCTGGCAGTGGGGAGAGGCTTATGCCAAAGAGTTGCCCTGTTCTCTTCTCCCTTCAGCCAGAATTAGAGTGAAAGTGTTAATGCTCCTTGTAATTTTTCCTTCTCACCAGCAACATGTTAAAATCCAAGCATTTCTCATTATATTACTACAATTTTTAAAAATTGCTGGCTAATTCAATTCTCATCTGAAAAACCTTTCTCTAATTAGTTTCTTTGCAAAATTGGACACAGACAGATCATAATCCTTCATTTACTGATCTTATTTAATGCTATTACTCAGCATATGTTGGCTATACAGTAAAAAATTAAAATGAAAGTCACATGATTTATCCCCTTTTAAAAGTGCTCAACCGGTCTAATAAAAGTCGAGTGCCAAATACCAGATGTCTGATTTAAAAGAAATTCTGAACAAAAAAGAAAATCTCTCCCATTATTCTAAAATATGTGGTTAAGACTAATACCATCCAAGGAAAAAATAACATTTATATATTGGTTCAGTTGTATGGATATATTTAACTTAAGTAAGAAGATGTATGGGCTAAAAATTAAAATATATGAATATTGATCCTGACTGTTTTAAACCATCATCCAGATCAATAAATTTGTACTTCTTTCATACACCTTTATTAAGTCAACTGGATATTTTAAAGAGTAAATGAAGGTGGTTCTTCCCATTTAGAGTGCAGGAGGTCAGTACAGGAAAACAACATATCACAGTAGGTATTTTTTAAGATTTTTTAAAAAGTATACTATTTTTAAAGCCTTTATTGAATTTTTATAATATTGTTTCTGTTTTATGTTTTGGTGTTTTGGCCCCAAGGTATGTGGGATCTTAGCTCTCTAACCAGGGATCAAGCCTGTGTCCCCTGCATTGGAAGGTGAAGTCTTAACCACTAATCAGGTTTTGCTTATTACTTTTCCTTCAGACTTTAGTTCCTCCTCATTATTTAATTATCTGCATCATTTCTAGCCAAAATCCAAGCTGATGTTCTCAAGTAGATAGAAAGCTTTTTTCTTTTCAACTTTTTATCTTGTATGGGGGTATAGCTGATTAACAATGTTGTAATAATTTCAGGGGGACGGCAAAGGGACTCAGCCACAAATGCATGGATCCATTCCCCCCAAAAACTCTCCTCCCCTCCAGCCTGCCACATAGCATTGAGCAGAGTTCCCTGTGCTCTACAGTAGGTCCTTGTTGGTTATTCATTTTAAATATAGCAGTGTGTACACGTCCATCCTAAATTTCCTAACTATCCTTTTCCCCATCTCCCCCCTCAGCAACTTTAAGTTCATTCTCTAACTTTAGTTCCTCCTTATTATTTAATTAGCAGCATAGTTTCTAGCCAAAATCCATTGTCTGGGAAACTGATGTTCTCAGATCAATAGAAAGCTTTTTTGAAAAGAAAAGCCGAATAAAATCAACTATCTTTTCAGTTTTTATTACACTTTCACTCTACTCTATATTCATCACTCCCCAAACAGTTATTTTCCCAAACCTCAGATCTTTGCTATTATTTTTTTCCAAGAACGGCTTTTCTCTTTCCAACAGTTAAGATCTATGCTTCAAAGATGATCTCACATAGTATTCTTTTCACACATTTTTTTCTGATTATTACTCCCTTCCACTGCCATGACTACAGTGCTGTTAAGGTAGTCACTGGCTATCAGGTCTCAAAATGTGTTTGCCTTTCTTCCCGAGCATAGCAGGTTACCTCCCCCAGCCTCCTCTTCAATGATGGGCAGTCAGGTGATGAAGGAAGGACTGATGGACTATCAGCAGAAGCCCTGATATCCTTCTGGGTGAGAGACGCTCTCTCTACTGCTGGTTGGATTTGACTCTCAGTAGCATCACCATTATCATCATCGTGTTGCTGGTAGCAGAGCTGGGTTCCTGAAGACCCTGTGAAGCTGAGCCCATTGCCTTTCCCATCCCCCATCTTCTGTTGTCAATTGAAATTTTCATAGCAAGAAATAAACTTCTATTGCATTTATCCTCTGAGATTTCTGAATTTCTCAGGAGCTGGTGTTATCTTTTATTCTCTATAGGAGTATAATGGCTTTGCAACGTTCTGTTAGTTTCTGCTGTCCAACAAAGTGAAACCAGCTACATGTATACATATATTCCTTCATTCTTGAGCCTCCTTCCAAACCCCTCATCCTACCCCTCTAGGTCATCACAGAGCACCAAGCTGAGTTCCCTGTGCTATACAACAACTTCCCACTAGCTATCTATTTTATACATGGTAGTGCTAATGTCAGTTAGCTGGTATTGTTTTAATTAAGATAACCCAAAGTATGATCTCTTCATTGACTGAATATCCATAATTAATACTTTGTGTTGTTCTTGTCACTGCCTGTATTTTTCTTATATATTAATGATACCTATTCTTGCCTTTTTCCTTAAAGTCAGGAACGTCTTTCTTTTTCAGTTTTTATTCCTTGCAGTACTCAGCACAGTCTCTGGTACAAAGTACATCCTTAATTAATTGCTCTGTATCCATCAATCTGAGTTTATTAGACTGTTCCAAACTAGCAGAGTTTCTTAGTTCACGCATTTATTCTTTTATTCATTTATGTATTCTAAATACCTGTTGTATCAGTGTAGGAGACACCTTTGGGGTATCTGCACATTTACCTCGACTCTCCTTTTTTGAGGACCCCATTCATAATTGGTGGACCTCCAGCAGCTATAGTCACAACACATGAACTTGGGGCTGATTTGACCATAGCTGATTGGTCTAGTTGAACCTGGGTCAACTATATTCTGTCCCCATGAGGGTAATAGTCAGTGAATTATTCATTGTTACTAGAATGGTCTCATGTATCTTTGGGGGCAGAGGGCAGTTATCTAATACCACATAGGCCTGAGAAGCCCCAAGACACTAGTCTATGGAGCAAAGAAGAAAAACAAAATAAGCACCCAGAAAGAAGATTATGAGTCAACTGGTCATGTGTGAATTCTGTCATCAGTGTTTTTTTCAAACCCCTTCCTCCCAGTGATTTTCATGCAGAATAGACTTGATTTCAAATGTCTGGATGTTCCACAAAAATGGAAGGTCCAGTACACTATTTCTGAAAGATCTTTCTATTTATTAATACAAATATAAAACATTATGCAGAAAACTTCAAAATGGTGGGATTTAATAATCTGCAGTTGAAAATTAATACAGAGGATAAGGGGAATAAAAATGGGGTAAAAATCTATTAAGGATAAATTTTAACTTTTTATATGTGTATTTTTTGATGTGGACTATTTTTAGTCTTCTTTAAATCTGTTACATTATTGCTTCTGTTGTTGGGATTTTGGTCCCAAGGAGTGTGGGATCTGAGCTCCCCCACCCAGGGGTTGAATCCCATGATCCCTGTACTGGAAGTCTTAACCACTGGACCTCCAGGGAAGGCACTAAGGGTAAATTGTAAAGGATATTCTGTAAGTCCTGCTCCTACTGTTTGTTTTCTTTGCTTCACATACTGAAGCTTCTGATGACAGAAAATGCAGAAGATGGCAAAGCGACTCTGAAGTAGTTGAATTTCCCTTCAGTCTCATCTCCCAGCTGAACCCTCAGTGCCTTTTCCCAAACTCGCTTAGTGACATTCAGTTAAACTGGGAGCTGCTCTTATGGCTCTTACCTCAAGTTTTCAACATTCTTTGGGATAGGAAAACAGATCATTGTGAGCCATGTAACTAGCTAAAGTCTTATTACTAATTACCTATTGAATACTTATCTCCTAATACCTAATGAATGAATAAGTGACCACTTGAGAATCAACTAGAATTTTATCTCTTCTCTTCTCTCCAACAGGCAAAAAGAGAAGAGGTTTTTATTAAACCAGGAGTTTGGTAGTTGTGAAACTAAGCATCAGCAAGAACCGAAACCAAACCTGGATTCTCCTCCCATGTAGAGTAGAAAGACAGATACGTATGCATGAAGCAGAAACCATGTAATGGAAAAAAAATGGAAAGAAATGAATTTAATTTTGTAGGTAAGTATTCTATAAACAGATACCCCAAGTCAAATTTCATAGCAGTAAAAATGACAGAAGTCTGCCAAGAATGAAGTATGTGCTTGTGTGGTTTAAGGGAAAGGATGGATTCCTTTTCAAAGTGTCAGGGGGGAAAAAAAATAACGTATCGTGCCACCTAGTGGTAGAAAATAAGTCGATTTCTTTTAATCCCACAAAGCAAGTTTGCCTTTTCAGAAAATCAAATGAGTTCATTCACCTAGTGGAATCTTGGTTTGGCAAATTGCACAATAGTTAAAATTTAAATGTCAAGCTTGTGTTTGAATTTCTCACCTACCAATGGCATTAAGAAATAGGGCAGAGTTTAAAGAGCCCTGGAGTCAGAGCTGGAGTGACTCCATTTCTCTTTTCAGCCAGGTAGCTCAGCCAACCTAGAGATCAGTTTCTTCCATAAAGGGGTAGGGTACATGGGCTTTAAGCTGCTGTTGTGCTCTGAAATCCCATGTTTCAAAGGAAGCCACAGACCAGGTAATAAGCCTACTCTTATAAAATGCAGCCCTTTATGACAAAGTCAAACCACCAACTTTACTAACCAAATGCTCGATGACATAGTATGCTTTCCACACCCCCGATCCCTTCCCAGTCTCATTTTACAGACTCCACTTCCATTCCAAGCCCTTCTTTGCTGCTACTTCACATGATCAGATGCTTGCTGTAAATAGGCCCTTGATGACAATTCTTAACTTCTGTGAACCTCACTGGTAATAATTGTAATACATTTTTCTAACTTACATAAATATTCACATAGTCCCCTTCCCCTTTGAAATCAAGTAAACTATTCCTCAAAGAGGAAGAGAGGTGTAGTTGCAGATTATGTAGCAGTATTTCTCAGATATTATAAAATGTAATTTATCCTTTATCCCACTTTCACTAATAATATATATCCAGGGGTGACCCTGTTAATAATAATTAGGAAAGGCATTAAAAACCAGCAGTTAATTATCCTTCAGTTAAAAAATAAATTAATTTAAAAAAGAAAATCCTTTAAAAACAAAAAACCAAACCAGCAGTTAATCTGAGCTGTTTCAAATATTTAGTTTCCTGCATGCATGCTCAGTTGTGTCCATCTGTTTGCAACTCCATGGACTGTAGCCCACCAGGCTGTTCCTGTCAAGGCACGAATACTGGAGTGGGTTGCAATTTCCTCTCTGGGGAATCTTCCCGACAAAGTGATGGAACCCAAGTCTCCTGCATTGGTAGGCAGATTCTTTGCCACTGAGCCATCAGGGAAGGCCACTTAATCTCCTAATAAGCAGCCTATTCTTTAGTTCAGTTCAGTTCAGTTCAGTCACTCAGTCATGTCCGACTCTTTGCAACACCAGGCCTCCCTGTCCATCAACAACTCCCGGAATCTACCCAAATCCATGTCCATCACGTTGGTGATGCCATCCAACCGTCTCATCCTCTGTCGCCCCCTTCTCCTCCCGCCCTCAATCTTTCCCAACATCAGGGTCTTTTCAAATGAATCAGCTCTTCGCATCAGGTGGCCAAAGTTGGAGTTTCAGCTTCAACATTAGTCCTTACAGTGAACACCCAGGACTGATCTCCTTTAGGATGGACTGGTTTGATCTCCTTGCAGTCCAAGGGACTCTCAAGAGTCTTCTCCAACACCACAGTACAAAAGCATCAATTCTTCAGTGCTCAGCTTTCTTTATAGTCCAACTCTCACATTCATACATGACCACTGGAAAAACCATAGCCTTGACTAGACGGACCTTTGTTGGCAAAGTAATGTCTCTGTTTTTTAATATGCTATCTAGGTTGGTCATAACTTTCCTTCCAAGGAGTAAGCGTCTTTTAATTTCATGGCTGCAGTCACCATCTGCAGTGATTTTGGAGAAATCACAGAAAAATAAGGTCTGACACTGTTTCCACTGTTTGCCCATCTATCTGCCATGAAGTGATGGGACCAGATGCCATGATCTTAGTTTTCTGAATGTTGAGCTTTAAGCCAACTTTTTCACTCCCCTCTTTCACTTTCATCAAGAGGCTCTTTAGTTCTTCACTTTCAGCCATGGAGAAGGCAATGGCAACCCACTCCAGTACTCTTGCCTGGAAAATGCCATGGACGGAGGAGCCTTGAAGGCTGTAGTCCATGGGGTGGCTGAGGGTCGGACACGACTGAGCGACTTCACTTTCACTTTTCACTTTCATGCATTGGAGAAAGAAATGGCAACCCACTCCAGTGTTCTTGCCTGGAGAATCCCGGGGACGGGGGAGCCTGGTGGGCTGCTGTCTATGGGGTCACACAGAGTCGGACATGACTGAAGTGACTTAGCAGCAACTTTCAGCAATAAGGGTGGTGTCATCTGCATATCTGAGGTTATTGATATTTCTCCCAGCAATCTTGATTCCAGCTTGTGCTTCCTCCAGCTCAGCGTTTCTCACGATGTACTTTGCATATAAGTTAAATAAGCAGGGTGACGATATACAGCCTTGACGTACTCCTTTCTCAATTTGAAACCAGTCTGTTGTTCCATGTCCAGTTCTAACTGTTGCTTCCTGACCTACATATAGGTTTCTCAAGAGGCAGGTCAGGTGGTCTGGTATTCCCATCTCTTTGAGAATTTTCCACAGTTTGTTGAGACCCACACAGTCAAAGGCTTTGGCATAGTCAATAAAGCAGAAATAGATGTGTTTCTGGAACTCTTGCTTTTTCAATGATCCAGCGGATGTTGGCAATTTGATCTCTAGTTCCTCTTTTTCTAAAACCAGCTTGAACATCTGGAATTTCATGGTTCACGTATTGCTGAAGCCTGGCTTGGAGAATTTTGAGCATTACTTTACTAGCATGTGAGATGAGTGCAGTTGTGCGGTAGTTTGAGCATTCTTTGGCATTGCCTTTCTTTGGGATTGCAATGAAAACTGACCTTTTCTAGTCCTGTGGCCACTGCTGAGTTTTCCAAATTTGCTGGCATATTGAGTGCAGCACTTTCACAGTGTCATCTTTCAGGATTTAAAATAGGTCAACTGGAATGCCATCATCTCCACTAGCTTTGTTCATAGTGATGCTTCCTAAAGCCCACTTGACTTCACATTCCAGAATGTCTGGCTCTAGGTGAGTGATCACATCATCATGATTATCTGGGTCATGAAAATCTTTTTTGTACAGTTCTGTGTATTCTTGCCACCTCTTCTTAATATCTTCTGCTTCTGTTAGGTCCATACCATTTCTGCCCTTTATTACCCCTATCTTTGCATGAAATGTTCCTTTGGTATCTCTAATTTTCTTGAAGAGATTTCTAGTCTTTCCCATAATATTGTTTTCCTCTATTTCTTTGCATTGATCACTGAGGAAGGCTTTCTTATCTCTCCTTGCTATTCTTTGGAACTCTGCATTCAAATGGGTATATCTTTCCTTTTCTCCTTTGCTTTTCACTTCCCTTCTTTTCACAGCTAGAAATAAGAATGTTAAGATTTTTTTAGTTACAAAAGGAAGAAAATTTTCTTAAAATAATATATGAATTGTTCCAAATGTGATGGAAAGACAGTACCATTTCTTCAAACCATTGTTTGAACAGTGTCAAGAATCATCTGCAGAAAGGCTTTTCATTTAGAAATCTGGCCTCCTCCATACCAAAGCCTTGCCCCTCATCCCTTCCTCCAGCAACAGCAGGAGTAGCAGATAGCTTCCTAGAGAGCATGAGTGGTTCATGCAAGAACATGTTGATTTGCTCTAAGAAGCCAGCCTGGAGATTATACTCTTGCCTTCTGTGGTCACTATTGACATCACAGCATGTCATATCTGAAGTTAAGTATGGAGAAAAATCAGTATTTCCTTCAAACCAGAGAATAAAAAATTTACGATAAATCTGGACTTTGAAATTAACAGATACACACTGTTATATATAAAATAAACAACAAGGAAGTACCATATAGCATAGGGAAGTGTATTCAATATACTGTGATAACCTACAGTGGAAAAGAATATCTGTGTGTGTGTGTGTTTGTATAACCTAATCATTTTGCTATACACCTAGAACATTGCAAATCAACCCTATTTCAATGAAAAACTTAAAATTAGGACTTTTGAAAATTTTGGAAAGGTTAAGACTTCACCTTCCACCACAGGGGGCATGCGTTTGACCCCTGGTGAGGGAAGTAAGATTCTCCATGCTGCACAGAGCTGCAAAAAAATTAAAAGAATAAATAAAAGAAAAGATATGAGACAAGGATAAACAAGGAATAGTGTCTACCTTAGCCCTCCAAATACACACAGAAGGACTGGAGATGAGAGTCATGGCAAGTATTGCTGATGCAATGAGAAATAATTTTCTCAAGCATGTTATCACTGTATTTATTAGTTTATTTTTTCAACTCCCTTCTTTATCTTTGGTAGACACCCTGACATGCACACAATTGTACCTAGCATTTCATTATGCCACCCTGTATCTTCATAATACTTCTATTTAAAACTTCAGTCCTTTATAATGTAGGTTTACTTGTCTGTCTCACTAGATTGTTAATTATAGGAGACAGAGACTAATCTTTTTTAAACTTAGGACCTACCACTAACACTGGCATATAATAGGCATTTTGAAAACCTTGATGAAATTGAACGTACCGTGTGTGCCTTCAAATATAGGAACCAGATGATTCTATCTTACTCTTTGCTTTTCATTGCAAAGGGAACGTGTATTTTCCATAGCATGTTTCATAAATGGAGTACTCTCCTATCCCATTTGGAACTACTAGAAAATACCACTCTCCTTGGTATTATTTTCAGAGTATAGAGAAAAAAGTTTTCTACTGTCTTTTTTGAAAAATATTTTTTTATGTGGACTGTTTTTTAAAATCTTTTTTGAATTTATTACAATGTTACTTCTGTTTTATGTTTTGGCTTTTTGGTCACAAGACATGTGGGATCCTAGTTTCTCAACCAGGTATCTAACTCACATCCCTTGTGTTGGAAGGCGAAGTCTTAACCACTGGACCAACAAGGAAGTCCCTTATTGACATTTTTTGTTGTGTTTTTTTTTCTGAATTTTATTAAACACTTCTGATGGGGTAATGAATAGGATGTCTCCTTGAATGAGGTCAGAGGCAAGAATCAAGAAGTTCTTCCTTCCATTTTCAGAATATTATGGAATAGGATGAAATTTTAAGTGTCCATCAAATACTTCATTTCTTCTTTTCTTTACCTATAGAAAGAAGACTTTTTTAGCATAAAAACACGTTAAAGTTAAACCATTAGACATGATAAAACTTAGCCTGAGAAAGATGTTGTTTTATTGTTGTTGATGTTTTTGTTTTGCAAATAGTTCCCTCTGGAGAAATCTCAAAGAACAACCTAAGCTTTTTCCTATAAGAGATCCATCAATCTGTACAAATAGAGCCAGAGGCTTCCATCTTGACATGTTGCTAAAGGGAAGCCAGGAGCTTGGAGCAGGGGATAGGATAAGGGTAGATGCTTTCCAGGTGGCTCAGTGGTAAAAAGTCCACCTGCCAATGCAAGAGATGTGGGAGATGCCAGTTTGCTTCGTGGATTGGAAACATCTCCTGGAGGAGGGCGTGGCAATTCACTCCAGTATTCTTGCCTGGAAAAATGCCAAGGATGGAGGATACTGGAAGGCTACAGTTCATGGACTTGCAAAAGAGTCAGATACAACTGAGCAATTGATCACACACACACAAGGGCAGATGAGCAGAAAACATAGGAGGGTTGCCTCCATATTTCTATTGGAAGTTAGTTAACCCTGTCTGAACCAGAAGGTGCCATGATGGAGAAATACTGGGTTGGCCAAAAAGTTCTCTCCATAAGACGCTACAGAAAGAACTCGAATGAAATTTTTGGCCAACCCAATACTTGGCAGCAGCCTCCAGATTTAATGAACCTTTATATTAGACTAATATAAAGGTTATTTTTTTGAGCAAAATCATCTTTCTAATACTGGTCTATACCCACATCCTTCCAGACATTGGAGGAAAATCATGGCTACAGTCTAGATGCAATTAAAGAAACAGTAAACTGTGGTATGCTTGTTAAGAAAATACACTAATAATGAGAAAACAGAAAGAGACATTAAGGAAACAATTCCATTCACCACTGCAACGGAAAGAATAAAAAACTTAGGAATATACCTACCTAAAGAAACTAAAGACCTATATATAGAAAACTATA
Source organism: Bos javanicus (assembly GCF_032452875.1). NCBI lineage: Eukaryota > Metazoa > Chordata > Mammalia > Artiodactyla > Bovidae > Bos > Bos javanicus. The sequence goes on from NC_083875.1 coordinate 6,991,181, forward strand.
AAACACTGGCGAAAGAAATCAAAGAGGACACTAATAGATGGAGAAATATACAATGTTCATGGATTGGAAGAATCAATATAGTGAAAATGAGTATACTACCCAAAGCAATTTATAGATTCAATGCAATCCCTATCAAGCTATCAACGGTATTCTTCACAGAGCTAGAACAAATAATTTCACAATTTGTATGGAAATACAAAAAACCTCGAATAGCCAAAGCTATCTTGAGAAAGAAGAATGGAACTGGAGGAATCAACCTACCTGACTTCAGGCTCTATTACAAAGCCACAGTTATCAAGACAGTATGGTACTGGCACAAAGACAGAAATATTGATCAATGGAACAAAACAGAAAGCCCAGAGATAAATCCACACACATATGGACACCTTATCTTTGACAAAGGAGGCAAGAATATACAATGGATTAAAGACAATCTCTTTAACAAGTGGTGCTGGGAAAACTGGTCAACCACTTGTAAAAGAATGAAACTAGAACACTTTCTAACACCACACACAAAAATAAACTCAAAATGGATTAAAGATCTCAACGTAAGACCAGAAACTATAAAACTCCTAGAGGAGAACATAGGCAAAACACTCCCCGACATACATCACAGCAGGATCCTCTATGACCCACCTCCCAGAATATTGGAAATAAAAGCAAAAATAAACAAATGGGACCTAATTAAACTTAAAAGCTTCTGCACAACAAAGGAAACTATTAGCAAGGTGAAAAGGCAGCCTTCAGAATGGGAGAAAATAATAGCAAATGAAGCAACTGACAAACAACTAATCTCAAAAATATACAAACAACTCCTACAGCTCAACTCCAGAAAAATAAATGACCCAATCAAAAAATGGGCCAAAGATCTAAATAGACATTTCTCCAAAGAAGACATACAGATGGCTAACAAACACATGGAAAGATGCTCAACATCACTCATTATCAGAGAAATGCAAATCAAAACCACTATGAGGTACCATTTCACACCAGTCAGAATGGCTGCGATCCAAAAGTCTACAAGCAATAAATGCTGGAGAGGGTGTGGAGAAAAGGGAACCCTCTTACACTGTTGGTGGAAATGCAAACTAGTACAGCCACTATGGAGAACAGTGTGGAGATTCCTTAAAAAACTGGAAATAGAACTGCCTTATGATCCAGCAATCCCACTGCTGGGCATACACACTGAGGAAACCAGAAGGGAAAGAGACACGTGTACCCCAATGTTCATCGCAGCACTGTTTATAACAGCCAGGACATGGAAGCAACCTAGATGCCCATCAGCAGATGAATGGATAAGAAAGCTGTGGTACATATACACAATGGAGTATTACTCAGCCATTAAAAAGAATACATTTGAATCAGTTCTAATGAGATGGATGAAACTGGAACCTATTATACAGAGTGAAGTAAGCCAGAAAGAAAAACATCAATACAGTATACTAATGCATATATATGGAATTTAGAAAGATGGTAACAATAACCCTGTGTACAAGACAGCAAAAGAGACACTGATGTATAGAGCAGTCTTATGGACTTTGTGGGAGAGGGAGAGGGTGGGGAGATTTGGGAGAATGGCATTGAAACATGTATAATATCATGTATGAAACGAGTCGCCAGTCCAGGTTCGATGCACGATACTGGATGCTTGGGGCTGGTGCACTGGGACGACCTGGAGGGATGGTATGGGGAGGGAGGAGGGAGGAGGGTTCAGGAGGGGGAGCACATGTATACCTGTGATGGATTCATTTTGATGTTTGGCAAAACTAATACAATTATGTAAAGTTTAAAAATAAAATAAAATTAAAAAAAAATAAATAAAATTTAAAAAAACATAGCAAACAAGCAAATAAACAAACAAACAAACAAAAAAGAACATACATAGGTTTATACCTAAAGGTGGTGGAGGCAGCTTACATTAGAGGCAGTGGTGCTATTTGCTGCTTCCTCACATCTCCTCTATCTTACCCTTCTCACCATCACCCACAAGTAGTAATTTCTCCCCAGAACAAATTCTAAGAGTGACAAAATCCTGAGTTTATCATGCATGGAATGAAGCTAATTCTAGAAGGAGCCTAACAACTACTTCTAGGTGAGAGAGAAAGTCAATGTCATGAAGAAATGTGGAAGTCATTAACGTAAGGGTGAGAAGTTAAATTTTTTGTGCCTGATGATTTTCAATAATTTTAAAGTCACTATTCACTAAGCTCTGATTAGGTGTAAACTACTATACAAGATATTTTCATATATCATCTAATTTCATTTTCATCAACACTGAACAATATCAGCTTTTACTAGCCTGATTTTTCAGATGAAAATAATCTAACTTTGCAGAGATTGACTTGTCCAAGGTCACCATGAAAGTAAGTGATCAGTCAGCACACACACCCAGACCTGCCAGACCCCATGTTCCTGATTTCAGCTCTGCCCCAGGAAGCACTTCTCATACTTCACAGGGGCTGTAATGCTTATTTGTTTTTTGCATGTTTGTGAGAGGAGTTGCAGTTTTAATCACAATGACTTAAGAAATGTTACAACAGAGTTACAGTATTTCTCAACAAAATATTTTTACATCAAGGATATTATTTTGCCACATTATTCACATAAGGATCAAGACTTTTTTCCTCTGGGGACTCAAATATTCACTGGTTCCACCTGGATGTCTCACAAACCTCAAACTCATTGGTCCCAAACAAAGCACCAATTTCCCACCCCAATCAAATGTCCTCTCCCTCTCCACTTTCCTGAGTGTTTTGGTTGAAGGAAGTGATAGGCAATCTCACAAGTCAAATCTGAACTATACCTTTTACTGCTGCTCATGGTGGTGGGTGCCTCACAGGCCTGATCTTTTCTTGCTGTGTCTCTGGCACTCTTTCTCTGCTCCGTTTTGGGTGTCCTTCTGTCCTCCTGTCCTCCATGGTAGTGTTGGGTTTCCAGGTCTCTGCTCTTTTTTCTGTTCTCTCCATATACCCTTCTCTCTTTTTCCTTTTGGCCATCATGTGGGATCTTAGTTCCCTGACCAGAGATCAAACTTGTGTCCCCTGCAGTAAAGCACAGAGTCTTAACCACTGGACCCCAAGAAAGTCCCTCCACATACCCTTCTTATGTGATGATTCCAGTGATGCTCAACGTCTTATATACCATCTTGTGTGCTTAGTCACTTCAGTTATGTCCGACTCTTGGACTGTAGCCCGCCAGGTTTCTCTGTCCATGGAAATCTCCAGGCAAAAATTACTGGAGTGGGTTGCCATTTCCTTCTCTAAGGCATCTTCTCAACTCAGGGCTTGAACCCTTGTCTTTTCCATCTGCTGCACTGGCAGGCAGGTTCTTTACCTCTTGTGTCAACCTGGGAAGTCCTATATACCATCTTAAGATGCTAATAAATTCTAAATCTATGTCTCCAGCCCAGAACTAACAACATTCTCTTCTTTCATCCTCTCTCATCCTCTCTCTCCCTTTCCCTGCTACTCCCCTAACATTATCCCAAACAGATGCCTAAATATTAACATCTCTGAGAGAAATTTGATCTTCTTCCCCAGAACCTGCCCTTCCTCCAGTGTTTCAAGGCACCACCATCCACAAAATGGATTAAGTCAGACATGTGGTGTCATTTTGAACTTTTCTCTTTGCTCTGCCCATCTCTACCTAAATATCAAACCCCATGCAAGTCCAATTTACAGCACCTCCTGCACACTTCCTAAGTCCTTCACTTTATACCATTGGCCTAGCCAATTCCCTGGTTTGATCAGCCACACTTCTCCCAGCTTCCTTAACTCACATTACTGCTCAGCCCCTGGGATGGTCTTGCTTCCAGGCTGGCACCCATTCAATCTGCTCTCCATGCTATCACTTTCCAAAAAAAAAAAAAAAAAAAAACCTATCTCTATTGACTTTAACATTTTAAAGTCAAAAAGTCAAAGTCAAAGTCAAAAAAAGTTTTTTTTCCATGTTTTGCCTTTGTTCTCAGAATAGAGACCAAACTCTGTAATGTGACCTCAGACCTTTGTTATTTCACTTTGATACATCTCTAATTTGATTATTCTGTAGGCTTAAATTATTTAATTTTTTATCAAAATTTTAACAAAGTTTTGAAGCTCAAATGATGATTACACAGTATGGTGGATCATGTGTTTTAGAAGCTATTATTTCTTCTTGAACTGAGTATTATGATAGCTGTATGGAAGAATACATGTTTTATATTCGCTTCAACCCATCTGTACAAAAGGGAAATAATCATGCAATAAACATGAATTAAGAATACTGCTTTCATTGGTCAAAGTTGGAGCTATTTGAACAACAAAAAAAGTAAATGAAATCAATTGAATAAATATTTTTTAAATGTTTGTTGTGTTACCACCAAAAAAACCCAAAATAACTTGAAGAGACCTTTTAGTTACTCTATAACTAAGGCACTAGATCCTTGCTGTTCAGTTGCTCAGCCATATGTTTGACTCTGTGACTCCACGGACTCCCCATGGAGCCCCTGCCAGGCTCCTCTGTCCATGGGGTTTCCCAGGCAAGAATACTGGGGTGAGTTGCCATTACTTCTTCAATTTGATTACAGACTGCATATTAAATGACACAGGTATTACTGTTAATTTTATTAGGTGTGATTATGCATAATCACACCTAATAAAATGTGGGAATAAAACAACATAATGTTGGAAATTACCAAAAAATGCTTCAGCAAAAAAAAAAAAAAAGAAACAAATATTGCAAAATCTTGACAACTGCTACATCTGGGAAATGTATTCCATGTGGCTCATTGTTCTAGTCTCTTGATTTTTATCTTCATTTGAAATATTTTGGAATAATAACTTTATGAAAGAAATATTGGAAATATTGACTTTCTCAAGAGTTGGTTAATGTCAGTGTGTAGTGTTAGTGTTAGTTGCTCTGTCATGTCTGACTCTGTGACCCCACAGACTGTAGCCCACCAGGTTCCTCTGTCCATGGGATTCTCCAGGCAAGAATACTGGAGTAGATTGCCCTTCCCTTCTCCAGGGGATCTTCCCAATTCAGGGATCGAACCCAGCTCTCCTACATTACAAGCAGATTCTTTACCATCTGAGCTATCGGGAAAGTGAAGTCGCTCAGTCGTGTCTGACTCTTTGCAACACCATGGACTGTAGCCTACCAGGCTCCTCCATCCATGGGATTTTCCAGGCAAGAGTGCTGGAGTGGATTGCCAGTTCCTTCTCCAGGGGATCTTCCTGACCCAGGAACCAAACCTGGGTCTACCGCATTGCGGGCAGATGCTTTACCATCTGAGCTATAGGGAAGGTCAGTGTAATAGGGTCTAAAACGTACCATATCAGGTAGTTACCAGTCCTAAGCATAGATGCTCTCTCAATCCCAGATCAGCCCTGGGATTTCTTTGGAAGGAATGATGCTAAAGCTGAAACTCCAGTACTTTGGCCACCTCATGCAAAGAGTTGACTCATTGGAAAAGACTCTGATGCTAGGAGGGATTGGGGGCAGGAGGATTGAGGAGCTTGATAGGCTACAGTCCATGGGGTCGCAAAGAGTCGGACATGGCCGAGCGACTTCACTTTCCCGATAGCTCAGATGGTAAAGAATCTGCTTGTAATGTAGGAGAGCTGGGTTCGATCCCTGGATTGGGAAGATCCCCTGGAGAAGGGAATGGCAATCTACTCCAGTATTCTTGCCTGGAGAATCCCATGGACAGAGGAACCTGGTGGGCAACAGTCTGTGGGGTCACAGAGTTGGACACTCTTCTCATTCCCATAATGCATGTTCCTTGTCTTTTGCCTCAGTGAATGAAATATCCTCCTAATTGCCCACCTAATTCAAATCTCATAGTCCATAGGAAGTGCCATGGTCCTCAGCCAGGCACTAAACAAAGGTGCTGAAGTAACAATAAGGAAGTTCAGTTTATTTCAGTTCAGTCACTCAGTCATGTCCGACTCTGCAACTCCTTGGACTGCAGCATGCCAGGCCTACCTGTCCACCACCAACTCCTGGAGTTCACTCAAACTCATGTCCATTGACTCATGTCCATGTCAGTGATGCCATCCAACCATCTCATCCTCTGTCGTCCCTGTCTCCTCCTGCCTTCAATCTTTCCCAGCATCAGGGTCTTTTCAAATGAGGCAGTTCTTTGTAACAGGTGGCCAAAAGATTGGAGCTTCAGCTTCAGCATCAGTTCTTCCAATGAATATTCAGGACTGATTTGCTATAGGTTTGAATGGTTTGTTCTGAAGGAGATCAGCCCTGGGATTTCTTTGGAAGGAATGATGCTAGAGCTGAAACTCCAGTACTTTGGCCACCTCATGCAAAGAATTGACTCATTGGAAAAGACTCTGATGCTGGGAAGGATTGGGGGCAGGAGGAGAAGGGGACGACAGAGGATGAGATGGTTGGATGGCATCACTGACTCGATGGACGTGAGTCTGAGTGAACTCCGGGAGTTGGTGATGGACAGGGAGGCCTGGCGTGCTGCGATTCATGGTGTCGCAAAGAGTCAGGCACGACTGAGCGACTGAACTGAACTGAACTGAACTGAATGGTTTGATCTCCTTGCAGTCCAAGGGACTCTCAAGAGTCTTCTCCAACATCACAGGTCAAAAGCATCAATTCTTCAGTGCTCAGCTTTCTTTATGGTCCAACTCTCACATCCATACATGACTACTGGAAAACCCATAGCTTTGACTAGATGGATCTTTGTCAGCAAAGTGATGTCTCTGCTTTTTAATATGCTGTCTAGGTTGGTCATAGCTTTTCTTCCAAGGAGCAAATATCTTTTAATTTCATGGCTGCAGCCACCATCTGCAGTGAGTTTGGAACCCAAAAAAATAAAGTCTGTCACTGTATTGTGCGGTAGTTTGAGCATTCTTTGGCATTGCCTTTCTTTGGGATTGGAATGAAAACTGACCTTTTCTAGTCCTGTGGCCACTGCTGAGTTTTCCAAATTTGTTGGCATATTGAGCTCAGCACATTCACAGCATCATCTTTTAGGATTTGAAATAGCTCAACTGGAATTTCATCACCTCCACTCGTTTTGTCTTAAGGCCCACTTGACTTCACATTCCAGGATGTCTGGTTCCACGTGAGTGATCACACCATCGTGATTATCTGGGTTGTGAAAATCTTTTTTGTACAGTTCTTCTGTGTATTCTTGCCCCCTCTTCTTAATATCTTCTGCTTCTGTTAGGTCCCTACCATTTCTGTCCTTTATCGAGCCCATCTTTGCATGATAAGTTCCCTTGGTATCTCTAATTTTCTTGAAGATATCTCTAGTCTTTCCCATTCTATTGTTTTCCTCTATTTCTTTGCATTGAACACTGAGGAAGGCTTTCTTATCTCTCCTTGCTATTCTCTGGAAATCTGCGTTTAAATGAGTATATCTTTCCTTTTCTCCTTTGTCTTTCACTTCTCTTCCTTTCATAGCTATTTGTAAGGTTTCCTCAGACAGCCATTTTGCCTTTTGCATTTCTTTTTCTTGGGGATGGTCTTGATCACTGCCTCCTATACAATGTCATGAACCTCCATCAATAGTTCTTCAGGCACTCTGACTAGATCTATCAGATCTAGTCCCTTGAATCTATTTGTCACTTCTACTGTATAATCGTAAGGGATTTGATTTAGGTCATACCTGAATGGTCTAGTGGTTTTCCCTACTTTCTTCAATTTAAGTCTGAATTTGGCAATAAGGAGTTCATGATCTGAGCCAGTCAGGTCCCAGTCTTATTTTTGCTGACTGTATAGAGCTAGCAATCAGGGAAATCCATATAAAAGCAGGTCACACAATAACAGGGAGAAAGACCAAATCTGGGAGAAAATCTGCAAAAAGATGAGATTCTAACGGTGATCCAAGTTGTTGGGCTTGTTGGATTCACTAGATGGAAAGTCAGGTTAGTATCAGCCATTTCCAGGTACCATGATGTCATTCCAAAATATAATCTTCCCATTGATCAAATATTAGGTACCCTTAAGAGTCTACTATCTATCTCTGGTTCTATTGTGTTAATCTGTCATTTGAATGAATTGCCCATTTCAAACAATTGTTGCACTTTCTTGTGGTTCTCAGTCTAGGGCAATTTTTCTCAATTCATAAGCTTAATTTTCTCATTTTTCTTCAAATAAAATACGTATTCACACAGATGGCAAATCTTCAGGTAACTCTGGAAGGAGTGGGTGGGATGGTGTTTGGAAATTCAGGTGTTATTAAAAAGAGCATTCTTCTAGGAGGAACGATAAAGAACACACAGGTAAAATGGTATGAAGTCCCAGGAGATAGTTCTGTCAGCATGATTATTTACCATGAAGCACTATGTGTGTGACGTTCGGTTCAGGAGATGCAGATGAACCAATGAAGTCATTCACACCCTAATGAGACAGATATGTGTTGAATGTGTACACTGTGCCAGATACTCCAATAGAGGATGAATAAACATGGTCCCAGTCCCCTTATAGGTGGGAAATTCAAGGGTACCATTCATTAGGCTGCTGCTTGGAGAACAGAGGGCTGAAGCTAATTGTTACAGCCTCAGATCTATATTGACAAGAGAGTTACTTCTATATCTCTTGCAACAGCTTTTTTAGTACCTAGGAAATTGAATGTAAGAGGGGTTCCAAAATTAATTGTTGAGTTGCGTGCTCAGTCCAATCATGTCTGACTCTTCATGACCCTTTGGACTGTAGCCCGCCAGGTTCCTCTAGAAAAAATTTAAAAATCAAGTATTTAATGGAAGAATACATTTTCATTACATATATACTTTGTCAGAAACATAACTGGTATTTGAAAATCAGAAGTGTGTATAGCTTGTGTATATTGGAACAGAAATTAGCTCAAAATATATTTCCTTAGTCTATTCTAACAAAATTAAATGTATGAAATGTGGTTGTTTGTGTTTAGTCACTAAGCTGTGTCTGACTTTTTTCCACCTCATGGACTGTAGCCTGCCAGGCTCCTCTGTCCATGGGATTCTCCAGGCAAGAATACTGGAATGGGTTGCCATTTCCTTCTTCAGAGGATCTTCCCAACCCAGGGATTGAATCTGCATCTCCTACATTGCAAGCAGATTCTTTACTGCTGAGCCACCAAGGAAGCCCACGGATTATGGTAACACAATATAAAGATTGACTAGAATGAAAACGTTATACGGTGCTAAAAATATAACTCCTTTCTATCATTTAAATTTGCATTTTGAAGTCAGGGTGCCAGAAACTGATGAACAACTTCTTTATTATAAAATTCAGCCCCCTTCAATGGAACCCAAATTTTACTTAAAGTTCATTTGAACTTGTATCATAGTCATTAGAATTTTCTTTTCTTCCTGTTGTTTCTCCAGTCATAAAGACAGACTTCAAGACTGAAACTCAGAACCTAGATAGGTTGAAGGTATGTTATAGTGAACCTGAACAATGATCACTCAATGTTCTTGTAAAAGAGGGAGTGAGGCATAATGAAATAAATTCTTGAGGTTGGAGCCAAAAAATAACAGCTCACACAAATCTCCTTGATCATCATGTCACTAAATTTGGATATGTTTCTTTTGAGTGAATGTAAAGCACTAATCTCTTTAAGTTTCAAAGGGGACATTTTCAGATGGCCTATTAGTAAATGAGCAATGATAGTAAATTTCCAAATAAAAGATGAGTAGGAACAGTTATTAGTTTAAAAGCAGGAGATTCCAGTGACCCCAGGTACTGTAATATTGCCTTGGCTGATACAGAGCAAAGACCAAAGAAACGATCCCCCCAAATGTTTTAAGACTTCCAAGAACATGAAACTAGAATAGGTGAACCAATACTTCTATCTTAAAGATTTTTACATCAAAAAGCTTTTAAGCCAATCTGCTGGAAGTTGGTTTTCGAATGAAAATATCCTTAATGGAAACTAAATAGAAAATGCATTCACGTTTCCAATATTTATTTTACAATCATTCTTGCTGGAACATTTGTATTGTTGAAAGCAGGGGGTACCCTACTACTTACAATTGTAATTGTTTCAACCAAATATTTCAATATAGACAAATTATCTATAAAGATGGGACAAAAGGTACACAGGTCTTGCAATTATATGAATACCTGTTGATTGAAGTCTCAATATTTAAAATTAAGAGTTAGAATGCTATATTTATTTGGTGGGTGTAATGAAAACCCACCACTTGAAGCCTATTCTGTAGATTTCATCTGAAAAAATAAATACCACCTTAAGGATTACTTACAATAGCTATAAAAACGTTTAAATTATTAAATAGGTTGCATGAGTTATCAAATAATTGATCAATACATTTTAAAAAAAATCAATTCAAATAAAACAATCCAAACCAATTGTCTTACAGTAGCAAAAGCATGTTGATTACACATTTCCCTGAGACATAGACACACAGCTAGTTTCAACAGTGATAGAAAAAGTTTAACAATAATCCAACATATATTCAAATTAAGCCAACTGTTTATCTGTTTTCCCCTTTTGTACAAAATTCTTATGTGAATCTATAATATATGTTTCTTTCTTTCTTTATTTGTAGAATTTCCCTATCAGTAATAAAACTAAGAAAAAACATAATCTAATTAAGAATCTTTAAGGAAAATTACACTTCAAGGTACTAAACAATAATAAAATTTACCAAAAAAAAAAAAAAAGCCATGCTATCTCATTTATTGAGGCAAGATGACAAACCTTTATGTTTTTTTCCAATAGTATATATGGATGTGAGAGCTGGACCCTAAAGAAGGCTGAGCACCAAAGAATTGGTACTTTGAATTGTGGTACTGGAGAAGACTCTTGAGAGTCCCTTGGATTTTGAGGAGATCAAACCAGTCAATCCTAAAGGAAATCAACCTTGGGTATTCATTGGAAGGACTGATGCTCCAATTCTTTGGCTGCCTGATGCAAAGAGCCAACTCTTTGGAAAATACCCTGATTCTAGGAAAGATTGAGGGTGAGAGAAGAGGGTGACAGAGAATGAGATGGTTGGATGGCATCACCAATTCGATGGACATGAGTTTGAGCAAGCTCCAGGAGATGGTGAAGGACAGGAAGCCTGGCGTGCCGCAGTCCATGGAGTTGCAGAGCCAGACACGACTTGGCAACTGAACAACAATGAAAAGTAAAATAACCGGATTAAATCTAAAAATCAAAGGCATAGAAACACCAATTTTTGCATTTACTAATTATAATTCTTTTTTAATGAATAATATAATTTGCTGTAAATATTGTGGATCTCTAATGCTTAGTGAGCTTCCCTGATAGCTCAGTTGGTAAAGAATCTGCCTGCAATGCAGGACACCCTGGTTCCATTCCTGGGTCAGGAAGATCCACTGGAGAAAGGATAGGCTACCCACTCCAGCATTCTTGGGCTTCCCTTGTGGCTCAGCTGGTAAAGAATCCATCTGCAATGCTGGAGACCTGGGTTTGATCCCTGGATTGGGAAGATCCCCTAGAGAAGGGATAGGCTACCCACTCCAGTATTCTGGCCTGGAGACTTCCATGGACTGTAGAGTTCATGGGGTCACAAAGAGTCAGAGACGACTGAGCGACTTTCACTAATGCTTAGTAGAAATGTTTCTCCATTATACAATAACAATTCTTAAGGTTACAAATGATCTAAACAATCACTTTTAGAACATTTTTCAAGGAAATTTTCCCTAAATGTTTCAACTGTGAGGAAGGAAAACATATATAATAAGAGGAGAGCTTTATGTAAACAATAAAAGATAAAATATTTTGTATTAGTATTTACTAAAAATCAAATGTTACTAAAGAAAATGTCAAGAATGAATTTCCAAATCATAAGTGCGTTTTTTAACATTCAAGAACCCACTACGACTTTAATTTTAGTATTGTACTTTTTGATTTTTTTTCCTTTTGTTTTTGGTTATTTAGTTTAAGAACAGCTCGTATCTTTTAAGCTCTGGAATGGTGTAAATCATTACAGTGGTTTCACATTTTCATGGGATCAAGGAAACAACAGTAAGCTCATAAAACAGATACCACTAATTATGCAGAGGAGAAGTCATAAAGTTACTGGGAGAAGCATGTTTTATATTCATGGACACATCATTAAAAGTTTAAGACATGCTATCAAATTCTACATTTTAATACTATACCCAACAGCTTTAAACCCTCCCAACAAGAAAATCAGATTGTTTAATGATCCTTTTTTGTCACACTGGTTTTATATGTCTGCAGTTGAAGCAGATGTGGAATTTGTATTGCTGGACTTCTAAAAAACAACAATTAAACATCAGTTTATCCGTAACAACATCTAGTTTTAAAAAGAGATCTGAATCATCTTTCAACATCCATCTCTTAAATGAAGTGTATTTATTGAGATAATAAGCCTTAATTCTAGACTGAATGTGTGTTTTTTTAAGATAATGTTTTGGGCTCTCTTTGGAAAGTATAAAAACATAAAGGGGCTTAATGATAAAACAATTTTGATTTTAAATTAATTTCTAAAATGAAATTGAAACTAGGAAATAAAATAAACTCACATTTCATGGGGCACATATGCAAATACATGTCTATCTGGTCACCAAGAGAAATCACTGAGAAATCCAAAAATCATACAAAATGATAACAGTATGGACAGCATTTTTAAGAGATGTTCATAGCTAGACCATCACAAATATGTGCCAACACTGGGATGCACATTTCAGCAGTAGCCTTTTTTCACCTCTCCACAATGGGATTGAGATGCTCTGTTTTAATTTGTGTACAATCCTAAAATATTTCCATTTGTACATAAATGCTTTGCATTCCCCTGTTTAAGGACATCTTAGAGTCAACTTTACAATATACACTTTCTTGAGCATTTTAATGGGGATTTTCCATGCTGATAGCTTCAAGCTTAATCTCAAAGTGAAAGTAAAATATAGTCCTGGCAAATTCAGAGATGAGACCCAAATGACTGCAAATGAAAGGAAAAAAAGAAGAAGACTGATTAGTTGTTGAGGATAAGAAATAAACCATGGGAAAAGCAAAGTCATTGAAAATCCTTAGATGCTACAGGAGAGATTTATGCACCAGCTCAGCGCCTAGACTAAAGGAACCAGTCATTTAAAGGAATTTGGTGAGGGTTTATTCCTGGAACTTGGTGAGGTCAGCGGTGCCAGTGGACACCCATGGGAAGCAGGCAAAGAGCCTGGGGCTTCTGTCTGGTTCAGTGGGCTTACTTTGCTATAATTTCATCATTATTTAATTCTTTCTTTCTTTTTTTACATATTGTAATGGACTTCAAAGGGTGAGAATGTATGGATAAAATACTGTAAAAAAATTCCTAGCTTTAATTTTTGGATTTATGCAGTCAGGGCAGACTTTGGATTACAGTTTGAAAGTTACAGTACGTACATCAAAATGGACATTTGTAATTTGCATAAACACAAGCTCATTGACATTGTGAAATATAATGTGAATAAAATTTTCTCAAAAGTAACTGTACTAAACTGAAATATCAAGGAAAAGGCAGGTGATTGATAAGAGAATAGGAGAGAGAGAGGTCATTATTATATGCCAACATATCTTTTGACAAAACTATTAAATTTATACACACACACCCCAGAAATTACTAAACATCACACATAACAGAATTATTCTAATTCTATATTCTAAATAATATATATTATTCTAAACACTTTATATATATTATATAAATAAATAAATATAAGCTTATTTAATCCTCTTGACAACTTCAGATGCAGATACTATTCTTGTTCTCATTTTGTATTGAGGATACAAGGTAAAGCCTGTCCAAGCTCCCAGAACTTGTAAATGGAGGATCAGGTTTAAAAACTAAGCAATTTATGAAAAGTTTGCAGAATATAATGTAATATTGGTCTATCTCACAAACCAGGCTATATGTATATATATGTACATATATATGTACATATATATGTATATATATACACACACACTGAAATTACAGAGACTTTTAATTATCTATAGATATTCTTACCATACATACACTTATTAACACTTATTAACTTATTTTATAAGTGTAAAAGCCTATGTTTCACACTATCTGAATCTCTGCCTGTGGACAAATCTTCAGTGCAAGGCACCATAAACATGATAACTTTGGCACTAAATCCATTTAATCTGCAAATGTGAAGAAGTACAGATTTGGTCCTTTGAGGTTAACTGATATGTAAATATTTTCAATGAAATTACTGATACATGAACTAGCCCAGAACTGTTCTGAGCTGTCAGGAGTCAGCTCTTACAAATTTTGAAGCTGGTTTTAATTTAAGCACTATAAGTGAAACACAGCAAACTCAGAAGAAAACAGGGTTACTCATTTGCATCTTCAATTTAATAACACCTCTAATTGTCCAGTTACCAAAGTCAGATCCAAAGGCTTATTCTGTTCCAGAGGCAGCTGCTCGACAGAATGAACACTGATTTGATTTTTCTGCAGGATCCATGTTCATGCGCCCTCCTCATGATGAATAAATAATGCCAGGATGCTGTGGAGTTGTGGACCTTGCCTTGCTTGTGAAAAGGACTGCATCTGTTTATTCTCAGACATTCACAATCCTAAAGGAATAAGACACCAGAGGCCTGTGAATGAGAAGGCCTTTTCAGACACACAAAGCCTTCGCTCCCGAATCCACCTTAACCAGTTTGGAGAAAAGAGCTTTTGGCACCAAGGCATCCTTCAGGGAAGACTGATAATGATCACTAAAGACATACTCAGAGCTGCTGCCTCCTGCACTTCAAAGGTTTTCTCTCTTAATCAACATTAAATCATCATTCTGCCAGGAATATGGGGACAGCTGAACACAATCTATTTGTTTTAAAACAGATTACAGTCAGTTCCCTCTGCCAAAGTATAAACTTCTTAATGTTGCATGTGCTTTCATATTTTTTTTTTATCTTGGAACTTTTATTTCTAATGGAGGTCCCAAATTAGCATTTCTATCTCAGCTGATGGATTGCCTCTTCTTATAAAAGCAGAGCTAATAGTTTTATCAATTACCCAGATAATTTAAACAACCAGAGTAGGAAAAAACAAAACTTTTTAAAATAAACTATCCAAATATTTCAGGCTGCAAAATATGAAGTCACAACTTTCTACAGCATTTTGTGTGCTGTATATAGACATCACACCAGGATGATGCTCTTACTACTTGATATTAGCCATTTAATATCCGTGGTCACGTCTCTTCTTTTTTTTCTTCTGGAAAATGTAGTTTCACATGTCTGACATCTTTTATCTTTGTTTTGATCCCGTGACACTGGCAACCCTAATTGTCTTTATCCCCTGGTGGTCCTGATAAGGATAACTGCAAAGACATTTTATTACCCAATTAAAGAAAAGATCTTTTTTTAGGATAATGAACAGGGCCCTAAATTTCACCCCTAGTTGATCTCATCAGCTTTATACAAAAGAATATTAAGCTACAATATCTAAAGTCAATCAATAATCATCACTTCAAAATTATGTGTATTACATAGATACAACACACACCGAACAGAAAATTTCTACATTGAATTGAAGTCAACTAACACAAAGTCTCAGTTAAATTTAGTTCAAAATAGTTCCCTTAATGGGCTTCCCAGGTGGCTCTTCCCAGTGGGTAAAGAATCCACCTGCCAATGCAGGAGATGCAAAAGAGGTGAGTTCGATTCCTGGATGGGTAAGATCCCCTGAAGGAGGAGGTCATGGCAACCCACTCCAGTATTCTTGCCTGGAGAATTCCATAGACAGAAGAGCCTGGTGGGCTACAGTCCATAGGGTCGCAAAGTTGGACACAGCTAAAGTGACTGAGCATGCATGCAATCCCATTAACAGTATAAATGATTGCATAATTAGAGACTGTTCATATTATATACTATTTTTATTGATTTTTGAGCAGTTTGTTGATAATTCAATCTGAGTCATTACCTCCATTGTACTGATTAATGAATCAAGCAGAAGATTTTTTTACTAAATCACTTTGCTATAGTGTTAGATAAGAATCAACATTTCTTTTGAAACTATATTTCTAATATCTCTAGCAATGTCTTTTCAAAATCTTTTACATTTTTGTTAGAAATGTAGGAAGGAGAAAATATACGTAGATTCAAATTTCCTTTTTAAAGACATGCACCAGAAGATGTTGCTTTTATGGCTTTACAGACTTTCAGGTTAATAAAAGCCCTCTCTACTAAATTGACTTTTTCACTTATAATTTATATTATACAGGCACTGGTAAAGGCTTTGAATGTTTATCAGAGAGTTTCATTTGGTTTCTGTGGTTTTCCACAGAGTTTTATAAATGAAAAAGTGAAAGAAGTGAAGACCCACAGAATAGAAGGAACTAAAGACCTCAGAGGATGAACGCCTCTTTTATTCTATTTATATTAGAAAGAGCACCAGTAAAGGGGGTGTCACTAAGCCTCTGCGAAAAAAAAAAACAAAACCCACAATCTGGACCTCCGATCTTCTCGTCACCATGTGTCCTAAGCCTGGAGAGATCCAGCTATGCCAACATTTAATCATCACTCTGCTCCCTTCACACCTTCCAGGGCAGGAGGCAACTTGTGTCTCTGTCTGTATTCCAAGTGCTGACACATCTCCTAAGTGGTTTAGGGAAGGTCCAAAAGGACTCCTGCGCCAAGATCGTGCTAGGACAGCCCAGCAGTGGATGAGCAGAAATCTCTAACAGAGCACAGGAGATAGGGAAACCACTTCTGTTTTCTCTTCTGTGTTCCCTCCCTTCCTTCTCCCCAAGCTTTAGGCTGTCGTGATAAAATTCTTAACCCTTCTTACTTTGTCGGGTCGTCTAATGGCACCCCACTCCAGTACTCTTGCCTGGAGAATCCCATGGACAGAGGAGCCTGGTAGGCTACAGTCCATGGGGTCTCAAGGAGTAGGACACAACTGAGCCACATCACTTTCACCACTGTCTAATGGCCAAAATGGTACAGTTATGAGGCAATTAAGTTGGTGATTGAGAATATAGGTGTTAGAATCACACACACCGAGTTGCAATTCTGGTTCTGCTACCATCTATAGTGTATTATTGTGGAGAAGAAACTGGCAACCCACTCCAGTATTCTTGTTTGGGAAATTCCATGGACAGAGGAGCCTGGTGGGCTACACTCTGTAGGATCACAGAGCGTCAGACATGACTGAGTGACTAACACACACACATGGTGTACTACTGAAATGCTGCTTACTGATATATAATAGTACCTATCTGTAAAAGTGCTGTGAGAGTTAAATGAGAAGAAATATACGATGTGCTCAGCATAGCATTTTGAAAATGTAAATGCTCAATAAATATTAACTTTTGTTATCATCTTATACATAGCATTCAGATCTGTGAAGGCAAAACATAAAAGCTACAAAAGGAATTACTATGATTAATTATACTTAATCATACTATTAGGATGGATAGATGGATACTATTATTCCATCAATAACACCATAAAAAGGATTCCAAGTATAACTCTCCTTGCTTTCCTGAGCAAACATGTATATAACTCCAGAATAACAGACACCTAGTAACAGTCATAATTGGGAGAAAGGAGGAATTTACTTAGTAGGTTGATTTACATGATGGTTGCAGGCAGTTCTCTT
The DNA here is from genome assembly GCF_032452875.1 of Bos javanicus. Lineage (NCBI taxonomy): Eukaryota > Metazoa > Chordata > Mammalia > Artiodactyla > Bovidae > Bos > Bos javanicus. Next base: position 7,008,721 of record NC_083875.1, read on the forward strand.
CACAATTCCTGAAAGGACATCCAACTCCCAAGGGAAGCAATGGGAACGTTTTGATTGCTGCATTCTTCAACCACCACCAAAGTGTTTATTTAGTCTGAATGCCTAACTGGTTCATCATTTCTAGAGGTTTTATAGCTAACAGTTTATCATTTCATTTGAGAATTCATATCACCAGTGGAATCCATCAGAACCTCCACCTAGATTTCAACACTGAGGAATTTTATGACACAGCATTTTATGACTGGACTTCTTAGAACTTCTCAAGATTGAAATAAGGATTTTACTTTACATGTTGCATGATACAAACTTTTACTTATCTTTTCTTCAGATTCTTAATCAAGACATTTCTCTTAGTTATTTGTACTTGCAATAATCATTGATTAGCTTCTTGTAATTTTTATTTTTTAAGAAATTAAGTTCTATTATTTTATATATTTTCACTGTCAAAGTTGAGCAAAGTTGAAGATATTTGTCCTGAAATGTTGAAATATCAGAGTCCTGAATATTCGGTAGGAGAAATTATTAATAATTGAAATAGTGACAAAAGATCACTTAGGATGAAACTGAAACTTAAAAACTTCATAGATTGTAGGGCAGGAAAGTATTTGACTGAAAAAATTATTTTTAAAAAATGAAATAACCAGAAGAGGAAAAATGTTTGCTAAATAAGAGCATGTTTGAGTTGATTTGAAGAAATTAAACATGAAATGAATCATATTTCATGAATTTTAAAGGGAAATATTGACTAAGTGCATTGATAAAATTTTTATTCCACTCAAAATTATTTAGGTAGTATAACCAATCTACATGTTACAATGACATTTAATTATATGAAATGTGATTATGGGCCATTATTTATGGGGCATTATTACTGAAATAATTTTATTTTGGATGGTTGAACTTCTTTTTTGAAGATTTTTTTATGTGGACCATTTTTTAAATCTTTATTGAATTTGTTACAGTATTGCTTCTGTTTTATGTTTTGGCCCTGAGTCATGTGGGATCTTAGCTCCCCAACCAAGGATCAACCCATACCCCATGCATTCGAAGGCAAAGTCTTAACCACTGGACAACCAGGGAAGTCTCTGAACTTCTTAAACTAAGAATGGGTTTCCATTCTTTGAGGCAGAGCCAGCTAAGAAGTTGGCAAACCTAGTATTCACCTTCATCTAATCTAACTATGTTTCAATAAACATAGAAGTCTATGTTTTGATGTGTTATCTTCTTTAAGAGCTAAGAGTTTATGAGTTTAAGAGTTTGTCTTCTTTAAGAGTTACTAATAATTAATAATTTCAAGACAATAATAAATGTTGAAATCTGTTGCATGTAAGAGTAGTTTTTAAGTTTTCAGTGAGAAATCACTCGTCTATTGTAGGCATTTGATTACACAGTAGTGGTTATGCTACATCATTTCATTCAAAGCTGCGCATAGATGATTCCTTAGAATGTTCTTACTTTGTATAAAATAATCTACATCAAATCAGTTCACCTACCTTCTCAAAATTGAAAATTTTCCAAACTTTTAAATGATATGGGAGAGGAGAGTATATTTAAGTAGAAAAATGGCTTATTACTTAAGATTTTCCAAGTTTTTATGTATTTTTGGTCCACATATGAGAAAATATAACTAAGGTTGTATTAAATAATTGATCAGCTATAGAAATTGTGAGGAATTAGACAAAGTATCAAAAGAAGGGTCCTCCTTCAAATGCTCACTTTCATGAAATATCTATAAAATTAAGGCAAAAAAGACATTCTAGCTTGAACTATGTGGATAATTGGCTCAATTCTCCAATTTATTGTGCAAATGTAGTCACCACCAGAATGATAAAATTATATCTATTATAAAGAGACCTCAAAAGGCTAAGCCATGCGGGTCAGAAAATTGAAAACAAAGCCAAATGTTTACTCCAAATCAAACCCAGAGCTTCTTTTGAAATTCTCTGAGAGAGCAATCATTTCCAATGTCTTTTCACCTTCTGGTATGAGATGGGAGTCAAACTGGAAATACTGAAACGCTTTAAGAAAGGCAGTAAAACAAAAACAAGCCTTCTTGTACGACTTCCAGATGAAAGAGTTTTGAATAAGCATTTAATCATGTGGATCCGGGTTCAAGCCAAGCTGAACCTCAAAGGTTTACCTGGGCTCATTATTTAGAATTCACTAAGGAATGGAAATTCATTGCATCTACTGGGAACGTTGACAGTGAAATGATTTCTTAAGGAAACTGAATGTTTATGTTAAGCCCTAGTTGCGGTGCCTCTGGCAAAAGGAAGCCACGGAAAGGTGCAGACCTGCCAGGCTATTTGGAGGGGGTTCGTTTTCAAATTGTGCTCTCAAAACCTTGAATCTTTTTATGTTCGCATAAGATTTTAAGTCAGAATCAATGTGCCAGCTATTAATAATTTTCTTAGCTGATGTTAAATTTCTGTCAATTGTATAATGGAAGTCTGTTCCAAGTTTAAAAAATGTTCTTGGAAGGACAGTTATTTAGGATATGACAAGAAATATTAATAAAATGAAATAGTATTAACCACCTATGAATTGTCCACAAGACACCCATTTGATGAATTGTGATTTAAATTCAATGAATGTCATGAGCCAATTAAAAAAAGCTTATCTCCAAAGATATTTTTGAACTTGTAGTATTTTGCAATTGATTAAATATTTGACTGTGTGCCACATTGGCAAATCAACCCAGTGAAATCCGTATTTTCTACTGTTTCATAAAGATGTCACCAATAATCAAAGAGGGGAAAACTCAGAATTATTTTTCTGTAAGCAGAATTGTCTTTCAGAATGCCAGGGTCAATTTTCCTGACATCTCCTCTTAAGAATCACTGGAGACTCTAAACTGAATAAAGTGGCACCACTTAGAGGTGGCAATAACATAATTGGGCATAATTCGAGATCTGATTTTATTTCTCCTTCCTTTTAGGTGACAGCACCTCTTCCCTGAGACAGGATATCCAAGCATACTGTATACACACTCTAAAAAATCTTGCTTACAACTGTCACATGAAAGAATTCACAAAGTTACATTTCCACACTGTTTTGGCTTCCTCCACATCCTGACAATAACCAGACTATATGTTTCACTTGTTCTGAAGCCATATATAAATAATAGAATTATATAAAGAATAGAACAAACTGCTTTCCAAAAACGAAGTCTGTAAATCACTCATTGCAGCAGGTTTTTCTTCCAAAACAACTAAACTCTTCCTGGTTGCCAGTAACATGGACCACAGAAGAGCCACTGAGTTACTTTCAGTAGGGACTGGCTGATCTTACAAAGGCAACTGGTAAAAATTGAAATATGAAAAAAAAAATTGAGATGCTATTGTTGTTCAGTCACTCAGCCGTGTCCAACTTTTTGACCCCATGGACTGCAGCATGCCAGGCTTCCCTGTCCTTCTCCATCCCCCAGAGCTTACTCAAACTCATGTCCATTGAGATCCTGGGAATATTACTTTAAAGAGTTTACCAGAGATGGAGTTAATAACACCAAAAAAGCGGTACTTTATACAAGCAATAGAAAAAGTACCCTTATTGAGAACCCAAACAATGAGGGGAGTGAAATCAATGATATTCTACTGGTCATTGTGCATTGTCATTACTCTGCCTTGCAAAATCTGAAGGTTATGTTGTCTAGGGTTTTTATTATTATTATTATTAAATTCTTATGGAATTATTATGGGCTTCCCTGGTGGCTTCTGCTTTCTTTATGGTCCAGCTCTCACATCCATACATGACTACTGGAAAAACCATAGCCTTGACTAGACGGACCTTCGTTGGGAAAGTAATGTCTCTGCTTTTCAATATGCTACCTAGGTTGGACATAACTTTTCTTCCAAGGAGTAAGCGTCTTTTAATTTCATGGCTGCAGTCACCATCTGCAGTGATTTTGGAGCCCCCCAAAATAAAGTCAGCCACTGTTTCCCCATCTACTTGCCATGCAGTGATGGGACCAGATGCCATGATCTTCATTTTCTGAATGTTGAGCTTTAAGCCAACTTTTTCACTCCCCTCTTTCACTTTCATCAAGAGGCTCTTTAGTTCTTCTTCACTTTCTGCCATAAGTGTCGTGTCGTCTGCATATCTGAGGTTATTGATATTTCTCCTGGCAATCTTGATTCCAGCTTGTGCTTCATCCAGCCCAGCGTTTCTCATGATGTACTCTGCATATAAGTTAAATAAGACTCTTGAGAGTCCTTTGAACTGCAAGGAGATCCAACCAGTCCATCCTAAAGGAAATCAGTTCTGCATGTTCATTGGAAGGACTGATGTTGAAGTTGAAACTCCAATATTTTGGCCACCTGATATGAAGAGCTGACTCATTTGAAAAGACCCTGATGTTGGGAAAGGAGGCAGGAGGCAGGAGGAGGTGAAGGCAGAAGGAGAAGAGGACGACAGAGGATGAGATGGTTAGATGGCATCACCGACTCAGTGGACTTGAGTTTGGGTAAACTCCGGAAGTTGATGATGGACAGGGAGGCCTGGAGTGCTGCAGTTCATGGGGTCACAAAGAGTCGGACATGACTGAGTGACTGAACTGAACTGACCTGACGGCTTACATGGTAAAGAATCTTCCTGCAATTCAGGAGAGCCGGGTTTGACCCTTGGGTTGGGATGATCCCCTGGAGAAGGGAGTGGCTACCCACCCCAGTATTCTAGCCTGGGAAATCCCATGGACAGAGGAGCCTGGCAGGCTATAGTCCATAGGATAGCAGAAGTCAGACACGATTGAGTGACTGAACAACGACAACAAAAGCAGCTCTTCATAGGGATAGTGCTCATTTAGACAAATCCCTTTGTGAAGTACCTGTTCAAGCCTTTGCATAGTTCAGTTTTGCTTCATATATTTCCGTTTTCTCTCCTTAACATTGAGAAATTTATATTTGAAAAAGACCAACTCAGAACCACCTAGTACCAAATCACTTCTAGCTCACTCCATCCTCACTGTTCTACCAGGCAGGTCTCACTTAACTACCCTCCTTTTCTTTATCAATGAAGATCGTGAGTCTCAGAGAAGGTAAGTAACAGATCAAGGCAACACAGCTCCTAAGAACTAGAGTTAGGATTTGATTTCAGGGTTTTCTTTAAGTTTCTGACTTTTTTCCATTGGAAGTACTGGGTCTAGGAAAATTTTGTTATAACCAAAGGAATAAACTCCAATACATAGTGCGTATTCAAAGGAAAATATTTGAAAAATACATTTGCATTTATTCCTACATTTTTTATAGTTAATATCCTACTATGGAGAGAAATTATTCAAGACAGTAAAGACCCAACCAGACAACTCTTACCGACACAGAATAGAATTACCGATTCTCAGAAGTGAGGAGTCCTTAGCCATGTGTATATTCACATTACTCATCCTTGCCACAGGGACTTCAGGGGGTGATGCCTACATGTGACATCTCTACACATCGCTAAGTAAAAGTCAGCAACACAGGTTTCCACGTTACATTTTACTTACAAGAGTCTCCTGGTGAAAACACATTTTACTAATTTATTCAACTGAATAGCATTAACTTGCTCATCAAGGTTTCCTGGGTCTTTGAGTACATTTCAAACACAGAAGACATTCTTTTAATTTATATAATGTTTAAATTGAGAAGGACAGAAAAGGCAGAAAAGAGATCTGTCATGCCTTGTGAGTGAAAACAGTCGAGGGGCCAAATATAGGATGACCTATTTAGAGATTACCTAGTTATGAAACTCTTAGTATCCCCATGATTGTAATCACCACTCTATCTTTCTACTTGGAACATGGTTCAAACTAGATCCACAGCTTACTGTCAAGACAGATCAAGACATTACTGATGCTCTTCTAATCAAAGTGTGTTCATGAAAGGGTATGATACCTAAGAATTTTGACAAAATTTTGAGAATACATAGCAATTACTCTTGCCTTACCAACTAGAATTATTTTTCCAGATCTTCTCATTAATTATAAAATTGGAAATCATTGTACTTGGTGCTTTACAATAAACATTCAAGCAAACGAAGCTGTAGAATATATACATAAAAAAATAAAATTGCTAAAGGATTTTTTTTTTAATGACAGCATTGAGCCATCAGAGCATTTGAATTCTGCCAAATATAATGAGATAAGATCTGGAGCCTAAAGACAGATGAGAAAAATTGGAGGCCAAAATTTTAAGGTACTTAATGCCTTTTTTTTGTTTATAAAATTTTACGCAAATGTATGTAGTAAATATCGTATAAGGTTTATTATATGTGATTGGAACATTTTACCATTCACATAAATTAATTCACATAATTCACATAAATTAATGGGATGGGGAGGGAGGTGGGAGGGAGGTTCAGGATGGGGAATACATGTACACCCGTGGTGGATTCATGTCAATATATGGCAAAACCACTACAATATTGTAAAGTAATTAGCCTCCAATTAAAATAAATAAATTTATATTTTAAAAAATAAATAAAAAGAGAGGAAAAAAAATCTAGTGGCACTGTGAAACTAATGCCTTGAATCTGGAAAGAAAGAGTGACTTCTGCCCTTGTGAGACTTAACCTGCCAGTTTCTGTGTCCATTCTGTCAAGGAGGAGGACAGTCACTGTATCCCTAAGGTGTCTTCTGTTTAAAACCCATCATCATGAATGGATAAGAAAGCTGTGGTACATATACACAATGGAGTATTACTCAGCCATTAAAAAGAATACATTTGAATCAGTTCTAATGAGGTGGATGAAACTGGAGCCTATTATACAGAGTGAAGTAAGCCAGAAGGAAAAACATAAATACAGTATACTAACGCATATATATGGAATTTAGAAAGATGGTAACAATAACCCGGTGTATGAGACAGCAAAAGAGACACTGATGTATAGAACAGTCTTATGGACTCTGTGGGAGAGGGAGAGGGTGGGAAGATTTGGGAGAATGGCAATGAAACATGTAAAATATCATGTAGGAAACGAGTTGCCAGTCCAGGTTCGATGCATGATGCTGGATGCTTGGGGCTGGTGCACTGGGACGGCCCAGAGGGATGGTATGGGGAGGGAGGAGGGAGGAGGGTTCGGGATGGGGAACACATGTATACCTGTGGCGGATTCATTTTGATATTTGGCAAAACTAATACAATTATGTAAAGTTTAAAAATAAAATAAAATTAGAGGAAAAAAAATAAATAAATAAAACCCATCATCAGTCAGTCAGTTTAGTAGCTCAGTTGTGTCCAATTCTTTGTGACCCCATGGACTGCAGCATGCCAGGCCTCCCTGTCCATCACCAACTCCCAGAGTTTATCCAAACTCATGCCTATTGAGTCACTGATGCCATCTAACCATCTCATCCTCTGTCATCCCCTTCTCCTCCCACCTTCAATCTTTCCCAACATCAGGTCTTTTCGAATGAGTGAGTTTTTCACATCAGGTGGCCAAAGTATTGGAGTTTCAGCTTTAGCATCAGTCCTTCCAATTCAGGACTGATTTCCTTTAGGATGGACTGGTTGGATCTCCTTGCAGTCCAAGGAACTCTCAAGAGTCTTCTCCAACACCACAGTTCAAAAGTATCAATTCTTTGGCTCTCAGGTTTCTTTATAGTTCAACCCTCACATCCATACATGACTACTGAAAAACCATAGCTTTGACTAGAAGGACCTTTGTTGGCAAGGTCTCTGCTTTTTAATAAGCTGTCTAGGTTGGTCATAACTTTTCTTCCAAGGAGCAAGCATCTTATAATTTCATGGCTGCAGTCATGAAAAACCATCAGTGTTCCATAATCCTGTTGTTCCCAACTGTGCAAGCAAGAATGAGTACTCAGGGGAGAAACAGCCCCAAAGAAAGACATCAATGGTAACAGATGAGATGGGTTTGCTTGGTCTGCTTTCTAGAAATAGGTATCTGTGTACAAAATCCTGGCCTGCACCTTTCCAGCTAGGTAATTATGGCCAATTATCTCACCCATTAAAGGATCCTGATCGATGAAGGAATCATCTTTGAGGAATTGGAGAAAGTTTCTGAGAAGAGAAATAATTAAGATTCAGAAAAAGGGAAAACAGAGCCTCTGCACTTAGACGTGTCTTCCAAATTCCCAGAATAACCTATCCTGGCAAACCAGGACACACAGGTAATGAAGTGATGTTGAGTACCATGTATGAGGTGGGCTTCCCAGGTGGAACTAGTGATAAAGAATCCTGCAGATGCAGGAGATGTAAGAGACCCAGGTTTGATCCCTGGCTCAGGAAGATCCCCTGGAGGAGGGCAAGGCAACCAACTCCAGTATTCTTGCTTGGAGAATCCCATGGACAGAGGAGCCTGGCAGGCTATGGTCCATGGGTTCGCAACATGCACATGTATGAGATAGTCAGCATATGCTGCTGCTGCTGCTGCTAAGTCACTTCAGTCATGTCCAACTCTGTGCGACCCCATAGACGGCAGCCCACCAGGCTCCCCCGTCCCTGGGATTCTCCAGGCAAGAACACTGGAGTGGGTTGCCATTTCCTTCTCCAATGCAGGAAAGTGAAAAGTGAAAGCAAAGTCGCTCAGTCGTGTCTGACTCTTCGCGACCCCATGGACTGCAGCCTATCAGGCTCCTCTGTCCATGAGATTTTCCAGGCCAGAGTAGTGGAGCGGGGTGCCATTTCCCTCTCCACAGCATATGCTAAAATGTTTTATATAGTGAAGACTCTGTCTATCTGTTTGTCTGTTTGTCTCTTTCTCTTTCTGTCTCTCTCTCTCACATACCCACACTCAAGAATACGCAGTAGGCACCTGGTCTCTTCAAGTCCTCCTCTTTGTAGACATATTTAAGGTTAAATCTTCTTTGTAGTTTGATACTTGTATTCAAATTGTAACCAGGATGTATGTGCTGCCTCCTTCCATGCCTGCTTGCTCTTTTAAGCTATGCTGCATATTTCCTATGAGAACAATCTTCTAGCAGCATCCCTTGTAGGGTCTCATGCAAATGACATCCCTCAGTTTCCTCACCTGTGAAATGGGATAATAATAGTAATCTTTTCAGTGGGTTGTGACAAGAGTGAAATGAGCTCATTTTTTCCAAAGTACTTAGTACATTGCACAGCAGGTAATAACAATTACAAAAATATGTATTAAAATAAATATATTGTTATAGTTAAACTTTTCCTAGTTTGAGTTTTTTCCTCACTAAGTTTTCCTTAAGGAAAAAGATTTGCCATAGATATCTGTGTTATCTTCTGGAAGTCAGGAAACCAGGCTGGAAGGAAAGAAGGAAAAAGCTCTTTTATTGAATAGTTTCAGTGAACCCAGATGTATCAGATGTTTTAAATCAGTTTTCCAATTTAATCTTTCAAAGAACCCTATGAATTGGGCAAGAGTATCCATGCTTTTAAAAATGAGAAAACAACATCAAAGAAGACGACCTACTTGCCAACAAGGTATAGAAGCGGCCCAAAAAAATAATTGTAAAGATTATGCCTTTCCCGTGCTTTGGTTCATTTCTAAATCTGGCTTTTTATCATTTCTCAGGCCAAAAGGTGCCAAAACCAGTTGCAGGGATGATATCTGTGTCCTCTCAACTTAGAGCAAGTTATCTGTCCATCTACTCACTTTCTATCAAGTGCATCATCTTATCATAATCATCACACTTGTGTTCTCCTTAGTTTGAACTCATGGGAACTTGTTAACCATAACAAGTGGTATCTCTGAAACTGGGTATCCAACAAGACATTAATAGACATTCTCTGAAAATCAGTTCTGCCATCAGGAATGTTTGAAAAATACAAGATTAGACAAAGTTAAACTGTTGCTTTGCAGCATAACTTCTACAAAACTTTCAGTATTTCTGTCTGTCTCCTAGGAGGTTACAGAGCGTGTAACTATGCCAAAATGTACTTTACTCCAGGATTTAAAATTTTTGCCCATTAATATCTACAAGTTACTGGTGTTCAACAGACCTTGGTTTAGAAAATTCTGACTTTTTCTTTATGATGAGATACAATGAAGAAGTATATAAAAATTGAGAACAAGTAAACAGAAATATTAGGAGAGGGCAACGGCACCCCACTCCAGTACTCTTGCCTGGAAAATCCCATGGACGGAGGAGTCTGGTGGGCTGCAGTCCATGGGGTCACGATTGAGCGACTTCACTTTCACTTTTCACTTTCATGCATTGGAGAAGGAAATGGCAACCCACTCCAGTGTACTTGCTGGAGAATCCCAGAGACGGGGGAGCCTGGTGGGCTGCCGTCTACCGGGTCGCACAGAGTCGGACACAACTGAAGTGACTTAGCAACAGCAGCAAACACAGATATTAGACTATCAGGAGGAATCCACCAGCCAAAGAACAGCATTTTTGTGGAGACACTTAGAAAAGTAGCCGTCACAGGTCAGTGGCTAGAACCATTTCCAGTTTCTTGTAGAAACTCAGTGAATTCATGTTGAATGACGAGTGGATGAAAACCAGTCAGCTGTTCTATTTAAAGAAAATGCATCTCTGTTTCTTTCCCTCATCCTGTGTGAAATCAAAGATATAGAAAAAAAGAAAGAAGAAGTGACAAAGCATTTCAAAATGTTGGTGTCTTTATTGAAATGAGGCAAAAGTTTTTAAAGGAAGTCTATCCATTCATCTGGGAGAAGGCAATGGCACCCCACTCCAGTACTGTTGCCCAGAAAATCCCATGGATGGAGGAGCCTAGTAGGCTGCAGTCCATGGGGTCGCTAAGAGTCGGACATGACTGAGTGACTTCACTTTCACTTTCCACTTTTGTGCATTGGAGAAGGAAATGGCAACCCACTCCAGTGTTCTTGCATGGAGAATCCCATGGACGGAGAAGCCTGGTGGGCTGCCGTCTATGGGGTCGCACAGAGTCGGACACGACTGAAGCGACTTGGCAGCATCCATTCACCTAATAAATATTTGATGAAGGAATAAATAAAGAGAAACTCAGAAGAAGGAGGAGGATTATTTATGAATGAGATGCTAGTACAGAGTCAAGGAACCAGAACCTCAAGAAAAAAGAAGACACATACATGTGCCTGTACACACACACACACACACCCCCCAATCTCAAACATCCTTTAGCAAAATTTCCTGATTCTATCGAAGCAAACAATGTTTAAGCAGACATGACTAAAGGCAAGATAACATGTGTGATGTAGATTTTGATATGGTTTTGAATTTTTCAACCAGAAATAAGTCAAATTTATTTTGGACAAGAAGACTGATTTTTAAAAGGGGGAATGAGAAAAAACAGTTGGTCATTTGACTCATGAATTGTTTTTCTCTAATATGCCTTTCTTTATATCTCCACAAAACTTTGCCTTCCCTGCTTCCTTCTCCATGACATATTTTGATTATTTCTCAATTTTCTCTTCCTTGTCTTACCAAGAAAACATAGTGATTAAAAAAAGAAGAAGAATTCAGAAAAATGAGGGGATGGAGCAAAGATATTTCTGGTGAAAGAGATTTCTAAATGAACATTAGAAGTGAAAAACGACAGGTAGCCTAAAATTCCTTCCAGAAATATTCTTAAATTTAAAAACCAGTAGCGGTGATTGTTATTTGCTTGTTAATTTCATGGGGTCATGCATCTGGAGAGACTCCTGGCCACTAATTCATTTGTTCATGTTCCTGGTGCTGGTTCCCCTTTTTGCTTCCTATTATAGTGAGAACCCACTATTCCAACCCTGTTCTTTCTGAACCATGACTCCTTGTACTTTTTCAAGCAGGGTGCTGGCACTGGTTACAACTATTACAGAAAAAAAAAAGAGGTTAAGAGCGAGTAAGAATGTGAATGTAAATGCACGGGCAAAATATAAAAGACTTTCTGGCCGCCCTGAGCCGCTCCATATGCTTCTGTGCCTTGGTGGCAGCCCCCAATAGGAGCCTGTGTCTTTTAGTACTGTGTATAAATTTGCTCTGTAAATTAAAACGTTGGCTTATGCTCCCCTGGTGTTTAAGAAGGTGAGTGATGACCTTGGGGGAGTATGTTTGTGTAGAAATGTGTCATAAAAGATGATGTCTTGGCCCAGGGAACCTGAGGTCCAGGTCTAGCCATTTGTTAAAAAAAAAAAAAAAATACCAGAGTTAAACATAACTAACACATCATGAGAGTAGGCCCTTGCCAAATGTTACTTTGAGTCTGAAATGTCAGCTTTTACCATGTGTTTTTAAAGAATATTTTTAGCATTTTCCTTTAAAGAGTTTCCCTATGATTTGGATCATTTTTTTAAACTTAGAAAACAAATCAATAAGTGGGTTGTTTTTTTTTTTTTTTTTTTTTTTTTACCAATTATCCATTGATTATTCTCTTCCTGTACATATATTGGATAATCATGGATTCAATTCAATGTGCCATTTATTTTCTGAAGTGACTGGGATTTGGCAGGTTTTGTGTTTCCATTTCTACTCTCAATTTTGAAGATTAAACATTAAAATGTAGGTAATAGGAAAGAAGGCTTCCCTGGTGGCTCTGCAATGCAGAACACCTGGGTTCAGTCCCTGGGAGAAGGGAATGGCAGCCCACTCCAGTATTCATGCCTATTGAATTCCATGGACAGAGGAGCCTGGTGGGCTATAGTCCATGGGGTTGCAAAGAGTTGGACATGACTAGCAGCTAACACACACACACAATAGGAAGGAACTGGTTTTTTTAAAAACATATTCTTCCTATCATTTGTGTTACTGGTTTTCATTTTATCTGTTAAGTAAAATGAGTAAGTCTATGCCATCCATCCACAGAGCTCTTTGACAAATCACTTTTTAGGGGAAGCCCCAAAGACAGATATCAAAAGCACATTGTCCTCTTCCATCCATGTTGTTTCCCAGAAAGTGGTTCCCATAATGTTCTGATTTTCTTACACTAGTTCATCTGTTTTTTAAGACAGAAATAAAAACCACATTTCAGGTTGATAAATAATTAGGGTGATTAATTTAACATATATTCAGTTCAGTTCAGTTCAGTTGCTCAGTCGTGTCCAACTCTTTGCAACCCCATGAATCGCAGCACACCAGGCCTCCCTGTCGATCACCAACTCCCAGAGTTCACTTAGACTCAAGTCCATCGAGTCAGTGATGCCATCCAGCCATCTCATCCTCTGTCATCCCCTTCTCCTCCTGCCCCCAATCCCTCCCAGCATCAGAGTCTTTTCCAATGAGTCAACTCTTTGCATGAGGTGGCTGAAGTATTGGAGTTTCAGCTTCAGCATCAGTCCTTCCAATGAACACCCAGGACTGATCTCCTTTAGAATGGACAGGTTGGATCTCCTTGCAGTCCAAGGGACTTTCAAGAGTCTTCTCCAACATCACAGTTCAAAAACATCAATTCTTATGCACTCAGCTTTCTTCACAGTCCAACTCTGACATCCATACATGACCACAGGAAAAACCATAGCCTTGACTAGACGGACCTTTGATGGCAAAGTAATGTCTCTGCTTTTCAATATGCTATCTAGGTTGGTCATAACTTTTCTTCCAAGGAGTAAGCATCTTTTAATTTCATGGCTGCAGTCACCATCTGCAGTGATTTTGGAGCCGCCAAAAATAAAGTCTGACACTGTTTCCACTGTTTCCCCATCTATTTCCCATGAAGTGGTGGGACCAGATGCCATGATTTTCAGTTTCTGAATGTTGAGTTTTAAGCCAACTTTTTCACTCTCCTCTTTCACTTAACATATATTAGGATGTTACAAATGCTGATAAAGTGTTATTTCAGAAGTGACTGTCTTACATAAGCATGCTATGGGTGCAGTTCTTTTATTAACCTGAAAGAAATTGGTAACTAAGAAAAGGATTGAAACAATTATATGCACCTAAAATCTTCAGTGCAAGTTTTCTCAACATTCACCATAAGTCTTACCAATTATTTAAACATCTCCAGGTATTGGAGCCTAAATTGATAAGATTTATAGGAAAGATCAAATTGCCAACATCCGCTGGATCATGGAAAAAGCAAGAGAGTTCCAGAAAAACATCTATTTCTGCTTTATTGACTATGCCAAAGCCTTTGACTGTGTGGATCACAATAAACTGTGATAATAAATTTATATTTATTATAAATTTATTATAATTTTATTATAATATTTATTATATTTTTATTTATTTATTTTATTTATATAATAAATGAATAATTTATTTATAATATATATATTTATATATTTTATTATTTATATCATATATCATATATTTTATTTTATTATATTATTATATATATAATACATATTATATTTTATATATAAATATATATAATAATAATATAATAATAAATAAATAAATAATATTTATTATAAATTTATTATAAATAAATAATAAAATTCTGAAAGAGATGGGAATACCAGACCACTTGATCTGCCTCTTAAGAAATTTGTATGCAGGTCAGGAAGCAACAGTTAGAACTGGACATGGAACAACAGACTGGTTCCAAATAGGAAAAGGAGTACGTCAAGGCTGTATATTGTCACCCTGCTTATTTAACTTATATGCAGAGTACATCATGAGAAACGCTGGACTGAAAGAAACACAAGCTGGAATCAAGATTGCTGGGAGAAATATCAATAACCTCAGATATGCAGATGACACCACCCTATGGCAGAAAGTGAAGAGGAACTAAAAAGCCTCTTGATGAAAGTGAAAGAAGAGAGTGAAAAAGTTGGCTTAAAGCTCAACATTCAGAAAAGAAAGATCATGGCATCCGGTCCCATCACTTAATGGGAAATAGATGGGGAAACAGTGGAAACAGTGTCAGATCTAATTTTTTTGGGCTCCAAAATCACTGCAGATGGTGACTGCAGCCATGAAATTAAAAGACGCTTACTCCTTGGAAGAAAAGTTATGACCAACCTAGATAGTATATTGAAAAGCAGAGACATTACTTTGCCAACAAAGGTCCATCTAGTCAAGGCTATGGTTTTTCCTGTGGTCATGTATGGTTGGGAGAGTTGGACTGTGAAGAAGGCTGAGTGCCAAAGAATTGATGCTTTTGAACTGTGGTGTTGGAGAAGACTCTTGAAAGTCCCTTGGACTGCAAGGAGATCCAACCAGCCCATTCTGGAGGAGATCAGCCCTGGGATTTCTTTGGAAGGAATGATGTTAAAGCTGAAACTCCAGTACTTTGGCCACCTCATGCAAAGAGTTGACTCATTGGAAAAGACTCTGATGCTAGGAGGGATTGGGGGCAGGAGGAGAAGGGGATGACAGAGGATGAGATGGCTGGATGGCATCACTGACTTGATGGATGTGAGTCTGAGTGAACTCCGGGAGTTGGTGATGGACAGGGAGGCCTGGTGTGCTGCGATTCATGGGATCGCAAAGAGTTGGACATAACTGAGTGACTAAACTGAACTGAACTGACAGGAAAGAAGATGAAATGTTATTAATTTCTATAGGGACTGTGGGAAATTACCACCAAATTATTTGCTAAGAGCCACACAGCCTGTGCTTATAAAAGACGGGGGGGAAATTCCTGATTTGAACCACACATGAACATTATGACAAATAGATTCAAGGAATTAGATTTGATAGACAGAGTGCCTAAAGAACTATGAACGGAGGTTTGTGTCATTGTGCAGAAGGAAGTGATCAAGACCATCCCCAAGAAAAAGAAATGCAAAAAGGCAAAAGGTTGTCCGAGGAGGCCTTACAAATAGCTGAGAAAAGCAGAGAATTTAAAGGCAAAGGAGAAAAGGAAAGATATATCCATCTGAATGTAGAGTTTCAAAGAATAGCAAGGAGAGATAAAAAGCCTTCCTCCGTGATCAATGCAAAGAAACAGAGGAAAACAACAGAATGGGAGAGACTAGAAATCTCTTCAAGAAAATTAGAGATACCAAGGGAACATTTTATGCAAAGATGGGCTCAATAAAGGACAGAAATAGTATGGGCCTAACAGAAGCAGAAGATATTAAGAAGATGCAAAAATACACAGGAGAACTATACAAAAAATATCTTCAGGACCCAGATAACCACAATGGTGTGGTCACTCACCTGGAGCCAGACATCCTGGAATGTGAAGTTAAGTGGGACTTAGGAAGCATCACTAAGAACAAAGCTGGTGGAGGTGGTGGAATTCCACCTGAGGAATTTCAAACCCTAAAAAATGATTCAGTTAAAGTGCTACATCAATATGCCAGCAAATTTGGAAAACTCAGCAGTGGCTACAGGACTGGAAATGGTCAATTTTCATTTCAATCCCAAAGAAAGGCAATGCCAAAGAATGTTCAAACTGATACACAATTCCACTTATCTCACAAGCTAGCAAGGCAGTGCTCAAAATTCTCCAAGTGAACTGAGAACTTCCAGATGTTCAAGCAGGATTTAGAAAAGGCAGAGGAACCAGAGATCAAATTGCCAACATCTGTTGGATCATAGCAAAAGCAAGAGAGTTCCAAAAAAACATCTACTTCTGCTTTATTGACTATACCAAAGCTTTTGACTGTGGCTCACAACAAACTGTGGAAAATTCTTCAAGAGGTGGGAATACCAGACCACCTGACTTGCCTCCTGAGAAATCTGTATGCAAGTCAAGAAGCAACAGTTAGAACAAGACATGGAACATGGAGTGGTTCCAAATTGGGAAAGGAGTAGGTCAAGACTGTATATTGTCACCCTGCTTATTTAACTTATATGCAGAGTGCATCATGCAAAATGCCGGGCTGGATGAAGTACAAGCTAGAATCAAGATTGGAGGGAGAAATATCAATAACCTAAGATATGCAGATGAAACCACCCTAATGGCAGAAAGTGAAGAAGAACTAAAGAACCTCTTGATAAAAGTGAAAAAGGAGAGTGAAAGCTGGCTTAAAACTCAACATTCAGAAAACTAAGATCATGGCATCCCATCATGGCAAATATATGGGGAAACAATGGAAACAGTGACAGACTTTATTTTATTGGGCTCCAAAATCACTGCAGGTGGTGACTTCAGCCATGAAGTTAAAAGACACTTACTCCTTGGAAGAAAAGTTATGACCAACCTAGACAGCATATTAAAAAGCAGTGACATCACTTTACCAACAAAGGTCTATCTAGTCAAAGCTATGGTTTTTCCAGTAGTCATGTATGGATGTGAGAGTTGGACTATAAAGAAAGCTGAGCACTGAAGAATTGATGCTTTTGACCTGTGATGTTGGAGAAGACTCTTAAGAGTCCCTTGGACAACAAAGAGATCCAACCAGTCCACCCTAAAGGAAATCAGTCCTGAATATTCACTGGAAGGACTGATGCTGAAGCTGAAGCTTCAATACCTTGGCCACCTGAAGCAAAGAACGGCCTCATTGGAAAAGACCCTGATGCTGGGAAAGATTGAAGGCAGGACGGGAAGGGTCAGCAGAGGATGAGATGGTTGGATAACATCACAGACTCAAGTTTGAGCTAGCCCTGGGAGTTGGTGATGGACAGGGAAGCCTGGCGTGCTGCAGTCCATGGGGACATGACTGAGCAACTGAACTGAACTGATCACCATTGTAAATTGTATATTAGCTTAGTCTGGTACATCATGAACACTCAAGCAAAACACAAAGAAGTATATTCTGTTCAGATTTAAACTCATGCTCATGGATTCAAAGTCATATCTGGAAAGTTCACTGTTTTAAAGTAAAAAAAAACTTGTTCCTAAATTCACTGACCACATGAACACTGTCTTCCATCTCTGGTCCATTCTTATCTATTAAGTGGAGATGCTTGTTTATGACTGTTTAAATAATGCATTTTTAATTCACTTTGGTTGACTGTCTCTGATAATAAACTGAAGTGCCATCTGCTTTATTTGGTCATAAACATAGCTGTCAATGATAATCATGAAGACAGTCATAATATGAGTGACCTGTCATGCTTTCTCAGCACAAAACTTTCTTTAAAATTTTTCTACTTTATAGTAGATTTACATCAACATAAATCTGAATCATCATCTCTGTTAAGAGTCTCTTCTTTGGGTAATCATTTAATTTCTTTTCCTTCCTTTTTTTTCTTTTTTAGGATGTCTACCTTTTGTAGAACTTGCTTGTTTTCAAAACTCTCTTGACACTTCAGTCAATGGCAAAATTTTAAGATCTTTAAGACCACAAAAGTAGGCTTATTCCTCCAACTCTAGAGCAGGCACACATGCCGCTGACACAGAGCTCTTCAGGTCCACGAGAGAACAAATACTTGATCACTCACTCCAATTATTTTTCAAAAGCATCTCTCAAGTTGCACATTATGGAAAAGAACTCCATCTTAAGCTTGTGCTTATTGCTGGGAATACTAAAGTTACCACAGTTACAGCTGCCAGTCTCTGCACCCAAACTACATGCAACATTTTCAGTTGCAGAGAAGGAAGTTCTCTTGGAAGGCTACAAAGATAAACAAAACAATTGCTTTTCTTTACCATAAGGATGAACAAATTAAAATTCTGTTAGTGAATAGAGCTTGCTTTGTGTGTGTGTGAGTGTGTGTGTGTGTGTGTGTGTTCGCTTCTCTCCTGAGGTACAAAACTAAAATTTAAAGGCTATGAACACAACCGAGTCACTAAGCACAACACACAAAGGCTATGAAAGTCATCTAATGCATCCATGCATGCTCAGTCGCTTAAGTCGTGTCCAACTTTGTGAACCTACGGACCATAGCCCACCATACTCCCCTGTCCATGGGATTCTCCAGGCAAGAACAGTGAGTGGGTTGTCATTTCCTTCTCCAGGGGATCTTCCTAGCCCAAGGATCAAACCTGCATCTCTTACGTCTCCTGCATTGGGAGGAGGGTTCTTTACCACTAGTGCCACCTTCTTCTGATAGCTGACATTAATTGAGCGTTTGCAGCTTGTTACAGGATGAACTGGAAGGGTAGGCTTAAAGGAAAGAATCTTCATAAAATCAAAAGACATTGTGAGAAAGACAAAGTAAGCCCCAAAAATATGATAGGATGAAAAGCATGTGAAAAGTAAAGCTATGTTCAACCACCATACCTATTAGAGTCCACTCATTTTAATTCCATCTTCATTTAAAAGTACATGTTGGATTTTTTTTTTTTTTGGATATTAAATGCCTCCAATGTGAAACTCTAGAAGGTTCTTAGTGAAATTAAAAAGGGGGAAATATTGTAACAATCTGAGTGATAGCATTCTCTAATTTTAAAATTTTGATACAATGATTCATAAGGCAAAGCATTACAAGGCATAAAAGTTAAAATATTTTCTTTTCTTGGTCATTTCCTCCTCCACCCTGCAACCTCCATCTCCCCTGCTTTTATTGTCTTTTAAAGTCAAGCTCATTTTTTAAACTCTCTTGAATCCTTTTTGATCAGGGGTTCATTACATTGGCAACAGCCCAGCTACTGCTTTCAATGCAACTTCTGCAAATAGGCCCTAAGGAGTTTTTGTATTTTGTTTGAAGCCTAAACTGGTCCCTCAATACACTCGGGATTTCCTAAGTGAAAGGGAAAGCTAGAAATTGAGTTCAGTCACTCACTGAAAATATCAGGGTTTTTAATTCAACTTTACATTCATTTCCCCTTTTAAAAAGATGAAAATGATGATTGTTTATGACGTAAAGGAGCAGGAACGCGACATCAGAGAATTAAATGAGTGAATGTTTTATAGCTTGTTTAGTGGCATTAGTTTGTGATCACTGGTAACATTTGAGCAGGGATGGGGTGGAAAACAAGGATAATATAGGGGGAAGGGCAATTATGTAAAAAGCAATGCAAAATAAATATAAAGGAGAATGAGTGCAATTGAAAGTAATTTAAATAATAGTAAAACAAAACTGTTCCTAGTATATATCTGAGGCATATGGCTGTTCATTTTGCTTCATTTTTCATGTTCTGAAAATGGGAATTTTTTTTTTCCTTTGGTTCATCAATGTGGGGAATCAAGTAAAACCTAAAACAAAATTTTAAAAATTTAGAGTAATCAAGAAGATAATAAGAAAGGTGACAGGAAAAGAAACTATTGATTTCTTTCACAGCTATATATATGGATATATACAGATAGATACATATAAACACATTCTAACAACCAACCAGGTGAGTAATTCTCAAGGAAGCCGCTGAGGACACTGGCAGCCGAGGTGCCACAGGTTTCCTATTGATAAAATACCAGCAGCTTTTTTCCATGCCTCAAGAGAGACCAAGTTAGTGTTTGTGGATAACATGTTTTCAATTTCAAATTTTATTTACATAAACTTTTCTTCATCTTTTAGAACATACAACTGTCTACCAGCAAAAGACAAAATAAATAACCAGCACAAAAACATCAGCTTAAAAACTCAGCATAAGAATACTCGTTTCTATGGACTCATAAGTCAAGGCTGTAATTGTATACAGTCGTCCCTTGGTATCTATTGATTCCAGGACATCCTCTCCACTTTCAGATATCAAGAATAAAAAGTGGTGTACTATATGCCTATAACCTACTCAAATCCTCCTATTTACTTTACATCATCTCTAGATTATTTACAATACCTAATACAATGTAAATGCTATATAAATAGTTGTGAATATCTAGTTTTACTTTTTGGAAATTTCTGGAATTTTTTTAAGAAATATTTTTGATTCACAGTTGGTTGAATGTATGGAGAACCCACAGATATGGAGGGCCAATTCTACTTTATATAGGTCAAATTTTCTGATAGCACACAAAAAAAATTCTTATTTCATGTGATGCAGTATTTTCTGGTTTCCTATATAAATAGCATCTCAACTTTGGGGTAGCTTCTCACTTTGAAAAGCAGAGAAGCACTGGCATGAGGACTGTATTAATTTAAAGACATGTTCTTAAAAAAAAAACTTATCTCACTGTGCAATTGATAACAATGAAAGAAGATGATTCTTGAATCAAGAAATAAATAGGCACTTGGAACAAAGATTTGGTGATCTTTGACTGGTTAATAATTAGCACTTTCCTTAGTCAAAATTGAAAGGTAGGAGAGAGCCTGACAGAAAGTTTTCTTTGTATTTCAACTGAAAAAGAATGGAATTTTGACTTGACTAAAAGTAATTATCACCCTGATAACATGATGTCTTAAGTTACCTTTCAGATCATTCCTTTGAAGTATGGTACCGTGGTCCTAACTAAAATGATATTTATCAAAATTAAGCAAGAAAATCTTCGGTAGTGTAAAGGATTGTGGAAAGATCATCCAGATTGCTCTTTAGAACATGTGAGCCCAGGGTATCTTGTAAACCTGCATATAGTACATGCACAATAAATGTTACTTGAAAAGAAGGACAAGCCTAAAAGCCAGGTGAGCGCCAACCTGGGAAAAATCAAAGACAGGAAGGTGTGTGGCCATGCTGACCATGCCTCCCAACTAAGCCCAAGCTGCAGCCTCGCCAGGACCCTGTCAGTGTCCTGACCCATCACCACCTCTCAGCCTGATGAGCCATTCAAGATGGGTACCTCTGAAAAGAGTTCAGGCTTTTTATAAGCAAGTCAGTCTGTCTTTTGAAAGTCTTCCTTTTCTTTCATTTTTGCTATGAACGTACGAAAGCTGGCTTCTGCTCTGTAAGGAGGAAAACCAGAGCCCATGGGAAGCGACAATGATCTCAACGTTGAAGCAGCACACACAAACCAAAAAAAAAAAAAAAAGGTGGGGGAAGAGAAGTTTTCTGGGGAGAACCTAGCTTTTACTTACATGACTCTCTGCTTGTCATTGAACTGGGTTTTGAAACTGAGGAGATATATTCTGTGTTATCAAAAGAGAAGGCAGAGCTAAGCCTGAATCTCCTGACTCAACTGAAAATTCACTGTCTTTCTGCATAAAGTCTCTAGGGATCCAGGGCTCAGTCCCTCATCCAGAGACGCCCCCAGAAGATCCCAATGTGCTGCCCACCTGCGCCTGCGTTTTGGGTTAGGAGAGCTGCCTGTCCTCACTCTTGGTTTCGTAGGTGGCAAACCTGGCAGGAAGCAGCAACTGGACCTGGGGCGCTGCAGGGGCGGGGGTGTTCTCTTAACCACTGAGGACAGCACAGCCAGTCTAAAATTGGCCAAAAGCAAACAACTTTCACACCCTGATTCAAGATCCAGAAGTTGATTCCAGAACAGAAAAACCAAGAAATTAAGCTGTTCTCCCTTAGAATTTTGTCTTCCCATTAAGAAATTTAAATTACAACGTCCTCTCTGCTTAACAAACTTCTTTCCTAACTATAAAATAGGGATTTTTTTTTTCCTCCTTAGAGATAATGTGATATTTTCCCCTTTTCTCAGCCTCCCACTTGTCTAGTGGAACTGTTTTAAAGAATAAGTGTAAGGTATTACAGTGTAAGATATACATTGTGGCTTGTAAAATGCTGAAGTTTTTTACTCAGTTTCTTTTATGCATGCTTTTAGATATGACTGAAAGCATGTTCTTAAAATTATTTAAAATTTTATCCTAAAGTTTTTTTCTCCTATTTAACTTACCATTTGTGTCCCGCATAACCTGATAATACATATATCTGACATGTAATAATATATATATGTTTCGCTCCTGAAAATGTTTTCTTTTGATAGATCCAGCTGTAAGTAAGTAAACACATTGCCATTCAGAAAGAGATTTAGGGCCTCAAGAAACCAATAATGTAACAGTACTTTGAAACTAGGCAGGGGGCTAGCTCCAATTTTTAAGAAATCCAGTAAATAATTTAAATTCTTAAAAAAATACAGGTAAAAGTACCATAATTTGAGAAAGGCATCTTAGTTGTTTTATTCTGGAAAAATAGTTGTTTATCAGAGATAAAGTCCCATATTCTTTAAATGGCTCTAAAAGTAGATGTATTTATAAGCCAGATTGTTTAAAAAATTGCTACATTTGTGGAAGTATGGTAAGCAAATGTATAATGAAAATAAAATACATCAATTATATTTAAGCATCCATTTCAAACCCTATTATCTCAACAAACAAAGCTTGAAATATATAATTCCATTCAGAAGATACATGAAAACTAGATGAAACTAAATTTCTATTCATTTGTTAAAAAGCCTGACACATGGATTTAGATTATTTTTATACCTTAACACGTGCCAAGGCAACAAATGGATGTAATTCCCTTTTTTTAAGCCATTCACATCTTAAATTTTTCCTTTATTATGTGTTTGCCTCAATCATTTTGAACAATGTGGAGCACATATAAATAAACAGCATTTCATGGTTGTTTTGCTAACTAAAACTGTAGCACAAGTTTAACAGCTTTCTTCATTTACACGATGTCCCAGAAGTCAGATCTCCCAGCAGTTTCAACAACAAAATATGGTTATTAATATTCCATATTTGATATTTCCTAATCCTTTGTTCTTTTGAATTGTTTACTGACATTGAGATGATTATAAGCACATATCCTGTGAGGAAATTCTTTAGATAGATAACACTGTGAGAGATACATCACTTAGGAGGCTGAGGCTCTGGTTCTGGTTAGAAAATTTTATTTTTAGAAGCATAGTTTCGATTTGCTGAGCAGGAGTGATTCAGCCTCCATGGCATATTGTGTATTGAATGCCCAGTGATTCAGCCTGGGGCAGCTGGGAGTACTGTAGAGATGGTAGGTTTTCTTATTAAAAAATCAGATTTTTTCCCCAAATTTATCCCTACGATCTATCAAGTATCATCATTCCTATCTTATCTGTAAGACAAAAATTTTTGTCAGTTACATCAAGTCAATCTTAACTTTGAAATGTCTAGATCACATTTCATCTAGAGAAAATGGCCTATTCTGGGTAAGTACAAAAGAATATTGATCTTATTTATTTTCTATGGTGTTGTATTTTCAGAAGGAAAATTCATTTTTCCCAACTTTTTGCTTTGAAAAATATCAAACCTACAAGTTAAAAGAACAGAATGAACACTAACTTATCTTAGGTTTTCCCTTTTTAAATACTTTGTTTTATTTGCTTATTTTCTTCTCTCTATATGCATAGATATGCTTTTTCATGCTTATCTCTTTGAAAAGTAATATAACTCTTCAACTCTTAAACACTTCAGTTTTATCACTTAAGAGCAAAAATGTTTTCCTCCAACACTACAATGTCACACACACTGGAGAATGTGTTCTATAGCCCTCAATGCTTTACTTTATGGATCCAGGATTCAAGCAAGAATCACACACTGTATTTAGCTGCTGTATCTCTAGATTCCTTTAATCTGGGATGAGTTTTTAATCTGATAAAGTGAAAATACATATTTTCAAAACTACTCAATTTCTGGAATATCATCCATTAATACTGGCAGCACATAATCATGAAATTAACTTCAAAAACCTGGTCTGGTACTGAACTTTAAAAAGGTGCTATAATTACTTCACTAGAAAAATTTCTTCCAAATTCAACTCACTTCATGTAGGGTTAAGAATACTGGAAGCATATTTGAAAGTAACCAGGTGCTACAGCCATACAGACCCTGTCCACGGCCTTCAGCGTCTTGAATTGAACCCAGAACGGAATTGGTGATCAGCCCAGCTTAGGACAAGATAACTGTGCTGAAGATACAGCACAGCCAACAAAATGAATACTCATTTTAATTCCTCACTTCTCACTCTATCTGTGCTCCCTCCTCACCAAAATCCTGTGTCATTTACACAAGAATTTGAGCACATCGTTACAGCAGTTTTATGAATGTTACTGATGAATACGATTATATTAAATCTATGTTCCTTATCAGAATATTCCTCTTCCTCACAGTTAACATATTTTGAGGAAAGTGCATCCTTATTGGCAATAAGATTACTGCTTGTTTTTCCCTTTGGGAGGAAATCTTCATTCTATTAGCAATGGAGTGCTAAAAGGGTTTCTAAATCATCAGTATCAAGATATGTTATAAATGAATTTTGCATCTCACGCCTAGATATGTGCATGTGTAAAAAGCACATATCTTGGTACAATAAAATGATAATATATTTTTCAGCATTTGATAAACAATGTGCTATCTTCGATACCTTTTTACAGTAAAATACTTACATGACAACTAAATTAGTAAATGTACTCAGGTTATTTTCCAAATCTGTCATTAACATATGAAATATTTTGGTCTGCCTAAACTGCCAAGTGTTCATCAGAAAGAAAGGAGCCATTGTGGTGATAGACAAGTAATGGAAATATTGCAGTTTTTCTATTTCTAATTTTTATGTGAAACTCAAAATCGAAATAGACTGGATTTCGGACTTAAAAAAGATAGACAAAGACCCTCCAGTTTGGGGGGTTTGTATTGCCACCTAGTGTCTAGCTTTATAATAACCTGTGTTTGAACAGCAGGACATTAGTTGTGCAACCTGGAACAGATCTGTGGAGAGGGGAAAAGTAACTACGACACTTTTCAGTCAAAAAATTTCTTAGCCTCCTTTTTTTTTAAAGTCGGTTAACTGTCATAAATAATTGTTCCGTACATGACAATATCAAAAATATCCCATATTAAAGAATAATACTCATGAAGATCATTTGTGTATATATAATGATGGGAATTTGCATTCAAAATGGATTTTACTATTATTTTTGATGAGTATAAATATTTATAATATTTTATTATTTGTAATTTATAATATTTGATGATTTTTGATGAGTATATTTATGTTTAAAACATATACATATAATATTTAATTTATATTTATATAATACTTTATTATTATTTTTGATGAGTATAAATATTTATTTTTTAAAAGTATACTCTGCCCATGGAATTCTCCAGGCAAGAATACTGGAGTGGGTAGCCATTCTTTTCTCCAGGGGATCTTCCTGACTCTGGAATTGAACCCATGTCTCCTGCATTGCAGGCAGATTCTTTACCATCTGAGCTAGCAGGGAAGCCCCCCCGATAACACAAATATATTAATATCTGTCAACTTTATTCCATTGGTATTTATGTAAAATATTACTAATTATTTTTTTCATTTTTTACATTTACTTCATATAAAAACAATTGATAACATATTTTATGTCCCCAAGACTTTTTTCATTTGGCAAATAAACTCAGGTTTTAGAAATTGAATAGTTTGTTGTCTCAGTGGAAACTATGTCTATTTGCTCTCTAAATGTCCAGCTGTTCACTGAAACAAGAAACCCAAGGAACAGTTTTCTGGCTTCAACAGTGCCCTGAAGACATTCTAGTGAAAAGTGACTAGAGATATGCCCCAACATAAGTACAATCTACTGATCCAATTCAACATGCATTTGAATAGTCACATATTTCTCTTCCTTTTCATGTCCTGGGTATAATGCAGTCACGTAGATTACATGGTCTAGGGAGAAGTTTAAATAGGCATTTTATTGGTCTGCGATGTGACTAAGTCCAATTCTTTTCTTTTATAAATAGGGATCTGTATTTGGTATAGAGACATTATTTGCTGCTATAATGGCCTTATAAAGATCAGGTTTTAGTATCTAAGATTTTGCTTTAAAGTCTAGTTGAATTTTTCAGCCATTAATTTTATCTGGTATGAGACAAGCCGGAGTGGTCCATGCAAGTCATAACCAACCTCCCCTTCTTTTAACATGAGCTCCACAGTCTGCTCTTGGCAGGGTTTCAGTGATGGAAGACTTATCTGCTTGTAAAGTCTTCCTTCATGTACATGGTTGCTCCATTTATATGTTTTTTTACCCCCTGAGGGTAGAGAGTGCTGTGGAATGGAAAAAAATAGCAAAAGTTTAGGAGCTCTCTATTGTATAGATGGATGGGTAAGATACTCTTGTGTTATTTCAAATAATAACTTTTCTCTCTGAATTGTATCACACAAGAATGTGAGGCTTTAATTCTTTTAAATATCGTGGTTTATTTTCTTGAGACTAACTTGCAATAACATAAGCCATATACTTACATGGTCTCTGAGGCTTACAGTCTTTCATTATCAAATTATCAATTACTCACAAAATCAGGTTTGATTTGTTACTCTTTTGGTCATGAATGCCCATATTACCAGCAAGCATATTGATTAAAATATGGGATTCTCCAGGCAAGAATGCTAGGGTGGGTTGCCATTACCTTCTCCAGGGGATCTTTCCGACCCAAGGATTGAACCTGGGTCTCCTGCATTGCCGGCAGATTCTTTACTGTTTGAGCCACCCAGGAAGCCCAACAGTAAAATAGACCGATAATTTTTAAAAATAAATGTTTATGTGTGAAGGGAGCATCAGAGAAATGGGGGGGAAAAGTGTTACAGACAGATGAAAGAAAATGGAACCAAGCTAATTCTTTGTGAAAAATGAAAGAGAAAAATGCAAATAAATGTATTTCCAGATAATAAGATACTGCAGGTAGGATCTCCTGGTAATAATTAAGCTTCATAATTACATCTAAGCCACAGTTACATCTTAAAAAGTTGTTTTCTCAGTTTAATTTAATAAAAACAACTCTTTACCAAGTTTTCTTAATCTTTTGACAATCACCCCAACACACATATTTGTGCAGCTACTGACTTCTAAATGTCATCTGTGTGTTCCCCAATCTCCTAAACCATAGAAGTTATTTCATTTCATCATTTCTCTTAAAGTCAATATTTTAACCTTGGTGTATACCTGAAACTAACAGAACACTGTTCATCAACTATATTTCAACATAAAATAAAAGTTAAGAAAAGTAAAATCAGAATTTTCCATCTTGAAAGCTCATGAGGGGACAAGCTCTAAGAAGGATAACTTCTAGGCCAAATAAATCAAAGTTAGAGATACAGGTGACCCTGGAAGCCTGCCTGGTCTGTTATAAGCTTGATTATTCTGCTGATATAAGGGGGTGAAGACTTAGAGCAGATTTAGGATTCAGAGGGGAGGTCCATGCCTGAATATCACAGTGTTCAGCCCTGCACATGATAGAAATAAAACTACCGCATTTCTAAAAGGGGCTTGGCTCTGGAAAAGTAATGAGAATAGAATCCTAGAGATGCTAATTCATGTTTGTTTGCCCTATTAGATGGTGGTTTATATCTCAATAACTCTTTTGGAGGGATTTATTGAAATGCTGAGAAATAAGACTGAAATGAAGGGAAAATGAAATTTCTGGTGCTTTATGCACAAATGGAAACCAAAAAGCTTTGCTGCTGTTTAGTCACTAGTGAAGTGAAGTTGCTCAGTCGTGTCCGACTCTTTGTGACCCCATGGACTGTAGCCTACCAGGCTCCTTTGTCCATGGGATTTTCCAGGCAACAGTGTGGAGAGGATTGCCATTTCCTTCTCCAGGGGATCTTCCTGAGCCAGGACTCAAACCAGGGTCTCCCGCATTGCAGGCAGACGCTTTACCATCTGAGCCACCAGGGAAGCCCTGTTTAGTTGCTAAGTTGTGTCCAACTCTTTGTGAACCCATGGACTGTAGTCCACCAGACTCTCTGTCTATGGGATTTCTGAAGCAGGAATACTGGAGTGGATTGCCATTTCCTTCTCCAGAGAATCTTCCTGACCCAGGGATCAAACCCACACCTCCTGCATTGGCAGGTGGATTCTTTACCACTGAGCCACCAGAGAAGCTTTGGGGAGCTTGAATAACAGGAGAGAAGAAAGTTCCCTCACAACAATGAGTTGTGCATCTGTAGTCTCAATGTATTATTAAAATATTCTAAATTAACTAAGTTGAACTCATTCCATCTATGAACATGTATTGAAAAATACAAGTAGTATACAGCAGGTTTCATGCTGTAATTTCATCAGTCAGTTCAGTCCCTCAGTTGTGTCCTACTCTTTGTGACCCCATGGACTGCAGCACCCAGGCCTCCCTGTCCATCACCAACTCCCAGAGCTTGCTCAAACTCAGTCCACTGAGTCGGTGATGCCATCCAACCATCTCATCCTCTGTCATCCCCTTATCCTCCTGCCTTCACTTTTTCCCAGCATCAGGGTCTTTTCCAATGAGGCAGTTCTTCTTATCAGATGGCCAAAAGATTGGCGCTTCAGCTTCAGCATTGGTCTTTCCAATGAATATTCAGGACTGATTTGCTTTAGGATTGACTGGTTGGATCTCTTTGGAGTCCAAGGGACTCTCAGGAGTCTTCTCCAACATCACAGTTCAAAAGCATCAATTCTTTGGCGCTCAGCTTTCTTTATATTCCAACTCGCACATCCATATATGACTACTGGAGAATCCGTAGCTTTGACTAGACTACATAGCTTTGTAATTTCATGGACAAATGAAAATTTCCTAGCAATGAGGAGGAAATGTTAATTCACTAAAACCGATCACACATGCTGACAGAGGTCAGAAGAAGGGGGGCCAGCAGTAGGAAGAGCCATGTTATGGATGGAAAGGAGTCAAGGTCTGAGCTGACCTTGATAAGCCATCAGCCCGTAGAGCAGTGGGAGTGAGAGGGGAGGTCATAGCAGCGGTGGTAGCAGCACACTTAGCGGCTGCATAGACAGGCATTTGCTCCCAGAGGTTGTCAGACCACATTACTCATTCAAAAAATGAAACCCACTGATTTCTTTCTGAGAAATGGGATGAAGTACAATAAAAAGATAAATGTCTAATGAGAAGAATTCATATTTAACAACTCTCTTCAAGGCACCAAGCCTTATGCTAATTGCCTTACCCATGACTCCATACCTTAAAAGTTTGCACTATAATAAAAGAAATGTTTTAAAAACCACACCAATGATAGTCTCCAGGTCCATCCATGTCTTTATAAATCACCCAATTTAGTTCCTTTTTATGGCTGAGTAATATTTAATCGTGTATATGTACCATATCTTCTTTTCCATTCATCCATCCATGGACATTTAGGTTGCTTCCAGATCTTGACTATTGTAAATAGTCCTGCTATGAACATTGGGGTGCATGCATCCTTTTGAATTAGGGCTTTGTCTGGGTATATATCCAGTAGTGGGATTGATGGATCATATGATAGCTGAATTTTTAGCTTTTTAATTAGAACCTACTGTAGAGCTCAGGGTACCCTAAACAGTATTCTGTGGTTGACCTGAATGGGAAGAAAATCCAAAGAAGAGGATTTATGTACATATATATATACACACACCTGAAGGATGATGCTGTGAAAGTGCTGCACTCAATATGTCAGCAAATTTGGAAAACTCAGCAGTGGCCACAGGACTGGAAAAGGTCAGTTTTCATTCCAATCCCAAAGAAAGGCAATGCCAAAGAATGCTCAAACTACTGCACAATTGCACTCATCTCACACGCTAGTAAAGTAATGTTCAAAATTCTCCAAGCCAGGCTTCAGCAATATGTGAACCATGAGCTTCGAGATGTTCAAGCTGGTTTTAAAAAAGGCAGAGGAACCAGAGATCAAATTGCCAACATCCGCTGGATCATGGAAAAAGCAAGAGAGTTCCAGAAAAACAGCTATTTCTGCTTTATTGACGATGCCAAAGCCTTTGACTGTGTGTGGATCTCAATAAACTGTGGAAAATTCTGAAAGAGATGGGAATACCAGACCACCTGACCTGCCTCTTGAGAAACCTATATGCAGGTCAGGAAGCAACAGTTAGAACTGGACATGGAACAACAGACTGGTTCCAAAGAGGAAAAGGAGTATGTTAAGGCTGTATATTGTCACCCTGCTTATTTAACTTCTATGCAGAGAACATCATGAGAACAACATGAAGCATCATGTGCTTCATGAAGAAGCACAAGCTGGAATCAAGATTGTTGGGAGAAATATCAATAACCTCAGATATGCAGATGACACCACCCTTATGGCAAAAAAGGAAGAGGGACTAAAAAGCCTCTTGATGAAAGTGAAAGAGGAGAGTGAAAAAGTTGACTTAAAGCTCAACATTCAGAAAACGAAGATCATGACATCCGGTCCCATCATTCATGGGAAATGGATGGGAAAACAGTGGAAACAGTGTCAGACTTTATTTTGGGGGGGCTCCAAAATCACTGTGGATGGTGATTGTAGCCATGAAATTAAAAGACGCTTACTCCTTGGAAGGAAAGTTATGACCAACCTAGATAGCATATTCAAAAGCAGAGACATTACTTTGCCAACAAAGGTCCATCTAGTCAAGGCTATGGTTTTTCCAGTGGTCATGTATGAATGTGAGAGTTGGACTGTGAAGAAAGCTGAGCACTGAAGAATTGATGCTTTTGAACTGTGGTGTTGGAGAAGACTCTTGAGAGTCCCTTGGACTGCAAGGAGATCCAACCAGTCCATTCTAAAGGAGATCAGTCCTAGGTGTTCTTTGGAAGGAATGATGCTAAAGCTGAAACTCTAGTACTTTGGCCACCTCATGCGAAGAGTTGACTCATTGGAAAAGACTCTGATGCTGGGAGGGATTGGGGGCAGGAGGAGAAGGGGATGACAGAGGATGAGATGGCTGGATGGCATCACTGACTCGATGGACATGAGTTGAGTGAACTCCAGGAGTTGGTGATGGACAGGGAGGCCTGGCGTGCTGCAATTCATGGAGTTGCAAAGAGTCGGACATGACTGAGCGACTGAACTGAACTGAACTGATATATACACACATATAGCTGATTTACTTTGTTATACAGTAGAAACTCTCATTATAAAGCAACTGTACTCCAATAAAAATTAAGAAAAAATGAAACAATATACCAATAACTATGGTATAAAGTAATGATGAAAATTGTTATGTGAGAATTATCATGTTAGAGAGTTTCCAAGCATGGAATCATGACTCCAGCCATGCAGAATCCAGGAAAGCTTCCTGAAGGAAGAGGAATGTTTCAACAACATAAACTGTACTCTGTGGGCAGTGAGGGGCATCAGAGGTGTAAACAGTGCAACAGAGGTATGAAATCTTTTGAGGAAGGTTGGATGCTGAGGGACAGAATAAAGATGGATGGGAGCCTTTGTTCAGACAGAGCAAGGGAGCAAGTCACCAGGGGGAGAGAAAAGATCTGAAGCTGGGGGATGGCTAAGGAAAGAGCTCCTGGAATAGGAAATCAAAGAGCAGCATTTGGGTTCAGGCCCCATTCAGGGTCAATAATCTATTGCAAATCTGGGCAACTCTATTCTTCTCGTTGACACTCTTCTAACCTGTAAAGAGAGAAAATTGGACAAAATGATTTTTAGATCTTACAGTCTACCATTTTGTCTAATTATCAGTCTCTTTAAAAATAATTAGATTATATTCCTATTGATATTTATGGCCCCCAAATAAAATGTTTTTGATATTGTAATAGTTCCTTTACTAAATTCTAAAGACACCTCAGTGATCCCTTGATTAAGTGACAGGGACTTCTAAGTAGAACCTTCTCAGGGAATTATTTGTCTGTGAGAATCCTCTTTGCCTTCCATTTTCCTCTAGAGTTTCTGATATGTTAAGGCCCACTAACATAAACAGTGCTTTTTGTAATTGAGGAAAATGTTGAGGGAAAAAAAAATGTGTGCACAGATATAATTAATAAGCCTTCAAATTATTGAACTTTTTGATAGTTTGATAATCTGAGTGGATCTATCACAAAAATTTCACACTCAAAAAATCTGAAAAATCATAATACCAATTATAGATTCAGAAATTAAAGACTTCAGAAGTTCAATTATTTATCCAAGCCACATGCAATTGTTCTCAGTTGTGTCCAACTTGTTGTGATCCCTTGGACTGTAGCCTGCCAGGCTCCTCTGTCCATGGACTTTTCTAGGCAAGAGTACCGAAGTGGGTTGCCATTTCCTGCTCCAGGGGATTTCCCAACCCAGGGATTGAACTCCCGTCTCCTGTCTCCTGCATGTCAGGCAGATTCTTTACCACTGAGCTGATGGGGAAGCCCACATCCAGATCACATAGTGACAAATCTAGAACTCAGTTTGAGGGACTTCGATTGTTGAACCAGTGTACTTTGCTCTGGACAGGCTATTTCCCCATAATATGTCTGGTATATATATATATATATGTATATATACATATGCTTATATATTAAAATATATATCAATACACACACACACACACACACACACACATATATATATACATATAATGGATGCCTTCCATAAAATCAGGCAGAAAGGTTTCACTTGACTTTATCATTTGAATAAACCTAAGTTTGTGTGACCCTGGGAAGGCAGCAGAGTGTCCTGGAATTTAGAAATCCAGATAGTTGGATTCACATCCTGGTCCTGCTACATACAACCTTAAGCAAGTTATTTAGTCTCTCTCAAAGTTATCCATGAGAGATATCATGAGAGATATTCCAATATTCCTCTGTATTGCTACTGCTGCTGCTATGTCACCTCAGTTGTGTCCAACTCTGTGCAACCCCATAGACGGCAGCCCATCTGGCTCCTCTGTCCCTGGGATTCTCCAGGCAAGAACACTGGAGTGGGTTGCCATTTCCTTCTCCAATACATGCAGGCGTGCTAAGTCGCTTCAGTCGTGTTTGACTCTGTGCAACGCTATAAACAGCAGCCCACCAGGATCCTCTGTCTACGGGATTCTCTAGGCAAGAATAGAGATATTCAGATATGCCCCTGTCCATGAAATTCTCCAGGCAAGAATACTGGAGTGGATTGCCAGTTCCTTCTCCAGGGGATCTTCCCGACTGAGGATCGAACATTGGTCTCCTGCACTGCAGGCAGATTCTTCACCATCTGAGCCACCAGGGAAACCCTCAAGGTTATCAACTTACCCTTATCAGCTTTTTGTTTGTTGTTCAGTCACTAAGTTATGGGAGAAGACTCTTGAGAGTCGCTCGGACTGCAAGAAAATCAAACCAGTCAGTCCTAAAGAAAATCAGTCCTGAATATTGATTGGAAGGACTGATGATGAAGCTGAAACGCCAAAACTTTGGCCACCTGATGCAAAGAACTGACTCATTGGAAAAGACCCTGTAGCTGGGAAAGATTGAAGGCAGGAGGAAAAGAGGACGATAGAGAATGAGATAGTTGGATAGCATCACCGACTCGATAGACATGAGTTTGAGCAAGCTTCAGAAGTTGGTGATGGACAGGGAAGCCTGGCGTGCTGCAGTCCATGGGGTCTCAAAGAGTTGGACGTGACTGAGGGACTGAACTGACAGAACTCTGTGATCCCCATGAACCACAGCATGTCAGGCTTCCCTGTCCTTCACTATCTCCTCAAGTTTGCTCAAACTCATATCCATTGTGTCAATGAAGCCATCCAACAATCTCATCCTCTGTCACCTCTTTCACCCCCTTCTCCTCCTGTCTTTATCAACTTCAGTTCAGTTCAGTTCAGTCGCTCAGTCGTGTCCGACTGTTTGCAACCCCATGAACCACAGCACACCAGGCCTCCCTGTCCATCACCAACTCCCGGAGTTCACTCAGACTCACGTCCATCGAGTCAGTGATGCCATCCAGCCATCTCATCCTCTGTCATCCCCTTCTCCTCCTGCCCCCAATCCCTCCCAGCATCAGAGTCTTTGCCAATGAGTCAACTCTTCGCATGAGGTGGCCAAAGTACTAGAGTTTCAGCTTTAGCATCATTCCTTCCAAAGAACACCTAGGACTGATCTCCTTTAGAATGGACTGGTTGGATCTCCTTGCAGTCCAAGGGACTCTCAAGAGTCTTCTCCAACACCACAGTTCAAAAGCATCAATTCTTCAGCCCTCAGCTTTCTTCACAGTCCAACTCTCACATCCATACATGACCACGGGAAAAACCATAGCCTTGACTAGACGAAACTTTGTTGGCAAAGTAATGTCTCTGCTTTTGAATATGCTATCTAGGTTGGTCATAATTTTCCTTCCAAGGAGTAAGCGTCTTTTAATTTCATGGCTGCAATCACCATCAACTTAGTCACTGATAAATGGGGAAAAGAATGTCAACCTCCCAAATTT
The DNA here is from genome assembly GCF_032452875.1 of Bos javanicus. Classification (NCBI taxonomy): domain Eukaryota; kingdom Metazoa; phylum Chordata; class Mammalia; order Artiodactyla; family Bovidae; genus Bos; species Bos javanicus. Next base: position 7,043,304 of record NC_083875.1, read on the forward strand.
CTTATAAGATCAAAAGAGAAAGGGCAGGTAAGATACTTCATGTAGTTCACTATGTTTTCTTCCTTTCTCTCTGTCTCAGTTCCTGAGGAAGGCTGGATATTCGTGTATCTCTCTTCCAAAATTGAGACATTCTGAATTTTTGGACAAAATAAGTGTATGTCATGTAATGTATGCTCTATGGCAGGAATGGCTTTTCCTGGTCATGCTGTACCCTACTACAGGGCTTTTACAATGGTGTTATCTAACTGACAGAGTAAGTGAAGGAATGAATAAGTGAATAGGCAAATGAGTGAATGAGTGGATGAACAACAGTTAGCCCGGGACTCTGAAGTTTCCTGGAGTTGGGGTTGTCACATCTCAGAGACCTTATCCAATGAAAGTAAACCCTGTATTAGTTCAAGTCCTGTCAAATCCAAGGGACTCCTCAGAGTACTCCATAAATAGGTTCCTGTGGTCTCAAAGTTCTAAGCAACTATTTGGAAAGTTGTGTGCATGTGGGTCTTTTCAAGTTAAAGGATCCATAGCTTTCACTGGATTCTCAAGTTTCTATGATCCCTGAAGTATTAAGAACCACTGCCCTCCTCCTGGCCAACACTGCCTAAGAAAAGGCTTTCCCAGAAAACAGTACCACAGCTTTACATTTTGATGGAGGCATTGTTTTCTTTGTCAATATCATTTCACAGCATTTAATTGCTCAGAGAGGTAACTTCATCAATTAGTAGTTGTATCTTTTCATATAAATGTAAAATATAGTTCTAATTTGCTTCCCCAGCTACTCTTTTTTTTTTTAAGTCTTAATTGAATTTTTTAAGTCTTTATTGAATTTGTTACAATATTTCTTCTGTTTTGGGTTTCTTGGCTCTGAGGCATGTGGAATCTTAGCTCTTTAAGCACGGATCTAGCTCACATGCCCTTCATTGGATGGCAAAGTGTTAACCACTGGACCATGAGGGAAGTCCCCAGCCACTTTTTTTTTTCAACTTTTAATTTCATATTAGAGTCTAGATGATTAACAATGTTGTGATAGTTTCAGGTGAACAGCAAAGGGGCTCAACCATACATAAACATGTATCCATTCTACCTCAAATTTCCCTCCCATCCAGACTGCCACATAACATTTAGCAGAGCTCCCTGTGCTGAACAGGTTGTTGGTTATCCATTTTAAATATAGCAGTGTGTACACGTCTATCCCAAACTCCCTAACTATCCCTTCCCCTCATCCTTCCCCCAACCTGACAACCATAAGTTTCTTCTCTAAGTCTGTGAGTTTGCTTCTGTTTTGTAAATAAGTCCCTTTGTATCTATCATTTCTTTTCAGATTCCACATATAAAGGATGTCATACTATATTTTTCCTTCTCTGTCTGACTTACTTCATTCAGTATGACAATCTCTAGGGCCATCCATATTCCCTCAAATAGCATTATTCATTCTTCTTAATAACTAGCCATTCTCTTCACCTACCCGTCCACCACACCAATTTTCTTAATGTGTTGACTTGGCTGTTGAATGGTGATTTTTTAATTACCTGAAAATTTTCATCACTCTCAGCTCTTCACTATATAAAGCATCATGAATGTGATAAGTGGACTTTTTGGACCCCAGTGCAGCTCCTTCTGTTTCACAGCTGAAGGAAGAGTATCTGCAACCATGCAGATGTTGTTGCTATCCACCTACTGAGGACAGGAAGGACTCTGTGAGATGGAAATTTCCTAGGTAGACCCCCCAGTGGAGTTTCCATCCTCCCTGCTTCAGAAAGAGCACCTTGATTCTCCTTGGAAACTGACTGTTCCTCTAAACTCAGCCTGTGTGGTGCTGGAGAACCTGACTCTACCACCTACTCCAGAAGTGAGTATTTGACCCAGTTCTGGTGAATCAGAGCAGTGCAGAGGCGGTGCAAGTCAGATGTATAAACAAAAGCAAGTCCGCTTCATTGGTCCAAGTTCATGTTTCTTCTGGGACCATTCTGTCGCTTCCAGGTTAACATTGCCAGCTGTCCTGTAACTTATATTGGTGCCACACTTCATCATCTACATTTCAAGATGGGTTGTAACTTTTACCTTTTGGCAAGAAAACATACATTCTCAAGGTCATAATAATGACATTTATATAGTACTTTATGGTTCACAAAGCACTTTCATGTTAGAAGAGCTTCCCTGGAGGCTCAGATGGTAAAGAATCTGCAATGCAGAAGACCTGGGTTCAATCCCTGGGTTGGGTAGATCTGCTGGAGAAGGGAATGGCTACCCACTCCAGTATTCTTACCTGGAGAATTCCGTGGACAGAGGAACCTGGTGGGCTACAGTCCATGGGGTCACAAAGAGTAGGACACTACTGAATGACTAACACTTTCACTTTCACATTAGAAACCCCTATCTTGTACATTTCACCTCTTCAATAAACTAAACTTTTCTTCTAATCAGCCCATGACCATTGCAACCAGTTCAAAGAGGCCATGAATAACTTCCCAGAACAGGATCATCATGGGTTAAAAACAGAATAGTCATTATATTTAATACTTACTGAGGGCCCATGAACCACCAGATTCTTTAGCTTTACTGTTCTTATTTACATTTCAAGAATTTCTTTAAGGTCAATGTTATTAATCCCATTCTACAGATAACAGTTTAGAGACGTGAAGTAGCTCAACCAAGACCACACAGCTTGTCAGTACGGGGTTAGCGATGAAACCCATTCTTGCCGGAGTCCAGAATCAGGCTGTCTAAACACGAGGTCAGACTGCTGTCCTGCCCAAAGAGAGGGGGCCTGGAGGTTGAGAAACTCCTGGAGGAGCAGCAAGGGCAGGAATCTCCAAGGTTAATGAATGTGCATGTTATCACAGAAGACACGGTTAATTAATATGGACTTTATCCCCCTCGGTTTCTGTTCCAACAACCAGGATTTGAGGTACTAAGAACTGAAATTGAAGAAAGCATTGTTTCATGATCTCAATCCTTAAAAAAATCAACTGGAGAACGTGTACAGCTTGGAAAATGTAATCTCTGCTCAAATGGAAGAAGGCATTAGAGTGAAAAATGAAGTTGTTAAGCTGAAGTGATGGGAATTGAAAAAGGTCAAAGGCGGATGGGAGTGGAAATGAACTAGGTCTATCTGTTAGGCTGCTCTTTTGTTCAGAGCAGCTGCTGGTGCTGATTTTAAAATCAAAGGTGAGCCTTGTATTCCATACAGACTACTCCAACCTCACATGTGGAAATAAAATTCCAAGGAGGACACAAAAAATTGCTTTGATAGGTTTGAAGGGATATTAGCCAGTCACCCCAACTATAAAGAAGGAAAAAAGAATGTTTAAGCATCACATGTCTGGCACAGTCTTCAGGACTCTTCCCAGAGATCAGCAGGTCACTGGTGGGAGGAAGAGAAGGATTCCAGAAAAGATCTCCTTCTCAACAAGACCTTGCTATAAACAGTTTATTCTTTGACCTACAGAAGACGATAATTATTCTTTGCTTTTAAAACATGAACTTGAAGGAAAAAAAAAAGAAGTAGAAAGAAAGAAATGTGTGCAAACTAGTTTCAAAAAAATGATCTAGTTTGACTTCTACAACTGTAAAGAGTTCTATCCTAATTGTTCACTAAAGGGAATGCTCATCAATTCACCCTCTCTATCGGAGATAGTCACTGTCTGCTCCATTAAGTTATCATCTCAAAGCAGGAAATTTATCATCATTTATTCTAGGATATTCTAAATTTACCCTGTTGATTACAACTGTGTAAACAATGTCTGCTGTGAGCTGGGATTGGATGATTGAGGGTTGGGGCTGGCACTGGTTTTGAGCTGCCGTTTGCTAAAGAGTCCATGGTTGCTGTATCATTACAGACTCCAGAGATGTCTTACAAGGAGTTCAGTGGTTATGGAGAAAAATGAGGCTCTTCCTCTATGTCATGGTAATGGCCACTTACTCAAATATCTCTCTTTGGAGAGGCAAGTCCAAATGGCGTAAGGTTAAAGACCATTAGAAAGTGGTTTGTGCATGTACAACAACATGGCTTTTCTCATTAAAAAAAAAAAAAAAAAAAAAACCTGTGCTAAATACATTTGTGGAAGCCAGCATTGAAAAGTCCTCTTAAGGAAAATACTTTCCATGACAATATAGAAACTAAATGGTAGTCAGTTTTCTCATGATTGTAGCAGAAGCTGTCCAGATTCTAAGAAAAGACATATTTTTAAATTTGCTATGTTTCAAGTTATTAAAAAAAAAAAAAAGTTTAGGAATTTGAGTTGGATTGAAGATACTGAACATTGACTAAGATTAGTGATCCCTGGATGTTCCTTTCCTACAGACACAACTATTAACTCTTCACTTCATTTCCCTCACTGTTTCTCTTTCTCCAATTCCAACCATTTATTTGTGGTAACCTAGATATCCTTAACCCCTAAGCCCAAGGCATAAAGAACCTGATGCTCATCATTCAATGTTGCTGTTGCTGTTCAGTCACCAAATAGTGTCCAACTCTTTGTGCCCCATGGACTGCAACACACCAAGTCTCCCTGTCCCTCAATATCTCCATGAGTTTGCCCAAGTTCTTATCCATTGAGTCAGTGATACTATTCAACCATCTAATCCTCTGTCATCCCCTTCTCTTCCTGCCCTCAATTTTTCCCAGCATCAGAGTCTTTTCCAGTGAGTCATCTCCACATCATGTGGCCAAAGTTTTGGAGCTTCATCTTCAGCATCAATCCTTCCAATGAGTATTCAGGATTGATTTCTTTTAGGATTGACTGGTTTGATCTCCTTGCTGCCTAGGGGACTCTCAAGGGTCTTCTCCAGCATCACAATTTGAAAGTATCAGTTTTACCTTTAAGTTTTTTCTTTCCCAGCTTTATGAGAAAATAGACATAAAATCTTATTGGAAGACTTTTGTCTCTGCTAGAAAAGTTTCTTGTGTCTCTTGGCTCCCTAACCTTAGGCTTCTCCTAAGAAAATCTCCATTATTTTTTTCCTATAGATCTTTGTGTCAAGCTAAAAGTCTACTATGCTTCACTTCTTTCTAGATGACACTACTAGTAAGTTGGAAGAAAATATCATAAAACAAAGATAGTTTATCCAAGATCTTTCTCAGCTTTGTTTCCTCCTTTCATTCTGGCTTAGCTCAAATCAAATTCAGGCTTCATCCTGCTGTCTCTTCTAATGCCATTTCATTTTTTTTTTTTTTTTTTTGTAGTAACACAGTTACCTCATTGAACTACTTTTCAATTAAATTTATAGTTAGCAAGTATGTCTGAGCAATACTATAACTTTTCTTGGTAATCCATTAAATTTTAAGCATCCTATTTATAGTCCCATTCTTTGGATGTTGTTGTTCAGTCACTCAGTCATGTCCAACTCTTTGTGACCCCATGGACTTCAGCATACCAGGCTCCCGTGTCCTTCACCATCTCCTGGAGTTTGCTCAAACTCAAGTCTATCGAGTCGGTGATGCTATCCAACCATCTCATTATCATCCTCTTCTCCTCCTGGCTTCAATCTTTCCCAGCATCACGGTCTTTTCTAATGAATCGTCTCTTCACATCAGGTAGCCAAAATATTGGACCTTCAGTTTCAGCATTAGTCCTTCCAAGAAATATTCAGAGTTGATTTCCTTTAGGATTGACTGGTTGGATCTCCTTGCAGTCCAAGGGACTCTCAAGAGTCTTCTCCAGTACCACAGTTCAAAAGCATCAGTTCTTTGCTGCTCAGACTTTTTTTATTGTCCAGCTCTCACATTTGTACATGACTACTAGAAAAACCATAGCTTTGACTATATGGACTTTTGTAGGCAAAGTAATGTCTCTGCTTTTCATATTGTCTAGGTTTGTCATTGCTTTTCTTCCATGGAGCAAGCGTCTTTTAATTTCGTGGCTGCAGTCACCATCTTCCATGATTTTGGAACCCAAGAAAATAAAGTCTGTTACAGTTTCCATTGTTTCCCTGCCTATTTGCCATGAAGTGATGGGACCGAATGCCATGATCTTATTTTTTTGAATGTTGAGTTTTAAGCCAGATTTTCACTCTCCTGTTTTACGTTTATCAAGAAGCTCTTAAATTCCTCTTTGCTTTCTGCCATAAGGGTGGTGTCATCTGTTTATCTGAGGCTATTTATCTCTCCCAGCATCTTGATTCCAGCTTGTGCTTCATCCAGCCAAGCATTTGGCATGATGTACTCTGCATATAAGTTAAATAAGCTTAGTGGTGATATACATCCTTGACATACTCCTTTGTCAATTTTGAACCATTCTTTGGATAATGGTCATATAAAGCTATCATTTCTTATGCAGTATCACCTGCTACCATGTTCATTGGACAAAGACTAGCTTATCCAAATGGCAGCTCTGAAAAATGTGGTCCTCTGCCTTAATAAAGGTTACCTGCCTTTGTGGCATCTTCATGAGACACTCTGCCTGACTTGAGAGGACAAGCTAACCCAGGCACACTCCTTCCTGATACCTGGCTATCCCTTTTCTTCCTAATTCTTCCATCTTTTTTCTCTTCAATTTTTCTTACATTACTTCTTCAATCATATCTTCACGGTTACTTCAACCTGATTATTTTCAGTCTCTGCAAGTTTTGGCATGGATAAGAGGTTGATTTTTGTCACACAGCTTTACCTTTAAATGTGCTCTTTCCTGTTTAAATTTCTTCTCCAGTTTTGCTCTTTCAGAAGGGGAAATATAATGTAAAATCTTGTGTGACTATTTCTGTCCCTGCTACATAAGTTACTTGTTTCTCTTAGTTCTTAATTCTTCCTCTTTGAAAGTCCTTCATTTTGCAAGAGTATAAATGTAAGATCTGTGCAGAAAAAGCTTAAAGGACAGTAGTAGAAACCTACAGGGGCCATCTTCAGCAAGGAAGGTGAAGTGACCAAGTCATGAGGGCTTCCTTTTGATGCTAAATTAGGATTGCTCAAATTTTACAAAGCCTAGGATCGAGAACCACTCTACAGCTTCTGCAAGCTTCTTTCTCTCTATTCTCCCCAAGTATCTCTGCCAAAACAAACATATTTCTTGGAGATTTGAAAGAACCTCAGGATCATCTTCTAGTCTTGAAACATTTGTCTTTGAATAAGTTTATCTTCTTCCTTTCTTCTGATCTTAGTTTAGCCCAGTTTCATCTGGTTACAAGAAGATACATGAGTTCTACTTCAGAGGAGAAAGTATAAATCCACGTGCAATAAAGTAAACCCCTGGAAAGAGCTTCATACTTGCCTTCTGCAAAATCAGCAAACGTGGTATTATTGCTTTAGCTAGAGAACAGTCAGGACGAGTGAGGTTAATAGTGAGGGTATCTCCATAACTGTATTTAAGTATACATTAATCCCTTCCTGGATATTTTTCAGAAATTAAGCCAATATTATATTTTTGTGAGCTATACTTGCACTCAACTCATTACATGATCTGGCATTAGGAAGGAGCAAGCAAGAACATTACTTTATTCTTTCTCCAAACTTCCCACTTCCTACCCACTCTTGTCTCACTTATTGCATGAAATTGTTCAGTCATTTTCAGTTATTAAAAAGTCTAGCCGTTCTATTAACAATTTTTTCTCTTTTAAAAGTCAATAGCCTGATTAGTAAATCAAATAAAGTACTTGAGAGAGAAAATATGACTTCCAGAGATATTGGTCTCCCTGTGTTAATAATTTAGAATATAGAAATGTCTATATAACATTTATAAATATTTCTCAATAATTAAACAACTAGTGCAAAACACAAAAGTTTCAAATACTAATCACTGTAAGAAATGAGACCCTACAGTACTACCAGTACCAATATCTTCCATTTTTAACCATCAATTCTGTGGCAATTCTGGTCCACTAAATTATTTATATATTAATTCATTTAATCCTCATTAGGGACCTTACAGAGTCACTATCATCACCATTTTAGAGACAAGGAAGCTGATATTCAGAGGAGATGCCACTAGTACCCAGAGAACACAAAATAAGTCATTATCTCCAGTCCTTAATCAAGTTAAGAAATAGATCAAAACTAGCTAAAGACTATGAGGAGGATAATGATGATGATTTTTCTATGTATTATATAGCATTTGTGTGGATCCTGGTAAATACTGTTAGCAAATGAGCCATTTGGTCCTTCCCACTGCAGGATGAGAAAAAAAAATTTTTGTACAATCTTTAAAAGCATCCAGATATTACATGCTTTGACAGAAGTATGCAAATATAAGATTAAAGATATTTAAAAAAAGAAATATGACCACAAATATTAGAATACTTATCATGCTGAAGAATTTTTTTAGTGGCAGAATTAGATTTCAGTTGTGCAGATTTATTTTTGGCTTATAGAGGCAGAGAGTTTATTTTTTGAATTGGAGTATAATTGCTTTACAATGTTGTGTTATTTTCTGCTATACAACAAAGTGAATCAGCCATATGTATACACATGTTCCTGTTTTTTGGATTTCCTGTATCATCCCACAACAGTCAGAATGGCCATCATCAAAAATTATACAAACACTAAATGAGGGTGTAGAGAAAAGGGAACCCTCTTACACTGTTGGTGGGGCAGAGAGTTTTGTTCTGAAACTGAATCCATTTTCACTGATATAAACATGGGTTTGTTCAATTTGCCAATGGAAATCTTAAAATGAGAGATGTAGTCTTAAATGTCAGCTCTGATCAGGAAGCAAATGGCAGATTCATTGTGATATCCAAAAACAAGGGAGCATCCTCGATGTTTACAAAGACAGTGACATATAACCAAGATATAAAAAAATGGAAACTGCTATAAGAGCCATTCAGGGAACAAATGGGGAAATTTAAATATGAATTTGGGAAAGAAAATGTGAGAAGTATACAGTGTGCTTATAACTGAGGTGACAGATGGTATTATAGTAGTCTCTCCTGGGAGACTTTCCTGCTGAACTCAGGGTCCTGCCTCAAGGATTAATGTCAGACAGCATCCCACAGATACATAAGGGAGGCATCTTTTCTTAAGAGAACAGGGGATATCAAATCAGATCCCTGGTGGTTCCACCAGAAGCGTTCAACCTGTAAACAAGAATCCAGTCAATTTCTCTCTGAAAAGTACCAGCTGATCACACTGCTCAGAAGTAGTGGTGCTGAAACGTGACTTCTAGTTGTCTGCCTCCAGGTATATGAATAACAACCTGGAGAACAGAGCCCCTTAATGACACACAACTCTGGCATAACAAGTCATCGTAGCGATGATGCTAGTGAAACCATTTTCCTTCTGGTTGAAAAAAGAAAATAAAAGTATCACACATCACGGGCAAAAAATGCATTGTAGATTATAAAGTGCAAGAAAAGCTCAAAATTTACGTTAATGTAAGAATATCTTTATGACACATCTAGATAGGAAAGAATTTCTACAGGTACAAAAGATAGAGAAAAGTTGATAATTTTTTAAAGCTTTTATGTTAAAAAGTCTTAAAATCGACTATCCACTGCCTTAAGAAAACCTTTCCTTAAACAACTGCCTACAATTAAGGCTTATTAATTTTCCATAGATATCTCCAATACTGTAAATATCATTCCAGGATAATGTCTGTAAAATTTTTGATGCTTTTGTTTCTGGCACAGTTCTGTGATTTTGTGAAATCAAACACCTGTGCAATGAACCCTAAAATACATTAATAGTATCCATAGATGGGCACTTGCTGGGAAATACTGAAGATTAAAATGGAGAGGCAATTCGTCAATTCGTGCAGATGCGGATGGACTATCATACAGAGTGAACCCATATAATGTAGATTCTAGAAAAATGGTACAGATCCTCTCATCTGCAAAGCAGAAATGCAGACACAGACATAGAGATCAAACATGTAGACACCAACGGTGAAGTGGGGTGGAGGGTGGGGTAAATTGGGAAATTGGGATTTATATACATACACTACCAATACTACGTTATCAGTTCAGTTCAGTCACTCAGTCGTGTCTGACTCTTTGTGACGCCATGGACTGTAGCGCACCAGGCTTCCCTGTCCATCACCAACTCCTGGAGCTTTTTCAAACTCATGTCCACAGAGTCGGTGATGCCATCCAACAATCTCAGCCTCTGTCATCCCGCCTCTCCTCCTGCCTTCAATCTTTCCCAGCATCAGGGTCTTTTCCAATGAGTCAGTTCTTCACATCAGGTGGCCAAAGCACTGGAGTTTCAACTTCAGCATCAGTCCCTCCAGTAAATATTCAGGATTGATTTCCTTTAGGATTGACTGGCTTGATCTCCTTGCAGTCCAGGGGACTCTCAAGAGTCTTTCCCAACACCACAGTTTAAAAGCATCAATTCTTTGGCACTCAGCTGTCTTTATGGTTCAACTCTCACATCCTCACATGACTACTGGAAAAACCATAGCTTTGAGTATATGGAGCTTTGTCAGTAAATTAATGTCTCTGCTTTTTAATATGCTATCTAGGTTCATCATAGCTTTTCATCCAAGGAGCAAGCATCTTTTAATTTCATGGCTGCAGTCACCATCTGCAATGGTTTTGGAGTCCAAGAAAATAAAGTCTGTCACTGTTTCCCCATCTATTTGCCATGAAGTGATGGGACCAGATGCCATGATCTTAGTTTTTTGAATGTTGAGTTTTAAGCCAACTGTTTCACTCTCCTCTTTCATTTCCTTTATTTCCTTCTCCCTTTCATTTCCTCCTCCCATTCTGCCATAAGGGTGGTGTCATCTGCATATCTGAGGTTATTGGTATTTCTCGCAGCAATCTTGATTCCAGCTTTTGCTTCATTCAGCCCAGCATTTCTCATGATGTATTCTGCATATAAGTTAAATAAGCAGGGTGACAATATACAGGGTGATACTCTGTATAAAATAAATAACTAATGAGAAGATACTGTATAATACAGGGAACTCTACTCAGTGCTCTGTGGTGACCTAAATGGGAAAGAAATCCAAAAAGAGGGGATATATGTATATGTAGAGCTGACTCATTTTGCTGTACAGTAGAAACTAACAGAACATTGTAAACACCAGTAAAAATTAATTTAAAAACAGAACAAACAAAAAACTGCAGAAGCAGGGAGGAAAAAAGGAAGATGGTTGGAATAAAAACCTTCAATTACTATTTTTTCCTTCCTTTTTTCCATGCCTGTGCTGTCTCTTCGAGAAACCCAGAATGAGATCACTCCTCACATACGTTCCTACTTACATGTTGGTTTTTGGTGGGTTTATCTGTTCTGAGTAATTAGCTGGGATGCCGGGGGAATATGAGGGATGTCAGACCTGTCAGTCAGAGGGACCATGTGGGAGGTCTGAGAGTACTGCTAGAATGTGGTAGTGCCTTTCTTTTCATATAAAAAAGTTTTTCATCTTCTTTAAAAATTAGTTCTCAAAGTACACTGTTGACCATATGATTTCTGGTCCTGTCTGGATGCTGTTTGCCAGGTCTTACAATAAGGGGCACGTATAGGTCAAGCACTGCATTGACGTACTCACACACACACTATACACACAGATCCCTAGAATTGTACCTCTATCTATATTAATCATTTTGTGTTTTTATGTTTTAAAACTTGTATAGTTCCCTAAGCTTCACAAGTAGGAACTGCATGGCTATTGCCTATCCTGTGAACAGCTTTCAGTGACTTGTTTTTGTTGTTTAGTCACTAAGTCCTGTCTGATTCTTTCATGACCCCATGGACTGTAGCCCACCAGGCTCCTCTGTCCATGGGATTTCCCAGGCAAGAATACTAGAGTGGGTTGCCATTTCCTTCAGAGGATCTTCCTGAGCCAGAGATGGAACCCAAGTCTCCTGCATTGCAGGCAGATTCTTTCCCACTGAGCCACCAGGGAAGCCCACTCAGTGAATTTCTTGCATCAGATTGATCTGGAGGAGGCATTTCAGAGATTGATTTTTATCCTATTATCCTCAATCTGTCTTAACAGTTCTATTTTCCACATTTAGTAGCAAAACCCGGAGTCCCGAGTATCAGGTTGGGGAAAGTTTGGCCAAGTGACTGGGGCAAGGAGGTGACAGCAAGAATCTAGTTCTATTTCAGGTAAGAAAACTAAGTGGACAGTTAAGCCACGGAGAAGAAGGTTAAGGTTATCCAAGAACACACTGTCCTAATTTAGTGCCCGTGACATGCAGGACACTGCTAGAACATTACAGGGTCTCACAAGTGCACATAGATGGATCAGCCCCAGGTATATATTTCAACATGTTCTTTCCTCTTGCACCCATCCCTTCCTCCCCCAAGAGCAAAAGGCTGAAAAGAATTTAGGAACCAATCCCTCCAAACAGAAAAGGGTATACTCTAGTTCTAAAGGTGCTTGATGAAAAAAATTTAAGTTAAAATTACCTTAGAGACTGAAAGTAATGGAAATAATTCACGTATTAAAAGCATTTTGCGTTAAACTTTTAGAAAAAAAAAATGGACTCAAGTAGCTGAATTTAGGGCTTCCCTTGTGGCTCAGTGGTAAAGAACCTGAATGTCAATTCAGGAAAAGCAGATTCAATCCCTGGGTAGCAAGGATCCCCCGGAGAAGGGAATGGCTACCTGTTCCAGTATTCTTGCCTGGGAAATCCCATGGACATTGTATTGTATTGACTACTACAATACAAACAATAGTAAATAATCCATTGAATGCCCAACAATGGCCTTGCTTTTTTAAAATTCTTTTCCATTTTTTGACCAAGAGTCTATTGAATAGATAAATGAGCACAAGACACAAGATTTGGCAGAAAATACTTTTTTGTGGATATGAGAATTGTCAGTATAAAAACTACAAAATTACCTAGCGAAAAGTGAAAGTCACTCAGTCTTATCTGACTCTTTGCAACCCCATGGACTGTCTATGGAATTCTCCAGGCCATGGAGTGGGTAGACTTTCCCTTCTCCAGGGGATCTTCCCAACCCAGGAATCGAACCCAGGTCTCCCATATTGCAGGCAGATTCTTTACCAGCAGAGCCACAAGGGAAGCCGATTACCTAGTAACTCAGGTCAAAACACCCAATGGAAACCTTTTAAAATACTGATGCAAATCTAGAATTTGGGTGGCTTATTTTTTGTTGGGGAAGGAAATAGAGTAGGGTGAGGAAAATAATCTTCAAAATTCCCAATTTACATTTGGTGGCAAAATAATGTGTGCTTTAACACAAATTTTAAAAGAAAGCAATTATTTGAACTCAAAGCATTATTTTCCTCCTTAAATTGTTTTCACTTAAATATTAAGATTTTCCTCTTCTAAGAAGTCAAATGGAGAGCAAGTACAGCTGTATTTTTCTTTGAACATGGGAATGGCTTTTACAGTAGTTATAAGTTTGATTTTATCCAGAGACAGACTCTCCCAAAGGAAGATTTATCAACTAGGTCAGCATCCTGTACAAATATTCTCAAACAGTTGTTGAAACAGTTGTTTATCAACAATATCGAATGACATCTGCTCTGCCCCTGGCAATGAGAGGAGGGTAACTAGAGATGTAAGTCTTATTTCTTTCCCCACATACTTTGCATACTTGGTTCCAGGACTTATTTGTTATGACAATCAACTGGGAAGATAGAGCAAAAACATTGATTACATTGGAAAAGGTGGATAGTTAACAGAAGAAGAAAATAGAACAACTAGATTAGCTAGGGAAATGAGAGAAAGACAAAAATAGTATGAGTCGTCAGGCTGGGAATATTTGCAGTCAAAGAAGAGCAAGGATACAGAGGAGGTCCCATATTCACAGGAAGCTGAGAGTGGAAAAAGGAATTTAAAATATGTTGCTGGGACTTCCTTGGCAGTCCAGTACTTTCAATGTAGGGAGTGAAGATTCAGTCCCTGGTTGAGGAACTAAGATCCCATGTGCCCCTTGGCAAAAAATAAATAAATAAAAGATCACCATAGATCACTCATACTTAAAAAAAAAGAAGAAGAATCTTATTTTAAAAATTAAAAATAAAATGCATTGCTGTTTTGTACATGTAGCCTACTTTGGCAATATCTTGAGATGCTTTGCTTTTAACTTATTTATCTGTCTCCCAGACTCTGATTTCTGTGGCTGAGACAACCTGCAGACATGACCGGGCAAGCCATCCATCAACCTTGATCTGTCTTCATCCAGATTCTGTGCCCATCACCATTCTACTCTACCCCCAAGTTTCTAAGACAATGAACTAGTAGTGGTGAAATGTTTGACTAATAAAGATGGGGAGTCAGGGCCGTGTGCTGGGGTGGTTACCCAGTCAGGATAGAGAACCAAGACATGAGGAAGCAAAGGGAACAGGCGGCATGTGAATGACACAAGACCTAACCCATCATCTAAACACTGGTCCAGCTGACGTCCATGAGACCACTCGTGTTCCTATCATTCTCCCATTTTCCATCCAAATATAGGAGGTAGGTCTGATTCACGTATGGGCAAACATCCTGACTTACTTCTCAGACCCTAAATCATTCTTTTTCTTACAACCTCAGCTGCCCCAACTCCAACCAACTTTGTATTTAACAGGTTCTGAGATTATTTCTGCTAAGCAGCAACCAGCTGACCACAGAGGTGCCTTCATCCATAGAACAACTTCCCACTTGCACAAATGTGTTTGTTCACCTGCAGATTCATAACACTTGCTGACATCTAGACACGTCTGGGGCGTCCAGTGGCATTTGTACAGTGTGCCTTCATAAAACACAAAAACCCATGATAAGCTCCACAGTTGGCTGAAGAGTCATTAGGACCATAAGATGTCGTATCCCAAGAAACTCTGTAGCAAACTTAAATGTTTGCCTTAAGGCAAGTTAACTCAAAAGAAAATCTGGATGAAAAAATACTCAGTAGATCACAACCTTACAACATTGCCCAATTCTGAGCATTTGAGTCCTCAATATTCCATCCCTGCTTTCACCCTTCTCCACTTCATGCACACCAAGGTTGATTAAATACATTTTTATGTGTATGTGAATAAGATTTTTGCAAGATGTTTATGAATTCGAAGACTTTTCTGGGGACTAAAAGCCCCGGCTGAGACACTCCACTTGCAGGGTTCATAAATCAAATAGCTGAACCTTTCTTACCTCTGGCAGATGCAGCTACAAATATTCTCAGTCAGCACAATAGTGAAAACGAGGAAGCGACATTAAAATACTCACATCCAAGTTTTAAATTCCCTCACTAAAGCTATCGTGCAAAGGAGTGAAATATATTTAAAAACTACCATTTTAGCCTCTCCCATTCTAATTTCCCTCTTATATAAGATAATTTGAAGCCATAATGGTCTTGATAAACAATCAAGGAGAAAGTAGCTTCTTAACAAGATTTTTTTCTTTTTTGCACATTTTAGGATTAAGGTGAAAATTTTATTTTTTCATAATCTCTTAACTAAATCTATATAGATGAGATGTCATGTAAGTTATTTTAATCATATGACTATTGGTTTGGTTTTTAAAAAATACTATTTTAGGCATTTATCAGCAAGGCTTTCAGTGTATTAGTCTGCAAAGTATCACTGAAATTATGTTTTCTTTTTCTGATGACTAACACTTTGATCTCATAACGCTATTTCTTTTCACTGTACTGATTAGAGTTTTAAATTGATTTCATAAACTTGATATCCACTTTTAACATTACTGAAAATCTATCTCCCATATACTAAATAACTACCATTAGCAATATAATTGGAGAAGGCAGTGGCACCGCACTCCAGTACTCTGGCCTGGAAAATCCCATGGATGGAGTAGCCTGGTGGGCTGCAGTCCATGGGGTCGCTAGAAGTCGGACATGACTGAGCGACTTCCCTTTCACTTTTCACTTTCATGCACTGGAGAAGGAAATGGCAACCCACTCCAGTGTTCTTGCCTGGAGAGTCCAGGGACCGGGAAGCCTGGTGGGCTGCCATCTGTGGGGTCGCACAGAGTCAGACACGACTGAAGTGACTTAGCAGCAATATAATGTGACATATATATGTGTTAGCATAATACTTATAATGTGTTAGTATTATATGTAATACAACATGTATATATTCATATGCATTTATTGTATAATATATATGATTCCTTTAGCTCAAATATTCTGTTTTTTTCTGTTTTTGTCATTGGGTTGTTTTTTAAACTCTTGATGGCTTTTTCTGTTTTTGTCATTTTTAGTAGTAAGTTTATGGACAAGTTTTACAACCAAACAGGGTTTATGCTTTGATGGCATCATGTCTAGCCATTAAACAAAACAACTGTAGCAATTCACAGATTAACCACAATAAACAGAAACATGCATCTTTTTGAAGAACAATAAATATGACTAATTTTTTTTAGCTTTTTACTCATGATATTACCCATTTAGATCATTCTGAAAGCATCATTTTATTTCATCTATTGAAAAAAGTATCTTCTGATTCTTATTTTAATATATTTATAAAGAAAATACTTTTCAGTGTTTGGAGCAATTTTCAAATGGATGATAAAATGAAATCAAAGAAAGAATAATATTTCAAGCCTAACATTTTCTATGGATCAAAACTGGCTTTGAACTTCAAGTTAAAGGGAAATATGTCAAGAAAAGGTTATTTTTAACAATTATTTTCAGTGTTTTTCTATTGTTCTGTGTGTGTGTGTGTGTGTGTGATCTAGTTTCATAGTTTTCTTTTATTCTGCTTTTCAAAGAGCAAAAGATGATCTGATCCATAAATAAAGAATAGATATGGAACAGGTATAAAATGCAGCCACAAAGTGAAGAGTGAAAAAAATATGACTCCAGTGAACAAGGTGTCATTTTATCTGATGTAGAAAAATTCACCTGGTTATCCTTCTTAAGTAAACTCAATTGATTGCGTTTTTCAATCATTTCAGGCCTAAATTTGAACTAATTGAGAATAGACTCCAATCCTGTTGAATCTTCCTGAGACTCGTGATAAACGCTATGGGGGCTCCTCTCCTTCAGTGATGCACAGGAGTGACCCTCTACCTCTCAGGTGTCAGACACCATCGTCCTCTGCTGACATCTTCTGTCATCTGTTCCATCAGCACTACCCCCCCACCCCACCCCCAAAACCCCAGAATTTCCACCAGCCACAGTGTAACTATGACTCATCCAGTACCAGCCACAGAGTCACTCTTCATCCTTTGCTAGCTTGTCCTTCATCTGCAGAAAAATCCTCAGGGGTCCCCAACTCCCTTTTCCCCCACTTATTCTCCTCCCCCTTCTCCTACACCCTAATCTGAGGCATGCACAGGCCCCTAGGATATCTGAGCTCTGGAAAGATAAGCGGCAACCCCCGCCTCTCACATGGAAGTCACCTTGCTACAGCCATGCCAGGACATTCTCAATGAGACCCTCTGTCTCCTGTTTGTCTGGGGAGTGAGGGACCAGACCTCTGCTCTCAAGTCCTTACACCTCATAGGTGCTTCTATTGTCTTCTGCCCTGCACTCACTGCCCTGGAACAAGGGTGGGCAGGGCGGGGGTCCTGTGCTACACCCAGCCAGCTAAGCCCTTCTCTGACCTTGCCTCCACACCCACCCCACGCTGTCCAAGGGCAGAGAAACCTGCTCAGATTTAACTTCAGGTTCAAAGCTTTGATGTTTCATGCCCAAACCTAAATTTCCAAATGTTCACAAAGTGTATCTTGGGTTTCAAGACTGTCTTCCAAAACTCCCAAAGGTGGTGAAGAAGCGAATCTTTTTTCACTTGGAGGAAAGGCGAGGGGAAGTCATAAGTCCAGTAAGTGTAAGGGAAAAAAATCTCATCATTAGTATCTCAGGTTCATTATTCTGCTACAACTGTTTTCCATGATGAACAATGTAAAGAGAAACTTGAGGACAATTGTAATGAGTATATTTAAAGCATTGAAAGATGTGAAATTTCTCTTCAATCAAAATGTCTCTTTGATTTTAATTTCCTAACTGTGACTTAACATTATGGCAGATCAGGTTTTACATCTTTCTATGAATATATTTTTAGTGCTTTAATCAGAAAGGAATAACAGTATTTCAGAATGTCTAAGGTAATTAAAAATAATCAAGACAAATTTATTCCCACAGAAAAGCATTACTACTAAAAACCCCTAAAAAAAACCCCCAAATTTACATCATATAATAAACATTCACCTCAGAATAGAACATACAGATGTATTTCGATTATATACAGTGTTTTTTTATTTCCCTCATTTTATTATAATTCCAATGATGTGTCTGCAAATGCACAATGATCTATTAATTAAAAGTTAATTAATTGAAAAACCCAGCCAAACTAAATGTAAGCTGATATCAACTCTTTTAGATTAACATTAGTTCAATGAAACCTCAAATATGCATTTTTGCTTTAACACAGAACCTACATTCTCTTTAGTAAGTGAATAGAATAAGATTTTAGACATGTGTTATATCATTTTCCAAGTGCTGTCTTACCTAGTAATCTCATCTTCAGAGCCTGCTTCTTGCCTCTTTCATTGTGACACTGTTTACATTTTTAAAATGGGATGATGATGCAGACAGAAAAAGGGAAAGGGAAAGAAATAAATTAGAAAAAAAAGGTACTTTTATACAATGGTTATCAAAACTAATAATTTCTTTAAATCATTTATTATAACCGTCATTTTAAAGTTCATCCCTCCCTTCTTCTACACCTGCCCACAGGTTTGCATCCTCATCTTTGAAAGAAAGGGTAAAAGAGAAGGTCTAGGATTTCAAAAAGGACATTCTAAACAGCTGAAAAACCTCAAACCAAAGAAAAATGTTGCTATCAGTGTTTGTCAAATACTAGAACATTAAAACGCTTACCAAAAATGTGATTGCTTACTTGTAGGGTATGTTCAGCATCTCAGTGCTAAGAAATCTTCCAGAGTAGACATAACTTACCATCCAAAGAGGAAACTTCCAGGATGAGTCTGGCCTAATTCTCCATCCTAAAGGAGGTCAGTCCTGGGTATTCATTGGAAGGACTGATGCTGAAGCTGAAACTCCAATACTTTGGCCACCTGATGCAAAGAGCTGACTCATTTGAAAAGACCCTGATGTTGGGAAAGATTGAAGGCAGGAGGAGAAGGGGACGACAGAGGATGAGATGGCTGGATGGCATCACTGACTAGATGGACATGAGTTTGAGTGAACTCCGGGAGTAGGTGATGGACAGGGAGGCCTGGCGTGCTGCGATTCATGGGGTCGCAAAGAGTCAAACATGACTGAGCGACTGAACTGAATTGAACTGAAAGATAGATAAAGACTGATCCTGTAATTAAACACTTCCCCAAGTGTTTTTAAATTCCCCAATTTAGTTGCTATTTTTGTTATGGATTATTGATCCTTTTATAATATTTTGGAGGTAACAGCAAAGACAAGGTTGATTTTTCTGTTCTTTAACGTACATTAACCATGACCTCTCTCCTATATCCAGGCAATGAATACAAATATGTGTTTACTAAAGTGGTGATAAATTCTGTAGGAGAATATAAAAATGTACTGCTGCTGCTGCTGCCAAGTCGCTTCAGTCATGTCCGACTCTGTGCGACCCCATGGACTGCAGCCTACCAGGCTTCTCCGTCCATGGGATTCTCCAGGCAAGAACACTGGAGTGGGTTGCCATTTCCTTCTCCATAAAAAATGTACAGCCATCAGAAAACATAGAAAATAAAATATGGAGGCCATTTTAAGAGAAAAGCTGAAAAAACTGCAGCAGAGACAAAGTTTTATCTGAGTTCAAAATAAGGAACACATACTTTTGGCCTGAAGAGTATCAAGAGGATTTTATTTTTCTTTTAATTTTTTAAAATTAATTAATTTATTTTAATTGGAGGCTAATTACAATATTGTAGTAGTTTTGCCATACATTGACATGAATCAGCCACGAGTATACATGTGCTCCCCATCCTGAACCCCCTCCTAGCTCCCTCCCCATCTCATCCCTCAGGGTCATCCCAGTGCACCAGCCCTGAGCACCCTGCTTCATGCATCAAACCCAGACTGGTGATCTGTTTCACATATGATACTATACATGTTTCAATGCTATTTTCCCAAACCATCCCACCCTCGCCCTCTCCCACAGAGTCCAAAAGACTGTTCTTTACATCTGTGTCTCTTTTGCTGTCTCGCATACAGGGTCATCGTTACCATCATTCTATACTGTATTGGTGTTTTCCCTTCTGACTTACTTCATTCTGTATAATAGGCTCCAGTTTCATCCACCTCATTAGAACTGATTCAAGTGCATTCTTTTTGATGGCTGAGTAATATTCCATCATGTATATGTACCACAGCTTTCTTATCCATTCCTCTGCTGATGGACATCTAGGTTGCTTCCATGTCCTGGCTATTGTAAACAGTGCTGCAATGAACATTGGGGTACACGTGTTTCTTTCAATTCTGGTTTCCTTGGTGTCTATGCCCAGCAGTGGAATTGCTGGGTCGTATGGCAGTTCTATTTCCAGTTTTTTAAGGAATCTCCACACTGTTCTCCATAGTGGCTGTACTAGTTTGCATTCCCACCAACAGTGTAAGAGTGTTCCCTTTTCTCCACACCCTTTCCAGCATTTATTGTATGTAGACTTTTTGATAGCAGTGATTCTGACCGGTGTGAGATGGTACCTCATTATAGTTTTGATTTGCATTTCTCTGATAATGAGTGACGTTGAGCATCTTTTCATGTGTTTGTTAGCCATCTGTATGTCTTCTCTGGAGAAATGTCTGTTTAATTCTTTGGCCCATTTTTTGATTGGGTAGTTTATTTTTCTGGAATTGAGCTGCAGGAGCTGCTTGTATATTTTTGAGATTAATTCTTTGTCAGTTGCTTCATTTGCTGTTATGTTCTCCCATTTTGAAAGCTGTCTTTTCACCTTGCTTATAGTTCCTTCATTTTGCAAAAGCTTTTAAGTTTAATTAGGTCCCGTTTGTTTATTTTTGCTTTTATTTCCATTACTCTGGGAGGTGGATCATAGAGGACCCTGCTGTGATTTATGTCAGAGGGTGATTTGCCTATGTTGTCCTCTAGGAGTTTTATAGTTTCTGGTCTTACATTTAGATCTTTGATCCATTTTGAGTTTATTTTTGTGTATGGTGTTAGAAAGTGTTCTAGTTTCATTCTTTTACAGGTGGTTGACCAGTTTTCTCAGTACCACTTGTTAAAGAGATTGTCTTTCCTCCATTGTATATTCTTGCCTCCTTTGTCAAAGATAAGGTGTCCATGCTGCTTCTGCTAAGTCATTTTAGTTGTGTCCGACTCTGTGTGACCACATAGACGGCAGCCCACCAGGCTCCCCTGTCCCTGGGATTCTCCAGGCAAGAACACTGGAGTGGGTTGCCATTTCCTTCTCCAAGGTGTCCATAGGTGCATGGATTTATCTCTGGGCTTTCTATTTTGTTCCATTGATCTATATTTCTGTCTTTGTGCCAGTACCATACTGTCTTAATGACTGAAGCTTTGTCGTAGATCCTGAAGTCAGGCAGATTGATTCCTCCAGTTCCATCCTTCTTCCTCAAGATTGCTTTCGCTATTCGAGGTTTTTTGTATTTCCATACAAATTGTGAAATTTTTGTTCTAGCTCTGTGAAGAATATCGTTGGTAGCTTGATAGGGATTGCATTGAATCTATAGATTGTGTTGGGTAGTATACTCATTTTCACTATATTGATTCTTCCAATCCATGAACATGGTATATTTCTCCATCTATTTGTGTCATCTTTGATTTCTTTCACCAGTGTTTTATAGTTTTCTATATATAGGCCTTTTGTTTCTTTGGGTAAATTTATTCCTAAATATTTTATTCTTTTCATTGCAATGGTGAATAGAATTGTTTCCTTAATTTCTCTTTCTGTTTTCTCATTGTTAGGAATGCAAGGGATTTCTGTGTGTTGATTTTATATCCTGCAACTTTACTATATTCATTGATTAGCTCTAGTAATTTTCTGGTGGAATGTTTAAGGCTTTCTATGTAGAGTATCATGTCATCTGCAAACAGTGAGAGTTTTACTTCTTTTCCAATCTGGATTCCTTTTATTTCTTTTTCTTCTCTGATTGCTGTGGCCAAAACTTCCAAAACTATGTTGAACAATAGTGATGAGAGTGGGCACCCTTGTCTTGTTCTTGACTTTAGGGGAAATGCTTTCTATTTTTCACCATTGAGGGTAATGTTTGGTGTGGGTTTATCAAATGTGGCTTTTATTATGTTGAGGTATGTTCCTTTTATGCCTGATTTCTGGAGGGTTTTTATCATAAATGGATGTTGAATTTCGTCAAAGGCTTTCTCTGCATCTATTGAGATAATCATATGGTTTTTATCTTTCAATTTGTTAATGTGGTATATCACATTGTTTGCTTTGCAGATATTAAAGAATCCTTGCATCCCTGGGATAAAGCCCACTTGGTCATGATGTATGAGCTTTTAAATATGTTGTTGGACTCTGTTTGCTAGAATTATATTCAGGATTTTTACATCTATGTTCATCAGTGATAGCAGGTGCCAGTTCATGGGACCTCCAAAATGGGTCAGGACTGTGATCAAATGGAGCAAAGCAGGTCCTTTCCAGTAAAAAGAACTGAAAAGGAAGGAGAGCAAATGTGATGTGGTTAATCCAGAAAACACCAAAGGCCCCAAATCACAAAATCTTCCAATGCTGACACATTCTTCAAGTACTATGGCAAGGGAGATTCTTTTTAAAATGAAAATTAAATACCTGAGCATCCTGTATCAATTGTTTAAATAAAAGCCAATAACACACAAATCTTCTCTAAATTTCTGACTTCACCACCAAGCACGAGAAGTCACATATGTCCATTTTAATATGAACACAGTAAAATGAACAAGGGTCAGTAGACAATTATAATAAAAATCCTGCCATTTATCTGTCTTTTATCTGCTTTAAGTACTATGACAAGGGAGATCCTTTTTAAAATGAAAATTATTTTTTTAAATTTTATTTTATTTTTAAACTTTACGTAATTGTAAAATGAAAATTAAATACCTGAGCATCCTGTATCAATTGTTTAAATAAAAGCCAATAACACACAAATCTATTCTAAGTTTCTGACTTCACCACCAAGCACAAGAAGTCACATAGGTACATTTGAATATGAACACAGTAAAATGAACGAGGGTCAGTAGACAATTGTAACAAAAATCCTGCCATTTATCTTCTGAGGGACTGCATGTCAGTTACTAGACTCTCTGAGTCTCACCTAGAGGCAGGAGATAATAAAACTTCCCTCAGGGGTTTCCCTGGCGGTCCAGTGAATAAGACTTCATCTTTCCAATGCAGGGAACATGGCTTCCTTGCCCTAGTAAGGGGACCAAGATCCCATATGCCACACAATGTGGCAAAAAATAAAAATAAACCTGCTCCAACTTTATCCTGTGCTTGTTCACTTCAGTTCAGTCGCTCAGTCATATTCAACTCTTTGCAGTCATGTGTACTGCAGCACACCAGGATTCCCTGTCCATCATCAACTCTTGGAGCCTGCTCAAACTCATATCCATAGAGTCGGTGATGTCACTTAACCATCTCAGCCTCTGTAATCCCCTTCTCCTCCCACCTTCAATCTTGCCCAGCATCAGGGTCTTTTCCAATGAGTCAGGTCTTCACATCAGGTGGCCAAAGTATTGGAGCTTCAGCTTCAGCATCAGTCCTTCCAATGAATATTCAGGAATGACTTCCTTTAGGATTGACTGGTTTGATCTCCTTGCAGTCCAAGGGACTCTCAAGAGTCTTCTCCAACACCACAGTTCAAAAGCATCAATTCTTCAGTGCTCAACCTTCTTTTGGTCCAACTCTCTTATCCATATGTGACTACTGGAAAAACCATGGCTTTGACTATACAGACTTTTGTTGGCAAAATAATGTCTCTGCTTTTTAATATGCTGTTTAGGTTGGTCATAGCTTTTCTTCCAAGTAGCAAGCATCTTTTAATTTCATGGCTGCAGTCACCATCTGCAGTGATTTTACAGCCCAAGAAAATAAATTCTCCCACTGTTTCCATTGTTTCTCCATCTATTTGCCATGAAGTGATGGGACCAGATGCCATGATCTTAGTTTTTTGAATGGTGAGTTTTAAGCCAACTTTTTCAATCTTCTCTTTCACTTTCATCAAGAGGCTCTTTAGTTCTTCTTTGCTTTCTCCCATTAGGGTAGTGTCATCTGCATGTCTGAGGTTATTGATATCTCTCCCAGCAATGTTGATTCCAGCTTGCACTTCATCCAGCCTGGCACTTCTCATGATGTATTCTTCATATAAGTTTAATAAGCAAGGTGACAATATACAGATTGACATACTCCTCTACCAATTTGGAACCAGTCTGTTGTTCCATATATGGCTCTAACTGTTGCTTCTTGACCTGCATACAGATTTCTCACGAGGCAGTTAAGGTGGTCTGGTATTTCCATCTCTTTATGAATTCTCTGTAGTTTGTTGTGATCCACACAGTCAACAGCTTTAGCATAGTCAGTGAAGCAGAAGTGGATATTTTTCTGGAACTCCCTTGCTTTTTCTATGACTCAACAGATGTTGGCCATTTGATATTTGGTTCCTCTGCCTTTTCTAAACCCAGCCTGAACATCTGGAAGTTCTTGATTCACATACTATTGAAGCCTAGCTTGGAGAATTTTGAGTATTACTTTGCTAACCTGTGAGATGAGTACAATTGTGTGTAGTTTGAACATTCTTTGGCACAGGCTTTCTTTGGAATTGGAATGAAAACTGACCTTTGCAAATCCTGTGTTCACTGCTGAGTTTTCCAAGTTTGCTGGCATGTTGAGTGCAGCATTTTAACAGTATCACCTTTGAGGATTTGAAATAGCTCAGCTGGAAGTCCATCACCTCCACTAGCTTTGTTCTTAGTGATTCTTCCTAAGGCCCACTTGACCTTGCACTCCAAGATGTGTGCCTCTAGGTGAGTGGTCACACCACTGTGGTTATCTGGGTCATTAAGATCTTTTTTGTATAGTTCTTCTGTGTATTCTTGCCACCTCTTCTTAATATCTTCTGCTTCTATTAAGTCCATTTCTATCCTTTATTGTGTCCATCTTTGCATGAAATGTTCCCTTGGTATCTCTAATTTTCTTGAAGAGATCTCTAGTCTTTCCCATTCTGTTGTTTTCCTCTGTTTCTTTGCACTGATCACTGAAGAAGGCTTTCTTATCTCTCCTTGCTATTCTTTGGAAATCTGCATTCAGATGGATATATCTTTCCTTTTTTCCTTTGCCTTTTGCTTCTCTTCTTTTCTCAGCTATTTTGAAGGCATCCTCAGACAACCATTTTGCCTTTTTGCATTTCTTTTTCTTGGGGATGGTCTTGATCACTGCCTCCTGTACAATGTCATGAACCTCCATCCATAGTTCTTCAGGCACTCTATCATATCTAGTCCCTTGAATCTATTTGTCACTTCCACTGTGTAATCATAAGGGATATGATTTAGGTCTTACCTGAATGGTCTAGTGGTTTTCCCTATTTTCTAGTGGTCTAGTGGTTTTGAGGTCATTGTTGGTTGTTGAGGACACTAAAGAAAATGGAATTCAAAGGGAAATAAACCCTTTGAAAAATTTATTATTTGGTAGCACAGTTATATGAGAAAGGTGATCCTTGCATGCTTCAGTTTTCACAGACACAAACACGCACACACAGAAATGATTGACTCTTTTCTTTTGCTCTTCCTTTTTTGAGAACAGACAAGCAGTGAATATGTGTCTGGATGTGCAAGGGTCTTCCTGCGACTACAAGAAGCCTCCCAGAACATGTCTTCCATTACGATGGAGCTCTGTCCTGCTTCCAGGAAACCTCTGAAGGTCCATCATGAAAATCATCCAGGGATCAGAGATGGCCTTTTCATTAAATTTGTGATGCCCACTAAATACTGAACAAAATTCCTCAAACCAGAAAATACCTTAGTTTCTGTCAGATTTTACCTAAAACCTCCTACAACCCCTAGTTTCTGTCAGATATTACCTTGGAACCCTCTAGTTTCTGTCAGAGTTTACATCAGGTCATCCTAGGCAGACCACCCTCTTTCTGTCACATTTTACCTAAAATGGCCTAGGTCTATTAGATTTTACCTCAGAAGATCCTAGTTTCTGTCATATTTTACCTCAGAATCCACAAATTTCTGTGAGATTTTACCTCAGAATGTCCTAGTTTCTGTCAGATTGTACCTCAGAACCCATTCCTTATTTCAGATTTTACCTCAGAACTCTCTAGTTTCTATCTAATTTTACTTCAGAATCCCCTAAATTGTCAGTTTTTGCCTCAGAAATCCCTAGTTTCTGTCAGATATTACCTCAGAAAGCCTTAGTTTCTGTCAGATTTTACCTTAGAATCCTCTGGTTTCTGTCAGATCTTATCTCAGAATCCTGGGTTTCTCTCGGATTTTACTTCAGAATCTCCCAATTTCTGTCAGATTTTACCTCAGAATATCCTAGTTCTCTCAGATTTTGCCTCAGAAACCCCAGATTTCTGTCAAATTTTACCTCATTGCCTCTTAGGTTCTGTCAGAATTTGCCTCAGAACCCTCTGAGTTCTATCAGATTTTAACCCCATACCATCTAGGTTCTGTCAGATTTCATCTCAAAATGTACTAGATTTTGTCAGAATTTACATCAGGACTCCCTAGTTTCTATCACATTTTACCTCACAATGCTAAAATTTCTGTCAGTTTTTACCTCAGAAACCTTGTTTCTGTCAGATTTTACCTCAGAACGCCCTTCTTTCTGTAAGATTGTACCTCAGAACCCCGTAGTTCCTGTCTGATTTTATCTCAGAATCCTTTAGATTCTGTTAGATTTACCTCAGAAACCCTTAGATTCTGTAAGATTTTTACCTCAGAACCCCCTATTTCCATCAGTTTTTGCCTCAGAAACCGCTATGTTCTATCAGATTTTACTGCAAAGCCATCTAGTTTCTGCCAGATTTTAACTCAGAATGCCATTCTTTCTGTCAGATTTTATCTCAGAACCCTCAAGTTTCTGTCAGATTTTTCCTCAGAGAGTCCTAGGTACTGTCAAATTTTACCTCAGAACCCTCTTGATACTGTCAGATTTTACCTCAGAACCTTCAAGTTTCTGTCAGAGTTTACCTCAGGAACCCTAGTTTCCATCAGATTTTACCTCAAAATGCTCTAGTTTTGTCAGATTTTACTGCAGAACCCTCTAGTTTCTATAAAATGTTACCTCAGAATATCCTATGTTCTGTCAGAAATTGCCTCAGAACATCCTAAGCTCTGTCAGATTTTTCCTCAGAACCCCCTTATTTCTGTCAGATTTCAGAACCCTCTGGTTTCTGTCAGATTTTACCTCAGAACCTTCTAGATTCTGTCATATTTTACCTCAGAGACCCCTAGTTTGTCATATTTATCTCAGAACTCTCTAGTTTCTGTCACATTTTACCTCAGAACCCTTAAGTTTCTGTCAGATTTTTCCTCAGTATGTCCTAGGTTCTGTTAGATTTTACTTCACAGCATCCCAGTTTCTGTCAGATATTACTTCAGAATTCCTCAATTTCTGTCAGACTTTACCTCAGAACATCCTAGCTCTCTCAGATTTTACCTCAACCTTCTAGGTTCTGTCAGATTTTACCTCAGAATTTACTAGTTTCTGTCAGAATTTACTTCAAGACCCCCTAGTTCCTGTCACATTTTATCTCCCAATGCTCAAGTTTCTGTCAGATTTTTGCCTCAGAACTCCATGGTTCCTGTCAGATTTTACATCAGATCCCTCTAGTTTCTGCCAGATTTTACTCACATCTTTCTAGTTTCTGTCAGACTTGACCTCAGAATCCTGTTTATGTCAAATTTTACCTCAGATCCCCCTAGTTTCTTTCAGATTTTTATCTCACAACCCCCTAGTTTCATTTCATAACATCTATTAAGGAATGATGAATTCAAGTTTGATGTGTGCTTTGTGACATGAGAGGTGGCACATGTGGAATACTTTTTTACTCTTCATCACATTTTAAAAAATATTTTTAGGGAATTCCCTGGTTTCCAGTGCTTAGGACTCAACTCTTTCACTGTTTGGACCCAGGTTTGATCCCTGATCAGGGAAATGTAATCCCACATGTGACGTGCTGCAAGCCAAATAAAGTGAAAGTAAAGTGAAACTGAAGTTGCATCCTACTCTTTGCGACTCTGTGGACTGTAGCCCACCAGGCTTCTCTATCCATAGAGTTTTCCAGGCAAGAATACTGGAGTGGGTTGCCATTTCCTTCTCCAGTGGCTCTTACCCACCCAGGGATCGAGTCCAAATCTCCTGCACTGCAGGCAGAGGCTTTACCCTCTGAGCCACCATGGAAGCCCTGGGTCCTGGAGAAACTCTGAATGACCCAGCCCACAAGGGACTATCATAAAGATCTATTCTGCAAACCCCCAACAAGTCTCAGGCCACCATGACCTCTACAGTGAGCCTTTGTTGGGTATCCTATTTAGCCCTGGTGGCTCAAACAGTAAAGAATCCGCCTGCAATGCAGGAGACCTGGGTTCGATCCTTGGGTTGGGAAGATCCCCTGGATGGAGGAGGGCATGGCAACCCACCCCAGTATCCTTGCCTGGAGAATCACATGGACAGAGGAGCCTGTGGGCTACAGTCTATGGGGTCACAAACAGTTAGACACGACTGACAAACACACAACACACAACTTTTTATAAATATAGAGCAAAGTGTTCAAGCTGGTTTTAGAAAAGGCAGAGGAACCAGAGATCAAATTGCCAACATCTGCTGGATCATGGAAAAAGCAAGAGAGTTCCAAAAAAACATCTATTTCTGCTTTATTGACTATGCCAAAGCCTTTGACTGTGTGGATCACAATAAACTGGAAAATTCTGAAAGAGATGGGAATACCAGACCACCTGACCTGCCTCTTGAGAAACCTGTATGCAGGTCAGGAAGGAACAGTTAGAACTGGACATGGAACAACAGACTGGTTCCAAATAGGAAAAGGAGTACGTCAAGGCTGTATGTATATTGTCACCTTGCTTATTTAACTTACATGCAGAGTATATCATGAGAAACGCTGGGCTGGAAGAAGCACAAGCTGGAATCAAGATTGCCGGAAGAAATATCAATAACCTCAGATATGCAGATGACACCACCCTTTGGCAGAAAGTGAAGAGGAACTAAAAAGCCTTTTGATGAAAGTGAAAGTGGAGAGTGAAAAAGTTGGCTTAAAGCTCAATATTCAGAAAATGAAGATCATGGCATCTGGTCCCATCACCTCATGGGAAATAGATGGGGAAACAGTGAAAACAGTCAGACTTTATTTTTGGGGGCTCCAAAATCACTGCAGATGGTTACTGCAGCCATGAAAATAAAAGATGCTTACTCCTTGGAAGGAAAGTTATGACCAACCTAGATAGCATATCAAAAGCAGAAACATTACTTTGCCAACAAAGGTCCGTCTAGTCAAGGCTATGGTTTTTCCAGTGGTCGTGTATGGATGTGAGAGTTGGACTGTGAAGAAGGCTGAGCGCCAAAGAATTGATGCTTTTGAACTGTGATGTTGGAGAAGACTCTTGAGAGTCCCTTGGACTGCAGGGAGATCCAACCAGTCCATTCTGAAGAAGATCAGCCCTGGGATTTCTTTGGAAAGAATGATGCTAAAGCTGAAACTCCAGTACTTTGGCCACCTCATGCCAAGACTGACTCACTGGAAAAGACTCTGATGCTGGGAGGGATTGGGGGCAGGAGGAGAAGGGGACGACAGAGGATGAAATGGCTGGATGGCATCACTGACTCGATGGACGTGAGTCTGAGTGAACTCCGGGAGTTGGTGATGGACAGGGAGGCCTGGCGTGCTGTGATTCATGGGGTTGCAAAGAGTCGGACATGACTGAGTGACTGAACTGAACTGAATATATATATTTCGATCATTTTTTAGAGTAAAAGGATATATATATTTAAATCATCATTTTTAGAATAAAAAGAAATATATATATTAAATCATCTTTTTTAAAATAAAAAGCAAAACATAAAAATCTCATGTCATAGGCCTGATAATAAAAATAAAATAATCTGATCATGAGAGTAAATGTGCATAAAAAGGCTACATGCTACTCTTTATAAAACTAATGGCACACACACACACAAAAAGAAATAAAATACAGAACAACAGCAACAGAAAACTAATGGCATCAAGATTTGTCATTAAAGAATTTCTTCTTGTATGTTTATGGATACTAACAAAGAAAGTGTTCTATGTACTCACTGTCTATGATCTATTTTATTTTGTGTCCATGCTTTAATTGTATGAATTTTTGAGAAAAAAAATCATTTGGATGCATCTATTCTGGATTTCACTGCTGAATCATGCAGTACCAGAGATGTTAATCTTCTTCCTCCAAACAACCATTTTCTTTTGCATCTCTAAATGACACCGTTTCAGGCAAGCTCTCCATCAGCTGTACAGCTGTGACACAAGACGATGTGCAGTGTGATCTGCTCTGCCACATCTGCTTGCTGTCTCACATATTTAACAAAGCTTTCATCTCTGAAGTGCAAAGATAATTATTTCCAGAAGTCCCTGAAAAAAGCAGGACCATTGGAGGACATGGGCATTAGAGATTTGCTTGACTTTCAGACCGTGAGCATAAGTGAAAAATCCCCCAAAAGAGGAATTAGTGAGATTCTACAGGAAGTATGTGTTTTACATTCAGGTTTGGTCTTAGAGAATGAGAAATCTACTCTCTGTCACGAAATCCCACCAGGGCAGGAAGCATGCTTTTCAGCAGTCATTCATTCCAGTGAATTGGAGAGCTCCATGGCTATCCTGAAACGGAGCACAAAACCTGTCCTGCGTATGAAAAAGTCTCTTGTACAAAGTAGGTCCTGGTGTGGGCAGAGGGCTGCCCCTAGTCCCAAAAGAGCCAGAAAAAGCAGGATTTAATGAAAGAGGATTGATTTAAATATTTCTGTTAACAAGTTATGACATCATTGTTGTTCTGCTAAAACTTATATGATTATTGGATTTCTTTTTTATTAACTAAACAAATAGAAATAGTTCTTAATTTGCTTAGAATTTTGCAAATGTTGATATCATGTCAAAACATTCAGAAATTGTGTAATCTTTTTCCTTTTTACTCATGATAATGACTTGGATATGAAAAGATGAAAAAAATAATTACTAGTAGGTTCTTAATTTGTGATAAATAATAAAACAGTTATATCCTATTCAATTAAAACAGAAAAAAACTCATATATAGGACATGAGTTTGAGTAAACTCCGGGAGTTGGTGATGGACAGGGAGGCCTGGCATGCTGCAATTCATGGCTTACAAAGAGTTGGACATGACTTAGCGAATGAACTGAACTAAACTAAACTGAACTGTTAAAAAATATAATTTGGGAGGGGGGGTCGTTCAGGATGGGGAACACGTGTATACCTGTGGCGGATTCATGTTGATGTATGGCAAAACCAATACAATATTGTAAAGTAATTAACCTCCAATTAAAATAAATCAGTTCAGTTCAAAAATATATATATAACTTGTAATTAGAACCATTCATTTTAAAAATGACATCCTTACATCAATATTTCACCATGTCCATGATGTTTTCTATTACTCTGTGAAGATTACCATTATAATAATTAGTTTGACATATATGTTTTTTTATTATATACTATGTGCCAAACACTGCTAACAGCTTTACTTGCATTATTTTTATCATTTTAATTTTTTTATTGTGGAAATTTTCAATATACAAAAATAAAATGACATAATGAGTTCCTATGTACCTCATAACCCATTCTCTACAATACAAAAATCATGGCCAATCTAGTTATTTCTATACCCCTACCCATTTCCTCATATCTGCATTATTTTGAAGTAAGTCCTAAACTTCATATGATTTCATACATAAGTACTTCAGAATGGAATATCTAGATTTTTTTTTTTTAAGCAGCATCATAGTTATCAGTTCAGTTCAGTTCAGTCACTCAGTCGTGTCCGGCTCTTTGTGACCCATGAATCAAAGCACACCAGGCCTCCCTGTCCATCACCAACTCCCGGATTTCACTCAAACTCACGTCCATCGAGTCAGTGATGCCATCCAGCCATCTCATCCTCTGTCGTCCCCTTCTCCTCCTGCCCCCAATCCCTCCCAGCATCAGAGTCTTTTCCAATGAGTCAACTCTTCACATGAGGTGGCCAAAGTACTGGAGTTTCAGCTTCAGCATCATTCCTTCCAAAGAACACCAAGGACTGATCACCTTCAGAATGGACTGGTTGGATCTCCTTGCAGTCCAAGGGACTCTCAAGAGTCTTCTCCAACACCACAGTTCAAAAGCATCAATTCTTTGGAGCTCAGCTTTCTTCACAGTCCAACTGTCACATCCATATATGACCACTGGTAAAACCATAGCTATATCATCCTCAAAGCAAACTTATGAAGCTTCTCCCATTAACACTCCCATTTCTCAGATGAGAACACTAAGGCTTAGTGAAGTGAAGTGTCTTGTCCAAAGTTATCCACTAATGCATAGCCTACTGGAGATTCAAATACAGCTATGTCAGAAGTCAAAGATTCTGGACATTACTTTGATTCTCTGATGAAAGACAATTCCACCCTCTAGAAACCTTTCTGATCTCTGTACTGGCTGGTACTTCATGGTGATAACACCAAGGAAGTAAAAATTCTTTTAATCACTTCAAGAATTGAGAATTTTACTCAAGGCAAAAAATAACATGAATTTCTGAAAACCAAGGTGGTCACAGAACTTATTACAAGCTTCTTTCTTTACTGTTCTTGAAGTTCATCAAACAGGTCGGGGTGGCTGCCAAGAGCACCAGGCTGCAATGGCACAGGAGCAGCCGAGAGGAGCTATCCCACATCTGAGGTCAGGGGTGGTGGCCAAGAGGAGCAACCCCACGTCCAAGGAGCGGCAGCTGCACAGGTGCAGGAGGACCGAGAGGAGCTACTCCGTGTTCAAGGTCAGGAGGGATGACTTCGTCCAAGGTAAGGAGCAGTGGCAGAGCTCTGCTGGAACAGCTGTGAAGAGATACCCCACGTCCAAGGTAAGAGAAACCCAAGTAAGATCATAGGTGTTGCGAGAGGGCATCAGAGGGCAGACACACTGAAATCATAATCACAGAAAACTAGCCAATCTGATCACATGGACCACAGCCTTGTCCAACTTAATGAAACTAAGCCATGCCCTGTGGGGCCACCCAAGATGGGCAGATCATGATGGAGAGGTCAGACAGAATGTGGTCCACTGGAGAAGGGAATGGCAAACCACTTCAGTATTCTTGCCTTGAGAACCCCATGAACAGTATGAAAAGGCAAAATGATAGGATACTGAAAGAGGAACTCCCCAGGTCGGTAAGTGCCCAATATGCTACTGGAGATCAGTGGAGAAATAACTCCAGAAAGAATTAAGGGATGGAGCCAAAGCAAAAACAATACCCAGTTGTGAATGTGACTGGTGATAGAAGCAATGTCTGATGCTGTAAAGAGCAATATTGCATAGAAACCTGGAATGTCAGGTCCATGAATCAAGGCAAATTGGAAGTGGTCAAACAAGAGATGGCAAGAGTGAACATCGAAATTCTAGGAATCAGCAAACTGAAATGGACTGAAATGGGTGAATTTAACTCAGATGACCATTATATATACTACTGTGGGTAGGAACCCCTTAGAAGAAATGGAGTAGCCATCATGGTCAACAAAAGAGTCCAAAATGCAGTACTTGGATGCAATCTCAAAAACGACAGAATGATCTCTGTTTGTTTCCAAGGCAAACCATTCAATACCATGGTAATCCAAGCCTATGCCCCAGCCAGTAACACTGAAGTTGAATGGTTCTATGAAGACCTACAAGACCTTTTAGAACTAACACCCAAAAAAGATGTCCTTTTCATTATAGGGGACTGGAATGCAAAAGCAGGAAGTCAAGAAACACCCGGAGTAACAGGCAAATTTGGCCTTGGAGAACGG
Organism: Bos javanicus; assembly: GCF_032452875.1. Lineage (NCBI taxonomy): Eukaryota > Metazoa > Chordata > Mammalia > Artiodactyla > Bovidae > Bos > Bos javanicus. Next base: position 7,077,096 of record NC_083875.1, read on the forward strand.
AATGAAGCAGGGCAAAGGGTTACAGACTTTTGCCAAGAGAACGCACTGGTCATAGCAAACACCGTCTTCCAACAATACAAGAGAAGACTCTACACATAGACATCACCAGATGGTCAACACCAAAATCAGATTGATTATATTCTTTGCAGCCAAATATGGAGAAGCTCTATACAGTCAGCAAAAACAAGACTAGGAGCTGACTGCGGCTCAGATCATGAAATGCTTATTGCCAAATTCAGACTTAAATTGAAGAAAGGAGGGAAAACCACTAGACCATTCAGGTATGACTTAAATCAAATCCCTTATGATTATACAGTGAAAGTGAGAAATAGATTTAAGGGACTAGATCTGATAGACAGAGTGCCTGATGAACTATGGACGGAGATTCGTGACATTGTACAGGAGACAGGAATCAAGACCATCCCCATGGAAAAGAAATGCAAAAAAGCAAAATGACTGTCTGAGAAGGCCTTACAAATAGCTGTGAAAAGAAGAGAAGTGAAAAGCAAGGGAGAAAAGGGAAGATATAAGTATCTGAATGCAGATTTCCAAAGAATAGCAACAAGAGATGAGGAAAGGCTTCCTCAACGATCAATGCAAAGAAACAGAGGAAAACAACAGAATGGGAAACACTAGAGATCTCTTCGAGAAAATTAGAGATACCAAAGGAACATTTCATGCAAAGATGGGCTCGATAAAGGACAGAAATGGTATGGACCTAACAGAAGCAGAAGATATTAAGAAGAGGTGGCAGAATACACAGAACTATACAAAAAAGATCTTCACGACCCAGGTAATCATGATGGTGTGATCAGTCACCTAGAGCCAGACATCCTGGAATGTGAAGTCAAGTGGGCCTTAGAAAGCATCACTACGAACAAAGCTAGTGGAAATGATGGAATTCCAGTTGAGCTATTTCAAATCCTGAAAGATGATGCTGTGAAAGTGCTGCACTCAATATGCCAGCAAATTTGGAAAACTCAGCAGTGGCCACAGGACTGGAAAAGGTCAGTTTTCATTGCAATCCCAAAGAAAGACAGTGCCAAAGAATGATTACCACACATTTGCACTCATCTCACATGCTAGTAAAGTAATGTTCGAAATTTTCCAAGCCAGGCTTCAGCAATACATGAACCATGAACTTCCAGATGTTCAAGCTGGTTTTCAAAAAGACAGAAGAACCAGAGATCAAATTGCCAACTGGATCATCAAAAAAGCAAGAGAGTTCCAGAAAAAAACATCTATTTCTGCTTTATTGACTATGCCAAAGACTTTGACTGTATGGATCACAATAAACTGTGGAAAATTCTGAAATAGATGGGAATACCAGACCACCTGACCTGCCTGTTGAGAAACCTATATGCAGGTCAGGAAGCAACAGTTAGAACTGGACATGGAATAACAGACTGGTTCCAAATAGGAAAAGGAGTATGTCAAGGCTGTATGTTGTCACCCTGCTTATCTAACTTCTATGCAGAGTACATCATGAGAAACGCTGGGCTGGAAGAAGCACAAGCTGGAATCAAGACTGCCAAGAGAAATATCAATAACCTCAGATATGCATATGACACCACCCTTATGGCAGAAAGTGAAGAAGAACCTAAAATTCTCTTGATGAAAGTGTAAGTGGAGAGTGAAAAAGTTGGCTTGAAGCTCAACATTCAGAAAACTAAGATTATGGCATCCGGTCCCATCACTTCATGAGAAATAGATGGGGAAACAGTGGAAACAGTGTCAGACTTTATTTTTCTGGGCTCCAAAATCACTGCAGATGGTGATTGCAGCCATGAAATTAAAAGACGCTTACTCCTTGGAAGGAAAGTTATGACCAACTTAGATAGCATATTGAAAAGCAGAAACATTACTTTGCCAACAAAGGTTCGTCTAGTCAAGGCTATGATTTTTCCAGTGGTCATGTATGGATGTGAGAGTTGGACTGTGAAGAAAGCTGAGCGCCGAAGAATTTTGAACTGTGGTGTTGGAGAAGACTCTTGAGAGTCCTTTGGACTGCAAGGAGATCCAACCAGTCCATCCTAAAGGAAATCAGTCCTGGGTGTTCATTGGAAGGACTGATGCTTAGGACAAGGTTCCAATACTTTTGCCACCTCATGCAAAGAGTTGACTCATTGGAAAAGACCTTGATGCTGGGAGGGATTAGGGGAAGGAGGAGAAGGGGACAACAGAGGATGAGATGGCTGGATGGCATCACTGACTCGATGGACATGAGTTTGAGTAAACTCTGGGAGTTGGTGATGGACAGGGAGGCCTGGCGTGCTGCATTTCATGGGGTCGCAAAGAGTCAGACATGACTGAGTGACTGAGCTGAACTGAAGTTCATCATAATGTGTGACTTTGACATATAGACTCCCAAGATTCTGCCTCTATGGCAGGAAAAATCTCTGGGTCATGTGAACTCTGAAGTGCTGAAGGTAAAGAGCCCTGATATATATATATATCCAGGCAGGCCAAGGGGAAGGCAGTCCAGGAGATGGTTAAGTCCCAAGAGTTAATATGTCACTACAGGACTTCCCTGTTGGTTCAGTGATTAAGAATCTGGCTACTAACGAAATGGACATGGGTTCGATCTCTGGTCTTGGAAGATTCCACAGACGCAGAACAACTAAGCCTGAGCACTGTAAGTATTGATCCCCATGCCCCCCAGAGCCCCCGAGCCACAAGAGAATCCACTGCAGTGAGAAGTTTGAGCATCACAGCTAGAGAGCAGCCCTTGCTTGCTGCACCTAGAGAAAGTTGCTCATAGCAGCAAAGATTCAGTGCAGTTAAAAAATAATAATAATAATAATTTTTAAAATGTCACTGCAACTCAACATTTCTCCACAGTATTGCACATGTTTTAGTGGGGGGTTAGGGTTAGGGGTGGGGGAGAGGGTGATACATAGGGGTTTCTAGCTGGTGACTAATAGTTGTTGGTTGTTTTTAATGTTTTCATTCTACACAGATTCTTATTCATATAAAATATGCCTTTTAAAATAATTTTCACATCTAAATATTTTAAAGCCAGCAGGGAATTACTTTCATGCTCCCTATATGAATAGTAATAACTGTTACATGACATGGAATTTTTCAGTTGAAATCAAGCTGTATAATCACAGTGATTTCCATGCAAATTATCCTAGACATCATTCTGACCTAAAGAAACCTAACCTACAATTTTCAACTGCCAGATCACATGGAAGCAGTTGTCACAGAGGCAGACCCATGGAAGAGTCAAGGATTCAGCAAAAAATAAGAGTTTCTTTCTACTCTGTGGTGATGGGATATCTGAGGAGGCTGAACTGAGAGATGAGAAAATGGAAAAGTCTTTGCTTAGGATTCTAACCCTAATGTTTCACTTATACTCTTGTCTGCATTAAATAAGATTCCTTGCATTTCTGTATATTTTGACCTTGACACAAACAAATCAAAAGTACATGATAATTTTTCACTTTCCATTTAGTTCATTGGCCTATTTCATTGTAGGATTTGATTCCATAAACAAGCCACAATTTTCATATGTGGTGGATACAAATATGAGTAAGTCATAGACCCGCCATTACAGTCTGGTAGAGAAAAGTACCGTGATGACTATGATACATTGTAGAATAAGATGTTCCTCTTATGAAAGGAAAGAAATTATAAATAAAGTGTTATTGGGTTGGAGAAAGGACTGGTACTATTCAGCTGAGATGGAATTAAAAAGTCTTATGACATTTGGGCTTTGGACCTTAAGACACCCCCTTTTGGCCCTTTTCACCCCCATTATTGCTCAGTCTAAAGTGGAGTCACCTTCTCTGGGAATCCTTCCTTGACTCAATCCCCAGACTGAGTTCCCTGGCCATACTTAGTCCTCCCATGTCGCTATTAAAGCCCTTTCTGGTGACATTAAATGATGCTGCTAATCAGGGTATCTCCTACTACATTGAACTTGAGGGCATTGACTTATTCATCATTGCATCACTTTTGCAATCTTGGCACAGAGTAGATACCCAAAACTCCATTAAACCAATGAAGAATGCTAAGATTTAAGCAGGACTACATCTCATGGCACCCCACTCCAGTACTCTTGCCTGGAGAATCCCATGGAGGGAGGAGCCTGGTAGGGTACAGTCCATGGGGTTGCAAAGAGTCAGACACGACTGAGCGACTTCACTTCACATCTCAAGGCGGGAAGCCCTGGTGACTCAGTGGTAAAGAATCCACCGGCAACGTAGGAGATGTGGGTTTGGTCCCTGGGTTGGAAAGATCCCTGGGTGAAAATGGAAATGGAAAACCAGTCTAGTATTCTTTCCTGAGAAGTCCCATTGACAGAGGAGACTTACAGGCTATAGTACATGGGGTAGCAAAAGAGTCTGATATGACTTAGCGACTAAACAGCAACCGCACCACCTCGGGGAGAGACAGCATTAGATGTATAGATTAGGAGATGACCAACCTAGAGGTGCTGGTCATGGAAGTTAAAGTGGGTGAGCTCCCTAAGGAATAAGATACTGAGGAAAAAGAGATCAGCCCTTGTGGGACTCTCTTCGCAATGAGGTCCACTCCTAATAGGAGTAGCTGCTTCCTGCTTTGTGCTTACCACCTACTGCATCCTCATGCATCCCCAGGATGCCTCTTATCCTGTTTTTTGTTTGTTTGTTTGTTTGCTTTTTTTTGGAGGGGGAGGCTTAAAGGATTCCCACACCAGGTAGCAAATCCAGGACCCCTGCATTGGAAATGTGGAGTTCTATCCACTGAACAGCCAGGCAATTCCCAAATTCTCTTTCTTTATTAAGGCATTTTTCTATACTACCAACATTTTATTGCACTACAGCATTTCATTATATTACCAACAAAATGCCAAGAAGCAGGATGAGGCCAACCTTGGTTGCCTCAACATGCCACCCATGGTTTAAGACGCAGCCATAGGAACAAATTCCATAAAACATCAAGATATACCCAGGAAAGACAGGTGACTTTCTCCAAAGTTTTTGTATTGAGCTCTCCAGTTCACCCAAGGTATTGATTCAGATACAAACAGGAGATCGAGAGCATAACCACCAGATCATCAAGTCGAGGCTGGCCTGAGCACCTTCATCATTGATCACTTTAACGAGAGTTAGTTAGCTATTTCCATACCACCTTTTCTAAATGGATGATTCCTAAGGTTGAGATAACTTCCCTCAAGGTGCACATAATAAGTAGGTTATCCCTCCAGGATACTTTTCAAGGGTCATCTTGTTTAGAGAGACTTTCACTGTCTTCTGATGGCAACATAATCTACTGGTGATGTTTCTTCACACCCTTGAAGTTTACGTATGATCATCCTGATAATGCAGCTTACCATTTGGGGAGGAGAGAAGCAAGTTTATGAGTGACTTTTACACGATAAGTATGCATCTCTCCCAGTGATGCATGGAAAGGAAGTTTTGTTTGCAACGTCTGAGCTCTCCAAGTGGAACCTGCACAGGTCACAGAGCATGGGGTGATAGTTCTCCAAGGGAGCCCTAACATGGAGGCAGTTGCAATTTTAGATAAAGTGACAGGGAAAGACTGAGAGGTTGGAATAAAGCCATGAGCCGTATGAGATTAGGAGTGGCTTTGTGAATATCTGGAATTGTACCATTGTCTTTTATTCATGGAGAAACAGCAGTAATAAAAGATTGCTAAAAAAATACTTGACTGAAAACTAGGCCAGCACTGTCATTTACACTGACAATCTGTGTAAACTAGGGTGCAGTCAACTGGAATTTCCTCTTCTCAATGTGGTCTACAACAGGAAGGGGATAGACCATAAAGGCCTTCCTGCCTCTGAGAGTCCATGATGATCCACACCTGCAGAAGTCCAAGTAAATCTTCAGCTCCTCCTCATCGATAAAGTTCTGTACCTGAGAATCTGGACTCTTTAAAAATGAGCCACTTGGCTAAAACAGCTGGCTCCCACCACTACCACCACCACCTTATCAAGGGCTGTCATCTCACACTGATTTCTGATTTCTTGCAGTAATTTTCCCAATCTGAAATCTGAAAAAAATACTTTTGTTTAATGTTTATTTCCCTTACTAGCATGTAGGCTTCATGAGGGAAGGGATTTTTTTTTGCTTCCAAATTCCTAGCAAATAAAATGGTGCCTAACAGTTAGTAGGCACAAGATAGGTATTTGTTGAATGTTATAATTTAATTATGAAAATACTTGATTTGTCAGATTTCCTACTGAAAGGCATGTCTACCTACTTAGAATCTATTTTCAAGACAAATGGACCTCAAGAGTATTTGCTACGTATAACTTAACTATCATCCATTTCCTGAATTATAGGCATTTAGTTAAATATAATGTTATTTTTAATCATATTTCTAACTAAAAGAAAAATACAAAATAAAGTCATCTGACTGTACTGCTTTCATAGCTTCAAAAAATAACTTATTTTTTAAATTTGCTTATACTCCAAAAAAATTATCTGTTTAAATAAGATGACTTGAGGGGAAAACCAAGTTGGATTTCCTAGATAATCTAATGAAATAATACAGCATTTCTTGGGATGATTATGATATTGAACAAGGAATTTCTTTGAACTCTCCACTTGCATTCACATGTTTTTCCCCTCAGAAAAACATCAGTTTGCTGATTTTGATACTTAACCTGATTAACAGATGTCTTATTTTTTAACTGTGATACCAACATTTATCACTTTTAGATATCTCTCAGCTGTCCAATATGTGAGATGGAATAGATTTTTAAAACTTTCCAATAACTTGCCCAACAAAAAAAAGTAGATGTGTACAAACAAAAGTAAAACTTTGGATAGGCCGTATAATTTGTGGTCAAGAAGATAAATTCTGGAATTGTATCATTTAGATCCAGTTCTGACACTGCCTCATGATCTTAGGAAAGTTACGTAACCACTAGGAGCTTCATTTTCTCTATATGTAAAAACTGGGTTAATAGTATATAGTGTCCACCAATTGGGAAAGCCAAAAGAGATAACATTTGCAAAGCATTTGTCACAGTATCTGGCAAAGAGTAAATTTTCATTAAATGTTTGCTATCACTATCATTTTAGACTTCAACTGGCTAAACATCTTAACTAAAATCTCTTCTGGTCAGTGTAAGTCTTTAATAAATATTCCTCATGTGTTTACCAATAATCTACTAAGTTAGCAATATCACAATCATAAATATTCATGGTGTTGTTGACACACCCTACCTTAGCCCAGTTTCCTGGAAACAGAGCTCCAGGCAAAACAGATGTGCTGATGTTTGTTGAAGAGAGCAATCCAGAAAGGCAGGCGTGGGAAGATCAACTACAAATAAAGCAGGATACAGCTTCACCATGAGCTGGTTGCTCATTTTCACAATGTATCTCCAGCAGACACTTATAGCTTCCCTGGTAGCTGAGTGATAAAGAATCTGCCTGCAATTCAGGAGACATGGCAGGAGCCATGAGTTTTATCCCTGGGCCAGGGAAGATCCCCTGGAGAAGGAAATATATCAACTTACTCTGAATACCTACAACACTCACAAGTGAACTATATATGACTATCCCTATTAGACTCCAAGAAACTCTGCTACTGTAATTGATCTTCAGCCTCTTCAAATGCCACTTCATTCTCTAGCATGTGAAAGAGCAAAGCAACTAAAAGTCAAACACAAACCAAAACAAAATTAGCTGAAACTGCCTATAGCAGCACAGCTAGGAAACGTGCTACACGCAAAGAACAAAAACTTTGTAGATTACTTTTTTCAACAGTGATGCTAAAAATTGTTCCTATTAAATCAAATGTAGACAAAGGACTCAATGGACATGAATTTGAGCAAACTCCGGGAGATAGTGGAGGACAAAAGAGCTTGGTGTGCTGTAGTCCATGAGATCGCAAAGAGTCGGACATGACTGAGCAACAGAACAACAGACAAAAGTAAGTCTTCCATTCATATATTTTAGTGAGATACTATAATCCTAAGATGCATGCGGGAACTATTTGAAAGTACATCATATAACTGAAAAATATCTACTTCAAAGAAACTGTAAAATGATGGGAAAACTTTGAAGTATATTCTGGTTAAATTTGAATGGAAGGGTGGGGAGGGATGGAGTAGGAGGTTGGCGTTAGCAGATGCAAATTATTATATATAGGATGGATAAATAGCAAGATCCTACTGTACAGAACAGGGAATTATATTTGATATCCCATGATAGAGACTTCCTTGGTGGTCCAGTGGTTAAGGATCCACCTGGCAATGCAGGGGATGCAGGTTCGACCCCTGGGGGGGTTAGGCCAAATCCCACATGCCTCAGGGCTACTGAACCAGTGTGCCAAAATGAAAGATCCCACATGATGCAACTAAGATCCAATGCAGCCAAATAAACAAATAAATATTTTGGAAAAAATACAACAAATGTTTTAAAAAATCCTAGGATAAACCATAATGGAAAAGAATTTTTTAAAAGTATATATGTGCATATATATATATATATACATATATGTAAGATATACATATATGTAAGACCTCACAGACTGCATATAATTCTCCAGGCCAGAATATTGGAGTGGGTAGCCATTCCCTTTTCCAGGGGGATCTTCCCAACCCAGGGATCAAACCCAAGTCTCTCACGTTGCAGGCAGATTCTTTACTAGCTGAGCCACAAGGGAAGCCCAAGAATACTGGAGTAGGTAGCTTATCCTTTCTTCAGGGGATCTTCCTGACCCAGGAATCAAATCGAGGTTTCCTCCATTGCAGGCAGATTCTTTACCAACTGAGCTATCAGGAGTGTGTACATTTACAATGTTGTATTAATTTCTGCTGTGCAGCAATGTGATTCAACTATATTGCAATAACAAAATAAGAAAAATAAGTAAAAACTTAAAATTTAAAAATTTGAGAAAATCTGAATGGAAGGAAAAGTAGGACAGTGAAAGCCAGGAAGATATGTAAAAGATGATGCTTAGCCCAGAAGGCTTCTACTTCAATCTGTTGAGCCAGCTTCAACCAAAGATTAATAAGTTGCCACTGTATCAAGGAAAGTTTGACCATAAAATGGACAAAAATAACATCTGTTATAGCACAATGAATTAAAGGGAAAGTGGTAGACTATTTAGAGTGGTTCTCTGCCAAGTATTGAAACAACTGGATCAAACATACAAAACATATGATTTTAAGGCCTAGGAGAGCTAGCATGTTCGTGAAGTGCTACTGCTTCAGCATCTTGAGGTATAAAAGGGAAGCAGAAAATTGAGTCCAGCTCTGACCACTTTTCACATTTTTTCCCCTTAATTTGAAAGAGGAAGGATGAGAGCATAAGAAGTGCTTTTGACAAAGAAAATAGAAACAGTCCAGAGCCTGTCAATTGGAGTTCCCAGCTGAAACCCTTCCCTTTGGGTTGGAAGGAATGCACCTTCAGGTGATAAGGATAAAGATAAAGAATAAGATAAGAGTGAGGTGTGGGATGTAGCACTTGCAGGACCCAGAGCTCACCTTAAAACATCTCAATAAATGAAACTGGATTAAGATGATTCCCCCCTCACCAGGTACCTGATGGAGGGAAAAGTAAATCCTCTCTGGAAATTACAACTGTATCCCCTTTTCCAGAAAAATTTTAAAGCAGTCTAATAAACATTGCAGCAGGAGTGAAGCAGTGAGCAGGCACAGAAAAATGACACTACTGAAAAACAGCAAAAACAAACAATAGAAGCAGACCCACAGGAACTCCAAATTTGGAGTTAAGCTTATTGTGTACAAGGACATAAAAGATTAAGACTTCAAATTTTAGCAGAAACTAAAAACCAGGTTTTTTTAAAGATAGAATTCCAAAACAACAAAACAATTACAAAGTTAAAATTTCAATGAGAAGGTTTTATAGTAAATTAAAAATATTAAAGAGAGAATTAGTGAACTGAGACATAGGTCAGAACAAAATGTTCAGAATAAAGCATGGAGAAATTAAGAATGAAAAATATGAAAAAGAAAATAAGAATTATAAAGGGATATAGTAGTGTGGCTTTTTGAATACATGGCTTTGTATATTCCATTAGTTTGCAAACATTCTCAGTCATTTTCTCTTTAAATATAACTGCTGTTCCATTCTCTTCCTGTTCTTATTTTGGGACTTCCATGGAAAGAACAGAAAGAGAATGGAACAGCAGTTATATTTAAAGAGAAAATGACTGAGAGTGTTTGCAAACTAATGGAATAAACCAAGCCATGTATTCAAAAAGCCACACAAATCTCAAGTAGAAACAGCTAAAAACAAAAATCAGTATCTGTTCACATAATGATAAAGCTGATGCTGAGAATCAATCCAAGAGAAAATCTTACAAGCAGTTAAAAGGAAAAAAAAAAAATTAGACTGACAGCTGACAACTGCTTCTCAACAGAAATAGTATAAGCAAAAACAAAAAGCAAACAAAAAAAAATCCATAAAGCTATAAAGTATTTAGATAAAATTATAGAATTATATGCATAGCAAAAATACCTTTCAAAAATAAAGATGAAATTAGGACATTTTTCAGAAAACAAAAACTGAGAAAATTTATTTTCAGCACACTTATATATAAAATATTTTCCGAGCTGAATACAATTTATCTGAGGGAAAGTCAGAAATTCAAGAAGAAAAAAGACTAAAACACAAAAAGTACATAGGTAAATCTAAATGAATTTAGCATCTGATGAATGTTTTTATGATGTTGCTCTCTAAGGGCTAAAACCTAGAGGCGTACGCCAGTTTCATACATGCCTCTAAGCTGACACACGTGATCATGAATTCTGGTCTCTCGTTTGTTGTTGTTTAGGCACCAAGTTGTGTCTTGACTCTTACAACCCCATGGACTGTAGCCTGCCAGCTTCCTCTGTCTTCGGAATTTCCCAGGCAAGAATACTGGAGTGGGTTGCATTTCCTTTCCAGGCGATCTTCCCCACCCAGGGATGGAACCCGCATCTCCTCCATTATCAGGCAGATTCTTGACCACTGAGCCACCAGGGAAGCCCTCTCTATCTTGAGTACACTGCTGATATAGTAGCCAGTTGCCACATATGGCTAGTCTAAATTGAGACAGATGGTAAGAATTTAGAGAACTTAATTTTTTCAAATACAAATATTCTATTAATATTTTACATTGATTAAATATTGGTATAATATGTATCCATTTGATTAAATACAATGTTATTGAAATTTCACTTTCTTTTTGCTTATTCTAATGTGACAAACTGCTAGAAATTTCAAAATGACATATATGGCTCTCATGGTGTTTTTATTGGGTAATGCTGCCTTTAAGCATGAATTCCGTTCCTTCAAAATGGAAAGTTTCTTATATCTACTCTCCGAAGTCCCTGTAGGGAGTTTATATTCATAGCAGAGACATAGTAATTCATGAACACTATGACTTCTCCCCTCTAAGATAAAGTCATTTCTTAAATTTATTCGTCACTTCAAGAGCTACATCTATTCTTCAAACAAGAATCTTTTACAAACCAGATCTGCTTGTGAGGATGTAGTTGGATAGGAACGTGAAGATTTGCAATGGTAGCGGCAGCCCCAGCACTATGTCTGCCTGGAATCGCCCTGCCTGGGGGGAGTTTACCGTATCAACACCGAAGGAAGCTCCCATCGCCTCTGGAATTATATGACATTCAATCACTGAAAAAGGAAAGCGGTTATGACTTAGGGATGGTTCATGTTTCTTATTTATTACAGTCTCTTGGTAAATACATCAAGGTTTTGACATGTGAACAGCACATGGGAAGTGAAAGGAGAAATGAAGACTAGCCCATAAACTGTGATGGTGAGTGTGCACACACAAGCCTGTGATGATACAGCCTAGCGCACAGAAAGCAGACAGGCGGCCCTCCGTGAATATATGTGGGAATATGTGTATTATGTAAATACACAAGTCTCCTCTTGTGACTTAGGAAGGACACTGAATGTGCTTTCCTCACAGAGTGCTCAGTAATCAGCTATTTGAAAGGCAGTTTGCTTCCGACATTATTTTTTATCTTCATTCCAGACCCTGTTCCCTTGGAGGTCAGTGTATGCTGAGATAAAGAAACGATGCTACAGAAATCTTACCAACTGTTTGTGGGAACAAAGTGTAATAGTTCTACGCGTCTTTCAATTCATACCAGACAGGAAGCCAGGAATATGATCCAATGTGCACATCGCCATCTAAGCCTGATACAGGAAGAAGTTGAGGGGAGAGAAGTAATTGAGAAAATATTTTCATGTGCTCACAAATTAACCCATTGAAGTAGTCCAATGTCATTTCTTCAAATTAGGAGTCCTAAGATCTGTGCTTCTACTTTGCATATTAAGGTCCTTCACAACCGGAGGTTACCATGTCAACCTCATCCCTCATCACCCTCCCGCTTGTCTTTGCGCTCCAGAAAGACCAAATTTCTGCTACTTTCCTGGGCGTGTCATTTTCTTTTACTCTTACGCTTCTGCCTACGTGCTTTCCCCTCTATGTGGAATGTTCTTCCTCACCTCCTCTCGTGACTTTAATCTATTTATTCCGTATAACGAAACTCGAACTTTACATCTCGGTTAATCTTCACTTCATAAAAAATGATTTTTTAAATCCATTTTAAAGCATTTATAGGTGAGACTGTGGGAAACAGGGAGAAATAATGTCATTCAATCTAGAATAGTTTTCTTAAAATTTTACTTTATTTATTTTTAAATTTTTATTGGAGAAAAGTTGATTTACAATATTGTATTAGTTTTGAGATGTACTGCAAAGTGATTCATTTATACATATACATATATCCATTCTTTTTTTTTTTAGAATCTTTCCCCACACAGATCATCACAGACTATTGAGTAGAACTACCCGGGTTTACAGCAGGTTTTTATTAGTTATCTATTTTATATTTAGTAGGTATATGTCAATCCCAATCTCCTAATTTATCCCTTCCCCTCAGTTTAATTTTAAGAATTAACAGTTATCCAAATATAATGAGCTTGTAAAAAAATAAAACCTAGATTATGCTCACACAGCTATGATTACATGTATACTTTCATAATTTTTCTTTGAAATGATATGAAGAATTCTACATATACACATGTACATAAATATAGGCGCATACAATATTACTGTTAACCAAAAAAGGAAAATTTTGTCACTATATTTGTTAATGTTTGGGAAACAAAATCATGTAATAGTCACTGGAGATATATTTGCTGTTCTTTTGTTGTTAAAATATTTCCTCACTAAAATGATTAAAAATGTGAGCTTCTGATGAAAAAATAAATGATGCAGTTTGCAAAGGGACACCAAATTAACATCTCAACTTCAGTCATGACGACAAAAACATGTTTCTCTTCAAATTTAATTTCCATGAGAAACTATTCTAAATTAAAACCTTCCAGTGCAGTGTCCTTCCATTTTTTGCATTTTTACTACCTAGAGATCAAACAGTTTGACACAGCAAAAATTCTGGTAAGTTAGGAAGAAATGCTGATTGGTTTGTTGGCTGGTGGCCGGGGGAATGTTATGACCGAGTAATTATGTGTTCTGGACAGATGCATTAACCAGGCTTGGGGCTGGAGCCACTGGATATTATTTTAGTCATAAGGCTAGAGGAACTGAATCATTTTCAAAGCATCGGCTGGCTGACATTGCCTCACTGATGCCTGTTCCAATGACTCTTTGGCAATAACTTCCAACGCTGCACTTATGACATGGTAAACAAAAACTACATTAAAGGTTTGCTTTTTAATCATGAAGGACTTCAACATTTCCACTAAGCTCTCTTGCTATTCATCAAGCACATAGAAGTCTATTGCAGATTTTCACAGCCCTGTCTTCCGATGGAAGAATTGTAGCAGGCAGAAAGGCTTAGTTTTTTTTTTTTTAATAGCAATCAACAGGCTCATGATCAAAATTCAAAACGATAATACACTTTTACAATTATTCTCAACTATTAAATAGACTGAAAGTTGATAATATCTTTCACCTTTTACCAGCGACATATATTAATTCATAAAATACTGTTCCTTACAAAGCATCTATGTTTAATGATCAGAAGAATATACATAATAAGAAAATAATACAGTCAACATGATGACTTTCTGCTTCTAGGAAAATACAGTAAGTCCCATAATAATCAATTGTTTAGCTTTAAGTAACTTTTGTGTCATATAGACTTGAAAGTTTGCTTCCACATCAGGTACTAACTGTAAATTTAATAATAATTTAATTGGAATCACACTTAGTTAATGCAGATATTTTAATACTGATTATTTTAAAACTTAATCATTTTAATATGATTTAAAACAGAAACATTTTTACTTTTTTAATGGGTTTAAATTATGAGGGCCTAGTGACATTTCTCACCAATGTAGCACTACTGAAATAAAATGCAAATAATAATCAGGTTTTATGACATTTGAAAGACCTTGAATCATTTTTTGATATGTGCAAATGATTGATAGATAGCAAGGTAGGTGATGAATGGAAGAATGGATGAATTAGTAGACAGACATAAAGAGGTGATAGCAATAGATAAAGATGGGAGTGTTTCATTGTGGTTTTATTTTCTTTTTTTGTATTTTTAGAGCATAATGACTACAAATTTTAAAACAATTAAACAAAAGAAGTATCGGAGGATATTCTCCAAAATCATATATGCTTAAAAACATTCTTTGGAGATTCATCATTTTGTTTCAGTTTCATAATATTATTGTGATTTTTTAAAAATTTGATTACTATTAAATAAATAATCCATCAGGGGAAAAGGAAAAACTACTTTCATAGATAAAATTTTTTCTTTAATTACAAAGAAGCTTTAAACAAATTATAGTATTAGTGTATGTGCTATAACTAAGTTATATGACTCAAATAGCTACAACGGAGATTTCTCAGGAAAATACTCCATGAGATAATTATAAATTAGTAAAGAAACACATTACTGTGATCATTACGATCATTGTAACCATCTTGTTATTTTTATTAACAAAATTTACTATTTAAAATGCTGTTTGTTTGTTTTAAATGAGCTCATCCAGGAAATGCTATTCCCTTGGGCTAAAGAGCTATCAGAAGCCTGGAGGCCTCTGTTAATTGGAAGGTACTTAATGAACTTAGGAAAAATCTAGAAAAATTTCTTCCTAAACTATCAAGCACTGCCAAAAATATAAACTGGCTTTTTTTGTTGTTCTATCCAGGAAGAATCTACTGAAAGAAAACTTTAAATTATATCTGAAAAGCAATAGACAGACATAAATGAAACCATTATGATGAAAATTATGAAAACTGTATTTCCTAGAAAATAGAAAATGCAGAAATAAAAAAGATTGTTGAAGAAAGAGGCAGAGTTAAAAGCACTGTCTTAAGTTAAAAATTATAGCGTGATTTAAGAAATGGCTGTTTATGATTCAAAAATATAGGATATATCAAAATATGATATAACTACAATCTAATTAAAGTTCAAAATATATAATGAAATATTATAATGATACTATAATTATTCTATAATAAAATATTTTAGTCCATTAGAATTTAGCACATAACCAATGTAACAGAAAAGCTTTTACAAGGAAAGAATATACATTACAGCCCAACATCAAGAATATACTCTAGAAATTTCTTATTTAAAAATTTCTACTTCTTTCTTTTTTCTAGGGACTCAAACATTTTTCACAAAATAAAAAGTTAAGGTTTTTTTACTATTTTAATCATTTTAATAAACTTATTTTGCTCTGAATTTTTACTAATTTCACTAGTAGTGTTAATTAGTGAAATTAATTGCCACTTAAACTGATCTTGAATAAGTGAGTAGAATATGAATTAGTGCTACTTTATCATATGTGGTATATTCGATTCCTTTCTGGAAAACAAAAAATCAAAATAGTTTGATAGCATTGTTCAGGTTGTAAAATTCAAATATGTAATGCAACATCTGCCACATAACAACTGTTTACAAATATCATGAATAAATAAATCTGTTCTTAATAAATGGGTTTTTGTTTTCAAAGTCTAGTATTCGGGATTTATTTTCCCACTTCCTCTATTCTCAGGCATTGTTTTCATTCAGTATATAGATTAGATAGATCCATCAGCTAATTCCTGTTTAAATGCAAGAAATTCTGGGACTCATCTTTTCAAAAGTTTTCGTAAGAGATGTTTTTGATTTTAAAAAAAGTTATGTGATCAGATGTTCACCTAGCTAAAGTGCCACCCCCCACCAAAAAACAAAACAAAACAAAGAGACTTTGAAAAAAAAAAAGTCTTTGAACAAGCACAGTATAAAATATGGTGAAAATGTTGAAAGGTATTTTATTACCAGAGGGTGTAATAAATGTGAATTTAGCATAGAGTGACCTAAATTAAATACAGAAACTTATACAGTATATTCTCTGATGGAGCTAATGAAAATACAGTTCTTAAGCAAGCTGTAAAAAAGAATACAAAATAAATGCACGTTAACGTGAAATGATCCTCCACTAGTGATTTTCTTTAAAAAAAAGAAAGAAACTCTCTATAAAGCCTAAACAGGCAGAAAAGACACACAGACATACATCTGTCATATGTTTGCTGCTTTATAGTTACTGCTTTAAGGAAGGATGTGAATTATGAAGTGAGTCCTTTTGTAAACATTCTAATAAAGTCTGGGTAAGATATACACGACTTCAGAATCCTTCAAGCTGCTGTTCTCTAAATAACACTAAGAATTCTATAAGAGTCTCAACGTTATTTGTGTAAATTCCTACACCAACGCAAAACACTCAGCTGCTTTATCATTTTTAAAATCCTTTTAAGAAAACCTGTTGTTCTTCTTCCGCTTTACAGAGAGGTGATAACAGTGAAGAATCTACATTTTATAAGATGTTCATGCTTTTTGGAGAAAGGGGTCAGTGCATTTAATTTATGAGCCCTACTTTTTCCCCCCTCCTAAAACTTCATGTCATTAGCTCTGTTGAGGGAGATGACATGACCACAAGCACATTCTAGGCATTGATTCTTAAGAAAGAGGTTGGTAAGAGGATATGGAAAAGTCAGTTAACCTTTGATTACTTTATGAACTGTAGTCTTTAAAAATCTAAAATGAAAGGACCTCAGAACAAATAGTAGACTATCTCTTCTTGTTCTCACCTATCATTTCTACTAAATATTTCTGAATAAAACCATTTAAATTTGGGGGGATTAATTTCCACAAAGACTGTTTGAAGAACTGAGTCCCATTCCTGTCTTCAGACTGTAGTAATGCTCATTCAGCCCTATTCCTAGTGACCCTGTTTCATGGTGTATTTTTATCATTCATTTCTAAACTAAAACCAACTTATAAAAAAGAAAATGTTAAAAATTATTAAAAAATCTCTGCCAGTAGTTGAATAAAAAATATTTTTCTTGGTTTCTAAAAATACTTAAAGGAAATGTTAATCTCATGAGAAAATGTGAAGCTAAAGTAAAAAGCTGAACCTAACTCCAGTGGACAAGTTGTTATCAAAGCATTGCTTGTTTATAAGGTTTCATTGTCTCATGACTATTTATAGTGTTACCAGTTACAAGAAATGTATATAAACATAATGATGGAAAAAATAAATTTAAAAAACAAAAACTAACAGATTTGTTTATTGGCTCATGTAGAATGTGGAACTGTAATCCACTTCCTAAGACACTCAAATTAGTGTTTACTGCTTTTTCGTAAGGATTTATGTTCCTTAAATTTACTGTTACATTGAGTCTGGGAATCTAACATCACAAATTTGTTTTTCTTTTCTTCAATAGCAATTATCTATGGATACGGGTTGCTACTGCAAAATTAGATGTTAAGGAAAAAAAAGAAAAAAATAGAGATAGCAAAGAGTTTGCGATTCTAAAAAATTCTTACTTTCTTTTCTGTTAACAATACCCAGCAACTCTGGGACTTACTCTTTTTTGGAGCGGGGGCGGGGGGGGACTTACTCTCTTTAACTGATGCTATAGAATATTTATGCATGCATGACAACAAAATATGTTTCAATAAAAATATATTTGAAAGAGCAAAGCAAAATTGCTTTAAGCTTTTGATCTGTCTCAGAGCTCACATGGCTGAAAGTCTTTTCCTTTCAACAGTTACATTCAAAAAGTCAAAGAT
Organism: Bos javanicus; assembly: GCF_032452875.1. Lineage (NCBI taxonomy): Eukaryota > Metazoa > Chordata > Mammalia > Artiodactyla > Bovidae > Bos > Bos javanicus. The sequence continues at coordinate 7,095,139 of NC_083875.1, forward strand.
ATACAGCTGACGATTCAAGCTGAATGACAGCACGATAAACTATGGTTTCTCCTGAAGATAAAATACATCATAAATCCGGGCAACACTTACCTCATTTTAAATATTACTGTCTCCTTTTATCAGGTAACACTATATGACCTCCCCTTACCTCCCTTCTTCCCATATTTTACATGGGATTTTAATTCTATGCAATGATCACAACCAGAATTTTTTTTAATTAAAATAGGATATATGGCTTTAAAGGCTTAGGTTATCTGATAGACTGATTTAATTTGAAAAAATAACAAAGGTAGACTGACTTCTGATACCCTATAAAACGTGACAATAATGGAATTATGTCTATTTTTAAATGGCACTAACTCTTTAAACTTAGCTGCAATTTATCACTTGATATAAAAATGATGGGCAACACTTTTGAATAAAATGGAAATGCATTCATGACTACATGGCAAAGGGATATTTTTGCAGAGAGTGTTATGAGAACATAAAGTGTAGTCTTTTTTCTCATTAATGTATCTATTCATGAATTATCGTGACCTTATCAACACTGTATGCCCAGTGAACTGCTTGATTTATACTGTCCAGTCTCCAGCCAGAAGTTATCCTTATTTTTTTTGGATACATAAATTTGGATTACACTCCTCGAACTATTCAGTGTGTTCAGTGTACTAGTATAAAAGCCAATTATCCACTGCACAGCTAGGGGTTTATGTGCTGCATTCTCCCAGGCTTGTTGAGAGGTGTGCTCTCTTTTCAGGCTGAAGGGGAGAGGAAACACCCCGATGAGGGGAGTACCCTCACAGCAGACAGCAGGGTAACCAGGGGCTCTCTGCCCTTTGCCTTGCACTGGCTGCCCCAGAGCAGAAGCTAGGCCCTTCTAGGTACCCCTATCTCGTCCATCACTGGAAAATATGAGTCACAAAGACACCCCAGACAGAAGCCACAGAAGGCAGTCTTAACCATATCCTTTCATCCAGAGGATCATGGCCACCAGCAGGTAAGGCTCATGTCCCAGGCGGAGGGAGAAGCCCAAGCTAGCTGAAAGTCTCTTTATTGACTTCATCCATTCTGTGGTAAATGATTACTTTTTTGCCCCTACACAGGGACTCAGGGACTGCTGAGTATAAGAAAGCTTTACACATAGCAGTAAATAATATATCCTATTTTCATAAAATATGAGAAAGAAATAAAGTGCTTTAGATTCTGACCTATAGATTCTAACGGTTTCCTTGTAGGGCATGCTTTGTGGTAGATTTGTACTGATGGGTATCAAAGCATTTCACACCTCGAGGGTCTGTGAACCAGAACCTCTCCACCACCCTGGGCTGATATGGGGTTGAGAGTGCAGCCTTCACCTTTGACACACAATAAGGCCAGTTAATGCCAGCATAAGACCACAGTGGCTTTCTACACTCACATTCCCCATGCCTCAACTTCACCTCAAGGCTAAGGCACCCAGTCGTGAACCTTGCCAGCTCTGAACAGCATTATCTCTATGCTATAGTGTTCTCTTATTCCTGTTGCCTTAAAAAAAAAAAAAAAAATCAATGTCCTTCTTTTCCACAAGTAAACCTCTCCATCTGTGCTGAATTTCACCTTCTCTTGCCTCCCCAAGAACTTTGCACCCTTGACCTCCTCACAGACTCCTCCCAATATGCCTCCATATTGGATCCATTTGGAAAAACAAAATTATTTCATATGTCCCTACCACATTCTTCCAGCTATTTTTCCATTTCTATCCTTCTTTTCACTGCTATAAACTTCCAAAGCATTCATTTTTCTCCTTCTATGACACATATTCTATACATCATTAATGACTTGTTTCCTGTCTATTTTCACAAGCAGTCTATAAACTCCATAAAAGCAGAGATTAAGTTGTCTTGTTCCAGCCTATTCCCTTAACACTTAATACTGTTTCTGGCACATAATGAGTGATCAAAAAAACTATTGATTATATTAGATTATTTAATTTTAATAAGTACTTCTTCTTTTTCTTACCAATGTCACCATCATTTCTGAAAATCTGGTTTCCACCCCACCACTCACATGAAAATGGACACTCATCAAAAATACATGGTTTATACTTTCTCAACACTTACTTACAGGTCAGTAAGTACAATAGCACTGTCTCAGCCCTCACTGTTTTTGACCCTTAAGAATTGGAAGCTGATGAGGACAGAGGAGCCTGGTGGGGTCCATAGGGTCACCCAGTCAGATACAACTGAAGTGACTTAGCACGCACACATGAGAACTCTCTTTGGTGACTTTCCAGGGCACTGGCTCTCCTCACGTTGCAATCACTGGGAATTCATCTCTATTTCCTTCATCTAAACTTTGCGAACTCTGGGAATTTCCTGACAGTCCAGTGGTTCGGACTCCTTGCTTTCATGGCTGGAGGGGCCTGGGTTTGATCCCTGATTGGGGAACTAAGACCCTACAAGCTGCATGGCACAGTCAACAAGATAGAGAAATTAAAAAATAAATTTTACAAACTCACCTCACCACCTCCACCCCAATCTCCTTGCCTGGGATGCTGTCTTTGATTTCAGCCTCTCCCATCTCAATCCACACTGAAATTTATTAGAGGCCTTACTACCCCTGTTCAAAAATGTGAAAGCTTCTCTCTGTTTATATTATTATTAAATCTAAACTCCTTATCCTGGCATTCAAGGCTCTTTATAATCTATCCCTTAATCTCTCCAGCTCAAATCCCCACTTACTTATTAGGACCATAAATGTTGTCTATTTTCCTCTGTAGGGCTTTCGCTCAATGTCAGTTGAATTCAGAATGCTTCCACCTCCTTTTGGAGTATCCAAATAGTATCTATCTTTTAATATTCAGTCCAGATTCCTATTTCTTCATTAAGAAGAATTCATAATTGAAATATTTCAGGTATAATGGTGTCCATTTGCACCATTGTTTTGGAAAGTAACCATGTACTTAAATACTGATTTTCTTTTGTTCACTTGGAGTACTTTTGTAATACATTCTTGGTGCTGAAAAATCAAGAGGTACAAAAAAGTATATACCAGAAAAAAAAATGCCAGGGACATCACTAGTGGTCCAGGGGCTAAAACTCTGTGCTCCCAATGCAGAGGGCCCAGGTTCAGTCCCTGGTCTGGGAACTAGATCCCACATGCCTCAACTAAGACCCAGCACAACCAAATAAATAAATAAATATACATTTTTTAAAATACCTCTCATCCTTCAACCAGGTAGGTTCCCTCCTGGTAATAACCAGTGTTGTAAGCTTCTTGTGTGTCCTAGAGATTTATTTATTAGAGGCAAATAAAATGTACCACCTTTTAATATGTTTCACATTTTGTACCAAACAACTATGTATCTACATATCTCCTTTTCTAGATATTTAACATTTTATATACTTACATATTATCTTCCCGCTTATGGAGACTGTGTGTCTTGGCTTCTTTATACAAAAAAAAAAAAAAAAAAAGCTGTCACACAAATATTGCTTGATTGTGCAATTCTTCCTTTCAAGTCTGGGATAGAGTATGCAATAGGAAGACTGAATCTCCACCACCTCCTCAATTAAGGATAAAAATGTAAGCAGTAGGTTTTTCTCAAACACTTCCTCTCCATCCACCACCATCATTAAAGGAAAACTAAAGCATGACTAATCACATATGCAGATGTGCATTGTTTTCCTTCGATAGTTTAATGTGTTCCAGATTCAAGCATGTATTACCATATTTCCTTTGGTTCTGATACATCTGCTGATACAAAGATTAACAAAATCACTGATTTGTAATGGACAATTCTGTTTCGTTTTAGAGATCTTTCATTCCTGCAGCATTCCAAGTTCACCCAAAGTGTGTTTGCATTGAGATTTTTGCTTCGTAATTGAGTCCATCTCCATTTCATGTTGCATGTATTAGAAATGACGTGAAAGCCCACCCACCTTGTTACTGCTTCTTAAGTGCCCTACAGTTTCCTATAATTATTTTAAACATATATACCAAACTGTGAAATGATAAACCTTCCAATTTTTTGTTTAATAAAGTCATTAAATAATACCTAGGAGTGAAGCGTTGGAATCCAAGTAAGTTTCATTCATAGCTAAATATTGCACCCAGTCGTATTAAAGTGTTACCTAGTATATGAGTAAGTGTTTGTAATCAAATGGTTTATTTGGTCAATAGAGAAACAAAGCAGATAAGCCAGAATCCTTCAAAATCCATTAGTTTAAAAGTCTTTTAACTATGAAGTTGTCTGTTTTTAATGGAAGAAATTGAATAAATAGTTCCAAGTACTGTCTTCACTTCACACCATGCCAAGCAGAACTTTAAGGTATACCCCACACTTGTTCCTTGAATTATGATATTTCTTGCTGATTAATCTTGTATTTAAATCCATCTCCAAGATTTAAATATTAATTATAAAGCCTCAATTTTCCTTAGGTGGTGGGGGGGAAACTGTCTTGAAATAATAAATAAAATTCTAGTTTTAAAAAGTTAACCTAAATGATTTTTATCTAGAGATAAAAATCTAGTATTGATGCTTTTTAAAATTTGAAAAATTTTCCCACAGAACTCTATGGAAAACACTAGTATTTTAGGCTTAAGAATTTTAGTAACTCATTAAATCACCATAATTGCAGCATAGTTTTGGTTTATGTTATTTTTCTTAATGGCATCTGTTCTTCCCAACTAAAAACATAAAATAGTCATAGGCTTATTTTTATTCCTATGGGCTGTCTACCTACGACAGTCCTCTAAGTATAAAATTCACAGTAAGTGTGAGTGAGATTAAATGAGATTCAATAGTTGTCATTCATCCTCACAACGACTGAAGGTTTTGGAGGAATTGTTTGTTTCTGGTTTTCTGGGGGAGAGGGGCTGCCATACAGGCTTACTTTATTGCACTTTGCAGGTATTGCTCTTCCTTTTTTTTTACATATTGAAGGTTTGTGGCAACCCTGCATTAAGCAAGTCTATCAGCACCATTTTTGTAACAGCATTTGCTCACTTCATGCATGTCTGTGTGTCACAGTTTGGTAATTCTTGCAATATTTCAGATTTTTGTTATCCTAAACCAGGATACATTTTGTTTTGGGTTTTATTTCAGGATGGGAGTATCTGTTGTCATCCATGGTTTGGACATTTTCTAGCTAAGAAATTAAGTAAATTTAACAATTCAACAGAATGCTCATGTTAGATGTTAAGACACACCGAAGGTAGGTTGGAAAGGCTTAGCTTTGATAGGCATGATATATAGTTGGGGAAGTAAGTGTCCCCAAATAATTATGCTGTCTTTGAAAGAGTGGCCTATTTATAAGCAGAACAACCAACGAGACTGAGGTAGCAGTTGTCAAATTTACAGGAAGTAATTAAAGAACCAAAGATTCTCCTCTTTTACTGGCTGTTTCTGGGTTACATAGAGATTATGAAGAGAGACAAGAAAAATGACAGAGGAGCCTAAACAGCCCATCAAACTTTCCACTAAGAAAATTGTTTTTTTCCCCAGATAAACTTTCCAATTAACAAACAGTTATTGTTTTTATTTCATACCCTATTGTGATTTTGCACACACACACACATACAAATTAATTTCTACATGTTAGCAGAAAACACAAGGTTGTTTATTCCCCTAAGGACTCGTTCCCTGTTTCACCAGCATTTTGTAATCTCCTCCATCCGCCGTGCCTTTGGTGGCCTGCCATCTGGCATTGTGCCTTTTATTTTATGAATAAGATCCCCAATTGTTTCTGCAGCTGCTATCAGTGCAGTCTGACCTGCTGCAGATGAGGATACCAGAGAAAATCATCTTCAAGACTTGCACAGCGTTTCATTCCTGTGGTTCTCTTCCCAGACCGCAAGCTGTGCTTTTCTCGCATTTATTCCTCACCACAGATGGGGACAATACTAGACCCTGAGTTCAAGAAAGATATAAAAGTGAACCCTTTCCAGTAATCACTGTTTATGAATGCATTTATGAATCTATGAATACGGAACCTATTCATTCTATACATAGTACACACATGTGGTTGTTCCCATTCATAGTCTCTGAGAATCCTAATTAATCAATTTTTCTCTCCTTCCAACCAGTTGTTTTTTATGCCAATATTTTCCTATCAACCTCAGGCAAAATAATCATTTTCAAACCGTACTCCCAAGAGTCCAGGGAGATGAATGGAAGAGATCCAAGCGGCAGGCAGCTGCCCAGCACCATCCTGTCAACCAGGGTAGTTCTTTTTAATTTTTTTTTAAGATTTTTTTTTTTTGATGTGGACCACTTTTAAAGTCATTATTGAATTTGCTAAAATATTGCTTCTGTTTTATGTTTTTGTTTTATAGGCCATAAGGCGTGTGGGATCTTAGCTCCCCAGTCAGTCAGTTCTGTCGCTCAGTCGTGTCCAATTCTTTGCAACCCCATGGACTGCAGCATGCCAGGCTTCCCTGTCCATCACCAACTCCTGGAAGCTACTCAGACTCATGTCCATTGAGTCGGTGATGCCAACCAACCATCTCATTCTGTGGAGGGGACAAGAAGGAAAGGACTGGGAACCTGAGCAAAGAAAGAGCAATGATAGGAAACCTAGGTTCTGAAAGTTGAGACCCATGCATGAGCCCAGGAGAGTGGAGAGCTGGTGGCTAGTAAGGGCGGTGGGGGGTGGGTAGTTTTCATCTACCCCCCACTACTCCCCCACCCTCCCCAATCCCACCTTGGTTAGCAGAGCTCCTATCTCCAGATCAATAGAGTTTTTCTTCTTTAATATAAGAACTTTATTCTTCTGATTGTGTCAAATATTAATATAAATATTTTTGTTTAACTGAATTTTACTCTAAAAGGCTTCTGTTGGAGGAAAGGATAAAGAATATGTGGTGTGTGTGTGTATATATATATATATATACATATATAAAGGAATATTATTTGGCCATAAAAAAGAATGAAATTGTTCCATTTGCAGAGACATGGGTGGACCTAGAGACTGTCATACAGAGTGAAGTTAAGTCAGAAAGAGAAAAGCAAATATTGTTATATTAATGCATATATGTGGAATCTAGAAAAATGGTATAGCTGAATTTATTTGTAAGATAGGAATAGAGGCACAGACATAGAGAACAAACCTATGAACACCAGTGGGGAAAGGGAAGAGGATGGGATGGATTGGGAGATAGGGTTTGGCATATATACACTACTATATATATATAACAGATAACTGACCAGAATCTACTCTATAGCACAAGGAACTCTGCTCAGTGCTCTGTGGTGGCCTAAATGGGAAGGAAATCCAAAAAAGAGGGGATATATGTATACGCATAGCCAATTCACTGTGCTGTACAGCAGAAACTAACACATTGTAAAGCAACAATACTCCAATAAAAAATTAAAAATAAACGAATGGCTCTGTTGTCACCAGTACCAATAATAATGCCTAACCTATATTCATCTTGAGTTTTGCTACTTTCATAAAGCCTGTCTATTTTTTTTCCAAATTCAAGCCACAAAGTTCTCAAATCTATCCACAGAACTGGTTATACACACTGATGTTTAGGTCTCCCATTTTGGCACAAGAATTGATGGATAAAAGCTCACCTAGGGTACAAAGGTAGGATGTATGCAGTCGGTTCCTTAAATTACATTCTCCTTGCAGCAAGGTATGAGCAGAGTCTTTACCTAAATTGTACAATTTGTAAAATGGCAGAAGGAAAAGCCTACTGGGTCTAGTTTTTACATTACATTGAAGTGATAAGTAAAATTGAGTTATAGCCATGTCTCACTCTCTGCAAATTACCATCCCACATCTCCCGGCCTGCACCGGAGGACATTTCTCTGAAGAAACGTGCTTCGAAGAAACGTGCTTCTGAATTGAGAGCAAGCTGATGTAAATTCTAAAGCCAAGTTGGCAGCCTGCTTAACTGTACAATAGATGAAGAAGGAAACAGGACTGTGTTTTTACAATGACTGTGTCAAGTTTCAGTAGGAGTCAACCTCAGATGAGAGTGGAAGTGAAAGAGAGGTGGCAGAGAACTTGAAATGAAAACAGAACTCCACCAAGAATTTTCTTACCAATTGTCCCCACATATATACATGAACATTTCAGATACACCTAGTCATACTGCCAGCTAATAGTCCACAATTGATAAAGTGCTTTCACGTGTGTTTTCCCTTCTTTGCAGGCTGTGAGCCTTGAACATCAGTCAGTCATCCAGGATGCTGCTGGAGGCTAAAGAAGAGCCTTCTAGACCTCAGCTTTCTTCAAGCACCACCTGTGGATATATACACCCCATGGGACCCCCCCAAGGTCCATGGGTCTCAGGACTCTGGGCGTGTTTGTGTGCACACTGTCTCTACTGCACGTTGTAAGGTCAAGACACAAGGAACAGCTGCACCTTCTTTCTGCAGGTAAGAGCTCTCTCTTCAGCACAATCTATTGTCCATCACATTTGGAAGCCACACCCACATCCAAACACCCTTTGAAAACTCTCAGCGCTACCTAGGATGCTGACAGAGATGTCTTGCTGATTTACCCAGTCCTTTGATGATGAATAAAATCAAGCCCTGATCCCCACTGCTGTTTGATATTCAGCTACATCCAGGGAGGGAGCCCTGCTGGTCACTCATAATGCGGCCTCCCAGTCTTCATCTGTCTGTGAAGGACCTATGAAAGGTAGGATGCTAACAGGCAGACTCTTCCTTTTCTAAAGCCCTGTTGACACAAATTGTTGTTTAATTTCTAAGCCATGTCCAACTCTTTTGCAACCCCATGGACTGTAGCCCTCCAGGCTCCTCTGTCCATAAAATTTCCCAGGCAGGAATACTGGAGTGGGTTGCCATTTCCTTCTCCAAGGGACCTTCCTGACCCAGGGATCAAATCCAAGTGTCCTGCACTGGCAGGCAGATTCTTTACCACAGAGCCATTAGGGAAGCCCATATTTACACAAATTACTTCTTCTTTTTAATGAGCAACCAGGATTTCTTTTCTTTTCTCTTTGTATCAACCACACACACACATTCATTGCTGGAGAACCAGTGAACATTTTGTGTTCTTATTTATTTTATTTCTAATGAGGCAGGTTCAAATCAAACAGCAAAGTCCGAGAAAATAATCAAACAGCTCGTGGAAGGCTTTTTGCCTTTGTGTTTGTTCCTTTTCCTCCTCTGATCGTTTTCAACTGTCTTCTTCATCAAGGGCAATTAAGTAGGTCTCCTGCCCCCAGGGCAGGTCATAGCCCCAGGTTCAGGCAAAATCTCTGAGACCCTGATGGCTACCATGTCTTGGTACTCAATGGGCAACTTCCCAAGGGAAGGCTTCAGTGGAGAAACAGAGATACTGGGAGACCTTTCTGCAAAACCAGACATTACCTGGAAACCAAGCCAGTTCTGGCTATTGTTGAGAAGATGCTCAGCTTTCCCCAGGCAACACTTCTATCCCCAGAAAGGAGAGGGCAGTGAGATCCCAGGTAGGTAAAGGGAGAAAACCCCCTCTGTCCCTGAGAGATGTGACCTGTTCCTTGTCTTGAGTTTGTCCTGGTGTCACTCAAGATCCATGGGGCCGAGATCCCATAAACAGCACTAAGTATACTGAATTGTTGACTCCATGGCTTGAATCAAGACCAACACAAGTTTGAGAGGGGTATGGAGAGCCCTTCACCCACCGCCACACAGATGGAAATGGTGTGAGCCAGGCGAAAAGGATGGAGGGTGCTGCTATCTGCTTTGTATCGAAGCAGGTACCTGGTAGAAAGACTGGGGAAAGAAAGGCAGTGTAATTTGATTTATTATGTAATAGGATTGTACACAATAAGGAAACCTCTTAGGTGACAAGGAGAGAGGTCTCAACCAGATGGCTAGGACTGTACCTTATGCTTCTGTTAAAAATCACATCCTCTGTGTGTCCAGCCCAAAGTGAGTCCTAATATAAAACTGACACTCCCCACTAGAGTAAAAGCTCTAGAAAAGGGTTTTGTTTTTGTTGTTGTTTTGATTTTTAATTGTGTGTCCCCATCACCTAAACAGACAGGCATGCATATTTGCTCATTGACAGAATTTTCCATGTCCTCCTCCCTCCCCATCCCCATGAAACAACGGGATTTATAAACCAAAGCCAGTGAAAAAGGGAGACACTGGTAGAAAGAAGTGCTTTCTAACCACAGTTTGGGGAAGAACTGGCCACCCAGGAAGATAAGTTCTGACCCAACACCATCTTCACCTACTCTTTATGAATAAGGGAAGCAAAGTCACACGTGTGTTGGGGACCTTGGCATGAGCAGGGGCCTGAGCACTTCTAACGACCTTTCCTGAGATTCTTGGAGAAAAGAGATCCTGGGTACTGGGTGATCAGATGAAAGATGACATAAACATCAAACGCATAAATGCAAAACTGCAGAACTTGCAGACTACTACGTAAAGGAAATGTATTCATTCAAAATACAGGTAACTGGAAAACGGGTTTTGGAAATGGCTCTCGTTTTTTTTTTTTTTTTAAGTGTTGATCTTGGAGCTTCTGGTTTAGACTCTTTCTCCGCTTCCTTCTTGTGGGTCCTTACGGAAAGAGGATGCTCCATGGCCGACATCAGTGTCCCCTTCGCTGCTCAGAGACCAGGCGATGCCAGGTTAGGTTCTGGCCCCCAGTCCCCGTTGTCACAGCCCCTACCCCCACCCACCCGCCGGCTACTGACCGAGGCCTCAAGCAGCTGCCATAATGTGTACACAATAACCTCTCCCAGACTTTGGTTTCCTCTGTTCTTGGAATGTTTTTGGCAGATTCCCCCCGTTTCCCGGGTCTCTTGGGAGTCTAAACACACATTTTCTTTATTTCAGACTAGATTACAAAGTATTGAATACCTTGCGCGCTTCCTACCCCTCTCCTCCTCCCAGCCATGCGCTCGTCCCTGCCAGCCCCAGGCGCGCGGGGACTCGAGGGCGTGAGCCCTGGCAGACCCAGCCTTTTGCATCTTCGAGTGCAAAATCTGATTCAGAGTCAGGACGATTCAAACTGCCATATGCCGCCGGAAGACTGAAGGGGCCCGTGCGGCCAAATGAGAGCTGCTGCGGACCCAGCGCCGCGGTCCGCGGAGTGCGGGTCCTGTGCCTGCGACCAGGCTCCACACCGCTGCCCCGCTTTTCAGACGCACGCTTTTCAGAAAGCCTCTGTTCATTGGAATACATCCTTCAAACCGACAGGGAGAGGAGCGGGTGGAGCAAAGCACGAGTGGAGTCTAGGGGCTCCAGAGCAGAGGAACTCGAAAATGCGAAATAGGCTTCTGTTGGCCTTGGATCTTTCGGCTTTGATACTGAGCTGCGGCTATGTTGGGTGGTTTCGGTCCCGGCTATCACTGGCTCTCCTGGAGCTAAGTTACAGCCGTTCCACTGGTACGCGGGTGGGGCAATTCATTAGGCAAGAAGCGGATTAGTTGTTTATTATCTATAAACATTCCAACCACAGCAACCAATCATAAAACCGCGGAAGGGCCTGTAAAGTAAGCCTTGGTGTGAGCAGTGCGGGCTCAGTGACCGTTCCTGGAGACGAAGGGTCCTTGAGAGAGAGAAAGAGGGAGAGAGAGAGAGAGGGAAGGGGTTTGGGGTGGCGTGGAGTCAACAACAAAACCATTTGTCGGAAAATCACTTACTAGATTTTCGAGAATCACGATTTTTATTTTTTAATGGAACAGGGTAGCAGAAAAATTAGGCAGCTTAAAGTCATAAGTGGGGTCGTTGATGCCAGCAATAAAAGCTATTGATTAAATGGGAAGAACAATTTAGTCTTTGGTTCTTGGTGAAATACAAAGTGACCGATCATGAAAGGAACCTAACAATATTTTATGGAGGGAAAACACGTTTCAAACTGCCTTCTTTCTAGTGACAGAAATTAACTTTTGAGTATGGCTGAGACCCTTTTTAAAATTCTCGTTTGGGATAAAACATTTTCGAATAGGAGTTAGTATCAAACAATTAAATACCGTTTTAAAGTATGAAGTCTACTTGTTGTTTTTAACCAAATGGCTATTTTGTTTCTTTAGGTATTTTCTTAGGCAAGCTTTAAACTCTCACTGCTCATTTGATATTTTACTATATTAGAAAGCCATCCAATTTTTATACTGTTTTTCTAATTAATTCAAGTGCATTGTTCTCAGTCTGATTCAGAACCTATTACTGAGAAACCAAGTTACTGGTAAATTTCTTAAATATAGTTTAACAAATATATTGGTTTGGAAATTCATTAGAAATAGATTTTAGGAGATTTAGTGGCAAACACACATACCAGAGGTTTCCTATTTTTTAGATTTTTAAAGCTTTTAATTGAAGTATAACAATGCAAAAAGAGCCACAAATCATACATTAAAAGCTCAATAAATAATTAAAAATGGTACATCCCATGTAACTACCAATATCAGAAAAAAACATGACCAACATCCAAGAAGTCCCCCTCATTTAAAAGAAAAATAGGTTTGCTTTTGGTTTGGAGATATGCTTTTTAAAATAGTTGCTCATCGCATGCTCAGATTTTTCAGTATCAGTATTGTGGATTTTTTTTTTCAGGGGATTATCTTCTGGTAAATAAAAATAAAATGCTTTGAGTTTTCCTGTGTTGAAAAGGGAATAAAAAGTCTCCAAATTCATTTCCCTCCTTGGCAACCCACACCCCTTCCCAGCTTTCCCGAGTCCACACCGGGAGACATAACAAACAAACGATTACATGTTGAAAAACACATCTGAAAACAGAAAGGTCACATTACCCCCGAGTCCTGGGGAACATTAATCTCGTGTTTGGAAAACAGTTGACAGTTGAAGGTTGGGGTTTCTCTCTCTTCTACAGTAGGACTAAAACGGGGTGGGGGTGAGGGAGAGAGAGTCATTTGAGAATAAAAGGGAAGAGATCATCACTGTGGCCTCTTACAGAAATAAATGCTTTGAGGGACCACCAACTTCCAACCCAGATTTAAGTGAATGAGTGAATGCGTGCATGAATGATTGGGAGGAAAAAAAAGAATGCCACTGGGAGAAAGAATCCGAAATGGCTTGCCTTTACTCAAACAGTGCAGAGGTGTGCTGAGCTTTCCTAGAATAATTAATGTGAATAGTGAGCAATAGTAAGATAGCGTCAAGCCCAGAGCGCCTAAGGGCAGAGTTTGCTGGACGAAAACCAGTCCCTTCTCTAATAGTTTATGGGAAGGTGAAAGCTGATTGCCTAACCACTCGCCTGGATCGGCATTTCCCCGAGCCCGCGCCTGCCCCAGGTCCCCCACCCCTCCAGTCCTCTGACTGCTCGGAATTCCTCCTCCTGACTTGGATGAGGGCCCAGAACCCACTGCCGGGTGGGGGTGGGGGTGCAAAGTGTTGGGAGGTGGATTGGGTGTCTAGCACCCTGATATCTAAGATCGCCCGAGATTCTGCGTATCTGAATTTCTTAGGTAGAATGAGGAAAGATCTGAAGAACGTTTCGGGGACTATAACTAGAAATATCACGCTGAAAATTATACTGGTTCATTGCAAATTCAGCATATAGTGATTTTCCCTTTATTAGCATCCTTACATCCTGACATCTCTAAAACCATGAATTTGAGAGGCAGGACGATGGAGGTGCCAGGCAGTGATAGCGGGAACCAAGGGACTTCGGGTCAAGCATAAGTTTTCCTAGAGCTTTAAATGACCTTGAGAATGTCACTTTAACCTTAATAGGCTTAGGGATCCCCGTGCACAAAATGAGATCTGATGATGATTCGCTCTCGACTTCCCTGACTGCAGGTCAGTAATCAGGCCCTGTGGAGAAGAGGCTGTAGGTGGCTAGAACCATCTCCCTGGCTCCCTCTGCGCGTCCGAGAAAGTGCAAGCTCGCTTTTGGAGCCCAGGAGATTGGGCGGGCAATTCGCTCTGAGCCTTGACAGTTAATCTGCCTAGAGCCCGCGTGGCCAGGACGAGCGAGCTTTCTCTCTGCCTGCTCTGTCCGAGCTGACAGTGATTTATGCGCCGGTGACACAAGCCGGCCGTGAACCTGGATGGCTAGACGGTTTTCCGGGGCTGCACGGAGTTAAAGCAGGACCGCTCAGCGCGGCGCTGAGGAAGGTCTTCCAGCCTGCACGCCTCTCTCGGGTGCTCGCAGTTCCAGCGAGCGGATACGGCAGATTTTCCTGCTCAGTTGGATTCAGTGTCAACCTTCTCGGTTAACCGAAGACATTTCCACTCCTGGATGTGTCGCCCTCGAGCCCTGGGCCCTGGACCGAACTCGAGGTGCAGGTCTCGCGCCGAAGGTGGGAGAGTTGTCCTAGAGTTCAAAGCCAACTGCCTTCATAGGGGACGGGGGCGGGGTGGATGCTTTGCCTCGGGAAAGAACTGTCCCTGTCATTTATTTTAAGACATCAACTCCTCCAGATCCAGAGCCCAGCCTCCCTGCGGCTATAGCCCCCGCGCCAGGCAAGCGGCCACACTGCGCTCTCTGTGAAGCAGCGAGACTGGATCAATCCGGTTGCAAATAGTTTTTTGTTTGTTTGTTTGTTTTACAGCCTCCGGCCAAGGCAGTACTTCCCTCGCGGTTCAAAGTCCACAGCAGCTGCCTTCCCGGAGGCTGGTGGCCGCCTCCCGGGACCACAAAGCGAACGCCTCCGCCCGGCAGGCCTCGGGCGGGGCCGCGGGACTTCTAAGGTGTTGGGGGATGCTGGCTGGACCCTCCGCGGTTCCTTTGTCAACCCAGGGGTTCAAACATTCATTTTATAATCGTCTGTGAACAACAACGCGCGACTAAGAAAGACTGCCAAGAATTAAACTGAAGTCAGGCACCCACGTTTCGGGGAGATTTTTTTCCCTTGAGCTTGAGACAAGGGGGCTGTGCCCCCTTAGGATTCATTCCCCCTATTTCTTCCAACTCTATGTGCTGCTTGGTTACAAGCAGCGACGTGGACACGGTGTGAAACCAGGCGGGGCGGGAAATGGGGCTCCTCTCCCTGGCTCAGGTGTGTAATCTCGAACCCACTGCCATCCCCAGCCCACCCCGCCCTGGATGCAGGGACGCGGGAAAAGCAAGCATCTCTGAGCACCAGTAGGAAGAAGGTGAGACCAGAAGGCCATGGGTCAGGCCTTAATGCACTGCGAGGGTGAGGTGTGGAGATCTCTGAGGAGTTGGGCCTTGCTTCCCTGCTCTTCCTCTCCTTTATATCTCCCACCTCCTCCCCAGGACACACACACCTGGAGGGAGGGGAAATGGATGGAGAGGAGGCTGGAGAGACGCTCCCACCCACCAGGAGATCAGACTCTTCTAAGGCCACGCGATTTGCCCAGTTCTGGTGCAGGTCACAGAAGATGCTAAGACAGATGCTAAGATGACGCTAAGAAGATGCTAAGATGCGAAGACACAGGAATGGTCCGACGCAACGAAGCTCAAAAGGAGACAACCCTCTCTCATTCATAAATATTACTGCAAATGTATTAGAGACCTCAAGTGATTTTTTATTCCGTTTGCAGTCTCCGCTGAAAGGGATCTGGTACTGTTTGTGCTAGTCAAGCGCCAGAACACTGTTAAAGTGAAAGGGAAAAGGGAACTAAGAATGTTTTAAAAGACACATGTAACATTTTAAGATAACCATATACAAAATGCTCACATAACTTTTATGAGGCCAGTTACAATGAAGAAAATACATTTTCTAATTTAATAAAATTTAGTTATTTTGGTGGTTTCAACAGACTTTTAAAATTGATGACATTTGATTATAAAACTTGACTGCAGAAAAATTAGTACCTTTGGCTTTTTAAACATATATAGTTATTTTAAAACAAAATGTCTTTAACTATCTGGCACAAATACAAAACACTAAAAACATATTTTAGGAATTATCATAATACCTCCTCCTCTATGAGATCAGAATTTGACCTATTTAAACCAAGAATAAATAGCTAACTCTTTGGTTTCAACAATTTTTTCTTCTTAGTTCCTAGATGTTGATTGAAAAGTAATAAATGACTGTTTTTAAGAAATCATTAACAAGCAAGATCAAACATTGTATAATCTTTCTAGATTATAAAATATAATAAAACATAAACATACTAGAAAATAAAATTTATATAAATTTCACCTCTGTATGAAACTGTCATTTATAAATTTCATACTCTTATGAAACATAATTCACTTATGTTAAATGTATTTTGTAACAAAATGGGAGCCTTATTGTTTAGTTTAAGCACATGTTGTATTACTATTTTCCTTTATCTTTAAAAAACCCCTCTCCCCAATGAAAGATCTTTTTCCTTAAGCAGCAAATTATGTCAAAATATAAAATCTAAAGGAATTGGCTATTTTAAAGTCTTTTGACAACTTTGGAGATTATATGTGTTGGTATTTTTTCTCTTTATCTCTACTTTCCGTAATTTCCATATGTGAATATGTGTTTGTGTAACTTTCACTATCTTTCCCCACTTAAGTCATGTATATCAGGAAGGAAAAGTTAATTTTGAGACTCATATTTATTTAAAAAATGTTACACATTGTATGTATGAGGTGAGTAAACTAAATTTAGATTATTTTTCACAATGATAGAGCAAATGTAAGGAATACTATATTATTGATGTTAAAAGAGAAAACCTCTCAGCCTGTGAAAATCAATGACCTATCTTATCTTGATTAAAAAGAAAAGTACACTGAATTCTTTGGTTAGGCTCTGTATATATTAATAATGTGTCCTCAATAGTTTTGATCTCCAGTATTAATGTTGAGATTATAGAGCTAGCTTTATACCAATTAAAAAGAACTTCTGAGCAACATGAACATGAAAGGGAAAAGATCTTCCCCACATATCCACACCCCAAACTTCTATCCCCGATGCAGTAAGAATAATCTTTTTATTCCATTAAAATGGTCACTAACCTTATAATGATAAAAGAATGTTTCCATCTCTTACCTGAAAGGAGGCTTGTCAATATAACAGGAACTGAAATTGGGACTGTTCTGTGTTGTCTATTACAGTACAAGGCTCTGTACTGCTTTGCCTCTTTGAAGGCTGAAGTAACAATGTATGACTCTCGCCTCCTGGGACCCTATGAAAATGAGATAGCTGGTTCCAATAAAAGCTATAGACCTTGACGCTGGGACGGAGTTGAGGAAAACCAATATTTCACATACACTAAAAAATAATTAACCTGGTATTCTAAACTTGTTTTTCTTGAATATTTTTGTATGTACATGTGAATGTTAGCCTCATTCACACAAATATGAAAGAAATTATTTTACTGATACAAATACTACTTAAACCCTTTGTTTTCAGAGAGGCAAAAATCACCTTAGAGCGCAGTTGCTTAAAGCCTTTGAAATTTGAATATTTCAATTTATAACTTATATCCTTATCATCTTAAAAAATGTTAGGCTTCTTCAAAGCTGGCACTTAAAAATTTTCTGTGGCTTGGTGGGCTAGGTATGTGACAAAGGTATGCCTTTCTCATTAACTCTGTCAAAATGCTTTGCATTTAACATTTATTTGGGTGTGTGTGCAAATCTGTCTAAGACTATGAACTCTGGAGAGTTTTCATTCTATGCGACATAAATGAGTTTTATATAATGAATATATATGTTTCAGCTGGAAAAAAAAACAGGCTTTATATCTTGACAATATATTATTAAAATGTGTTAGGATATTGTCAGCCTAAGATCAACCTAATTTAAAAAAAATAAAAGAATAAGTTATTTTAATGAAATACTAGCCTATGTTATATGTATACCTATTTGCTGATTTTAAAATGGAAACTGATTCTCCTGGGAAAGAAATTTGAGGTGATTACCTAATGAATTATCTTTAGCCTAATGTTAAGGTACTAAAACACAGTCATATGTTTTGCTTTTTAAAATATTTTCAAAAGAAAGTCTTAAAAATCAAAAAAAGTTAGAGGAATATTCAACTTAAAAGCTATCATTCTGCTCTTTAAAATTACCAATCTTTATGCCAGGAGAAATATGTTTAAGAGTCATTAACACTGTAGGCTCATTGAAGTAGAAGCACAGAATGTTATTTTTAAAATATAAATAAATAAATAAATATATATATATTCATACATGTGCATATGTACTCTTTTTAAAAAGAGGCCTAAAGAGGTTTCATAATTTTTAGCAATGTAAAAAAGGAATAGCAAGTATCACAGACCAAATGAGAAGAAAGCCAGTCATGATTTTTTAAGTAAAGGAGAAAGGGCATTTTCCAGGGTAAATTTAGCTTTATTTGGAGCAGTTGAGGTGAAGAAGAGGTAGGTGCTCACTCTCTAAATTAAGTCAACTGGGTAATCTGTCTACACAGAGCAATGAGACATCTCTTATTCTAACGAGCTATGTAGACATTTCTCTAACCTGAGAATATAGAGCACCATTTACTTTTGAAATAATTTAGAACTTTTATTTCAGTTAGGAAACATATTTTGCCAACATCATATTGTAACTGTATTTTCAATGACATTCTCCATAATAATAATATTTAAATGGTGAGTACCTCCAATGATAAGTCATCCTCCATTAAACAGCTCTATAGTGATGGCTTACTAAGTGCCAGGCACTGTAGCGGGAGCATCTTCAATGAACTAAACAAATAAATTCCTCCTACGCAATTCTCATGGAGAAGGATATGGCAACCCACTCCAGTATTCCTGCATGGAGAATCCCAGGGATAGAGGAGCCTGGTGGGCTGCCGTCTGTGGGGTCGCACAGAGTCGGGCACGACTCATGTGACTTAGCAGCAGCAGCACGCAATTCTTTCCCACGTGTATGGAAATTACAGGGGCGAGGGAAGGCTGTAGTTTTCGGGTTGTCCACTAGGTGGCAAAATGTGAAAAACTGACCGCCTACTGGGGAGCAAAATTTGGTGCAAAGAATAGCGTATTTCTTTGAAAATCTCGTTCATATTTTGCTTAAACCGTCTCTTTTTGAGCACTACAGTTAACAGCTAATGGTCGGATTACGTCTTGTGTTTAGTTTATAAGGCATTGCCAGATGCTTTTCCTGGAGTCCTGTCTGCAAGAATCCCAAAATTATTCTAAGACGTCTTTGTACTTTGCTTACCTTATTTCTCTGTACCCTCAGGTGTGTGGGGTATAGACATCTGTCTAAGGATATGAATATCTGGCTTTGCATAGGTCCTCAGGAAGGCTTGGGTCGATTTTATTCAAATGTACATAGAGAAATTCAGTCATTAGACTTCAATTTGCTAATTTGAGGAGATATTGTCCAAAAACACTAAGATCTTAGAGTAACATTCATGCTGTGGAGTAGCCAAACACATTTGCTAATATATACATTCGTACAATCATGCATACATTTTGTATTCAGAGGTCCCTTGCTGCTGCTGCTGCTGCTGCTAAGTCGCTTCAGTCATGTCCGACTCTGTGCGACCCCATAGAGGGCAGCTCACCAGGCTCCCCCGACCCTGGGATTCTCCAGGCAAGAACACTGGAGTGGGCTGACATTTCCTTCTCCAACACATGAAAGTGAAAAGTGAAAGTGAAGTCGCTCAGTCGTGTCCGACTCTTAGCAACCCCATGGACTGCAGCCCACCAGGCTCCTCTGTCCATGGGATTTTCCAGGCAAGAGTACTGGAGTCGGGTGCCATTGCCTTCTCCACAGAGGTCCCTTAAATAAGATCTTATACTTACATCGAACAAAGTGAAAAAGTGTTAGTTGCTCAGTTCTGTCAACTCTGTGCCACCTCATTGACTATAGTCCACCACGTTCCTCTGTCCACGGAATTCAACAGGCAAGAATACTGGAGTGGGTAGCCATTCCCTTCTCCAGGGGATCTTCTCAATCCAGAAATCAAACCCTGGTCTCCCACGTTGCAGACAGATTCTTTACTGTCTGAGCCACCAGGGAAACATCAAAGAAACAAAATTACTTAATTTAATCAGATCTCTCTGGGACAGAATGAAGGTATCAGTCCCAAATAAAATTGGGATCTGCATTTGTTTTTAGATCTAGTAAAGACATTTTAAAAGAATCTTCCTTTCCCAGGAAAAAATGGTTTACACATGATGTAAGAATACTTGTGGAGGGGTTTAAATGAAGCATTTGAGATTTTTCTCTGCTTTTGTACTGTGTGAATCTTTGTTTCTGGAGGAGTGTTCTTTCAACCTAAAAATGAAATGTTACAGAGAAACATTTCTATATGGAAAGATGCTCTCGTCAACCAATTTGTGTATTCTTTTCCCAAGGACAGAATTAGTAGAACACTCACGTTTTAGTAAGTGTTGTTGAAAATTTTTCTCCTTGCATTTTCACTTTGGCTTCGGTAGTTCATATATTTGAAAAGCATGGATCACAGTAGAGTTTATCAGTTTGGTCATAGGATTAGATAATAGCTGTGAATAAGAAAGGAAGGATGATTTTATACAGAAACTGGAAATGTGGGTAAGTTTTCTTGCAAATGTGGCTCTTCTTGAGTTTGTGGAGTTTTAGGGCCACTGTTGTTTGATAGAAAGTGAAAATATGTATATGAAGAAGGCACTGATTTATACCTGCCCTGTTTTGCTGGGGGCCCCACAGTAAGCTGAATTGTAACAACTTCATTACTGATAATGAGGATGATTTCATGCAGAAATCATTTGTATAAAATCCATTTGTAGGGGCTTCCCTCCGGAGAAGGCAATGGCACCCCACTCCAGTACTCTTGCCTGGAAAATCCCATGGACGGAGGAGCCTGGTAGGCTGCAGTCCATGGGGTCGCTAAGAGTCAGACACGACTGAAAGACTTTCCTTTCACTTATCACTTTCATGCATTGGAGAAGGAAATGGCAACCCACTCCAGTGGTCTTGCCTGGAGAACCCCAAGGATGGAGGAGCCTGGTAGGCTGGCGTCTACAGGGTCGCACAGAGTCGGACACAACTGAAGCAACTTAGCAGCAGCAGCAGCAGGGGCTTCCCTCATGGTCCTGTGGTGGAAGAAGTTCTCATGTGCGGTATGGCCAAAAAAAAAAGTCCATTTGTAACTCTCAGTGTAGCAAAGCTAAAGGTGTGGTGTGAGTAATCTATTCTTAACATGCTTCTAAGAGTAACAGGATTTACCTCTGAAGAAAAGAGAGCTAAAGTGAAAATTGCTCAGTTGTGTCTGACTCTTTGCAACCCCATGAACTGTACAGTCCATGGAATTCCTCCAGGCCAGAATACTGGAGTGGGTAGCCTTTTCCTTCTTCAGGGGGTCTTCCCAATCTAGGAATCAAACCCAGGTCTCTCGCATTGCAGGCAGATTCTTTACCAGCTGAGCCACTAGGGAAGCCCAGAAGAAAAGAAGGGATCATTAAAAGGTGCTCAAGTATATGAAGTGCTTCTCTCTGAAGCTGGCAGTGCATTGTACTCCATTCCCACCAACACCAAAACAAGAAAAAGTGAAATATAGGGAAACTGGGGACTTAATGTTAGAAAACCATCATCAGGGGTTCTTCCATCCATCCATTCATTCGTTCACACATTCCTTAAATATTTACTGACTTTTTCTTATGTTTCAGTGACATTTTTAGGTGCTTGGAATAGAAGAGTGAATAAAGCAGTGTCTTCCTGAGATTTCCCTGGTGGTTCAGAGGTTAAGACTCTGCTGTTTCAATGCAGGGGGCACAGGTTCTAACCCTGGTCAGGGAACTAAGATCCACATCCTGCATGGCTAAATTAAAAAACAAAACAAAATAAAAGTGTTTCCTTCCTGAGGCTTTCATTCTATGGTACATGAACCAGCCCATGCACCATCGACTGTTTTTGCCTCAGAGTCTTTGTATTTGCTGTTTTCTCTGCTCTGGCATGGGCTTCCCAAGTGGTGCTAAAGAACCCGTCTGCCAATGCAGGAGACATAAGAGACATGGGTTTGATCCCTGGGTTGAGGAGATCCCCTGGAGAAGGACATGGGAACTCACTTCAGTATTCTTGCCTGGAGAATCCCATGGACAGAGGAGCCAGGCAGGCTACAGTCCATGGGGCCACAAAGAGTTGGACACTATCGAAGTGACTTAGCATGCACGCATGGTGCTTTGGCAGACTCTTCTCCAGATCTGCTCAAGGGTGGATGGAATATTTAGACAGATACGGATACACAAAGGACTCACAAGCCTATGACCTGTAAGTTAAGTTACATTTATGTTCTCTGTGTGCACTTGTGAATATTAAATAAGAGAAACATTATCTGTAATTTTTATTTTATTATCATCATTCCCAATTAAATATCCCCATAATCTTTCCAGAGGTTTCTGAGACTCAATTCCTTAGGATTTTGACCAAACTACAAAACAAGCTCCTCTCCAGGGATTCTAAATTACCAAATGTGTTTCCAACAAGCTGAAACATTACTTCCTTCTGGAGCTCGAGCTCTGCTGTGCTGCCTGGTGCAAATAACCCTGGCTTAACAGCGTGGTTTTTTATCATGGATGCTGATTGAAAAATAATTTAGAGATGTTTCTGATTGGAAACAAATTTGGACCCATCGGTGTGTTACATTCAAAATGTTCCCCCTGCAAAGTGTTTAAACTTTTATTATCATGTTTATCACATTGTATTATAGTCACAGGTAGGGCGACCACACTTCCTAGTTGACGCACGTTGGCTTGAAGTACCATCTGGTTTAGCATTTTAGCACTCTCAGAAGTATCCTGGTGTGGACAATAAAGTCTATAGACCCCCAGGTTATGAGGCAGGTGCCTGGCTGGAGAGGCTGAGGAGCACTGGGGTGGTCCTCAGCCGTGGGTGGGTCTGTTGGAGAAATTGGTAAGGCTGGTGACCCAGGGATGTCTGGCCGATTTGCACATAGAGCAGGGCTTTGAGGGGAAAATGAAACTCTGGAGGCTAAAGGCAGTCAGTGGAGGAGAGTCAAGAGGGCCTCAGAGATTGTGCTATAAGCCCTGTGAGGAGTTTGCCTTCCATTTCTGCTAGGAACACACCATATCCTACGACAAGGAGACTGCAGAGAAGAGCATCATTTTGGCTCTTTTAGAGCTTAGTTACCCGTGGATCAGGAACAGCGTCCTGGTGAAGGAAGTGAGGGCAATAAGACATAACCCAAAGATACTCTGAACCTCAGCATGCCATGAAGGCAACTCAACTTGAGTTTCCAAGGACTCAGAAATAGTCAGGTTGGGTGTCTTGGGTGTGGGGATGGGAGTAGTGGATTGCATGGATCTTAGTCATCAGTGCAAGATTTTATTTGGATTATTATCATTTTTAGCTTTGAGTATTCCAACTGTAGGGTCAATTGGAGTTTCTCCATTTATTTAAAAAAAAAAAAAAAGGCTATTTGATAAATAGAGCCCTTGGGCTTCGCTGGTGGTTCAGATGGTAAAGAATCTGCCTGCAATGCAGGAGACCTGGCCTTGATCCCTAGG
Organism: Bos javanicus; assembly: GCF_032452875.1. Classification (NCBI taxonomy): domain Eukaryota; kingdom Metazoa; phylum Chordata; class Mammalia; order Artiodactyla; family Bovidae; genus Bos; species Bos javanicus. The sequence goes on from NC_083875.1 coordinate 7,118,420, forward strand.
TTGGAAAGATCCCCTGGAGGAGGGCATGGCAACCCACTCCAGCATTCTTGCTTGGGAAATCCCATGGAGAGAGGAGCCTGGTGGGCTAAAGTCCATGAGCTACAGTATATTCATATCCTGGCAAAGACATGGATGGTCAAAAGGAAACACTTTTCTGAACAGATCAACCTCATTTATTTAGTTTTTAAATTGGGTTGTGAAAGGTTCTTTCAAACGTAACAGGGTGCTTTTTTCCCTCTCTAAGGCATGTTATTAAAATACTTTGAGATTTTTGAATATTTGAGAACACTCATCAATATCAACTTGCTCATTTAACCCCATTACTGTACAAAATGATCTTGACAACCTTAACATATGTATCTATTCTTTTCTATCATATTTGTGCAGAGGACTCTCTTAAAATGTAATCTTAGCTTTTATCTCCAATCCTTGCATTAGATTACATTTCAAACTAACTGCTGAATTCTTTCACATAAGTGTCCTCTTTGCACTTAAGGAAATGGCAACCCACTCCAGTATTCTGCCTGGGAGATCCCATGGAGAGAGAAGTCTGGTGGACTACAGTACATGGGGTTGCAAAGCATGTGACACAACTGAGTAGCTAACATACACACACACAAAGAGAGCTCATCCTCTCTCTCTCCTCACTGCCTTACTTCCAGCCCAAATAAACTTGTTGGTCACCTGGGTTTTCTCTGTTTATAGCAGCAGCACCTTCTTCAGATCATGCAGAATCATTTTTAACTCTTTCATCTTTATGGCCAACGTTCAGTCTTGTGCCAGGAGGATTTACTTCTGAAATATCTCTCAAATCTTTGCTCTGTCATTTCCATTCCAATAGCCATGCCAAAGTTCAGATTTGCACCAAATTTCACTGCCAGAATTCCAGAAGCATTTTCACTAGTTTCCTTATAAAACATTCTAGTGTGTTTTTGTTTAACATTTTAGATTGGCTTTAAAGAGCTTCGTAAATCATAGATCAGAAATGACATCTGTGTTCATGAATATCTCCAATTGCCTAGAAAAAGTCCCAACTCTCCCTTGTAGCATTCTCTTCATCCAATCTGTATTTTCCAGCCTTTTCTTTCACTAAATCATTGCTGAGAACTTGCCCTCCAATTCCAGCAAATTGTTCACTGTTCCATGACCTCAGACACTTGTATGTTTCCAAGCTTTTGGTCTGGCTATTGCCCCATCCAGCAGTATACCTGCTGATATCACAGTTCAGTCCAGTTCAGTCACTCAGTCATGTCCGACTCTTTGCGACCCCATGAATCGCAGCACAACAGGCCTCCCTGTCCATCACCAACTCCCAGAGTTCACTCAGACTCACGTCCATTGAGTGAGTGATGCCATCCAGCCATCTTGTCCTCTGTCGTCCCCTTCTCCTCCTGTCCCCAATCCCTCCCAGCATCAGAGTCTTTTCCAATGAGTCAGCTCTTCGCATGAGGTGGCCAAAGTACTGGAGTTTCAGCTTTAGCATCATTCCTTCCAATGAACACTCAGGACTGATCTCCTTCAGAATGGACTGGTTGGATCTCCTTGCAGTCCAAGGGTCTCTCAAGAGTCTTCTCCAACACCACAGTTCAAAAGCATCAATTCTTCAGCACTCAGCTTTCTTCACAGTCCAACTCTCACATCCATACATGACCACTGGAAAAACCATAGCCTTGACTAGATGGACCTTTCCGGCGCACATAGCGTGGCCGAGAGGAGCTACTCCATGTCTGAGGTCAGGGGCAGAAGCCGGGAGGACCCCATGCCTGAGGGGCAGTGGCCAAGAGGAGTTATCCCACGTTCGAGGTCAGGGGCAGTGCCCAGGAGGAGCAACCCCACGTCCAAGGAGCGGTGGCTGCGCAGGTGCAGGAGGGCCTAGAGGAGCTATTCCATGTTCAAGGTCAGGAGGGGCGGCTGCGCTTTGCTGGAGCAGCTGTAAAGAGATACCCCACATCCAAGGTAAGAGAAACCCAAGTAAGACCATAGGTGTTGCAAGAGGGCATCAGAGGGCAGACACACTGAAACCATACTCACAGAAAACTAGTCAATCTAATCACACTAGGACCACAGCCTTGTCTAATTCAGTGAAACTAAGCCATGCCCATGGGGCCACCCAAGACAGGCAGGTCATGGTGGAGAGGTCTGACAGAATGTGGTCCACTGGAGAAGGGAATGGCAAACCACTTCAGTATTCTTGCCTTGAGAACCCCATGAACAGTATGAAAAGGCTGATATCACATTCCTTCCTTAATACCTGTCTGTACATTTAGTCTGATTTCTGACTCCTGCGATCCCATAGACTGTAGACTGCCAGGCTCCTCTGTCCCTGGGATTCTCCAGGCAAGAATAGTAGAGTGGGTTGCCATTTCCTTCTCCAGGGGATCTTCCCAACCCAGGAAACGAACCCGGGTCTCCTGCATTGCAGGCAAATTCTTTACTCACTGAGCTATGAGGTAAGCCAATACTAATCGCTCACTCTTCTCTTTATAAAATCATAGGGCCTTTTCTCCCCCCATAAAATTGAGGTGGGAAAAAAAGACATAGTGTTTTTATTAACTAACTCCATAACAAACTTCTGTTACTTTTTCCCCCTATATTTAAAAAATTTTTTTATTGTTGGATAATTATTACTGTATGATGTTGTTACTTTCTGCTGTAAAACAACTTGAATCAGGTATAAGTATACATATATCCCCTCCTTCTTCAGCCACCCTCATACCCCCATCATCTCACCCCTCTAGGTCATCACAGAGCACCAAGCTGAGCTTCCTGTGCTATACAGTATGTCCCCACCAGCTATCTATTTTACACATAGTGAGGATGGCACCCTACTCCAGTACTCTTGCTTGGAAAATACCATGGGCGGAGGAGCCTGGTGGGCTGCAGTCCATGGGGTCGCGAAGAGTCAGACACGACTGAGCGACTTCACTTTCACTTTTCACTTTTCACTTTCATGCATTGGAGAAGGAGATGGCACCCCACTCCAGTGTTCTTGCCTGGAGAATCCCAGGGACGGGGGAGCCCGGTGGGCTGCCGTCTATGGGGTCGCAGAGTCGGACATGATTGAAGCGATTTAGCAGCAGCAGCAGCAGCAGCAGTGTGTATATTCAATCCTAATCTCCCAGTTCGTCTCACCCTACCCTTCCCTCCCTGTGTCTACGTCTGTTCTCTGTGTCTGGGTCTCTGTTCCTACCCTGCAGATAGATTCATCTGAACCCTTTTTCTAGAGCCCACATATATGCAATAACATTTGTTTTTTTCCCTTCCTGACTTCACACTGTGTGACAGACTCTAGGTTCATCCACATCACTACAAATATCCAATTTGTTTCTTTTTATGGCTGACTGATACTCCATTGTATATATGTACCACATCTTCTTTATCCATTTGTCTATTGATGGGCATTTATGTTGCTTCCATTGTCCTGGCTATGGTAAATGGTGCTACTATGAACGCTGGGGTGTATGTGTTTTTCTGAATTATGATTTTCTCAGGGTATATGCTCAGGAGTGGGATTGCTGGGTCATATTGTTGTTTTATCTTTTAAAGGGGGGCTTTTTTTTTTTTTAAGAAAGCTTTTTTAACACATCTTCCAAAGTTTTTATGGTTAGTAAAATACCAAATGTACTCGGGGTCTGTCTCTCCTGGTCCCTATAAATGGTCACATGAACCTCCAAAACTCACATAACATCTCCAGACCCCTGCAAAGTTGCAGTGGTAAATATAAAGTATTGTAGAATTGTATGTGATAATGGTTGTCCTCCTCCCAGCAAAGCTCTCGAGGGCAGGGCATCGTTTTTTTTTGATTTTGCTTTTGCTTTCTTTTACAGCACCTGGTTAAATCCTTCCTTGCACAAAATGAGCCATATTTAAATGCTTACTTAAATATTTAAATGAAAATTTCACTGTCATGTAAAATGTACTGCTGTAAACTCATGTCATATTATACATACTGGGGAACTATAGTGATCCTGAATATGTGAGAAATGAAATTCTCCTTCAATAGAAAAACAAAAAAATGCATCAGAATAACTTTAGAAGAGCAAACCATGCCCAAGTGATTAGCTATAGTAAAGTTTTAAATAACTTGATGTAATAATCATGAAAGTATTAAGAAACATTCTGAGTCAATAAAAAGAGAAACTGCTGAGAAGGGAAAATTATTGTTCCACTTAGCATAACAGAAAGAAAACAAGCAGCAAATACTGAAAATATCTGGTAGAAAGTGACTTCAGTTAACAAAACTTATTTATGTATTAATATTTATGGGATATCCCTGGTGGTCCAGTGGCTAAGATCCCATGCTCCCAAATAGGGGGCCTGGGTTCGATCCCTGGTCAGGGAACTAAGATCACACATACTGCTTTTTACTGTTCTCTTTGTAAGAACAGCAGTCTTGATCAACTGCTCAAGGCATTTCCACTTCTCTGTACTTTCCTCAGCTTTCCTACCGTGGGAATGAAGCCGACAGGCACGGGAAGCCTGGCTCTGGTTGAGAATTTTTTCTCTCAGATTGTCTACAGGCACACAGTTCAGAAGAGATCACCATCTTGATATTGTGAATAGGAAAGCACTCTTTGCTAATTTTTTGCTCTGATAAAAATTGGCAAGTAGATATTATGTTATTTCTAAAGAAGAGAGACCAACATTAGCATTGTTTCCTTATGTGGTTAATTAAACAACAAAGCAAAAACACATATTGCATTTACCCCCAATAACTAGCCACATTCAGCAACTCTGTTTTAGCAAGTCATATCCCTGACTATTTAAAAATAAAAGTACTCAAGTAAAAGAGGAGTGTACTATGTCAGATCATAAATTTATAGCTTATTGCAAAAACTTGATGCTAAAATTTGGTCATGCTAATGGTTAAAAAGCATTTTCAAAAGTGAAAAATCATTTCACTTTTTTTTTTTTAAAAGCTCCACCTTAATTCTTTAAGTTAAAAAAAAAAAAAAAAAAGATCCCAAGATCGTAGGATTCCTTGTTTGTTGAATTTTTAAAATGATTTAGGGAAAAGGGATATATTAGTAAAGATTTTGTCTTTAAATAGTTTCCTTTGGAAAACATCAACACTTAAATATTTAAAAAGCGATTAACCACTTGCAAGAGACTGAAAACATCCCAGGTATGTGTGTTCCTAAAACATACATTTTCCAATTGAGACTTTTAAACTGTCAATGCCCGAGAGACGATGCCATTGATGTGTGCCTGGCACTAGTTCTGCCAGTTAATTTTCTCCCCAGAGAGTGGTTTTGGGCGACAGAGTGGCGTCCTGCTTCCCAGGTTGTTGCATTGACAAACTGCAGTGGGGTAAAGTCAAGAAGCCTGACAAAATCTCATTAATCATTTTAAATTAAATCCAACCCTCCTGTCCGACCAGGCCAAGAAGAAAGTCATTTTTTTTTTTTTAAACAAATGAAAATTTCCTCCGTAAAGATTTGGTATCTTTCTCTTGTTGGTCTTTAATTTGATGAGACAAAAATAAAACAAAACAATCCACTTTTCTAAGCTTGAAAACAAAACATTTATCCAGATATGATTTAACAGATCAACCAAGTGTCTTTTAAAAATAAAACAAGCTTTGAATAAAAATGCATGGAAACATTATGAAGGGAAACTCTACCAGCTAAATTAGGAACACTCTATCATTTTCTGAATTCTTCAAAGAATTTATTTTGTTCTGTCTAAAATACATGACCCTTGAGAATATTTGAAAGAAGAAATTTTAAAAATTTCATTATCCATACTATTTTGGTATATTGTGTGCCAATCTGTTCTTTCCAGTCATAGGCTTTTGCTTTGTATTACATAGTGATTGTAATGTGTGTGTATATATGTAATTCAATATCCTTTTAAATATTTACCATAATTTACAACTGCTAACACATTATTAACATCATGGCATCATAGTCATGAGGATGTGTTCTGGTCTACTTGATCAGTCCTTAGTTTCTGGTGTCAAGTATAAACTCAAATATTTATTATTTGTTAGAACAGCCCAAGTTTGGGGCATTCCAATTGTTTCTTTTTCTTTTTTATTAAAACAATGATGTGACGAAGACTGTACCTACTGCCCTTCCTCTGTTTTGGTTTATTTCCTTAGGATGGTTTCCTAAAGTAGACATATTCGCTTACAATTCTTGGAAAGAAACCATAGTCAGTTAGTTGCATTATTAATACTAATATTTAAGAAAATGTTCACTAGAATAATATATAGGTTGAATCTGCATTATTTTGAGTTAACTCTAATACATCCTGATTTGTAAAATGGGTACACCTGAAAGGTCTGGATGTATTTTTCTGAAATGCAAATAGTAAAGCCATCTTTCTGTATACTTAGATAGAAACTAAACCAGGGCTAGAATAATACAATTGTGGGTTTATTGAGAAACTGCTTCTGGGCCAAGGTCTATGTTAGTTAGGTATTGAGGGAGATCTAAGAATACAGTTCCCACCTGCAAGAATTGAGAAAGCTGCCCTGGAGGCAAAAGAGTCTGAGGGGACTTTGAAGGGCAAATAACATCTCAACAGGTAAATAGGGATTATAAGCTTTCCAGAGAGAAAGTAGAACAGATGAGATTAGAGAGTGTTAGTTTGGACAGAATAATAATGTTAGAAAAAAACCCTGTTGATGATAAATTTGGAGGCTCTAAAAGTTTTCAAGCACATTCTCCCTTTGCTTTTCTTAATAGAACTTGTACTGTATGTTAAAGTATAAGTGGTGATGGTGTATAGGAAGGAGGACTAGCAGCACGCAGTTGGTATGGTGTATTCTGGGCTTGAAACAGCAGAGCCCTTACTGGGAAGGAAAGTGTAGACGGGTCTGAGTTGCAGAGGACCATAAGCACTCTTAGGGGTTTCAGCAGAGTTCAGATTACACACTGAACAAGGAGGTATTTGGCCAGAGACAATACAAAAGGCATTAGCACTACCATTGTTTTCTAGCCTCAAAGAACTCAAAAAAGGCCTGAGTGTAAATGGAAAAACAAATCTACTGGGCTGCAACACATGCAAAGCTCAGCATCCTTCTTGAATCCCTAGCTCTTGGGATTCCATTATTCCCTGGTCCTTCTACAGTTTTTACAAACCTTTGTTTTCGGACTTCACGCTTCATCTCGTGTAGCATACTCCAAATTCTAATCACCCTCAAACTTACGTATCTAGTCTTATTCTTTAGCTTCAATGTTCTATTGATACTTTCAAATTCAAGACATCCCCAAATTAGAATCATTATCTTTTCCACTTCATTCCACTGGTTGGTTTTCCTACTAGTTACCTTTGATAATAGAATAAGCAGATCCTCATATTAGAAACTTTTCTTCCAAATCACTAAATCCTATCAATTTTCAGTTGCGTGTTTTTAAAAACTTTTTCTTTCTCACTAACTCCTCCACCACTTGCCTAGTTCAAGCCTTAGAATAGAATCTAATAGAATACACAGACTAACAGTAATCCTTGACCTTAGTAAGACTACAGTTTGATAAAGAAGTTGGACATGTAGAAAATTAATTAACACCAGTGGTATATACTGTATAATAGAGACAGTCTTTGATAGCTGTGACCAAGAAATTATATTTGAAGTGGATCTTATGATAGTAGGGGGACCTTAGATACAAAAAAAGAGTTAAGGATATCAGAAAGAATAGCTTGTAAAAAGAAATATGGGTTTGGTTTACGTAGGTGAGGCATTTATAAAGACATTTATTAGAATTATTTTGTCGTGGAATTCAAACTTATGTACGTGTGAAACATAATTAGATATTTGCTTTGGAATCTTAGAAATTGTGTGTGTGTGCTGTGTGCTCAGTTGTGCTCGACTCTTGTGATTCCATGGACTGTAACCCCCCTGGCTCCTCTGTCCATGGGATTTTCCAGGCAAGAATACTGGAGTGGGCTGCCATTCCCTTCCCCATGGGATCAAACCCAAGTCTCCTGCACTGGCAGGTTCTTAACCATTGTGCTACCTGGGAAGACCCTAGAAAGTGTTTACTACCAGCCTAAAAGTCCCTTTGACTCTCAAAAAAGCTGTTTTGATTATCTTGTTTTTGAAAATTCTGTAGTCCATTGTTCAGTTGTAATAATAGGGCAAGATCTGTAAGCCAGGATCCTACACTTGCAGCAAGGGGCTCCCCCTCCCCCATTTCACTCCCCCTAAACATAGCAGCTGTATCATGCCAAAGCTGATACTTTTCATCTAGAGACATTTCCAGGGCATTTGTGACTTACCATATACATGCATTGTTCTTTATCACTCCAATGCTAAGTGTTTTAATGATTAAATAACTGTTAATTAAGATGTTAATTAAGATCTACTTCATACATTTGCTCTCCATTAAGCAGTAGTTCTACAGGAGGAAATGGCAACCCACTCCGGTATTTTTGCCTGGAGAATCCCATGGACAGAGGAGCATGGTGGGCTACAGTCTGTGGGGTCATAGAGAGTCGGACACGACTGAAGTGACTTAGCACCAATCAGAGTTTTCCTCTCATGACCCAATCTCATAACATCTGTGAAGGCAGAGCCCCTGTCCAGGTACCAAGAATACTTGGCACAATATTAGCACATGGAAGGCCCTCGATAAATATTTACTGAATAAGTGAATAAAGACAGTTCACTATCATTCACAAGATTTCTTTCCCAGCTGATTCAGAGCTGAAATCATCACAATTAGAATAGTAAGGTCTGACTAATTACTTTGGATATAAGTTCTAATAGCATTTTGTTCTTATGTGTGGAAACCTTAGATTTTAATGTGTTTTGCTATGGTTTCAAGGACTTCAGACTTAACTAAGGCAGAAATTTTAAAAATGAAGTCAGGTGATGAATTTATGTTTTAAAAATAAGTGCCTGTTTTGCATAGAGACAAATATACTCTTCAAAGATTGGAAAGAGAAGCTGGTATGGTTTCTATCCAGGTTAGATGCAACTTTTATGAAGACAGTGGTAATTTCTTATCAAATAAATCTCAGAACTCAGTTTGAGAGAAAAAGGAAAGGCTTTAGTCAAAATCTTTACAATAAAATAATTATGATTATAAATTTTTAGTTAAATATGTACATATTACATGGTATTTTAAAAAAGAATGGAAATGAATAAAGTTTTCAGGCAAAATCTAATGCACAAATATACCATCTTTTTTAGAATATAACGTCAGTTTAACATTCTTAAACAGCTGTGTCAGACAATGGCTCTGCTTTGTGCAAAACATGATAAGCAAAATTAAGAAAAATTCTGCAAAATTCTTTAGTTCCCCAAAGAAGTCACTAAAAAAGAAAAAAGAAAAAAAGTTGTACACTCAAGCTTGATTGTATACAGAGGCTAGAATGACCAGCACTAATGTCACCCCATATCTGCTAAATAGGTCCTTGGGTAGCTTCAGTTTGCAGTTAAAAGCTGAAGTCCCAGCAGTTGTGCTTTTATGCAGCCACATGGCCAATAAGGTAGATGTTGTCATAAAGGTGCCCCACGAAATCTTCACTAATGTTTTGAGCAGCACGCCGGGTATTTCGAATAAATTCCCTTTTTGACATTTTATTCTTCACATGAGGGCTAGTGAGGTCAATGGAAAGTAGAATCAAAGAGTAGCACAGTACATAGACAGCATCTGGAAGGAAAAAGAAACACCTCCAATTATTAGCTGGTTATTAAACAGTGGTCCCAAAAGAAAAGTGTTCATAATTCCAAAAGATTAGATTAAAATTAAAGAGAACTGCCTGGGCCTTTTCCAATTTGGTGATGAAAGTCTTGTGTCCTAGAAAACTCATCTCCTGGGCAAACAGGGATGTCAATTATCCAAACACCAATTCATTGAGCATTTTCTTCAAGTAATTTAGGAGTTTTTAGTGAAAAGTCATTCTAAATTTAAAAATTTCAGAATTGGTTTTATTTTCCTCTTGCTCTCGAATGTGATATTCCCATTCAACTATCCATAAAATATATTTGTACTCTCAGTATATCCTATTAAAACAAAGTAAGATATTTATTTACATACGCTTTTACAGAAGCCTAATTTAATTTGGAAGCATTTTACACAACAAGAAAATGTATTAACTTGGTACTAGAAAATAAAATGTAAACATCTCATAAAATTATTCTTCTTATTTAAGATATGTATAAAAGGTCTACAAAAATTCTATTGAATTTACATATTAATCTCAAAAGTACATCTTTAGATTGCTATACATGAGCCCATGCAGCAAAATATTTTCTTCTCTATATATTCTCAGGGCAATAGTTGATGCTTATTGTTATCCTCATGATACTTGCTACAACTGCTTACTACTACTACTATGGTGTTTATTTTTCAGAATCTTGCAGTCTTAATAAAGACTGTCTTACACAAGCATGTTCAACAAATTTCGTATGCTAGGAAAAGGTTTGGTAATCTCTGTAATAAGATAAGAACAACATTCTTGACAGGAAGAAAGAAATAAAGCTGCATTACATGAAAAAATACATAGATGACTCAGGCTACATCATGCACACATATATATACACACAAAGAGTGAAAACTAGTTATACCAAAAATACACTTTAGTAGAAAAATTCTAGCTGTTACCTATGTAATATGTGTATTATTAAAAGCTTTAAAAATAATTTCTCAAGATTTTGATTAGACTAGTAAAGAATTTCCAATGTTTAAGTAAGAATTTACATATCTAAGTGTAACTTTCCTCCTAAAACAGTATATTTACTACATGTAAATAATAGCTCTGACAAACTAGTCACTGCTAGAAGCAATGAAACAAGTATTTCTAATTATGGGAAGCATTTTTCCCCAGAGTGAGGAAAATGTCTCATTTACTACTATTTTTACCCAGAGATGGGAATGGGAGAAGGAAAGAATTCACTATATATATTCTTACCAGGACTAAGGCCAAGTTCTCTCATTAAATCAGGGTTACAAGCACAGAATCTATGTGAGAACTTTGTTATAAGTGTTTCAAGATACTCCCCACGCTCTTCAGGGGCATGGATGTGACGAAAAAATTCTCTCAGTGCATTGGGTAAGAATTGATTTCTAAAGTTATGCAGTGTTACAAGGTCATCCAAGACATCTCTCCTAGTAGAAAAAGAAAAAGGTACAGCTTTAGTTAACTTTTCTCTATTAAAAAGAGATGGGAAAAATCATAGATTATTTACTTTTTGGATAAAAATACTTTACTATTTATTACCAGTCTTATAAAGCATATATGTCTTAAAAGTTAAAAAAAAATCAAAGTATGATTATCAAGTTAAACAATTTTAAAAAATCTTTCATGAATAGAACAAAAAACAAGGTGAACTAGAAATTTTAATTCTGAAATGAAAAAATGAATTTTTCAGAAAAATGTTAACTTATTTTCAAGAATCTTCTTGGCTAAATCCATATGATCAACAGAATTATTTACCTTTTTAATTCTGAAAATAAGGAGAATCTACATTTTCCGTACCAATCCACATTGCCAGAGGTAACAACTGCTGATGTGAAGCTTTTTAAAGTGTCTATCTATACCCTATATTGTTCTAGAATCTGCTTTTGCTTATTTCCTAGTATAATATGAACAGCTTTCTGTGTTTTTATACATGGATCTAACTCATTCATTCTAATGGCTCCACAGTATCCCACCTTAAGGACATAATTCTAATGAAATACATTTAGGTTGTTTACAATTTGTGTACATATGTACATATATACTTATTATCAATAGCATTCCAATAATCATGCTTTGGAGTTCCCTGGTGGCTCAGATGATAAAGAATCTGCCTGCAATGCAGGAAACCTGGGTTCAATACCTGGATTGGGAAGATTCGTGCCTGGAGAATCCCCATGGACAGAGGAGTCTGGTGGGCTACAGTCCATGGGGTCACAAAGAGTCAGACATGACTGACTAAGCACAGCACAATCATGCTTTGTTACAGTATGCTTCAATCCTCACTAAAATCAACAATGTTTGTATGATCATAATCTTAATTTCTACCAGTTGCTTATGGCAGGGACAGGCAAACTACAGCTAGTGGGCCAAATACTACAGAGGCCCATGGGCTGTTGTTATAAATAAAGGTTTATTAGAACACAGCTTTTCTCATTTGTTTACTTATTGTCCATGTCTGCTTTGATGACACAATGGCATAGTTATAAGTAGCTGCAACAGAGATCATATGTCCTTCAAAGTCTAAAATATTTACAGAAAAATCAGGTTTTTCCACAAAAAAACCCTGCCAATCCATAGGTACCTAGCATTTCAGAACAAAAAGAGTTAATGATACCATCTTTATGTAAGAAATTTTTTTCAGTGACCAATATGCTGAACTGTGCACCCCTCAAGGCTAGGGATTATGTTTTAATCAACTGCATACTACAAATTATAGCAAAGTTCCTGGCATATAATAAATACAAATTGTTGGAAAATCATGAGAAATTAAAAAAAAAAGAGAATCAAAATGAAAAGGTAAACCTATTTTTGAGACATTCTTTAGATTACTATGAGATCTATAATTTTTAAAACCATAGTTTACGGTGATGTCATATCAAAATATTTCCACAATATTTTTATGTCCTTGATACCCAGAATTCAAGAGTACAAATGAATAACTATCAAGTCAGGACAGCACATCAGACACTGTCTCTGGAGAGCACACTATTAAATCATACTTTTCGAATTTTCACACTTTTACATGACACTTTTTGTGTACTGTATCACAGATATACACATCTTAAACCTCTAGGATTGTGTTTACGGGTACAATTTGTCTATTTGATTTTTATATGGGCAATTTCAAAATTCAGAACTTTTAGCTACCAAACCCTTAGATCTTAGGGCTAGTTATAAGGAAAAAAGGCTTCGACTTTCTCAAAAATGTTTGGTTTTGTGATCTTTGCTATCACAAAGATGTTGGACTTCCTGGGCTTTTTTTTTTTTTTTAATGTTTACAACAGTAAACTCACACACAAGTTCAAGTTCACAAGAGTAATGATTTGCAAGGTACAGGAATCTTTTCCCTGTCTTCACTCAATTTTACAACTAGATGACTGTGATTTTTAAAGTAAAACTTAACTAATTAAAAGCATTCCTCAACTCTTTTCTCATGAAAAATTAAATTTTTTTTTACCTTTCATCAAGATAAATTCTCAGTTTTTTCCAATTTAGTGTCCTTGTACAGAAGATAAACTTTGCTATTTCCTTTGGTGAATCATCAAGGATGCCCTTGGACATAAAGTAGTTCACTCCCTAAGACAGAAAGACAAGTCTACATAAATAAAATCAGTCTTCATTTATAAATTTAACAATTAGGCAATAGCAAAACAATAGCTATAGAGTCTTTTCAGCATCAACAGACTGTTTATAGCTTTCACATGCAAAATACAAGCTAGAACTTGAACTGACACTATTATTTATGGTTGATAGTTTACATGCAATGAAAAGTAGGAAATTCAAAGTTTAGACTTCTGAAGAAAGTCTGATTCAATTTTCTGACTCATGTCAATTAAAAAAAAGTATCCAGAAATATCACCTAAACTGGGTTATGGGTAGGGGTAACAAATAACTAGTACTTAGATCTTAAAAGTAAGCCTTATCACGAAAACTTCAACTGCCCAATGGAAAACATGAAAGTTCAGATACACATTCTAACACACTTTTCAAGGAAACAGATTCTTGAGAAAAAAGGATTCTGCAAATCACAGACTAGCATTTTTTGGGGGGGGGGTGGGGAAGAATAATAATTAAGTTATTTAACTTAATGTAAAATGGGCAGAATTCTAGACTGGTTTATGGGTTGTATACAGTTTGGTGTTAAGTATTGCTACATTTTATAAGAATCTGGCTCCAATACATACTGAGGCAAAACATAGTAAGACAAAACAATTTCAATGTTTTTCATAGGGTTTATCTTTGAATTTCCTTTTCTCTGCATGCAAAGTCTTCCAGAGAAGCATTATCCATAAGGCTGTGCCCTACTTTAGATTTAAACCAACAACAACAAAACAGCAACAACAAAAAAACCAAACACTGAAACCAATGTTTTCTCATGTATATGAAGGTCACATTCAAATAAACGTCTTATGTGCATTTGAATGTGCAGCTATTGAAATAAAAGGCAGGTGTGTTTATTTCAACTCACAGTTATCCAGATACATGCATTCCCATGAATGCCCATGTCTGGATAATAGCACAATGTGTGCAGTTAATTGGTAGAGAAAATGACATATTATATACATGTAACATACTGTTTTCACACATAAATTCCTTCAGCATTTCTTCCCTTTACAAACAATGACACAGTACTCAGAAACACTGCATACATTGGGAATTCAAAGAGTTGGAAAAATTTTTATAAAATCTCCCATAAAAATTTTATATTACATTTTTAGAGCAGTTTGGTACCATGAGGTTATGCTTTTGAAAGGTTATAATTATCTATAGAATGTAATTCAAAAAGATAAGATTTTTATACAAAATTAATTTTATGAGCCATCAAGATAATAGGATATTAGCAATGATATCAAATTTTCATGAGAATTTTAAAAGTGTAAAAGCAATCCTAAAAGCATTGATTTTAAAAAGCACCGACTTTAAAAAGAACAAAATGTGAGAATATGTGACTCTGTCAACTCAGTGCGAAGCCATCTTTCAGACTGCACTGCACCCGGATAGGAGGCTAGAGCATGTAATATGGTCAAGATGGAAAGGAAAGCCAAGGAACTTGTTTGCAGTAAGGCTCTCAGAAAGAGCCTGAGGGGGTAGGAACCAGGGAAATAGGAATGAGTTTTCCATCCTTCCCTCCATTAGTTTGAACAATCGAGAGTTGACTGTATAATTTATCTACTTAGCAAGATTAAGTCAGGTTTGATTTCTTTTCCAAAATTCATCCATTTAAAAAGTGTAACAAAATATTAGAAGTATTTCCAGTGCTTAATTTTAATCCAAGTGATTCAAAGACAAAGGAATGTCAGTTAAGCAGTAATGAACAGGTTCTTTATTCACGCTTACTTGTAAATCAGTATTTAAGAGATACAAAACTAACTCTAATTTACTTTCTAAAAATTTACAAAATACAAAAAAAAAAAACTAATGTGGTCTATTAAATAGTACATAATTCTCTAATTATATGATATACGCCATTTTTAATATTGCTTGATGCTCCTCACTTATAAATGAACACTGGCATTTGCCTTATGCAAGCATCATAAAATTCTTGGTCATTTCCTTTTTTCTATGTTTGAAAATTTAACATATAATCTCACTTAAGTTCTCCGAAATCAATTAAATGCAGAGGAGGAAACAGATGGTTTTAAACACAATCCTGAAAACCAGCAACACAAACTTGAAATCAGCTAGCACTGTTGGTTTTGAGGAAAGACAGCCTCAGTTTCAAGCCTGGGATTCCTCTGGAAAGGAAGATTACTTCAGAAGGGCTATTAGAGTGAAGGGTTAAGAGACGACACAACATAGAGAGGCATAGGACCAGATTACAATCGTCTTCAATAAGCAAGCTGGCAACCATCCAAAACTATCTTGTTTTGTAAGCAATAAATATAAAAGAAACTATAGCATGAACTCTGTTGAATAACTATATATTTGTTTAATACATGTATAAGTATTGTTGATTTTTAAATAAAGTTTTAGAAGAATGTTACAGAGGAATCCCTAGACCCTATTGGAGGTGTTGTTTAGTCACTAAGTTGTGACCCCATGAACTGCAGCACGCCAGGCTTCCCTGTCCTTCACTATCTCCCAGAGTTTGCTCAGACTCATGTCTATTGAGTTGTTGATTGCTATCCAATCATCTCACTGTTGCCCCCTTTTCCTCTTGCTCTCAATCTTTTCCAGCACCAGAATCTTTTCCAGTGAGTCAGCTCTTTGCATCAGGTGGCCAAAGAATTGGAGCTTCAGCTTCAGAATAGTGCCGAAATCAATCAAAAGGGTTGATTTCCTTTAGGACTGACTGGTTTGATCTCTCTGCTGTCCAAAGGACTCTACCACCAAGAGTCTTCTCCAGCACCACAGTTCAAAAGCATTAATTCTTTGGTACTCAGCTGTCTTTATAGTCCACCTCCCACAACTGTACATGACTACTGCAAAAACCATAGCTTTGACTAGACAGACCTTTATCGGCAAAGTGATGTCTCTGCTTTTTAATACCCTGTCTAGGTTTGTCATAGCTATTCTTCTAAGGAGCAAGAGTCTTTTAATTTTGTGGCTGCAGTCACCATCCACAGAGATTTTGGAGCCCAAGAAAATGAAATCTGACACTGTTTCCACATTTTCCCCATCTATTTGCCATGAAGTTATGGGACTGGATACCATGATCTTCATTTTTTGAATGCTGAGTTCTAAGCCAGCTTTTTCATTCTTCTCTTTCACCTTCATCAAGAGGCTCTTTAGTTCCTCTTAGCTTTCTGCCATAAGAGTGGTGTCATCTGTGTATCTGAGGTTATTGATATTTCTCCTGGCACTCTTGATTCCAGCTTGTGCTTCATCCAGCCTGGCATTTAACATGATGTAATCTGCATATAAGTTAAATAAGCAGGGTGACAATATACAGCCTTGACGTACTCCTTTCCCAATTTTGAACCAGTCTGTTTTTCCATGTCAGCAACCAATCTGTTGCTTCCTGAACACAGGTTTCTCAGATGGCAGGTAATGTGGAGAATTCCATGGACAGAGGAATATGCTAGACCCTATAGCATTAATAATAGTTATTAATCAGGACTGGAACTCTCAGCAGTACAGATATGTGCTTCTGTGAGTCTGTATCTTATAGGTAGCAAGGAAATCATGACTAGTCTAAATTAACATAGTTTCCAGAAAAAGGAAGGGTGTAGCTCATTATCATCTACATGGTATAGTAAAATAAGTGTCCAGTTCTGGATGTTGCATTTTATGGGACATATTGACAAACTAGAACCATCTGAATAAAGGAAACCAGGGTCTGAGTGAGTTGTTGCAAGGTCAGACTTTATGTTATATAAGGAAGAACCAAGGGAGATAGAGATATTAGGTCTAAAGATGAAGCTATTTAGGAAAGAAGAAAAGATTAAGACATTGAGACATCTGAAGAGGTTAAGACTTGTGACATCTGTGTCACAAAGAAAAGAAACACTGTGTGTGGTTTGAGTGAAGACTTTAAACTGATGAAACTTAGAACTTCTTGCTCCCCAAAATGCATACTGCTAGGTTTTCAGTGATAGTAACAAGTATCAGAGTTTCACTCTAAGAATATATAAAAATAGTGACTTTCAAGGGGTCCCTTTTCACATAGTAATGCAAAAAGTAGAAAACTAAGGCACGAGCAAGGTGAGAAAATTGAATACAAATCTATTGACTTAATGTATTAGTACGTGTGTGTGTGTGTGTATGTATGTGTGTTAGTCGCTCAGTCATATCCAATCCTTTGTGACCCCATGGATTGTAGGCCATCAGCTCCTCTGTCCATGGAATTCTTCAGATAAAAATATTGGAATGGGTTGCCATAGGAGAAAAAAAATGGCAAAATTAATGGCAAAAAAGTAAGAGGACATAATTGGAGCTGCAAGTAGAGGAGAACGGGGGAAAGGATCAAAAATACAGGTGGGGTCTAAGACACTTTCTCAGCCTGGAGGACAGGATGGCTCTACTGGTTCAGAAACAGGTGTTTGGAGAAAGCATTAAAAGACAAAAACAGAGTGCATGTTGGTTTTCTTTTTAGGGAAGATAAGCCATCCAGAAGGAGTTGGACAAGAGCAAACTCTTAGCTCCTTGAGCAAAATGGTAAAGATTTCTATCAACAGTGGTGGAGGGTATAACAGGAAATCCATTAGGAATAAACAAAAGGAATGGTAAGCAGCAATGAAAACCCAAAAGAAGTTAAGGTGAATTCATCTTATCTCATGTTAAAGCTTTAAATAGAATACATGCTTTCAGTGATTCAAAGATAAAAAAATATATATGTATCAAGAAATTCTGTAAAGCATCCTCCATGGAGTACATCACTAAAATTTATTACGCAAATGACAACACCAAGACTTAAACAATATAATTAGAGTGGTAAGTTGTTTAGACAAAAGGTTTATTTAGGTGGCAAAAACAAATAAGTTAAGAAAACATATGCAAATAGCTAAAACCAATATTAAGAAGGAATTCAGATTGAAGAACGATGTGTTGAATGAAGCTCAGTCCTCTACACAATGCATCTTCCCATTTTCTTATTACTATAAGAATGGCTCTTTCACACAGCAATTTCTGTTTTAAGATATACATCCTTTGTTTTTCTTCTATTGTATTAAACTCATGTTTTTCTCTCCTATTTTTAAAAATCAAATTATTACCCATAGTATACTTCAAAGGCAAAAATCTACTATATATATATGTTCAGAACCAAAAAATATATATTTGGGGACAAAGTGAATTCTAGGAAACAAGGCATGTAAAATATTGACTTCTGCTGTGAACCTAAAACTGCTTTAAATGATAAAGTCTTAATATTTTTTTTTTAAGTGCTGAATACTAGTACTGAAAGTACTGGCAATTGGCCCAGACACTTGGCAGAAACTTTGTGTAACAGTTGGTATCAACAGAAAAAATTACTAATAAAACAAAACTGACATATTAGGGAGTATCTTTAACGTGTTTTCCTAAAGAACAACTTAGGAAAGAAATTTAGTGAAAAAATTTGCTTTAACTAGTTTTGTTTAAACTTGCTGTTGTATAAAATGTAAAAACCAAGTATTACAGCTACTACTTTTCAGGTAATAAATCTGTCCTCTGAGCATTACACAACAGAAAGCAAGCTGGACACTGCATTTAATTTCCTTTTTAAAAGGACATTTGAAAACTTTTAGAATAACGATCCTTAAATTTTAACAATAAATATTTATAAAATGAAATACTTCAATCTAGATTTCTAATTTTTGTTTCAATATGGAACTGATCTATTAATAGTCAAGTGTACATTTTAACCACAGGGAAATGAGCAATTGAAATGTAACATTTTCATACTAAAAAAACATAAAAATAAGATATTATATTGTAAAAGCTTTAATTTTAAAATTTTAATTATTTTTTAAAAGGGGAAGTCCTTCGCCCGGTCAGAGTATTCCCATTGTCTTATTTGAAAATAGCAGCAGCAGTGGCTAAGATGACAGCTCTGATACTATTTCTCCTTTTTCTAGTGCTATCATAATTGCTAATAAAAATGTAAAATCTATTAATATTAGCCAGCCCAGAATTTCTCGTTCTTCCTATTTATTTAGAGAACATGGGCACTATAGTTAACGGAAAAAACACATCTAGAAATTCTTCTAGGGATATAATACTCTGCAAATTAAAATATCAACACTTTGTTTTTTAGCTAAAGTAAAATAAAGATTATTTTACTTAAAGGGCAAGTTTTAAAACTAGGTATCCTTGTTTTTATGCTGTCATTTCATTTCATTCTACCCACTACGTTTAGCTATGCCACTCTCTGGTGTATAAAACTGTCCTTCAGCATGTAACTTCAGAAATGTCACACTTTTACTCATGGCAATTTTATTCATGGTAATTTAATGATGGTTAATCTAATCAATAGACTGAAAAGACTAAAGGAAAAGCTCTGACCAAATTTTTAAAGTTCTCTAACTGGAATTGGTCAGAACCCCATATTCTGTCTGGAGGATGATGAAAAGTCATGAGTATGGAATATGGACTGAAGTCAGCTTACTCATGGACCTGTTTGAGTTGGCAAGGATTTCAGTCTCCAAAAACAATTTATGGAGGGCTTTTGGTACATGAAAGTACACAATGCTGAGGAACTGCTAAGAACAGTCACACTTACACCCTAAATTATTTGTAGCTATTAGAAAATGTCAACAGGAAACTCAAAAAAAGCAGGGATAGTTCAAAGAAAATAAAAAGAAAAATGGAAAATCATCTCTAATGGAGTCCAGGAAAAATGGAGGCGAGGTGGAGGACAGATCTTTCTGTTTATTTTTCATAGGAGAGGAAGCAATGCCATCAGACAAAAATAACATGAACTTCGTTGTTTAAGGTTTCAAATAACACTGCTGCTGCTGCTAAGTCGCTTCAGTCGTGTCCGACTCTGTGCGACCCCATGGACTGCAGCCTACCAGGCTTCTCCATCCATGGGATTCTCCAGGCAAGAACACTGGAGTGGGTTGCCATTTCCTTCTCCAGTGCATGAAAGTGGAAAGTGAAAGTGAAGTCGCTCAGTTGTGTCTGACTCTTAGTGACCCCACGGACTGCAGCATACCAGGCTCCTCCATCCATGGGATTTTCCAGGCAAGAGTACTGGAGTGGGGTGCCATTGCCTTCTCCCTCAAATAACACTACAAAGTTCCTATTCATTTATTCTAACAGCCTCAAACAGAAAGCAAGCTGTATCTGTGAGTTCTAAGAGTCACCAGGAGTCACACCCATCACTGGGACAGACCACTGCATGCAAATGACGTTACTTCCAAAGTGATAAACTACTCAGTTCACTTTAGTTCAGTTGCTCAGTCATGTCCAATTCTTTGTGACCCCATGGACTGCAGCATGCCAGGCCTCCCTGTCCATCACCAACTCCCGGAGTTTACTCAAACTGATGTCCACTGAGTCGGTGATGCCATCCAACCATCTCATCCTCTGTCGTCCCCGTCTCCTCCTGCCTTTAATCTTTCCCAGCATCAGGGTCTTTTCAAATGAGTCAGTTCTTCACATCAGATGGCCAAAGTATTAGAGTTTCAGCTTCAACATCAGTCCTTCCAATGAATATTCAGGACTGATTTCCTTTAGGATGGACTGGCTGGATCTCCTAGCTGTCCAAGGGACTCTCAAGAGTCTTCTCCAACACCACAATTCAAAAGCATCAATTCTTTGGCGCTCAGCTTTCTTTATAGTCCAACTCTCACATCCATACATGACTACTCGAAAAACCATAGCCTTGACTAGCCAGGCTTTTGTTGGCAAAGTAATGTCTCTGCTTTTTAATATGCTGTCTAGGTTGGTCATAACTTTTCTTCCAAGGACTGTCTTTTAATTTCATGGCTGCAGTCACCATCCGCAGTGATTTTGGAGCCCCCAAAAATAAAGTCTGTCACTGTTTCCCACTGTTTCCCCATCTATTTCCCATGAAGTAATGGGACCAGATATCATGATCTTAGTTTTTTGAATGTTGAGCTTTAAGCCAACTTTTTCACCCTCCTCTTTCATTTTCATCAAGAGGCTCTTTAGTTCTTCTTCACTTTCTGCCATAAGAGGAGACAAATTACTACTAAAAGTTAAATACAGCAATCATTATTGTATATTGACAAAATTGCTGGTAGGCTATGTAAGCTTCTAGAAAAAGTACTATCTCTAATCTGTCTGTAAATTAGAAAAAAATAGCATTAATCAAAATATGGAGATAAATCTCTATTAGGTTAAGGTATGGTTACTAACACTTCAAACTAATGACAAAGTGACACATTTAAGCACTAATATTATGTCTAGAATTCCTGCTTTATAAAAATCACACACAAAACATTTTACTTGCAATATGTGCAATTATAGAAATACACATACACACATACATATGTAGCTATTTAAATGACAGACTTTGATAAATAAAACTTACAATTTTATATTATCTGGAATATACATTTATAAATATATTTTAACAGCTCTGAAGCAATTTTCAAATAAACAAGACTTTTTAAATGTTTTCCTGACTGAGAATACTTTTAAAAGGACGTTAAAATAACAAAAAAAAGATTTTTCAAAAACCCAAATCTTATTAATAGAGAAGCTGGGGTTTAAATGGTAGTTTTGCTGTCATCACATGTGCATACTTTTTCATGTAATTGAAGTCTCTGTTCATCCTACCACTATTTCAGTCCAAACATGTTTAAATTTGAGCATAATGTTGTATGTACCTCGATTTATTGCTTAAAATGTCTTTTAAAAGATTAAACTAAGCACTACCACTGAACCAAAAAGTTACTGGTTAATAACATTAACTATTATTAAAATATGCAAAAACTGCTCATCACATGTCAGAAAACAAAATTAAAGGCAAAGTTTATCACTATCTAAAGCTAGAAGATGCTGGTGTTTCTGGTACATACTTGATGAAGGACCATTGCTCAGGTGTCAAATATTTATCTACTACAATCCAAAAGTTCCAGGAGACAAAGAACCCCTAACCTAGAGCAGTGTCTGCTGCTGATACTATGGTGTGCGCAGTTGTGCTTCTAGTATAAAATAAAGCTACAGTTTGGTAAGCACTAAGCATTTAACACATACTATTTCATTAAATCTTCATGACACCACCATGATATACATACTATTATTATCTCCATTTTGGAGTTGGGGAAATTGAAGCATAGAAGGTGTAAATAATTTGCACGAGGCCAAAGTCATATGCCTAGGAAGTGGAGAGATACTTAATAAATATTTGTTGAATGAATGCTCAACTCTTTCTGTATAAAGCTTCCAGATGACTTTCAAGAGAAGCTGTAAACTTGTAAGGATTATATAATTCAAACGGGGGGGGGGGGGGTGCGGGGGGGAAAAGACAATCGTAACATAAAAAAGAAAAAAAAAAGTATCTAAAACCTATGAATTAGATAGGTGCACCATAAACACCTCAAATTATAAACTCATAAAGGTTGAAATCACTATTCCAAAAATAAAAAGTGACATGTCATTCTAATGATATATTTAACTGCTAATAAGTGGTTCAGAAAGATCTTAAGACTTTTATTATATAGAAGGTATCTTTAAAAATCTTATGAAAGGGAAAAATGTTACATAATCTTATGGCTAAATGTACACCACAACTAGCTGGTTGAAAATGCATAGTGTGTCTTTAATACTTCCATATTTCAAAGCTGCAATTAAATTGATAGATGGTGTGCAACTGATGACATCCAATAATTGAGGAAATACTATCTTTTCAATTTCTGATAAAGCAGTCATATTTGAGTGACATCTACTGTGACATTGGTAGCAACAATTTCAAATTCAGGAAAGACATTCAGGGGAGACAACTACTTCTGATGGTAAAGCTGAGAACTTAAATCTAGAAAGCGATGTCAAGTTTCAGTGAAACTGGTTACATCAGATAAAGAAGAACACTGGAGAGGTGTCAAGGTGGTCAGATAGGGTATAATAAGGAAATAAAAGGCAAACAGAATTTTCTTGGAAATGTATTTAAAATATAAATACAATACTGCAAAGTTTCTAGGAACATTTATCTAAATTGGTAACAAAATTCATACAAAGAAAAAATCTCCCTCATTTTTAGCATTTCCTATTTTAAAATATGAAGTATTAGTGCTGTGGTGTCAAAAATATTATAATTAAAATATACTAATTTTATTCTTTCCTCTAGTTCTTAGTTCTCAGTACACTGTGCATTAATTTCAGTATGCTTTTACTCCAGTAGCAAATTAGTGTTTCCTATAACATACAGAGGAAAACAAAAGCAAAGCCCATCAGGTGGTTTGGGTGATGAATAAACTGTGGAATACTCTAGTCCTGAATCTTTTTCAATTAGATACAGACTAGAAAGGCTCCTGGAAAACTAATTTTCTCTGAAGCTTCTGAAAGGTTTATGCCAAGTCTCTAAGTGTCCTTCTACGGACTGATTCTAAACCACGTGAGGGAATGACTTGGAGACAGGGGAGGGTATGGGAGGATGGTCAAAGACACAGTATGGTCAGGGCGAAGTGTAAAATAAAGTTGATCTAGTAGACACCAGACAAAACCAACACATAATAGATCAGATTGAAACAGAAACATACATACATATGCACATACTGACATATACATCATGTTGACCTTAAGAGAGTTTTAATGTTTAGTATGACTAAATGTTTAGTTATGTGTGACTAAGTTTAGTATGACTTGACTAGCTGTACCAGGTAGAAGGTTATTAAGTTATCTAGACAGAGGTTAATTAATATTCAGTGTCTGACAGGCAGAGTTTTTTTGTACTTTGACTCTAACAATGATCAAGGTAAAGGGATTTTGCTAATGAATGAGAGCATTTTAGGTCTTTTGAGTATATATATTTTATAGAGAAGGTATATTTGGTAAGGGATTCCTCTCATTGTCAACAAGTTCTTTTTGCTCTAAATAAATTCTCATCAGCAAACTGGAGATAAAATTAATTTGCTAATGAGAACCAGCAATGTCTATTTTTCTGAAAAACTTGGTTCAGAATTACATGTCAAACTCCTATGAGTTTGGGTGATAATGATTATGTAGCATTAGTATGTTTTAACTACAAAGAGCAGGAACCTCAATTCAAAAAATGTCCAGTGATTTATTGCCTTGTATAAGAAGTCCCAAATTACTAAGGCTCTAGGATTTTTAGGCTCACACACGGAACACAGACCCAATTCTTTCTTTCCAGTGTGTCTGTCTGGGTGTGTTAACAACCTACAAGGCTGCAAGGAGGTCAGAGGTATTTCTATCACTACATTGCTACACACCCATGCCCAGAAGTACACACGTGCACATACAGCACACAGTATTCTTTCTTCCAGTCTCATAGATTGGCACTGGACTACATGGATGTCATGGAAGCCAAAGGGAATGAAAGCAACATGATTAGCTTGGGATAATCTATACTCAACTCCTGAGGAATGGAGCTGGGCTCTCGGCTGTTGAGGGTCTTTATCTAGTGAGGTATCTAAGTGATGGGATTTAAATCCTACCCATATAGGACTATAGGGATTTTTAAAAAAATAACTTTCACAATAGAATATAGTGGAACTGGAAGGAACTCTAGACATCTCCTGAGTTCCGCTTATATTCTTTTGTTTTTCCACACTGTGTAGCAGTAACTATTGCCTTCTGGTAATTAAGTATAGTCACTTCAACCACAGAATAATTACCTACGCTTGTACCTTTTCTTCCTCCCTTTAGGTCTATTTGTTCAGTGGCAGGAGGACCTAAAACAGTGAGAGGGTGGTCTCTGCCAGCAATCTGCATTGTTGTGCCTCTGGTGTCAATACTCTTGCCTTGACTATTAATGTCTCTAAACCAGCAGAGCCCCAGGAACAAGAGAAGTAGAATCACACATTTTTCGAGTGGCTCACTAGTGAAAACAGTGCTGCAGACTCTTGGAAGCCTGCTCAAAGGCCGTTTTGCTCTTTCACTGCTTCTAGCATGTCAGCCACAGTTGCTAAGTCATGTTGAGTCTAAGCCAATAGCATAACCCTTTCTCTTCTGTTCTCCACTGGTCTAGAGGCGTTCATGTGATTCAGTTTGGGTCATAAGAAATGAGCAGAAGCATACTGAAGGCTCCAGAAAAAAATTTTTTCTCCTTAATCAGCATAAGGCATATGAGGAGTTTGCTGCTGATCTTTGTGCTGAGGGTACTTTCATATGAGAATGTGATGCCTTGAGTAGTGGTAGCCAGTCAACACATTGAGCTCCCACTGTATCACTGAAACAACTTTGGGATACACATTCTGGGTGTCTTCTGAAGCAAATAAATTTATCCGGCTTAAACCATTATTAGGTTCTTTGTTCTTTCAAGCCAAAAACACCTAGATGAACCATACAGGGAAAGTGGGTACTACAGGTACATTATAAAATGTGGTACTGAGTAGAGCAGGACAGTGAAGGGGAGTGAGGACCCAATCATTCCTAGACATATTTTAGTTTGTGACATTAGCTAAGAGCTTAAGCATTCTCTCTCTGTGCTATGAGGCACTGTTTAAAGTACACCCATCTGACTGTCAAACTGGCTCAGGTTCTACTATATGGCTTAAGTTTATTCCTGAGAGACTGATCTAACTTCAGTGGAAAGATAAAGTCAAACTTCAAGGCCTGCAGAGCTGGGATAAAACCCCCAAAAGCGGTACATTTGCCAAACTAAAAAGCATCTTTTGTGGCCTGTCAATCTTCCCTGGGAATACCCCTGGTGCAGGAGATTTAATAGAGTTAGTGTAGAGAATGAGACACCAAGGATATGTTGATGAATGATCTGTTCCAAGTTAGTGATACAAATACTTAATCAGTGTCTACAGGTTGTTATTTGAATACAATATTGCTATCAGGTTTGATGTCCTACCCTTATTTTCCAAACTTAACATGTTTGACTACAATCAAAATATAGAACATGAATAAAGCTCTTGGTTGTCTAGACTCAACTCTGTTTTATTATTTTTTTTTTGTAATTAATACTATCAGACCAAAGGAAAGAGAACAAAAAATTATAGATCCATAGACTTTTAAATAGGAAAGGAGATTATAGGTAAAATAAACATCATATAGCTGTCAGTGAATAAGGGTATTTCCACTATTTAATCCAGCTTTATTTAATTCATTTAGAAACACATTCACACAGAGTAAGACTACAGATAATCTACCCTAGCATACCTCAGAATGTGTTCCCCAGAATGTTACTTTATAGGCCCTCCACCCCACCTCGCCAAAAAGAGACTATGACAAATAAACTCACTCACAACACTTTCTTCTTAGATATTCACAATGGGAATCAATATATTATAAAGGCTTTGAAAAGTTATTCTTTAAATAAGCCAACTAACTGTAACTTATCATGATCAAATTTATTAGACTTGGGAAATCTTTTGACTACGTCCATTATCTTATGGAATAATTATTCCAAAAAATACATTTGGGAAATGTGCACTTTCTGATGATATCAGAGTTTTCTACCTCCAGGAAAATAGTTACTGTTCATCATTGCTTCTATGGTATGAAGTCATGGCAGTGAACATTTTGGTGCTGAATATTGGACCAAAAAAGTAAGATTTTATATATGAGACAATGTAAAAATTGAATACAAACACCCAAGTCCTTTTCTATAATGGAGAACTCCTCCAAATTTCCTGTTTGTATTTTAGCTGGTCCAACAACAAAAAGATGATCCCTTGAAAATAATTTGCTTACACATTTACATCTAAATATATGCTTAGGTAAAATTTAAAATGTTTCTCATAATAGATTTTATCCCAGATCTGTCTTATAAAATACACATAATTGTATGCATGTGGCTCTTTCTACATGAACACAGGAAAAATGTGTTTATACAGTGTTTAAAAAATCTTCTTTACCTGACCCCAGTGAGGATACTGGTGCTTCCCTGATGGCTCAGACGGTAAAGCGTCTGCCTGCAACTGTTGGGCTGCCATCTACGGGGTCGCACAGAGTCGGACACGACTGACGCGACTTAGCAGCAGCAGCAACGCAGGAGACCCGGGTTTGATCCCTGGGTCAGGAAGGTCCCCTGGAGAAGGAAATGGCAATCCACTCCAGTACTCTTGCCTGGAAAATTCCATGGACAGAGAAGCCTGGTGGGCTACAGTCCATGGGGTCACAAAGAGTTGGACACAACTGAGCGACTTCACTTTACTGAGGATATTATTTTAAAAATTTATAAACATATATAGAAACAAAAATAAGCCTATAAAGTTAAACCATGTTCACTACCAATTTCATCCTTTAAATTTACAAATAACTGTCAAGAAAACATTTATTACTCAATGGAATAAGTTACTGGTTGATACGTAAAATTACTTTATTATAATAATGCTGGGGAATAAAATCACACACGTAACTTGTACATGCAGGGGAAATATGGCCTAATGTAAACAGATGGTTTTTAGCACATTCCTTTACTAGAATGTGGTCACCTGCCACAAGGTACACAAGCTCATGCACAAGATCAAGACTTTCAAACAGCTGAGATCACATCATGCATATAACAGCAGCGTGCTAGACAATCGTACCACAGACTGTGCAGAAGTTCTCCCCCACCCCATGAGCCACTGCCAGCAGCTGCTGTGGAGTTTGGTTACCCATATCCGTGACATGAACGATGTCCTTTGGAGAATCTTGCTCCCTGTGGCTGTAAGTATTCTTATTTTTACAATATTTTAATGATGCTTGCTATCAAAATGTTAAGTACAGAACTAGAAATTATGGAAAAGTAGATTTATTACAATATTGAACAATTATATACATCTTATCTCAGGTACTTAAAATAAACACTGCTTACATTTAAACATAACATCAAACGTAATTAGTTTACTTCTCAGGCTTAAATAAACCCAAATAACACATCTGATGACAGTGCTCCAGTGAGGGGGAAAAATAATCAACCTCCATAGGTACTTTCTGATTGCTAGCACTAAAAAATCATGGCAAGAGTCATTCTAAGACCTGGCTGAAATATGACGCATGTAGGTGAGTTCTGTATAAAAACATCTACTAGGATGATCTTTTGATTATATTTTGGTTGGTTAAGCAACCAAACTGACATTGATTATTTATCAGTCAATGAAAGCAAGTGTGGAGTATTAATTAAAATGCTTCTCCTCATTTCCCTGCACCTACAAGTGTACTTCAGTGTCCTTCCATGCCTCCTTATGTCCTAAGGGTACTCTGGTAAAGAGAGAATTCTGTTTTGTTATTAGGCCACAGCTGCTTGCTGAGAGCCTGGGTGATGTTCATAAAAGCACAGAAGCAGAATTCTGGAACCAAAGTCACTTTGAATGGTTTAGTTCCATGCTGCCTGACAACAGTAAGTGCCCCTTTCAGAACAGTGAATTCAATACTTCTGGAATGCTCCAGGATATCTTTGAATCAGGCCAGGGAGTAAAAGAAAGAAAATACAGCCAACTCTCAATAACAATGGGAGGTAGGATGGATAAGTAAAAATCTGAAGATCTAAAAATCTTATTTTTAATTAGTAACTTGAATCCCCTCTTTAGGCAAACATTTGACTTTTATAGTTTATTGTCAGATAAAGAGGACTTTAATCTTACCTCTTTTCTCTGCCCCCCTCCCCCCGCCCCCGCAAATATTCTAGAGGAGGTACAAAAGAACTCTATAGTCTGATATATGTAGCTGCAAAGATGGAAACATATTTTGACATCTAACTTTTCCAATTCAGATATTTAAAACTACCCATATAATATTCTAGTATATAAGGGCCTATCTATATTTTCATTTTTGCATAAAAAGGATGCTTTATAATTTAGTTTAAAAATGGTACTCTTTTAGCAAGGAATGACTACTTACCATAATCAATATGAGCAGTTATATCCAACTTTTCTGACTTTGCAAAGGTACAACTCAGTACTTACCGAGTTACACTTTCCTTATAATGTAATATTTGCAACTGATATGAATTGGGGATGACAGTTTTGCTCAATATTGGCATAATTCATGACTGGAGCCAGTATGACTTGATAAATTAGTCCTAATAAGACAGGCCTGTAATAGCTAGCTGCCTTTCCTGATTCCCACGTATCTAGAGTAAAACACCATACCCCTCTGCCTCAATTTTCTAGTAATCATCATTCAATTAACTCAAGATACTAATGCAAAATATTTCTTATTGTAACACTAGTCATATGACCTGTTTAAACTGGCAACATCAATATTATACTGGTTTTAAATGTATACTTTGAACTTTAACTTCTAATAAATCATTCTACTTTCATTAAAAGTATGTCTTCTATTCATTGAAAATAAAAGTGGTGAAAGAAGAGAACAAATATAACATATCTGTTCTTTATAACGTATTTGCTTTATAACATATATACTTTACTGTATTTGTGGGGCTAAGACTTAAATGATCCACCCAAAAGTCATAGTTCTGAGTGTTACGTAATTTCTATTAGATTTATAAGAATAAGAAACATTTCTAAAAATCTGAACCTTTCCAGAATATATTGAAATAAGAATAGGTGAGAAGGGGAGCCAGTGACAGAACTATCTTCACATTTTGATCACTCATATGTTAAGAAAGGATTAAATAATTAATTCATTTCAAGCAGTGCTTTTTGATTCTCCCACTCTCCCTCTTCTTTATTTGTGTTTGCTTACTGTCTTAAGAAAAAAAAGAATCAGATAATTAATGCAAAATTATGCAATTTTATAACAATCTATAAGTTGTTTCTATGTTATCATGGGATTAAGATTTTTAAAGGCATTATTTAAAGACATTTTGATGTGTCACGAACTAGAAAAATATCCTTTGTATCCTCTGATAATCATAACTAAGTGGAAGTAAGGAAATGAAGAAAATGCTGCAGGTAAAGTCTGATGAATATATTTTGTGCTCTCAACTGATAATGTAGTGGTATCTCAACCAAATGTAGGTGATGGCTGCATGCGCATCATGGAAGCTGCCATACAAAGTGAACAGATTGCAAGATTAGTACTTGACATAGTAAGGAAGAAAGAAATGACTAAGTCATATAGCAATAACTCCAAACACTGGGCTTCACAGTGATTCAAAAGTCATGTTAAGAGACTTATAATTTTACTTGCAAATTTATTATGTTGGAGCAATTAAGTTCAACAGTTACAAATGTTCAAATTCTTCACTTACCTCATCTGGGTTGGCATTAAAGGTGAGACTGCCTTCATCCAGCTGCATGTACAATTTTCTGAAAGAAAATCCTAGAGGTGGGTTCTTGTTGTAAATGGAACAGTGACCCCAAGTGGATTTACACAGCCTGTAAGTATGATAAAAATCAGATGAGAAAACATGACCAGATTGAATCTTCTAAGTTAAAGATGTATGTACATGATAAAATAGTGATATGAAATGATATAAAATTGGATTTTACAGCTCTGAAGTATAAACTGCTTAATTTTATGCTTGCTTTATTTATTTACTAGAGTAAAACAGACAAACGCCTTCAATTTAGCAATTCTGACAACACTTAATAAATGTGAATTACAAAGATTGGTAATATTCGAGTCCCACTGAAGTTAAACATAAATGATGACAATGATAACAGCTAACATTTACCAAGTGCTTAACAGATGCCAGGCACTATTTAAAGCATTTTAATAGTATTAATTTGCTTAATCTTTACAACCATCCTATGATTTGGCACTACAGATAAAGAAACACAGACACCATAAAAAAGCTGCCCATGGTCACACAGCTAATTTGTGTAGAGGCAGGATCTGAATCAAAGGAACTTACTCTCGAGCTTGCAGTACTAACCAAGAGTCTAAACAGAATTAAACAACTATGTGCTCCATTGTGAAATATAATTGAGTGGGGGGTGGGGGAACTGCTGGGCAGAGGGAGAAACTGTAATGCTGTAACTTTAATACTTCAATGAAAAGTTGCAACATTAAGATTAGTATATGTTAGGATATTGCTTTAAAACACTGGTTCTTTACTATCAGAGCTAAACATGACTTTTTACAAAATCTGTAATACTTAAAATACCTCAAAACACACTGTTTCTATTAATACACACTGGGACACTTGTTTCCAATTTTGTTCAGGGGCATTAGCTACTGGTTATTATTTGAAAGCTAACCTTTCATCTTGTTACAATTCCAAAAAAATTCTGGATGGATACCATAGTTTCACTTTCTGGTATTATTAATTTTTGACTCAAACTTCCAAATTTCCTTCTTTTCTCTCTCTTTTACACACACACACGCACAGAGAGAGAGAGCTTGCAGGAAAACAAGAAAGTTACTGTCTCAGCCTATAACATCAAAATTTCTGAGGAAAGTGGGTAGAATATTCACTTTTACATGGGAATATCTTCTTCATAGTTAATTTATATCATTGCATTTTTTTTTCCCAGCCAAATGAGATGATTCTGTAACAGGGAGTTTAGTAACTTGTTTAGAAAATTATCATTTTAGCAGCCTCTTTAGTCCCATAGCTTTTGACTTTTATTACTAAGCTATGTAAAAGCAACAGAACCTCCCCTAAATTAAAATACAAAAACTAATCCAGTCTTTAATTTATCAAGGAAAAAAAAATCCAAGAGTCAGAGATATAGGCATAAAGGAAGCATTTCTCTTAGAAATGAACAATCCAGATTTAAATCCTGTTCTAATAAGCATAGAAATAAACTTTTTTTTACAAAGTTTAAATATAGGACCATAAATTAAGTTTGATGGGAATATTAAAATGGAAAAAAGCAGGACTCCACCCTCCAAAAAAAAAAAAAAGCATTTAGGCAAGGTTATACTTGGTGATATCTGGGTCAAATATGGTAAGTTGAACTTACCCTTGCCAGAGAAGTTCATCATTGGCCAGGTCCTGCCAAACGCAGGAAGCTAAGCAGAGGTCAGTGGCATTCAGGTAGGACAAGATGGTAAAGCTTAGTTCGGGAGGCAGCATTTCCAAATTAATGAATCCTTCCTGTTCTTTAGACTTTCTTGTCTTCAGAAGATGATATATGTCGATGCCCCCCTGGACGTGTTTGCGATGACTGGTGTGAGACATGTTGCTGGCAGCCACCCTCCTGCTCTGCTCTCTGCTGAGGTAGCCTTGCTCACCGTAGCCTTCCTGCTGTAGCTGCTGGTTTCTAGCCACTCTCCACAGCCCCTGACCCATCTGCAAGCCTGGGAGAAAAGCCAGAATGGAGTAAGGCTCTATTAAGAAAGTAATCCACCTTTCCCTGCAGTACTACAGG
Source organism: Bos javanicus (assembly GCF_032452875.1). Lineage (NCBI taxonomy): Eukaryota > Metazoa > Chordata > Mammalia > Artiodactyla > Bovidae > Bos > Bos javanicus. The sequence continues at coordinate 7,150,789 of NC_083875.1, forward strand.
TCTACATGAAGCATTCGTTTATCAGAATTAACATGTTTTAACATTAAAAACATATTAAATAGAATAGCAAATTACAAAGAACAGTCAGAACATTGTAAGCATGAAACTTGGATTTGGAGAACTATTTGGTTTGATTATCACCTTTATCTCAGTTTGCTAACTGCTTTTAAAATCCACAGGTGACATAATCATTTTTCACAAGGTAAGATTTAAAAGTTACTGACGTCCTAAAGACTCTTACAAAATTATAATTATGTGGACTTATGGGCCAGTATTAAATACAACTCTGATCAGAGCACAGGACTTCATTTAAAAGGTCCCTACACACGCTTTTTATCACAACCCAGGCTAAGCTAAGCTAGCCCCTTTTAACCAAATTCCCAGATGCATAACAGCTGTGAAACAGGCTTTTCGTTTAATTCTTGCCAGTCTGCTCTTAAGTTGTAGGCTGTAATAAAATGTAACATAGGCCCTGAAGTCTAATTCAGAAATCTTATAAATTAGACACCTAGAACTCCACGATAAAGAGCTCAGTGATGACTATTTGGTTCTGTTGCTGCTTTAAATACAAATCTTGAAATCAATTTTCCAGTTCTTCTCCATATGGTCCTATGGACTCCTCAGAGGTCCCTGGGAAAAGGCAGGAGAAAGGGAGGGGTGGTCCAGTCTCTCTTGCCTCCACTCCACCTCCCACCAGAGCAGTTCTACCTTTATCTGTTACAAATACCAGACTTCCTTATATGCAAATATTTAGAAGGCTACTGGTCTAGCCTTTCCATTTCATTTGGTTTTGCAAATAAGTAACTTTCCCAGGGCAAATAAATTCATTGAGAAAAATGAAACCAGGAAGTGTTTTTAACTAACATAAATTATTTCCAAGATCTCTTTTACAAATAAAATATTCCTGTTTTAAAAACCCAATTTTTCTACTAATGTGTATGAGTTTTAAAAATTTGGAGGAAGAAACCGGTTTTTGTTCAAAATCATTAAATTTCATTGCATGACCTAACCTTAAAATATGGCTTTGTTTTAATTGGCTGTTTACAATAAAGAGTAGTAATCAAAATAAAAAAAGCAACCCCTCCACCAGACTATTGGTGACCAGAAATTCTGAAAATTATCAGGAATAATTTTTGAAAATTGAAATATTTCAAATAAATTTGAAAACTGAATGGAATTTGAAAGAATATCAAAGGCTATTTTTTCAATATTTAAAAAAGCATGTATATTTACTGAATTGTTGGTTATTTTTTGGATAATGACTACTTGTTGATTAAAACAGGAAAAACAGTCCAGGATAATTTTTCACTCTTCGTCCTTGGAAATCCAAAAGCTTAAGCTATAAAGAGATTGGGTGAGGTGGGGGGTGGGGGGGGAAGGGGGAGGAATAGAGAGAAGGAACATATTAATAATTTTTAAATGTAGGAAAATTTGTTTTTTCAAAGAAACCACAAAAGGTAGTAACTTTTCCTCTTTATAACACATATTACCATTATGGTAGCAGTTCCTAAAGTAGTACTTAAGCTATAATAATTAAATTCTTATTTTCTATTAGAATGATTGAGATACCAAACTGATAACACCAAATATTGGAAAGATGTGGAAACTCAAAACAATACAGTCACTTTGGAAGACAGTTTGACAGTTTCTTACAAAAATAAACATGCTTTTACCATATGCTTCAGCATTCATGCTCCTTGGTATCTACCCAAATAAGTGGAGAACTCATGTCCATACAAAAACCTGCACGTGGACCTGTAGCTTTAGTCATAATTACCGAAACTTGTAAGCAACCAAATTGTCCTTGAATAGGTGAATGGATAAATTTACTGTGATATATCCAGACAAAGGAATGTTTAGTGCTAGAAAGAAATGAGGTATGAGAAGACACAGAAGAAACTTAAATATATATTACTAAGTAAGAGCAGCTGATCTGAAAAGGCTACATCATGTGTGTGATTTCAATTATAAGACATTCTGAAGAAGCAAAACCACAGACAATAAATTAACAATGAAAAAAGCACAGAATATCAACAAAAAATTTGGAAGGAACTTTAAGTTTCCTTAAGGTTTAAATATGCTATCATATTACAACATAAGTACAGCTTAATTTTGACATGACTCATAAACATTTAAAAAATTTTATCATAGCCATTTCTCTGCTGATCTTAGCAAGAATATATCTAGAAATTGAACTGACTGCTAAGCTCATCACAGTATATCTGTTGTCATTTTAGATAATTATATTTATTCTTCTCTTTTGCACTTGTACTACCAAAGGTAAATAATCAAATATGATGACTATGATGTCTGAAGTCTCAAGATTTAAGGCATCTAATGTCAATTTGTATGTACTTCCCTACCTCTTTATGGTGGCATATGGTTAGGCAGCTGTTATTCTTCTCAGGGATGTTGCTAGGGAACGCAGAATCAGGGTGATTTCCCTAGGCTCTGGACTTAAATGGGATCATTTAAATAGAGCACTGGATAAAGGAACTCAGAAAGCATCCAGCAGGTAGAAAAGAGGGAAAGCCAGCAGATGGTTCTTAGGATTAAAAAAAAAAAAAGTTAATGGGGAGGGTGGAGGTTTGAGGCACATATACACATGATTCAGACAAAGAAAACTGCATTTTCTATCCTTCTACTGCTAAATAATATTGCAAATTACCATTGTGGGATGTCTTTTTCCCTTTAAAGCAGTTCTGGATTCTGGGGAAGAACGCAGCATGATAAATCACTTGAGAAGGATCAATATCATAAATTTCTCCTTTGGAGAAAGGAAAGGGTGTCCACAGTGCTCCATCCTACTCACAGTCTTCCTTAGGGTAACAGGTGTGTGGCATGTGGATGGAACTGTCAGAAAAGTGATTAAACTAAAAAAGACATGAGATCCATTGCAGAAGTTGTGAAGCAAGTCACAGAGGGAGCATGGTATTGAGGACTCTGATGCTGAACAGACACTTGAGTTCAAGTCCTGACTCCACTGGTCAGCACTTACAGGACTCTGGGGAATTTACTTCCCCTATGGCTCAGACAGTAAAGAGCCTGCCCACAATGCAGGAGACCTGGGTTTGATCCCTGGGTTGGGAAGATCCCCTGGAGAAGGAAATGGTAACCCACTCCACTTCAATCCACTCCAGAAGGAAATTCCATGGGGTTGCAAAGAGTCGGACATGACTGAGCGACTAACACACACATGCAGTCTAAGCTCTGGTTCTGTCATATTAAAGGTGATAATGTACATATAATATAATAGTAATACACACAGTTCAAAGGGCTGGTGTATTAAATATTACATACAGAGTTCACTTCACAGATAATTTTAAAATGTTAGCTCATTTGTTTTGACAAAATCATATTTTTACAGAGCGAAAATGATGAGCCTTTTGGTAATACATAGCTCTCTATATAATAAACAATAATAAATAGCTCCCTGATAGCTCAGTTGGTAAAGAATCTGCATGCAGTGCAGGAGACCCTGGTTCAATTCCTGGGTCAGGAAGATCTGCTGGAGAAGGGACAGGCTACCCACTCCAGTATTCTTGGACTTCCCTTGTGGCTCAGCTGGTAAAGAATCCGCCTACAATATGGGAGACCTGAGACTTGGGTTCAGTCCCTGGGTTGGGAAGATCCCTTGGAGAAGTGGCTACCCACTCCAGTATTTTGGCCTGGAGAATTCCATGGACTGCATAGTCCATGGGATCGCAAAGAGTCTGAAACTACTGAACGACTTTCACTTTAGTAATAAAACTTATAGAATGATACTCCAATTACCACATAAAGAAGAATCCATGAGTGAGTCTGCACTGATGATCAATAAACACATAAAGAAGAGAGGAAAGCTCTTCCTTATAGTAAAATTCTGAATAACAAGGAGTTAGAAAAATTATCATTTTACTATAATCATAGAAAAAATAATTCAGGCAAGAATTATCAATGAGTGCTGAATCTGGAGTTTGATAAAGAATGGAAAGTTTACAGAGTCTCAAAGTATCTGCCCCTACAAATTAATCATTAATTACAAAAAGAAATTAAGAAATCAGATAGTATTTAACCAAGTGTTCAAACTTAACTTTTATCAATAAGAGACAAACAGACATATTGCCTCTGAACATATGTGCCTCTGGACCCTGAGAAGGACATAACAATTATACAGTATTTTGGCCAAAAATGTATAACCTTTATCTAATCGTGAGGAATATCAGAGAAACCCGAGTCTACAATCTTTTTTTTCTTTCAAAATTGCCAATGCCATGAAGCTGAAGAAAGGAATAATTCCAGACTAAAGGAGACTGAAAAACATGACATCTAAATTCAATGTGTGGACTGGATCATATACGGAAAAAAAGTGCTATAAAGGACATTATTGGAATAACTAAAAAACTAGATATACAGCCTAAGATTGGGTAAAAATACTTACATCAATGTTAACTTTAATGAATTTGATAACTGTGTAGTGGCTTTGCCAGAATATTGGGTTGGCCAAAAAGCTTGTAATGTTAGATGTTAAAGAAAAACCCAAATGAACTTTTTAATATATTCTTGTTCTTAGGAAAAATACTGAATTGTTAAGGCATAACATATACAACCTAGTCTCAAATGGTTCAGAAAAACAGGAATGTCAATCTCCACACAGAGAGAATGTTAAAGCATGTTGCAAAATGTTTAAAATTTGTGAATCTGAGTAAAAGGTGAAAAGTGTTAGTCTGGCAGTCCTGTCTGACTCTTTGTGACCACATGGTCTGTAGCCCGCCATGCTCCTCTGTTCATGGAATTCTCCAGGCAAGAATACTGGAGTTGGCTGCCATTCCTTCTCCAGGTGACCTTTCTGACCCAGGGATCGAACTCAGGTCTCCTGCATTGCAGGCAGGTTCTTTACTGTCTGAGCTACCAGGATAAAAGGTATGCACCAATTATTTTTATTAATCTCACAACCTTTCTGTAAACAGAAATCTTCTGATTAAGGAATCCAAGCATGTGAAATTGGAAAATAACCGAGTTTGATATGCACTAAGTTTAAGCCTCTTGAGAAACCTATATGCAGGTCAGGAAGCAACAGTTAGAACTGGACATGGAACAACAGACTGGTTCCAAAAAGGAAAAGGAGTATGTTAAGGCTGTATATTGTCACCCTGCTTATTTAATTTCTATGCAGAGTACATCATGAGAAACGCTGGGCTGGAATCAAGATTGCCGGGAGAAATATCAATAACTTCAGATGTGCAGATGACACCACCCTTATGGCAGAAAGTGAAGAGGAACTAAAAAGCCTCTTGATGGAAGTGAAAGAGGAGAGTGAAAAAGTTGGTTTAAAGCTCAACATTCAGAAAACGAAAATCATGACATCTGGTCCCATCACTTCATGGCAAATAGATGGGGAAACAGTGGAAACAGTGTCAGACTTTATTTATTTTGGAGGGCTCCAAAATCACTGCAGATGGTGACTGCAGCCATGAAATTAAAAGACCTTTACTCCTTGGAAGGAAAGTTATGACCGACCTAGATAGTATATTGAAAAACAGAGATATTACTTTGCAACAAAGGTTCGTCTAGTCAAGGCTATGGTTTTTTCAGTGGTCATGTATGGATGTGAGAGTTGGACTGTGAAGAAAGCTGAGCACCGAAGAATTGATGCTTTTTGAACTGTGGTGTTGGAGAAGACTTGTGAGAGTCCCTTGGACTGCAAGGAGATCCAACCAGTCCATCCTAAAGGAGATCAGTTCTGGGTGTTCATTGGAAGGACTGATGCTGAAGCTGAGACTCCAGTACTTTGGCCACCTCATGCAAAGAGTTGACTCATTGTTAAAGACCCTGATGCTGGGAGGGATTGGGGGCAGGAGGAGAAGGGGACGACAGAGGATGAGATGGCTGGATGGCATCACCGACTCGATGGACATGAGTTTGAGTGAACTCCGGGAGTTGGTGATGGACAGGCAGGCCTGGCATGCTGCGATTCATAAGGTCTCAAAGAGTCGGACACGACTGAGAGACTGAACTGAACTGAAGTTTATGAAGTACTGTTCTTTGAGCTTAGTGTCATACAGACTGAAAACCATCACTAAGGAGATAAAAGTTCAGCATCACGGTTTAAGAGTAGTAAGTGACCCTTGTCAAGGCAAACATTAAAACAGAATTATTTTTGCCATTTGTGATAAAAATTTTTTATTTAAAGGGAGAAGAAATGTTTCTTAATGAAAGTAGAAGGGAAAACCCTTTAATTTTGTGTGAGCAGATTTAAGGCTTGGGATTACTGGCTGTGTTCCCTCCTTTTGTGTGTAATACTATGTACACAATATTTTAAATATATTTAAATACAAATATTAAACAATAATATTGTTTTTGTACTATAAACCACAATTTATTTAATACTTACTCTGTGCCAAGCACTGTGGAAGCTTTAATTGCATTATGCCATTTCTGTCCTCAAAACAACCTTAACAGGTAGATATTAGATATTATTCTACCTATTTTACAGCTGAGGAAATAGTGACTCAGAGATGTTAAGCAACTTTGACCAAAATCTCAGAGCTGACAAGTGGTAAACTAAAGATTCAAACTCAGGTCTGAGTCCAAAGCTTTTATTCCTAACCGCTGAGCCGTATGTGCAGAACTGGCAAAGACAATTTACCGTCTGTTTCTTCATCACTAACTCTCATCTCTTTTACCTCTGCAGCTGCTTATTACCTCCACCGTTGCTTCCAGCTGCAGTTTCTCTTTCAAGCTACTGTTCTTGTGGAAAGCACATAGGCTTTGATGTGAAAAAAGATCTACTTCAAACGCCTACACAGAATCTGATTAGACTATAGTCTGTGGTCCTTATTTTCCTCATCAGGAAAACAGTGAATAACTCTTACTCCAAAGAACTTAGAGGGGTTAAGAGAACCTAATATATAGGTAATTTACCACCACAGGTAGTTTTGTAGTCACCATTCAACCCCCTTTAAAAGAAACTCTTATTTTGGTTCTTCCATTTCAGAGTATACCTGATTATTCTAGACATAATGATCTGAACAGTTACAATCCTGGTTCTAAATTTCATGAACTTAGGATCTGTGAATTTGGAGATGCCATTTACTTTTGCTAGGAGAAAGAAAACTAACATCTAGTAAATATATAAAGTTAGAAGAAACTAACTTTGCTTAGATTGACACAGTTTGACAAATAAAGTCAAGTATATAGTCATCAGTCAGTGATAAGAGAGAGACCATTTTGGCAGTTCAGTATCAGTACTATCATCATCTTTAATCACTACAGATATATTTCTAGAAATGGAAACTTTATGACTTCATGGGAAGATTCAATATATCAAAAGTCCTTTTTGCAGTATCACAAACTAAATTAATTAACAGGAAATTTCTACTATAGATCTTTATGACATTTTCACATTCCTAGGAACCTGAATTATAAACAGCTTTATGTATAGAATGCTAATTTCTTAGATCTCTGAAATCAATTTACAACTGTTGAGATCTGTATTTTTAAGCATATTTCTTGATTATAAAATATGAATTACTCAAACATATGTTCCTTAAGACAACAATAATTTTGGAACTCACCTATCATATTGTGCTTTATTACTGTAAGAAATACAAATTAAAATATATATACAGGTAGTTCTTATACAGGACCATGCTAACTACTGAATAACAGTTCTATGGGACTTTGCATAGCAAGGCCATGGTTCTAAAAAGCACACATTTCAGTTTACACGGTACCATGTAGAGTAAAAACTGCCTGTAAGTACTAAGACAGGGGAATGATTCAACCCAATAGGCTACGAGGAAAAATCCAGTACCAAACACAGTGCCTCAGACCTACAAAGCACTCAGCAATATTTGTTGACTGAATGAATCTTTAAATGGTAAACAACAAGCAAAACTGAATTAGATCAACCTTATCTAAATTTCACATCTTTCAAAAAATCATCAGACTAGATCATAGACTTAAAATGCAAAACATGAAAGAATACAACTTTTAATGACTGTGGCTTCGTAGTAGAGCCTGAAGTCAGGCAGGTTGATTCCTCCAGTTCCATTCTTCTTTCTCAAGATTGCTCTGGCTATTCGAGGTTTTTTGTATTTCCATACAAATTGTGAAATTATTTGTTCTAGCTCTGTGAAGAATACCATTGGTAGCTTGATAGGGATTGCATTGAATCTATAAATTGCTTTGGGTAGTATACTCATTTTCACTATATTGATTCTTCCAATCCATGAACATGGTATATTTCTCCATCTATTAGTGTCCTCTTTGATTTCTTTCACCAGTGTTTTACAGTTTTCTATATACAGATCTTTAGTTTCTTTAGGTAGATATATTCCTAAGTATTTTATTCTTTTCATTGCAATGGTGAATGGAATTGTTTCCTTAATATCTCTTTCTGTTTTCTCATTATTAGCGTATAGGAATGCAAGGGATTTCTGTGTGTTGATTTTATATCCTGCAACTTTACTATATTCATTGATTAGTTCTAGTAATTTTCTGGCGGAGTCTTTAGGGTTTTCTATGTAGAGGATCATGTTATCTGCAAACAGTGAGTTTTACTTCTTCTTTTCCAATTTGGATTCCTTTTATTTCTTTTTCTGCTCTGATTGCTGTGAAACATGTATAATATCATATATGAAATGAGTCGCCAATCCAGGTTCGATGCACAATACTGGATGCTTAGGGCTGGTGCACTGGGATGACCCAGAGGGATGGTACGGGGAGGGAGGAGGGAGGAGGGTTCAGGATGGGGAACATGTGTATACCTGTGGCGGATTCACGTTGATATATAGCAAAACTAATACAATATTGTAAAGTTAAAAAAATAAAATAAAAGAATACAACTTTTAGAAAAACATAGAGAAGGAGATCTTAGGGGTCTACATCTAGGCAAAGAGTTCATCAAAAGTACAAACTATAAAAGTAAAAGTTGGTAAAGTCAACCTCATCGATATTAAAAACATTTGCTCTTTGAAAAGTCCATATGAAGAAAACAAAAACACAAGCTACAGATGGAGAGAAAATATCTCAAACACAACAGTAAAAAAAAAAAAAATCAAACAATTCAATTAAAAAAGGACATAAGACATGAACAGATACTTTGCCAAAGAGGATATACAAATTGTACATAATTACATGATAGACATTCAGCATCACTATCCAGAAGGGAAGTGGCTGTAGTTTTAAATGGCAGCACCAGGGATCCGTCCCAGTGGTGTTTGAACTGTTCAGTGTCTTGACTGTGGTACTGGATATGTGAATCTGCTCAGAATCTCATACATGCACATACACATGTGAGCAAAAATAAACTGCAGAATTCTGAATAAGATAGGTGAGATATGTTGATTTCAATATCCTGGTTATGACAGTATATTATGATTTTGTAATATGTCACACTACCCAGGGAAACTAAGCAAAGTGTACAAGAGATCTCTTGCTATATTTCTCACAACTGCATGTGTATCTACAATTAACTAAAAAAGGTGGGAGGCAGAGTACTGTACACTTAAAACAAGTGAATTTTATATATCTAAATGATGCCACAATAAAGTTCTTTAAATAACTAGATACTCTAATAAACACTCTAAAGAGGGTGACCAAGGACACAGCAAGTCTAGTGACATTTGACAAATAGTAACTATTTTAGATTTAAGGAAATCCAACTAATTATTAAAACTCTATGACCTCTGAATCACCTCTGACTTTGTGGAACACACTATACAGATCAAAAGAAGAGAGAATCAAGGAATACAAATCTTTAAGCATACAAATTATATTAATGTGTAGGCTATTTACTTAGGATACATCAATAATCGAGTGGAGGTATAAATACAAAAGAATTGATGTGTGCCTCTTCCTGGGTCTAATAAACAGCATAAATGCAAACTACATTAAAAGTGGTTTACTCATTAAAAATCAAAGTACAGGAAATAATGTGATTTAATTTTGATTGCTGGAGATAATTTTATAATATTAATAATGTTAAAAGTTACAATATAATAATTTTATAATATTTCAAATTTGTGAGAATAATGATATAATTTCTTTAAAATATTTTAAAAATATTTTTAAAAACCATCAGTTGTTTAATCTCCTAACTACTATCCTTATTTCTATTAAAATAACAGTGACAATAACAATAGTACTTTTTTTTTACACATTGACCAAATAATTTAGAAGAGCTCTTTCTTTTTTTAATCTAATTATTTAGGCCTTCTGGTTTTTAAAATTAATGTCTAGTTTTATTATGCTGAGACCAGAGAATGTGGCCTATATGAGGTCTGCATGAGAGAACTGTGCAGGTTTTCTTGACACAGCTATTTTGGAGAGTGAATTTAAAGTTGGAGTTCCAATTACACAATATGCTGTGTGACCTCAGATATTTCAAACAAGGTTTCTGATCTTTGGTTTACTATAAAATGCAGGAAATCACTCCTATCTATATTACAGGATTGCTATCAGTCTTAACTGAGATAATATATTGAATATATAAAGGCATCTTTTAATTGTCAAGCAGTATGTATATCCTGACTCATTCCCTTTTCTCTAATGCAAAAATCTGAGAAACTTTTCTGACATATTTTAGATATAATTTTCATTTTTTAAAAAAAAGAGATACAGTGGCAGTCTAAACGTAACTGTTGTAACAGCACAAAGGCACTTCCACTTAGAAGGCAGCATAGATTATATTAATTACCAAAAGCTCTATCAAGTTAATTATTAACATTTCTGAGAACAATACTTTTCTGTTATTGTAATATCTTGTTCTCTTTTCAAAAAAGTAGAACTTTTCCACAAAAGAATGCTAAAGATTGCTTTTAATACCTACTGGTACATCTAATATAAAATTATCTATAAAGTATATTAATCATCTTTAATCAAAACATCCCTATGTAACAAGTTAAACATCAAATAAAGTATTATTCTAAAGGAACACACTGCTCTACTGCTTTCAGTAATTCTATGGCACTAAGGATTCAAACAGCACATGCTGTGGAAACAATATATGTGATAAAGAATGGTTCATACACCATTTAGATGGATGGATGACACGCAGGGGAAGATGGGAAGAACACAAAGGAGTCTGGAGGTCTCAAAAAAGCATTCTGCTTTAAACATTTTCAATTGAAGCAAAGGAGATTCTATAAAGTGTCTTCCTGAGTAAGCAGTGTTAAATTACCAGTCTGTGTTGAGCGACATGAATGAGCTACTTTAAATACTCATTATAAATCATTACTTTTCAATATTTCTTAAATGTCTAAATAGTTGGATTTACAAATAAGAAATTTTCTATTTCACATAAAGATCTAAAACTCTGTGTACCAAATGAGGAAATTCACTCCTTTATATTGCCTTGGAAATTTTCAAAATTTTTTTCCAACTAGGAAGTAACCAGATTTTTAGTTACTTTCTAAGTGTTATCATGTGATTGCATAAGAACATGGGAGATTCTGTGAGAAAATATTTTCCACATTTATAACCAAATTGGCAGCCCCAGCATTTATTTCTCTTTTTCCAAAAGAACAGACCACCAAGGTAGTTTAAAACAGACTGAGGAGAGGGGGGAAAAAGAAAAGAAAAAAAAAACCTGATAACCAAGCACACTTCTAAATTTGAAAGGCAACAACTGTAGAGAAATGAAGGAGGGTAAGTCCACAAGGAGGTCCTTCTAAGGAGAAAAGGGAAATAGCTAAGTACTAAGAGGTCACAGGGTACATTAAACACATAAAAAAAAAAAAAAAAAAACCCACTCATTAAATTTAAAGATCTGGTCCTGCAAGAGCAGTTTTTTGTTAGTAAAAGGCATACCATTTGTAGTTTTTTTTAAATCAAAAAAGATTTACAATATCACTGTTTTCTGAAGGTTTTTTATCCTGTTGTTTAATTTGATTCTATAATGAATGTTACCAAATGGTATCTAAACAAGTGTAAAAATTAAGATATGTCACTTAAAATGTAACCAAAAAGCAGAGAATTGGGGGCTTATTCAATTTCACTTATTTCTTCAGCTTCTTTTGCAGAGAGATGTTCCACTGTCTGTTTTAATTTTTGAGTAAAATAAATTTATTGAATTTCTCACCAGCATTATTTGTTAGTTGCACTGACTGCACTCTTTACTCGACCCAAATGTATCAGCAGTGGTCATGGCAGCACATTCCCAACCCTCAGGGCACAGCACACTCCATGCCCACTGACCACAAGGCCACTCTTATCAGAGTTGTGGAATTAAAAAGACAAAACAAAAACTGTCATTGTTACTGACATACTTTTAAAGAAATAAAGACAAAGTATCAAACAAAATAAATATATTTTTAATTTTATTTTTGGCCATGCCCTGCAGCATGTGGGATCTTAGTTCCCCAACCAGGGATCCAACCTGTGACCCCTGCATTGGGTGCATAAAGTCTTAACCACTGGAGGGCCAGGGAAGTCCCTAAAATAAAATAAATACTGACAGCAGCCAATAGAAAAGTCAGAAGTGAGATGAGAAAACATCTAACAGTGAAAACAGACTAACACAAAATGTGTGCATTATTCAGGCTCCTTCAACTTGTGACTACAAGGCACAATACTCGAAGTTTCACTTTCCTCACCTATAGAGTTTTGAACTTGATGATCTCTAAGTTCTCTTTTAGCTATAAAATTCTGTGATCCTCTAAAGATGAGAATATCCGAAAAATTAAAACAAAATGAAGAGGTGATAGAGATGGACGTGTGTGTGCATGTACGTGTGTATTTAGCATCTATCCTTTCTGTGTCTTTTCCCTATGTTCGTGACTCCTACAAATTACTGCTCAGCATAAGCAAACAGGGGTTCTTCAAGCATGGCTCACCTGCTGAAATCATGTTCCTTCTTTCAAATAGCTTATGAAATCCTCTGCAACCTGTTCTTGCAGAATACACAAATTGCTGATCATAGACCTAAACCAAACCTGCTGCCTAAACTTGAAACCAAATGTCTTTTCTCATCTTTCCATCATAAAAACATTTGCCCTAAATAGAATATAAACTCATTCAAGTTTTACCATAGAATCTATGTCAATAAATATCAGAAAAACAAAACCATGAGGAAAAAAAAATAAATGGGGAACATAAATTTCTAGAAGTGGATGTATTCACTAAAGTTGTTTTAAAATATTAAGTAAAATAATCAATGAAAATGCAACATGAGGTAGACAAATAATCCACAGACTTCATATTAATGATTTTGACACATTATTATATCAGCCAATGGATTACCCTCAATTTTCAAATCTGAATCAAAATGTGGGGGGAAAAACAGACTTGTATATAGCCATTGGTTAAGTAATGAACGATAAATTTGTGAATTTGAATGACTAACTTCAATGCTCTGTGATCAAAGTAAAGATAATTTCTTGGTAATTCATTGCTTCGACACGACTGAGCGACTTCACTTTCACTTTTCACTTTCGTGCATTGGAGAAGGAAATGGCAACCTACTCCAGTGTTCTTGCCTGGAGAATCCCAGGGACGGGGGTGCCTAGTGGGCTGCCGTCTATGGGGTCGCACAGAGTCGGACACGACTGAAGTGACTTAGCAGCATACTTGAAGTAAGGAAAATAATTATTTTTAACCTATTCAAAAGCACAAAACATTCCCTATTAAACTGATCAGAGGTATAATAAATTATGATGCATGGCTTAGCTTATCTAGTTATTACCATAAAATATTTTTTATGAATGAAGTATTTCAACTGTGTTATTTTTGCAAGCACCTGTTTAAAATTTGGCAGACATCTAAGGGCCTACAAGTACATTAGTTAATTGGCTATATTCTACTACAAACGAAGTATGTTAACCTGATAGGAAGCAACATTTTAAAAGCCAAATCTACAATTTGAAAATTTACACTGGCTAGTGTTAAGCACCTGAAGTTTAAAAGATAAACTTGAACAATGCTTTACTAAGGATTGACAACATCTTTCAAAATTGGAAGAAGCATAGGCAATTTTACAGTGGGTCAAAGCCAAAATAATAAACCCTGAAGCCTATACCTTTCACGTCTAATAAGCTTATTTGGTTCACTGACAAAATCTGTTCTGGTGATATGCATCCAGTAGTGCTGAAAGAATGTAACCTGACATCTAATAATGCTTAAAAACAAACACACAAACGTGGTTCTGTTCTCAGACACACCTCTCCTATCCCTATTTGCTCTCATACCAACATAGACATGCCACATTCTTTCTACATTAGAAAGGCTCACCTCTAGCTTTTCCTAACTTCTTTCCACCTTAAAAACTATCTTTGCCCATGTTTATTTTGAAATCATTTCAACCATGAAAAATAGCAATCGGTAAGGAATACATAATCTCCAGTTATGAGGTACTCTGCTCATGTATATCCTTAAAAGACAAACCTTCCTCTCACACATGCCATTTCTCAGGCAGTTTTCCAAGAAAAACAATAAGCCTTTCTTTATGTAATCAGTAGGAAAAAAGACCCCCTACACAACTCTCCCCACCTCCAAAAAAAAAAAAAAAAACCCTTTTCAAGAAGGAAAATTCTTGTCTAAGTTGGCCTGTTTCATTATAACCAGGCATTTCTCTTGGATATAATTTTGCTCAGTTATTCCTATTAACTCCTAAAAGTTATCAGCCAGGGTAACTGTGTTAAGCTGCCTCTAAGATGGCTCCTAAAGACCCTTGCTCCCTGGGATTTATGCCCTTGTGTAATTCTTTCCACAATGACTGAGTTGGATTTACTGACTCACTTCTAACAAAAGAATATGGCAGTTGGCAGCAGTGATGAAAGGAGGCAACTTCCGATACTAGGTTATAAAAAACTAGAGAGAGTTTTGGGTGCTCACTCTCTTAGACTGCTCACTTGAGGGAAAGCCCAGTGCCACAGTGTGTACAATACCTCAGACAAACTGTCAAGTTATTTGGATAAAAATTGCAAGCTTCCTACTCAACCTGAAAATAGAATAAAACTTATTTCTCATTCTGATATCTTCTCAATTTTGGAAACCATTTTCTTAGGTGGTAAAAATCCCCTCTATCCCAGAAATATGGTCACCAACTCCAAACTTAAAAAAAAAAACAAGGAAAGCTGAAATGGAAAACTAAATTAGCTTCACTTTACAGTAATAAAGTTCATGATCTATTGATATGGAGAGAAACATCTGGGATCCCTGAAAATAAAAACTCCAGTTGTTAGAAGAAGTAGATTCAAAGATTAAATTGTTAAATATACACAAAACCTAAAGTAAAACCCTTAATCGACTGAGGATTGGGATCCATTTGTGATTTCATCCACTTTTAATAATATTTAATTGAGCAGCCATGTAAGAAACTAGAGCCCAGTCACAGAGAAAAACGAGACGACAAATTAAGAATTTGCCAAGTTTATAACCAAAGTTTAACAGCTAAAGCAGCCAGCAATCCATCGTGACATTAACTGTATGTTAGTGTTTTCCATTCATGTTACTAGAAAGTATGTAAGAAATAGAAAACTGTGCTTATGAACCCCCCCCAAACCCACTCTACTTAAAAGCTACATCTGGGCTAGAAGAGTAACCTCTGCTTTTTCCCGGCTTTATTTCAGAGTGAAGCCGGACCCTACCTGGGGTCCCAAGTTGACCTACACCCCAGTGACCTAGGAACACAAGAACACACCTACTCCCGCCTCCTGACACGGATTCCTTATTTTAATTAGCCAGCACCGCTGTCACTCAAGATGTTTTGCTCTGTCATTGGCCCCAAAGTCTTACAGGTTGGCAAGTTTCTGCCAACTGGTAAGCATCGGTTGTCATTATTTCCGAGGAGAAAAGTAGGGGTGTACAGGGAAGAGACTCAAGAGCTATGAAATACGTAGGGTAACGCCCTTACCTGGGCGACCTGCGATACCACCGCCGCCGCGACGAATCGGCCTCTGGGCGGGGGCTTTCAGCCAAAAAGAAAACGATTCAGCCGGGAACGGGCGCCCAGGCCATGGAGAAGCCGGTTCAAACTTCACTCGTTCACGCCGGTGGAAGTGAGGTAGGGGAGAATCCCAGAAACAGGACCGGATCCTTCCGAACTCAGAGAGCCTCAAGCTGCAGCCCCCTCAGCGGCCGAGTTTTGACGTTTCCTATTGTTGCCGGAAGTGACATCAGGGTTCAGAGGCTTCAGAAAGTATTTTCATCTCCGTGGTCTACGATTCGCCACGGCGTCTCGGCTTCTCACTTTCCAGTTCGAGGCCCTCTGAGCCTCAGAACTGGGCAGACTTCCAATCTGCACCTTGGGATCTGACTGAATGTAGAAAAACCTCTCGGCAGGACTAGTCTTCCAAGGGCTCTAGATAGACATCCTGTGGAATCTGCGGCGGAGAATCCAGGGACGTGGAGGAACCGAGAGCTTTGAAGATCCTGCAGCGGTGCTCGGAATACAAACGGTCGGCGCGAGAAGTGCGCCCCGGCAGCGGCGTCGGGCCGCAGGGACTCGTTGCTGGAGGCTGGGCTCCCGGGGTTCTCGGGTTGCATATGCTACCACCTCTTTTGCCCGTTGTGCGGGGCCAGAGGCCTTCGGAGCCCTTTCTTTGCTGGGCCGTTCTGGGTGAGCGCGGGGGAGCCGACGGGGCTGCGCCTGGGATTTGGCTGGGGTCGCGCTCATCCTCTCAGATAGGTTATGACTTAGGGTCCTGGACGGACCGATTCCTCTTTTTGGAGCCTCTGAGCTGAGCAATCCGGCTCCTCGGAAATACTGATGAGAGGGAAGAGCTGAGGATAGTTGATGTTTTCCTTGTTTTACCTTTCCCGAGTATTTCAGGGGGAAAGAAGAAGTACTTCACTTTCATACAGGACTGGATTTTTTCGTTACTAGGAGAAAAAAATACTGAAATTCGGATTCTGGAATCAGGGCTGTAGTAGACTTTTTCTAAAATTATCCACAGACCTTTACACGGTTTTATATATGAACACAGCTATCCCGCAGAGTTATATACTTGACCCTTACTCCCCCTTTCTCCCAATTTTCTCCTCTATTACTTCTAATAGATACTATCAATAGCTGTCACAAACCCTTAGTCATCAACCATAGTCCTTACAACAATGGTTTAATTGCTTCATTCTGAACAAAAATCACTGAGTTCATTGGCATTCCATTGGGAGGTATCATTTAATGACCTTTAGTGGCAATGAGACTGAATTAGATTAATCGTCTTAAACTGCTGTTTTATACCATTTTCACGATGCCTCCTGTAATACAGTGGGGCAGATCTAACTTGTAGCAGAGAATTCTGGAGGAAGCTAGGAAGCAATATTGAGACCATTTTAGTGGTTGAATCTGCTACAAGCTGAGTGGTATATGCCTTTGTCTTTTAATTTCTTTTTATAAGTGTTATAAAGTGAAAATGTTAAGTGACTTCCTAAAAAGTTATTTTTCATGTCTGAAACTACTGTGTTAAAATGTGCACAATTCCTAGATTGGCTTTTTGTTAATGTCTTAATTTTTAGTGTTTTTCAGTTTTATAATAAACTGTAGAGCCTTCCATGTAAATGTAGAGCAGTAGCTGTAATTTTTTTCTGTAATACTCAATTTTCTTAATCCTTTAATTTTTTTCTTTCCTATTTTATCACTTATCTTCCTCACCTACAGATCCCAGCTGTACTTTTATCATACTCTTCTTCAGAATATTTATTCTGCTGATACAGAAGAGGATGTGTTCCAGGGACATACTTTGTTGTCAGAAATTCCATTACCAGAGGTAGAAATAATGAGACATTAATATATGTTACAGGACTTAAGAGAAAGGAAAGATACCATAAAGTGTTAAATAAAACAAAATTTCATGTATCACAGAGACAGAATATACCTCAAAAAGGGTTAAAAGAAGTCTGTGGAAAGAGATAAAATTTATACTGAAGTTAATAGAAATGTCTTAGGAGAAAAGGTGCCCCTAGAAGAATTGATTAAGGTACATGGGTCTGGAGGCTTCCCAGGTGGCATGAGCAGTAAAGAACCCACCTGCCAGGAAAGGAGAAGGTAAGAGACTCAGGTTCTATTCCTGGGTGGGGAGGATTCCCTAGAGGAAGGCATGGCAACTCACTCCAGTATTCTTGCCTGGAGAACCCCAGGGATAGAGGAGCCTGGCAGACTACACCCCATGGAGTTGCAAAGAGTCGGAGGCGACTGAAGCAACTTAGCACATGCACCTGGGTCTGGAACTTACCAAACTTACACTTACTATATTGGCCAGTGACAACACCCAAAACTATATATATTTTTTGCAGTCAACAGCCAGATTAATTCCCACTTCATCTTTTCCAAGAAAATTAAGGCTGGTCTTGGGAAGTCATCCTTAACTGCTTCCCTATGTACATATATTCCGCCAGTTATCCTGAAAGATGTTAAATAAGGTTGATCTTTCTTGGCCAATATATTGTTGAAAGTGATTTTTAGAATGACTTCCTTTTTTTTCTAGTTTTTTTTTGCATTTGACACACTTGAAATTTCCTCTGCTTAAAAATGTAAATACTTAGTTGAAGTGGTTGATTGGCTGGAAAATATTGACTAAAACTCACATATGGGCATTTAAAAGTATGTTCAATAATGTGTTTTTTACCGTGTGGATAAAGGAGGGGAGACTTGGAACAGGAAGTGAGAGTTGCACTGGACTCTTTGTGACCCCATGGACTTATACAGTCAATGGAATTCTCCAGGCCAGAATACTGGAGTGGGTAGCCTTTCTCTTCTCCAGGGGATCTTCCCAACCCAGGGATCAATCCCAGGTTTCCTGCATTACAGGCAGCTTATTTACCAACTGAGTCACAAGGGAAGCCCAAGAATACTTCAGTGGGTAACCTATCCCTTCTCCAGGGGATCTTCCCAATCCAGGAATCTAACCTGGGTATTCTGCATTGGAGACGATTCTTTACCAGCTGAGCTATAAGGAAAAAGATACTGTGTTTAAGAGAAGGAAAGGGTACAGAATTACAGTAGTGGCTTAATGTAGAAAGTTTACTAAATTTAGGATTTTGCACATTTGTACCCCATCTCAGGTTATATATAGATACAGGAAAGGTGTGTGAGAAGGTGATTTGTACCCTAGGCAACTGCTGAGATGTTGACCAGGGGGACATGATCATGCTGACTCTAGTTCCCCTGATTTATGGATTGTTGTGTTTTGTTTTTAATGTCAGTGACTTCATTTGAGAGGAGCAGCATTCCCAGAGGATTTAGTACTCAAGGTATTGTTATATATTTGGACAGTTATAAATACTAGATATTTTGAAGTGTGTTACTGAGCTTTGCCTCATTGGTTACAGTTTAGAAGCCCTTTGTCTTTTTCTTGCAAAAGTTTTTAACCATTTGTTTACCTGTTTAGTTTAGGTACCTCCCTTGGGAATAACCTCCTTTAGTCTAGAGAAAGCCCTGCCCCATGCCATAAAATGAGTCATTTAAAAATGTAATTCCATGGTATTATTTTCTTTGAGATTAAAAAAAATGAACCATTTAAAATCTCAAATATTGTTCTTATCTTTTTGTGCACATAAAAGTACACACATATTCTGTTATTTGTATCCATTGGCCTCATACTCCTGTTTCATGGACCCTGAGTATGTTACTAGATATCACTAATAAGTTTCCCACCCCACTCCAGTACTTTTGCCTGGAGAATCCCATGGACGGAGGAGCCTGGTGGGCTGCAGTCCATGGGATTGCTGAGTTGGACACGACTGAGCAACTTCCCTTTCACTTTTCACTTTCATGCATTGGAGAAGGAAATGGCAACCCACTGCAGTGTTCTTGCCTGGAGCATCCTGGGGACGGGGAAGCCTGGTGGGCTGCCGTCTATGGGGTTGCACAGAGTCGGACATGACTGAAGCGACTTAACAGCAGCAGCAGCAGCAATAAGTTTCCCAAATCATTGTACAAATTTACACTTTCACAGCATTGTGCTCTGTTTCAGATGCTTTGCAACCTTGCCTTTGGGTTTACTTTGTAATTTCCTAATGATTATTAAGGTTGCATATCTTTTCACATTTTTGTTGTTTTCACGTTTACGTTACTGTTCAGATCTCTTTCCTGTTTTTCTATTGAGTTGTCTGTCTTATTACTTTGTAGGATTTTTTTTTTTAATCTTTTTGTTGGTTATGTATATTGACAGTATCAACTTCCCCTCAATGACTTATCTTTCCATTCTTCTAATGGTATCTTTCGATGAACAGAAGATAGAAAGTTTATTGTGACTCATTTTATCAGTCTTAAGACCAGAAATCTTTTTCTACCTGAAGAATCATGTATTCTATAATCTCCAAGAAACCTATCTGTCTTATATTTCACATTTAGATCTTTGACAAACCTGTAATTGATTGTAAAGGATATAAAGTTCCGTTTACATCAAGGAGGTTAAGATTTATTTATCCCATCTGGGTATTCAGTTGACACAGTACAATTTATTGAAAAAGACTATCCATTTTCCAGGGCTATTCTCCATCAACTTTCTTGCCTGGAAAATCCCATGGACGGAGGAGCCTGGCAGGCTGCAGTCCATGGGATTTTCCAGGCAAGAAGTCCATGGGGTCGCTAAGAGTCAGACATGACTGAGCGACTTCACTTTCCCTTTTCACCTTCATGCATCGGAGAAGGAAATGGCAACCCACTCCAGTGTTCTTGCTGGAGAATACCAAGGATGGGGGAGCCTGGTGGGCTGCCGTCTCTGGGGTTGCACAGAGTCAGACATGACTGAAGTGACTTAGTAGCAGCAGCAGCAGTGTTGATATATGCATGGTCTATTTCTGTGCATTATTCCATTCCATTGTTGTGTTGGTAGATATTTTCAATAATTCTAAATTTAACTTTATAATGACTCTCTATATCCAATGGTTGAATTTTCCAATTTTGATCATTTTCACCATGGTGTTATTTTCTGTTTATCTTTTGCATATCTATGCAAATTTTAGAATCAGCTTGTGAATTTCCACCTTTAAAAAACTACAGTGTGTTTTGGTGGGGCATGGGATGGAGGGAATACATTGAATTATGGGATCAACTTATTGAGTCTTTAAATCCTTGATCTGAATGTAGACCTCTTATTTAGGGCTTTATATCAATAAAGTTTTCTGCTTTTTTGTTTTGTTTTGTTTGAGGTCTTACAGATCTGTTTTGAATTTATTCACACATTTACGATATTTGAGGCTAGTGAATTATTTATATGTATATTTTTAAACATATTTTCTAAATTATTTGAGAAATACAGAGAAATACAATCAATATTTGTATATTGACCTTCAGTCCAGCAACCTTGCTAAATTCATTTTATTTCTTTTGAATTTTTTCAAATACAGTCTGTGAGTAGTAACATTTTTATTTTCTTCCTTTTTAGTTTTTTTTTTTTCTTGTATTTTTGTACTAAGACCCGTAGTACAATATTGAATAGAAATGGTAAGAGTGAATAAACTTGCCTTTTCCCCATCTCAGGAAGAAAGCTTTCAATATTTCACCTTTACATATGATGTTTACAGTAATTTTTTGGTAAATATCCTGTAGATGATGGGAAGCAGTTCCCTTCTGTTCCTAATATTGTAAATGTTGAATTCTATCACATGCTTATTTTACATATGTTGAAATCATTATAAGACTTTTTTTCTTTATTTGTTCACATTGAGTTATACTGATTTTTGTTGTTGTTGTTCAGATAGTTTCAGCTTTGATCTCTGGAAGCTGTTTCATTCCTTATGCCATACTCCTATCAAGTATGGGGTTGGTTTCTTTGTTTTGTGTGTACTTTTTTACTTTCTAGAATGATATAATGATAAAATGAGCCTCAGGCTCATCTTGTATATTTCCTCCCTCAGTCTGAGAATTGGCCATTTCTCCAGGGAGCCAGCATTGCACACATTTCTGTATCTATACTAAGGTAAACATGAGTTCATACTGATACGTTGAATTAATCCACAAGGCAGGGCTGATTCCAGTCGCCTTCCTTTGCTTCTCTGTAAACTCCCATCCAGCAGTGAGAATCATACCTTCTACTATTCAGCCATCTGTTTACCGAGTTGTTCAATTGCAGCGTATATGTGTGGAAGCATCATAACTCACATGTACATGGGAAATGACTCTATAACTGGAGTACAGTGTTTATGTGCAGTTCATTCTTCCTTTAGTCTTACAGGTGCCTCTCATTTCCAGAGTCAACTTAGCTTTTGGCTTTTTCACCCTCCCCTTCTGTGAGGTTGCTTTGCACATTAACTCTTTGTGATCTTTCTTCTTACTTCTGAATCCTTGCAGCCATGATCTCTAGTTTTATTGTCTTTACAGTTCTGCCTTTTCCAGAAAGTCATAAAATGGAAAACAAACAATATGTAGTCTTTTCAAACTTGTTTCTTTTACTTAGCAAGATGCATTAAGGTTCATTTCTGTCTTGGTTGCCTTTCTTTGTTGTTGAATAATATACTGTTGTATAGATGTATTAGTTTTTTTTTTTTTAATTCATTTGCCTATTGAAGGACATCCTAATATCTTTTGGTTTTGGATGATTAAGAGGAAAGCTACTATAAACATTTCCATGCAGAATCTTGTATGTACATTTAAAATTTTAAATCAGTTGGGTAAATACTTACTAGCACAACTGCTGATTGTGTGACATTTAGCTTTGTAAGAGTCTGCCAGACCATCTTCCAAAATGACTATGCAGTTGGCATTCCCACCGACCAAAAATGAGAGTTCCTGTTGCTGTTCTCAGAGGCATTTGGTACTGTCAGTTTTTTGGATTCTAACCATTATAATAAGATATGTGGTGGTGTCATTTTTTAATTTATAATTGCATAATGACATTTGATGTTGAGCATCCTACATGCTTATTTGCCATCTATATCTTCTTTGGGGCTTTCCAGGTGACTCAGTGGTAAAGAATCTGCCTGCCAAGTAGGAAACGGGAGTTCGATACCTAGGTAAGGAAGATCCACTGCAGGAGGAAATGGCAACCTACTCCAGTATTCTTGCCTGGGAAATCCCGTGGACAGAGGAGCTTGGCAGGCTACAGACCATGAGTTTGCAAAGAGTCGGACACACTTAAACCACCACCACCACATCTTTAATGAGACTTTCAGATACTAGGCCCATTTTTAAATAGGGTTGTTTTCTTACTCTAGAGTTCTTTGTGTACTTTGGAAATAAGTCTTTTATCCAGTAGTATTTTATAAATATTCTGTCTGTGACCTATCTGTTCATTCTCTAACAGTTTATTTTGTAGAAGTTTTAAATTTTAATGAATTCCAACTCAGTTTTGTGGGTTATGCTGATTATTCTAAAAACTCATTGATAAACCTGGGGATCAGAGGTAGTTGCCTATCAGAGCAGGTTATATATGGAGGGAGGGAGTGGAAGCAGAGAAACAGTAAGTCTCTAGGGTTTAGTCGCTTCTTATGTCAACCTTCAAATAATCATTCTTATTTCAGGCCCCTGGCTGTACCCCTCAGGAAAATCAAGGACCCTCATTTCTGAACCTGTCTTGCTGTTGTCGGTTTCCTCCTAAATAGGTGAATGGGATTGATCTAACTTTGCTCTGCTAGGTTGGTTGTTAACTCATCCATCTGTTTTCCATCTTCCAAAATTTTGTCATGCGGAGTCCCCTCTGGTTTTCTTTTTCCTGATGAATATATATGGTTTCTAGTCATTTACTTTCATTTTACTGGAGTTTAGAAAAGGGAATAAAGGTAACATACATTTTAATCTGCCATATGTAATTAGCCGAATCCTGAATTTTTTTAAACTCATCTATTTTTATTTTTTAAGCAAGCCATCTGATTTACAGCTATGTAAGTTCAGAGCCCTGGGAATACTGACTAAACCTGTGCTTAATTTCTTTGTCTCCATTTCCTACTGATTTTATTGTGTACCCTTTATAAGTAGCCAAAATAGTCATTGATGGAGATTATTTTAGGGGGATATGTCTTCCCAAATGGTACTTTGGTGTACCATAATTTAAATATTTGCAAGAGTGTCGTGTAATATCAGTGGTCAAGAATCTGCGTGCCAGTGCAGGAGGCACAAGAGATGTGGGTTCAGTCCCTGAGTTGGGAAGCTCCCCTGGAGGAGGAAATGGCAACATACTCCAGTATTCTTGCCTGGAAAATGCTATGGACAGAGGAGCCTCAAGGGCTACAGTCCATGGGATCATAAAGAGTCAGACATGACTGAGAACGCACACAGGTAATATCAGACTCATTGTAAGAAGGTGAACATCTGGCAAACTTACTTTTTTTTTTTAATGAAAAAATATTGAAGGGAAAAGTGCACCTGACATTCAGGAATATATAGAGGATACCAGACCAATAGGGAAGACAAATTGGGGAGAAATAGCTAAAATGAATACAATAAGTGTGTGTGAGCTATGAACAAAAGAGATTAAATAAGCTTCAGAAATACAAAGAGTTAAACAATGTCTCATGGATTTCTTTTCTTTTTAGGTGAAAAATTAGATAATTTTCAAAGCTGGAGTTGAATCAAACGTTAAATAATGGCAACAGGTGACTTAAAAAGAAGCTTACGGAACTTAGAACAAGTGCTTCGCTCGCTAAATTATCCTAGAGAGGTGGATTGTGTAGGGTAAGCTGCAATATTGAACTTCTTTGTATTATTTTCACTAATGATGTGAGGTAACATTTGACATGGGAGGAGTATCTAAATAAAAATACAGATTTTATATAGGTCCTTTAATTTTTTTCATCCAAGTGACTGAGATATTTTAGAACACAGTTAGGAGTTTGTTTCTCAGTAGGAATTAATGAAAAATTCCAACTCAGGAGATTTGAAACAGCTTTTAGAAGTAGAAGCACGACATTGTAAGTATAAGGTATGGTCTCTGTACAACTTTTAATTTCATGCAAGTATAATGGATTTCATTAATTCTGTAGTTTACCAGCCTCCCACTTTTAGTTGGGTGGTATTTCTTTTTGATTTGGAGGATTCTAGTTAACAGATTTCTTATGACAACTTATATCATACTTGAAGATTGTTATTAAGCTGTCTCACTTAATAGCCCTGCTTTGAACCATTTGCTTTAGTTTCCACTGCCAAATATGACTGACTTGCCTTTGTAAAATATAGCAACATACATTTCTTCTCTAATTCTGCTAGTCTAATATACACTCCTATCATTCTTTAGCCTTTGATACCTCTTTTCCTTCCTATGTGGGATTGCTGAGTGATTAAATATTTCTCCCAGTAGAATGCAGCTTAACATCTGGTGCTTTTATTCAATTCACTGCAGTCTCCCCCTTTCTAGAACTGCATGGAACATCTTAGAAGCTAATTAGACGTTTATTCTATGTATGCATTGAGGGACAAGTTCATATTAGGTATGTGTTCAAGTAGTGAGTGAATCTGAGTTAAACCAACTACTCCGTAGCATCCTAGATATTCTATTTTTTAAATATTTTTTTTATTATCTTTAAATTTATTTATTTTAATTGGAGGCTAATTACAATATTATATTGGTTTTGCCATACATCAACATGAATCCGCCACAGGTGCATACGTGTTCCCCATCCTGAACCCCACCTCCCACCTCCCTCCCATACCATCCCTCTGGGTCATCCCAGTGCACCAGCCCCAAGCTTCCTGTGTCATGCATCGAACCTGGACTGGCAATTCACATATGATATACGTGTTTCAGTGCCATTCTCCCAAATCATCTCACCCTCGCCCTCTCCCACAGAGTCCAAAAAACTGTTCTAGACATCTGTGTCTCTTTTGCTGTCTCGCATACAGGGTTATCGTTACCATCTTTCTAAATTCCATATATATGTGTTAGTATACTGTATTGGTGTTTTTCTTTCTGGCTTACTTCAGTCTGTATAATCAGCTCCAGTTTCATCCACCTCATTAGAACTGATTGTGAACCAGGGAAAACTAAGAGAAGGCTGCCGTCGAAAGGGTAGTGAAGAGACTAGGGAAAGTTAAGCTCAGATGACTGTTATGACCATCATTTGTGAGAAGCAGGTTATTCCCTGATCTGCTCCCATACTATGTACTGGTCATATATTGGTTTCTCAAAACGGGGACATCTCTATTGTCCAGACTTGCAGGGACTAATCAGTTTGAGTAACCACATTTTCTTCTTCCCACTTTTAAGCATTAACATATTAAAAGGCATTTTGGATAGAAATAATTCTGAAATATACTGATTATTCTCCTGTATTCTGAATATAGCATTCAAACATTTGATTTTTCTTATTGACCTATGCTTATCATTAAGAACAAGTTTAGATTATTTTATAATGTAGTAATGTCTGCAGGGTTTATTGACATGGGGTTGGGGGAGGTAACACTATCTTGCTGCTTCAGATTGCTCTCCTTGGCCTCACACACACACACACACACACACGCACCCTCCCTCCACGTATTTTGGGTTCTTTATACTTTTTTCCCTTTTTAAAGTTTTATCCTGACATCTGTTGTTTTTTGTGTTGGCTTGCCAATTTATAGTATCTGTTTTTCTGTTTTTCTTACTATTTCTAGTCTTCAGTCCATGGAAACTGGATAACCAAGATTTTTGAGATTGTTTAGCAAAAGAGGTATTCATTACAGACTGGCTGTTTTCTATTATAATGTTCATAAAATAGACAGATTTTTCTGTAAAAAAAGTACCTTTTCATGTTCTGTTTTGAACTGTCTTACAGAGAGACAGAGTTGCCAGAGCAGTTTTCTCATTGAATAAATTATAATTGTGGCCATAAAGATAAAAGAGAAACAATTTATATTTGTCCTGAAAAAAACAAAATGTAATGTTATCATATTTGTTCTCTTCCTTATTTTAAAATTTGGGGCAGGATGGGGAGATTTATGTACATGTTTGAATTTTGTGGAAAAAAATCATTTGAAGTAAGTACATTGTTACATCAGTTGAACAAATACGTGCTGTGCTTTGTTGAGAGAGAATCAGTGAAGGCGCTTCTTGGTGAGAAAGATTCATGTGTGGAGACAGTTAGACAACAGTACCAGACAAGGGCATGAGGCATCTAATCCTGAACACCTGGGGAGTTGTTCTAGAGAGATCCTTGTGGGTCAGAAAGATGGCTTCATGGAAGGCTTGAGATTGGATGGATTATTCATACAGAATGAATGACACATAACTGAAGAGAAAGACATACTATTCTAGGCTAGAAGAATTAGCATAATCTAACAAGGTAGATTCCAAATGAGCCTGCTGTCAGGGGAAGATCGTAAACTGGTCAACCTTGTTAGCAGTGGTGCCTTTTCCAGCCCTGATATCTTCATCTGTAACTTAGAATTCATAGTATTTTTCTCTTGGAGGTTTATGATAGAGAGTAAGTGAGGTAATATGAGAATGTTTGCAAAACCGTAAAGCCTACTTGTGTACTGTAAGGAGGTACATTTGCTGTATTGGTAGGAGAAAATAGACTAGATCAAGTAAGGCTAGTCTTTGGAAAATCAATAAGTATTGTGATAAACAGACTGTTGGTATTGATGCTGAAGAGTTTTTGTTTCATAGTAATTTGGCTGCACTGGTTTAGAGTAGGGGGTAGAATCTGAAGGGTCTCGTGCATCCCCTAATTATTATGGCTGTTATATTAAATTATGAGTTTTTAACAGCTTTTCATTGTGGAATTAAGCATATTAAAAATCTTTTTTCTTTTTTTCCATACAGTTTGGTAAAGGGAGATACAGCAGCCTCTCTGCCCATCATCAGCTATTCCCTTACCTCATACTCACCCTATGTAGCAGAACTTCTGGTCGACTCCAACATTGAGCTCCTAGCAAAGAATGACTTGCGCTTCATAGATACTGTCTATAAGGTATTTTGAGTTTATGAAACAATAATTCTTTTAGAAGTCATCAAATGGTTTTTTTAGATCCATATTTTTATAACTCCTTACATATATAGTTTCTTTTTTTTTTCCTTTTTTTTAAAAAATTTTATTTTATTTTTAAACTTTACAATATTGTATTAGTTTTGCCAAATATCAAAATGAACCCGCTACAGGTATACATGTGTTCCCCATCCTGAACCCTCCTCCCTCCTCCCTCCCCATACCATCCCCTCTGGGTCGTCCCAGCGCACCAGCCCCAAGCATCCAGTATCGTGCATCGAACCTGGACTGGCGACTCGTTTCATACATGATATTATACATGTTTCAATGCCATTCTTCCAAATCTTCCCACCCTCTCCCTCTCCCACAGAGTCCATAAGACTGTTCTATACCTCAGTGTCTCTTTTGCTGTCTCGTACACAGGGTTATTGTTAGCATCTTTCTAAATTCCATATATATGCGTTAGTATACTGTATTGGTGTTTTTCTTTCTGGCTTACTTCACTCTTTATAATAGGCTCCAGTTTCATCCACCTCATTAGAACTGATTCAAATGTATTCTTTTTAATGGCTGAGTAATACTCCATTGTGTATATGTACCACAGCTTTCTTATCCATTCATCTGCTGATGGACATCTAGGTTGCTTCCATGTCCTGGCTATTATAAACAGTGCTGCGATGAACACTGGGGTACACGTGTCTCTTTCCCTTCTGGTTTCCTCAGTGTGTATGCACAGCAGTGGGATTGCTGGATCATAAGGCAGTTCTATTTCCAGTTTTTTAAGGAATCTCCACACTGTTCTCCATAGTGGCTGTACTAGTTTGCATTCCACCAACAGTGTAAGAGGGTTCCCTTTTCTCCACACCCTCTCCAGCATTTATTGCTTATAGACTTTTGGATCGCAGCCATTCTGACCGGCGTGAAATGGTACCTCATAGTGGTTTTGATTTGCATTTCTCTGATAATGAGTGATGTTGAGCATCTTTTCATGTGTTTGTTAGCCATCTGTATGTCTTCTTTGGAGAAATGTCTATTTAGTTCTTTGGCCCATTTTTTGATTGGGTCATTTATTTTTCTGGATATATCTACCTAAAGAAACTAAGGACCTATATATAGAAAACTATAAAACACTGGTGAAAGAAATCAAATAGGACACTAATAGATGGAGAAATATACCATGTCCATGGATTGGAAGAATCAATATAGTGAAAATGAGTATACTACCCAAAGCAATTTATAGATTCAATGTAATCCCTATCAAGCTACCAACGGTATTCTTCACAGAGCTAGAACAAATAATTTCACAATTTGTATGGAAATACAAAAAACCTCGAATAGCCAAAGCTATCTTGAGAAAGAAGAATGGAACTGGAGGAATCAACCTGCCTGACTTCAGGCTCTACTACAAAGCCACAGTTATCAAGACAGTATGGTACTGGCACAAAGACAGAAATATTGATCAATGGAACAAAATAGAAAGCCCAGAGATAAATCCATGCACATATGGACACCTTATCTTTGACAAAGGAGGCAAGAATATACAATGGATTAAAGACAATCTCTTTAACAAGTGGTACTGGGAAAACTGGTCAACCACTTGTAAAAGAATGAAACTAGAACACTTTCTAACACCATACACAAAAATAAACTCAAAATGGATTAAAGATCTAAACGTAAGACCAGAAACTATAAAACTCCTAGAGGAGAACATAGGCAAAACACTCCCCGACATACATCACAGCAGGATCCTCTATGACCCACCTCCCAGAATATTGGAAATAAAAGCAAAAATAAACAAATGGGACCTAATTAAACTTAAAAGCTTCTGCACAACAAAGGAAACTATTAGCAAGGTGAAAAGGCAGCCTTCAGAATGGGAGAAAATAATAGCAAATGAAGCAATTGACAAACAACTAATCTCAAAAATATACATATATAGTTGACAGTATTTTCATATGTATTTATCTTATGTAAATGCAGTCTCTGTTACAATCAAGATGCAATTTGTTTGCTTCTATGTTTCATACTCTAATAAATATGACTGGTAAACATTTATCATTGATTATCATTTGTCTATTTTATATCTGTTTTTAGTAAAATTTGGTATATTGGCAGAAGTTAGAGTGAATGTAGTTTTATTAAGTAAAATTTGTGGTTCATAGAATTGTGAGTTAATTCATTAATTTAGTTGTTTGTAAGAAGGAACTGCAACTTATGTTAGAACAACTTGTGTTCCTTGAGATCTGAAACTATGTCTTATTATCTACTTTGGCATCTACACTTGTACTACATGTATCCTGAACTTAATCTGTTTGATTTTTCAAAGCCCTACTTTGTATCATTAATTTTATTTACATAGTGTGGTTTATGTAACCTTAGAAAAATAGTAAAAGCCAATTTATCAAATCAAATCTGCTTTTTTTTTCTTTTTTAAGAGTTTGATGAGATGGTAGCTTTTATATGTAGTCTCGGTTTAATCTTCCCTTTCTTTGCCTCTTACCTCAGAAAGCATCCATGGAAGTCTGAAAGGACTTCTAGGAAATCTGAGGTTACACAGAAGAGATTTTGGAAATTACTGTTTTAATCTGTTTCTTTCGTTTTACACACGAGAAATTGAAACTGAGTAGCCTACTGACTTGTCTAAAAATTGTCATAATTTCTATAAACAAAGAGAACTATGGTTTTCTGATACCTGGTATTAGCAAGCAAAGGAGTTTTTCTAGTTCCTATGAGAATATTTAAAACTTTTGATGATTATCTTTTCCATCTTTCTGGATAGCTATCTGGTACATTCCTAGCTACCTGTTTTCTACCTATTTCCTACTTGATCAGATCTCATAGCACCCCTACAAATCTCTTTAGTGCCCTTTCTATAGTGGCTTAATCCTCCCCCATCTCTTAAAAATGGTAGTACATCCCTGGTCACTTACCATTTTAGATTTTTGAAAGAAATTGTTCCCAACCTTTATGCTGGTCTGTTATTTCCTCTTTACAGCTTCTTCGTGATCAATTTAATTATAAACCAATCTTGACAAAAAAGCAGTTTATCCAGTGTGGATTTGCAGAATGGAAAATCCAAATTATATGTGATATTTTGAATTGTGTGATGAAGAAACACAAGGAGTTAAGTAGTCTTGAGAAGGTAATTTTATTAATAGATTATAACATGTTAAGTGGCTATATTTTAATATATAAAGTCAATACCTAGTCAGCAAATTAATGCACAGTCCAATTACTGTGCTACTCACAGATCTGAGTGGCCTTACAGTGCCTGATGTTTGCTTTAAATACAAGTCACTTGTTTTGACACATTTGTGACTTGGAGCTACTAGTCCTAAACTATAACAAACTAACATAACACATTTTCATCACTTTGTAGATTTCAAAAAGCATGTGGTCTCATTAGACTTGCAGTATTTGGCAGTCACATTTCATGAATATTTAAATGACAGAGGAATTTAATATATACATGCTACCTTCCCACATAGTTTAGAAAGAAAGTGAAGTCGCTCAGTCATGTCCGACTCTTTGCGACCCCATGGACTGTAGCCTACCAGGCTCCTCCCTCCATGGGATTCTCCAGGCAAGAGTACTGAAGTGGGTTGCCATTTTCTTCTCCAAGGGATCTTCCCGACCCAAGGATCAAACCTGGGTCTCCCGCATTCCACGTAGATGCTTTAACCTCTGAGCCACCAGGGAAGCACATAGTTTATGAAGTCTTAATACCTTTTCTTTTTAGACTCCATCACAACAAAGAAAAAAGACCAGTTCTGCTAAGTCAGAACCTTGTTCAAGTGCTGAGAAGACATCTACTGAACCTGTGGGCATTGATGTCACCGGCAGATTTGTGACTTCAGGAAAGGTGGGACAGTACAAAGACAGTATGTCGCATTAGTGTTAAGAATTACCTGCCTAATTGATCCAACACACAAGGTTCACTTTTCTGTCTAACATCTAGAAAAACATTCTGCTCAGACATTAGAGTGTAAGGATTTTTCACAATACATATTATGTATCATCTGGGAACATTCCTAAATTTAGAAGAGGGTAGAAATGTACAGTTGAACACTGTATATTTCTAATCCCTAATTCTGCCTCTTGTGATTGTGAAAATTTACTCTTAATTATGTATCTAATCTTCCTAAAGGCCTCTGCTTTAGTTCTAGGTCTTGATTTATATACATTCATATTTCTGTACCAGGAATGTAGGTTAGCCAATGGTTGATAGTCCTTAAATGTATAATCGGGTTTGGGGATGGTGTCTTGAATATTTTCTGTTTGTTGGTCGATACTTGCCCTGCCCTTGTCTGCTTCAAGAAGCTGTGGCTGAATGAGTTCAATGCATTTAGGGATAGTTTTTCTATCTCCAAGGGAAAATGCTGCTACTGCTGCTGCTAAGTCACTCCAGTCGTGTCCGACTCTGTGCGACCCCATAGACGGCAGCCCACCAGGCTCCCCTGTTCCTGGGATTCTCCAGGCAAGAACACTGGAGTGGGTTGCCATTTCCTTCTCCAATGCATGAAAGTGAAAAGTGAAATTGAAGTCACTCAGTCGTGTCCGACTCCCAGCGACGCCATGGACTGCAGCCTACCAGACTCCTCCATTCATGGGATTTTCTAGATAAGAATACTGGAGTGGGTTGCCATTGCCTTCTCCGAAGGGAAAATGAAGCCATAATATTATTTTATAATGGTAAATATGCTTTCAGCTGTCTTCCACATGGGGTAAACCCATCGAGACTGAAGGATAGACTACCAGACAAATAATCAGTGTGTCATTACATACAGGATTTGAGTATATTTTAGCTGAAGTAAGATTCAGGGAATTATTTTTCCCCAATTCATAATATGAGTTATATAAACAAGCTGTGAATTTATTTATACTTTACTCCATTATAAAATGTAGTGACACTTAACTATAAGAAAAAGGCTCCTATGTCAGTAACTTAAAAAGAAAACTGTGCCTGTTCTGTCTCAGGTAATGAGGGCACTGTGAAAACAAATGAAACTGTCCTGAATCCATTCCCAACTAGAATTTATCTAAACAAGGAATTCCTTATTCTGGAATTTTTCAAATCTTCATTGTGCTTTTTTAGCACAGTATTAGGTACACTGTAAGGACTTAATGAATCTCAGTTGATATGCTATGCTATGCTAAGTCACTTCAGTCGTGTCCGACTCTGTGTGACCCCATAGACAGCAGCCCACCAGGCTCCCCCATCCCTGGGATTCTCCAGGCTAGAACACCAGAGTAGGTTGCCATTTCCTTCTCCAATGCATGAAAGTGAAAAGAGAAAGTGAAGTCAGTCGTGTCCGACTCTTATCGACCCCATGGACTGCAGCCTACCAGGCTCCTCCGTCCATGGGATTTTCCAGGCAAGAGTACTGGAGTGGGGTGCCACTGCCTTCTCCTCTCAGTTGATATAACTGAATACATTTTTCAATCTTCTATTTCAGTGTGGGGCTGAGGAATGATCTAAATTGTCTTAACAGAAAAAGATAAAATTTTAAGACATTAGACTTGTTTTTAATTTTCTTAAAATTTCTTTTTGTTATCCATCAAAGTTTTATCAATTATATCAAAATTATCAGAAATTTGGGTAGGAATTAAAATTCTTCCAATCTAGAGAAGTTGGAGTCAGTAAGTACACTGGTTTACATGAGAAGCTGAGTCAGTGCTAAAGCAAATTGTCTCCTTCTCCCATGCTTTTCTGGAGTGCTAGTTGTGACTTCTGTGTCACGTATGCTGAGTTTTCATTGTACATATGCAGATTGTAGGAAAGGAAGTAGGCAGAAGAGTCCTGCATAAATGCAGTTTCACCTAAAGCCTTCCTCTCAAAACTTTACCTTTGTAATTGTTATTGAGGGTCTGATGTTTTATGGTTTAGTTAATAGAAAAAAACATTGCAATGAGTCCTACTCATAAAGCCAGCTCAATTATCTGTATACATGAATAGTGTGTTAACCTTTTAAAAACAGCTTCCTCTTATCAGATCAGATCAGACCAGTCGCTCAGTCGTGTCCGACTCTTTGTGACCCCATGAATTGTAGCACGCCCGGCCTCCCTGTCCATCACTAACTCCCGGAGTTCACTGAGACTCACGTCCATCGAGTCAGTGATGCCATCCAGCCATCTTATCCTCTGTCGTCCCCTTCTCCTCCTGCCCCCAATCCCTCCCAGCATCAGTCTTTTCCAATGAGTCAACTCTTTGCATGAGGTGGCCAAAGTACTGGAGTTTCAGCTTTAGCATCATTCCTTCCAAAGAAATCCCAGGGCTGATCTCCTTCAGAATGGACTGGTTGGATCTCCTTGCAGTCCAAGGGACTCTCAAGAGTCTTCTCCAACACCACAGTTCAAAAGCATCAGTTCTTCGGCGCTCAGCCTTCTTCACAGTCCAACTCTCGCATCCATACATGACCACAGGAAAAACCATAGCCTTGACTAGACGAACCTTTGTTGGCAAAGTAATGTCTCTGCTTTTGAATATGCTATCTAGGTTGGTCATAACTTTCCTTCCAAGGAGTAAGCGTCTTTTAATTTCATGGCTGCAGTCACCATCTGTAGTGATTTTGGAGCCCACGGACCGTCTCAAACATTTACCAAAGTATCCATTCAGAGTTTCAGCAATTTGTCAACTCTTTGCTAATCTTCTTTTATCTTAATTGTAATCACTTTTCTCAACATCTTTTCCCCCAAATTGAAACCTTTTGAAACAAGTCACAGACGTCACTGAATAGATTATTTCAATATTTTGTAAAGTATAAAAATGCTTTTTAAAAATCATGACCACACTTTATCATCACATATAAAATATTAATAAATTTGTAATATTTGGTGTATGCATATATGTTAATTTATACTTCTATAAATCTTAAATGGAAGATAGGATGTTTGTTTTGAAAAATTACTATGTGTGTGTTTAACATAATTGTGGAAGAGAGCATGAAAGCATCTCTGATGTGTTTTTCTCTATGCAGAAGAAAGCTGTGGTGATCCGACACCTGTACAATGAAGATGGTGCTAACATTCCTGAAGATACAGTTACAGATGTTAACGAAGCATTTGATGTTTGTGACATAAAGGCTGCTGAAATAACAATTCCTGAATTACAGGTTCCTGACATTAACTGTGAGCAAGAAGTAAGAATTTGGGGCTTCTTGAACAGATGGATGTCTTGCTTTGATGTATATAATTATTTAAGCGTCTAACCTTTGTAACATTTCTAGTCTTTTAAACTATTGATCATGGCATGTTACCATTACTTAAGAATCACTAAGTCTTACTGAATATAATTAAAAAGATATTATTTGCTCCTCATGTTTAGGGTACTAGGAGAGATGATGCAAAGATGAATAAGACATAGGACTTCTTCAAGCTTTACAATCTAGTGAGAGACTCAGACTGCTTTGTAGGGAAGGTTCTTTTCCACCTCCTGCCTATATTGATGAATGGAAAAACGTGATGCACTACAGCCCTTTCATTTTCCTCTTGGGACCCTTGCTGTCCTCTGTGCCCTCTTTCCCTCTCTCTCCATGAGTATTATTTGTATTACTTTGTAATCGCAGACCCCTGTTACAGTGTCTGGTCATTACTGCTTCTGTTAAACTTCTTTTTCTGTCTTTTATGCCTTGTGA
The DNA here is from genome assembly GCF_032452875.1 of Bos javanicus. Classification (NCBI taxonomy): domain Eukaryota; kingdom Metazoa; phylum Chordata; class Mammalia; order Artiodactyla; family Bovidae; genus Bos; species Bos javanicus. The sequence goes on from NC_083875.1 coordinate 7,186,185, forward strand.
CTTACATCTTGGTATATAGTTGACATGTAAAAGCCACCAGATATCCATTAGGCTTATTTCCTGTTTACAGCAAAGGGAACAATCTCAGTGTACTTTCATTTGTTGGTCATTTCCTCTTAGTTTTCCTAATTATAAGAAGCTAGTTAGTTACAGTTTTATTTTCCTAACTGATACTATTCTATCATTTTAGGATATAAAAGTCAATCCTGAGGTTACTGCATTACAGTCTATGCTTGCTGAATGCCAAGAAAAGCTTAAGAAACTGACTTGCATAGAGAGTAGATTAGAATCTTTGGAAGAAAAAATGAAAGGGAAAGTGCTGGTGAATGAAAAAACCTGGGCTAATCTTCTGAGTCGTGTCACTCTACTTGAAACAGAAATGCTTTTATCTAAAAAGGTATTTTCTTTCCTTTGCTTTTACAGAGTATCTCAGATAATAAAGTACTTTTATTCATTATTATGTGTGTGTTCTTTGGGATGCTAAGTAAGAGACTATTTTGGGTCTTGGGAAGTGTTTAGTTGGAATGAAGTCCTAGTTGGACACAGCCCGTTTGGTGGTGCCTGTTGTGACTACCGCTTTTCCCTTCATCCAGTAAGATAATCTGATGAACTTGTATCAATTTCTGGTCCTAGTCTATCTTTCCTTCTTAAAAAGTAGATTCAAGGTTTCTATCTCCTTCCACATTTGAAAGATCAATTTTATATGTAGAGATATTTATGTTTTGCTTGTAAATAAAAGTATCTAAGCATTTTTATGTCATCTATATATGTTATGCTTAGCAGTAAGAATATAAATTGAGAATATATCTTTTCATTTTATTCTAAATGCTAAATTGTGTTATTTTAGAATGATGAATATATACAGTTTAATGAGATGAGTGAAGACTATTCTTCCAGTAGCGACATGGACAGTCTCAATCCAGGTGAGCTCTTGGTGTATTGGAATTGGTGATATGATTAGGAGATTTTACAAAAATGTTTTTATAGTATTCGATTATTTTAATCCCTGGAACCTTATTTTTTTAGAAATTGCAAAACTCCTAAGAAGAAAGAAAATACTGAACTTATAGATAAGTTAAGAGTTGCTAGAAAAGCCAACTTACATATCGTAGTGGAATAAATTCCAATGTACAAAATTGCAAACTTGTAGAGGCATTTTATTCTTTTATTTGCAGAGTGCTTTAGAATAATAAATGGACCTCTGTAGTTTCTCATTTAAACTTAAGCAGTAACTTTCACCAGGAATGGCTTCCCTGGTGGCTCAGATGGTAAAGAATCAGCCTGCAATGCAGGAGACCTGGGTGTTTAATCCCGGGGTCAGAAGATCCCCTGGACAAAGGCATGGCAACCCACTGTAGTATTCTTGCCTGGAAAATCCCATGGACAGAGGAGCCTGGCAGCTCCAGTCCATGGGATCACAAAGAGTTGGACACAGCTGAGTGCCTAACACATAATAACTTTCACATATGTGAATAATATATGTAAAACAAAACAAAAAAAAAACCACATTTTTCAGTAACCTGTAATGTGTTACAAACCTCTTATATTTCAACAGTTCACTGATGATGATAGAATGTGAAGGACCTAAAATTAGGGCAAATCTCCATGTCCCTTAACTTCTTTGGCTACTGGCATTTCCATTGTGACTGAACAGCAGGGATAAGGTTTCTAAGCTGCTTTTCAGTGATAGCTTTTTTTTTTTTTTTGATTCTTAAACTTTTTGAAAAGACAAAGGTCTAAATTTTGTCTCATGTTATATATAATTAAATCATATTTGCAGAAGAGATATTTTTCCAACTGAGAATTCATAATGAAGCTGTAGTAATAAAAATTTAATTTTCAGGACAATACAAGTGCTTTATTATCCATATTTTACAGATGAGGAAGAGAGATTAAATATTTAACTGCCAAAAGCCACATAGCTACTAAATGATTGGACGTGTTTGAATGGAGGCAAATTAGCTCTGACATTTTCTTATCAGCACTGCATACTTAAGTGTACATGCCAGTTTCATTTCACAGAGAACAATTTCAATATTTAGGTTGTTAGGTACAGTTATTAGAGATGCTGTTTCTGGCACTAAATTTATTATAGACTACAAGTTTCAGATTTGGTAAAAGTTGACTTTTTTTCTCTTTATCATTCATTACTCAACAAATTTATAAGCTCAGTTCCAAGACCCTTGAGAGCAAGAACTTTATCTTATGGTCTGTCCAGCATAATGTCTGTATTTTTGTCCCCAGTAAATATTTGTGGTAGAAATCAAGTTTTCATGCATTGCAAGAATACTGAATGCCTGCTATTTGCAAACATTGTCTTTGCCAAGTTCGATGTTGCCTGTTTGGGCTTAAACTTTTTAAATAACATATTGCAGCACATGCTATTAACCCCTTAGTTAAACACATAACCAAGTTTAAGACCTGCGCTAGGACTCAGAGTGATGAGCAGACAGACTACTGTCTGACATGGATTATAGATTAGGAATGAGGTGAATACTTGTCTCAAAAAATTTTTAGTCTGACCCTGATCAATTAAGAGTCAAATTTATGAAGTTTATGCATTATATCTTATCTATACATGCTGCCTGGAAGAAGAGGGTTTGACTTCTTTTGATGCTGAGAGCAGCAGTTCACCAATCTGGTCTTAGAATCATGTTGGGTTGGGGGTGGTTTCTGTGAAGTTCATGCTGATGAGTGAGTAGAGGAACGGAGCCAACAGGCAAGAGACTGTGGCTTGATGAGAGACTAAGGTTCTCATGTGGTAATACTCTGTTCCACAATACAAAGACTGTCTGTGTAGGCTTATGGTAAACTGTGTACAATAGTTTAAGTGGGTACCTGATTTTTTTTTTTTTTTTGCCTTGTTTTTGCAAATGTACCATGACTAAAAATGCAGGGCTTATGGGGTTGATTGGACAGAAACTTGTCTTTTCTGTGATGTTCTGTAATTGATTCAGTTGTAGGAAAGACTTGCCATCATTTTGCTGAATGAATAATATCAGGATACTGGAAAAGGAAAGTTATTCAGTTATAGAGAGAAATAAATCTGTGAACCCTGAATTTTAAGCAATTTTTCCCATACATATCAACTAAGGGTAGAATGTTTCTTGATTTTTAGGAAGTATATACAGTCAGTTTTAGTAATAATTGCCACTGTTTTAAGAAAAGAAAATTCATGGGTCAGTAGCCTATATTTAAAAATACATTAACCTGTATATTCAGTTGATTGCTATCATGATAAAGATAATTATAAAGATATTGCTTTCCTTGATTTTTATTGGCCAATTTTTAACATCTAGATCTTCATGTGCAGGTCATTATCCTAAAAGAATATTAAGGACTCATCTAGACCTATACCAGTAGCCATTTTATATTGAGATGTTTATTTTCCTTCCCTCTATACATAATATTTTAGATATTTGACTCTCCATGAAAGGAAAAGGTAATCTAAAAATTAATTTCTCCACAGATAGAAAAAGCAAAGAGGAAAGGCATGCAAATATTCCTTTGTCTTCTGGTTATAGTACAGTATCATCAGATTCAACTCCCAGAACCTCAACTGTTAATTACTGTGGTTTGAAAGAGATCTCAGAGGTAAGAAGAATCTGGCAACCACTTACATGATTTCCTTTGTGATGTCAGAAAAAGTAAGCATTAGATTTAGTTGTAGATGCCATTGGCAAGAAAAATAGTGAAACTATAAATCTTAATCTCATAAAAATTCTTTGTGATAAATAAACAGTACTTAGTGCAGTGTTTTAGACTGTGTTTTATATGTTCACGGTCCATCTTGGATTATGATTTGCTTTGAGAAATCGCCTAAATTTGTTGCTTTTTAAATTAAAGGAAACAACAATGCAGAAAATGGAAAGGATGAAAAAAATGTAAGTAACCAAAAAAAGGGCAACAGAGATTCATTTCTCTATAGGGAATTGTGTTGGATTACAGTATATAAAGAATGTACATGTGTGTTTCAAACCTTGAAGGTCTCTCAATCAGGTGTGGAATTTCCTTCAAGACTCCAGTGAATAATAAATCCATCTACAGTTATGTGTTTGTGAGATGAGTCACTGTTTTTGTTTCCAACAATCGATGTAAAACATTGTTAATGAAATTAATTGCAGATTAAAGAGTGCGGTGATATTTTTGGTTAATATTAATAGTTAATCAAGAAATTATCAATTTTTGATAACTACTTTGTCAAACTATTAAGTTATGTATGTAGATGAATGGTTTGGGGACATAAAAAGTATTGTTAAAGTGTTGCTAGTCTTTTTCAGAAAGTTATTGGTATGATAATACTGAATATGATACTTTCATCTAATACAAATATAAATTATGTGTGTTTTTTAAAGAGAAGTTGAAATAAAATATGAAATTGTGTAAGATTATCATGCAGCCTACTACTTTAAAAAACTATAATTTTTTTTTTTGAAATTTGAAATGTGCTGAAATAACTTATGCTCCACGATTTAAAGACTTAAAATCGACTCTAGTTGTTTTACTTTACCTCCTGGCCACAGTATACTTATTAGCAGTACTTGTACCCATAAATAGGCACTGAAGTTTATATAAGGCTCAACACCATAATTTCAGCAACCTAAATCCTACACCTCGCTATGGATTAGTTATTTACTTAATATATTATTTATTTATTATATTTCAGGTTTGAAGAAACTGCAGAGTTACTGAAATGTCCAAATCACTAATTATAGAATTGTCTGCATGAACTTCTCTAGGACTTTGGCTACTGTACATGTTGTATATTTTAAAGAGTTCTCTATGCAATTTTAATACACTGGAATGTTCTTATTAGAATTTGAATTCCATTTGGTATATTTGCTTTTTGGTTCCATATTGAATAAATACTTAAATATTTTTGTGCTTTGATTATACTGCTTTACTGTTTTGCTATTCTTAGGACAGCTGAGGTGCCAGTACACTTCTTTTAGAGCATGAAGTCATTCCAGCACTGTATTTTTGTGTCGACATTTGTTGACAGTGTGCTAAATAATATGTTTTTTAAAGTACAGGCTTGAGGACCATGGTTTACATCCTGTTGGAAACGCTCCACCTGGGACTTGCATGTTGTCCCCAGGAGGCTCTCGTACATACCATCTTGCCATCTGTACTAACGAATATGTTGTAATGAAAAGTTGAAAATACTCATTGAAATTTAAATAAAACAAAAATACAACTGTTTCATGCGCAGTCAAAAGGCAGCAACACATTTTCAATTAATGTTGAGGAAGTCATGGCATGATTTTCCTTTTGTGTTTGGAAGCAAGTTGGACAGTTGTGAAAATGTGTTGAGTGTTTTAGTACTCTATTCTGTAACACATTTTAAGACCAGCAGCTCAGACACAGATGGTGGCTGTCTGTATTACAAGATACCCAATGAGTATTTTTGTTTGTTTGTTTTTTTAAATGATGGGAAGTTATGTTCTTTTTGAGAGAGAAAATAATCTTAGATGAACTTAGAGAAAAGTGGAATTTATTTTAAATAACTAGATGAATTATTTTATTTACTCATATATTTATATAATGTAATTTGATATTTTCCACATGTGAAACATTAATAGTAAGTTAAAATTCTAAGTATAAGTAACCTAAAAAATACTTTTATTATTCTAATACAGGGACATGTGTAGTCATCATACTTTAAAATTATGAACTTTTGAAGTTAGCATACAACTTTGAGTTTAGTAGTTTCAGTAAATGTTTCTAGAATTAATGAATCCATTTAGCTTTATTTTTTTCAGTTGCAAAAAGTTATAAACCAAGAGATTATGAAAAACCACTTTATCAATGAAACTTCTAAAAATTTAGTATCTGTAGGCGTGGAATTGTAGCACCACCTTGTGGTTTATATGCTGGTACTTTACCTTTTATTAAGATAACGTGGTTTCCCGTGAAACACAGGATCTTATTTTCCCTTTGAAAAACCAGATCCAGTTTTTAAAAGAAAGGTTTTGGAATCTTCTTTTCTGCACAAAAGAGAAGTTATCTTCTTTTCTCATGCTCTCTTTTTCCCCTCTCTCTCCTTTATGTAGTATACACATATACCAATTGTTGTTGTTTAGGCTCTTAAGTTGTGTCCACTCTGCGACCTCATGGACTGTAGCTCGCCAAGCTCCTCTGTCCATGGAATTCCCAGGCAAGAATATCGTAGTGGGTTGCCATTTTCTTCTCCAGGGGATCTTCCTGACAGGGATAGAACACGCATCTCCTGCATTGGCAGGCATATTCTTTACCACTGAGCCACCAGGGAAGCCCTGAATACCAATTAAAAGATTTTAAACATTTTAAATTTCCTGATATACATTAAGTGTGCCAAATATAAATTTCTATTGAAAATACAATAAAAGATGTCATATTATCTAGTAGAATTTGGAATCCAAATTTTTTCATGCTTTTATCTAACACACTTACACAGGACTTAATGAAAACAACTCACAAGAACACCATGCGTTTACACTTACAAAGAATCTTACTACTTTGAGAATGTAATTTTTGGGGGAAAAGAAAGCAAATTTGACTTCATTGAAGTTATTTATTATTCTTCTAACTCTCCTGGAAATAGTAGAAAACTTTTTCCTCTTAGGTAATTTGGTGAGTAGCTTGAAACCATAAACCAGCCACTTGAAGTTCTTAAGAAAGTAAGGAGGGGCTCCTGGTGAGATTATTTGGAGCTACATAATTAAACCCGCAGTTAACTAGAATTTTCACGAACTCCATCCCCTTAATTCTCCCCTAAGTGGGATGAAAGGTATTTATTATACTGCCCACAAAGGCATCAGCAGCTGGTGTGGCCCCACCTATACTGTGCTCTGAATACATCTGGAAAGAGATCAGATAGAAACACTGAGAATTCATAAGGTGAAGTAAGAAGTAATGTCAACTCTATGAAAATTGTAGGCATAACTCAGGACTACTAAGTTGGAAAAAAAGGCTCTACATTTGTTTGTTTGTTTCAGTCTAACACTTTGTAATGTCATGTTTTAACATGTAATACATTCCCTGAAAAATAAAACTTCAAGACTTTGGAGGCTGCATTTCATGCTACTCATTCCTACAGCTTTACATCGTTGACAGGCACTTGGGGAGGCATTAAAAAGTAAATGAACCTTGTCAATTTTACAAACTACAACACTTTCTGAGATCCAATAACATTATAGGTTTAATTTTTACTTTTTAACAATTCCCAAGTTCATCTAGTGAAAATGTCAGGTTTCTTACCCTACTCACTCCAAGAGTGATAAAAGACAGCAGTAGTGACACGGAGAACATGCAGATTTATTGGGGTGGGAGGGGATCTTTCAAAACCCATACTCATTTGATTATGGTTTTTATATCTAATACTTGTAGGAATGGGGACTGTATAGTATGTATGTCTTATTTGTCTCTGAAGTTCACAAATCACAAAAATTATTTGATTAAAAAAATTTTAATATGAAATATTCAACTCAACATTTTAAGATTAAGAATAGAGCACTTGGATTTCCCTGATGGCTCAGTGGTAAAGAATCCACCTGCCATTGCAGGAGACATGGCTTCCATCCCTGCTGGGAAGATCCCACATGCTGCTGAGCCTATGCTCTAGAGCCTGGCAGCCACAACTACTGAAATCACATGCCTCAACTACTGAAGTCTGAGCCCCTAGAGCCTGTCCTCTGCAATAAGCCACTGCAGTGAGAAGCTGTCACACCACAGCTAGAGAGTAGCCTCTGCTTACCTCAACTAGAGAAGAGCCCATGGCAGCAACAAAGACCCAGTATAGCCAAAAAAAAAAAAAGCATTTATTCAATAAGTATCCCAAATGTATAAATTATTTGAATTATATATTATGGATGGGTATTAAGATAAAGGAGGGCGTCATAATTACTGATTTCTGAATCTGACATCTTAATTTCAATTTAACATCAGTCATTTAAATGTTATATCATCTTGCTGTATCTGGTAATGTATTTAAATGTGGAAAATAATATGTAGCATGAATTTATAAGTTGATAATTTTTAACATAATTTCCCATACTTAAAGCACTAATATTTCTGAGCCTTAATGCAGTAAGTTTCTCCCAGTAAAAAAGGTGAGCAATTTTTAGAAACTACCATATTTTTAAAAGCTTGCACAAAACTAGGTAGGTCTAATATAAAGCACTAAAAGCCAGAGAATTTTTACTAAGAAAAAAAGTGAGATTTCTGTTTGCAGCAATATGACAAGATATTGAAAGAATTTTTTTAAACTCCTTTAAGAAACCATCAGACATTCTGGAGGAAATGCGCTAAATATTTATCACAAGAAATAGAAAGAAATTCTTAAGGCCCTAAAGAAGAGGAAGCAAAAATTCGGAGGGCTTGCAGCTGACTTGGGGTAGTTTGTTGACAGTAGGAACCTAAGGCCTTGAGGGTTTTTCCTTCTTGTTTTCTCATCAGCCTGATTGTGGAATAATTTACATATAATAAAACTTACTTGGTGGTCCAATGGTTGAGAATCCGCCTGCCAATGCAGGGGACAAGGGTTCCATTCCTGGTCCGGAAGTTCAGGGCAGCAAAGTCAGAGTACCACAACTACTGAAGCTCAAGCCCTGGAGTCCATGCTCTGCAATAAAGAAGCTGCCGCTGCAATGAGAAGCCATCACAATGAAAAGCCCATGCATTGAAACTAGAGAAAGCCCGTGCTCAGCAAAGAAGACCCAGCACAGCCAAAAATAAATAAAAATTTTTTTAATTACATACAAATGTTTTAAATTAATTCACCAGTTAACAGAATTCAGTGAGTTTTTATGTTCATGCAATTACCTCCCTAATCAAGATCTAGAACATGCTGCTCTGTACCCAGTCCTCCACCTCCACCCTTGTCTTAACAACCGCTGGTTTGCATTCAGTCATTTTAATGTTGCCATTTCTAAAATTTCACATAAATGTAATCATACAGTGTTTTCCTTTTGAGGTTCATTCATGTACTCTTGCCTGCAAAATCCCATGGATGGAGGAGCCTGGTAGGCAGCAGTCCATGGGGTCGCTAAGAGTCGGATACGACTGAGCGAATTCACTTTCACTTTTCACTTTCATGCATTGGAGAAGGAAATGGCAGCCCACTCCAGTGTTCTTGCCTGGAGAATCCCAGGGACGGGGGAGCCTGGTGGGCTGCCGTCTATGGGGTCACACAGAGTCGGACACGACTGAAGTGACTTAGCAGCAGCAGCAGCATGTTGTATTAGTTCTTTCCCTCATATCACTGAGCCATATTGCATTGTGTGGAAATACCACAGTTTCTAGATGACTTATCAGTTGATGGACATTGGGTTATTTCTGGTTTGGGAATGTTATGAAGAAAGCTGCTGTGGACATTAGGATGCAAGTCTATTTAAAAATACACTTTTGCTTCTCTTGGGTAAATACCTAGCAATGGAATGGCTGGGTCATGTGATAGGTTATGTTTAACTTTTATGAGAAACTGCCACACTGTTTTCCAAAGTGGCTGTGCCCTGTTACTTTTCCCACCAGCAGTCTGAGAGTTCTACTTGCTCTACATCCTCACCAACACTTGGTTTTGTCAGTTCTTTGGTGGGTGTGTGACCCTGGCTGGTCACTTAACAAGCGCAACCCCACTTGGCCTGCAGCGTTCTCTTCCCACAGGTGGTGAGCACACCTAACTGAGAAACTGTTAAGCGACCTCACCTGTCCTAAGATCAGGCATCTCCATCACCCTAAGGTAGGACGCTCCTCCTCACCAGTGATTAGTAAACAGGAGGTGACAATGTGGTACCTCATGGTGTTTTGTTTTTTTTTTTTTAAACAGTTTAGGCTATTCTCTGGTTGTGGTGAGTGAAAGCTACTCTCTAGTTGCAGTGTGCAGGCTTCTCACTGTGGTGATTTGTCTTGTTGCAGAGCATGGGTTATGGGGCAAGTGAGCTTAGTAGCTGCGGCTCCCAGGCTCTAGCTGCTGCTAAGTCACTTCAGTCGTGTCCAACTCTGTGCGACCCCATAGATGGCAGCCCACCAGGCTCCCCCATGCCTGGGATTCTCCAGGCAAGAACACTGGAGTGGGTTGCCATTTCCCTCTCCAATGCATGAAAGTGAAAGTGAAGTCGCTCAGTCGTGTCCGACTCTTAGCGACCCCGTGGACTGCAGCCCACCAGGCTCCCTTGTCCATGGGATTTTCCAGGCAAGAGTACTGGAGTGGGGTGCCATCGCCTTCTCTGCCCAGGCTCTAGAGCACAGGCTTAATAGCTGTGGCACACAGGCTTGGTTGCTCCGTGGCACGTGGGATCTTCCCAGATTAGGGACTGAACGTGTCTCTTGAATTGGCAGGCAGATTCTCCAGCACTGAGCCACCAGGGAAGTCCCTCTCATTGTGGTTTTAGTGTGCATTCCTCTAAGATGTTGAGTATCATGTCTTTATTTGCTGTCTGTGTATATTCTTTGGTGAAAGTTTCTTCAATTTGTCCCTATTTTTTTTATATTGGGTGGTTTGTCTTCCTACTGAGTTGTGAGAGTCCCTTGTTGAATACCTGTTTTGCAAAGATTTTTCTCCTACTCTCTGACTTCTCAAATTCATTTCCCTTAACTAGGTACTTTAAAGAGCAGAAGTTTTAAATTTTAATGACATTCAGTTGATCAATGTATTAGTTGTTGTAACAGGAGTGTTGAAATCTCCAATTATAACTGTAGTTGAAGGCTGCAGAAGATTCTCATTTCTTTCATTTCTGTCCTGTATTTTGAATCTGTTGTTACATAGATTCATAAACGCTTAGGGCTGTTATTTCTTCATGATAAATTTATTCCTTTATCACTATGAAATGGCCCTCTTTATCTTGAGTAATAGTCTCTCATCTGGAAATCTACTTTGTCTGATTTAATATATCCACTCCAACTTTCTTTTAGAAAGTATTATTATGGTATTACTCCCCATATTTTTACTTTTAATGTATCTGCATCTCTATTTGAAGTGGTATTCCTGAAGAGAATATGTACGCTGTCCTTGCTCTTTCATGCAATCTGTAAATCTCTGGAGTGTTTAGATGGTTTACATTTAACTTGATTATGGACATGGTTAGGTTTAAATATACCACCTTATTTGTTTTCTTATTTCGCATTTGTTCTTAGTTCTTTTCTTAACCTCTTTTTATGCATTATTTTGCATTAGTTGAGTATTTTTTAATATTTCTATTTTATCTCTTGACTTATTAATTATATTTTATATTTATAATGTGTGTAGTTGCTACAGGTTTGCAGGATACATCTTTAACTTACCACAGGCTAACTTCAAGTAATATTATACCATGCCAAGTATAGTATATGAACATTATAACTACATGTACATTCACCCCTCAAGCCTTTTTTGTTATGCATTTTACTTCTACATGTTTTAATTCCACAAAACATTGTCATTATTTTGGCTTTAAACATTTATTTATTTTTTAAAGAGGTTTCCTAAAAGGTATTTGAAATTATTATAAAACTGTTGTAATTATAACAGTAACTATGATTGCTAAGTAGTTATGGTATTGCAGGGCAGAAAAAATAGGCTATTGCAATGAGCAGAGTACAGAGCTTCCTACTAGACTCTACAAAGAATAAAGATTATGACAAACTGCATTACTGACTAGTGGGAAAAGGATGGACTATTCAGTGAATATGGGCTTCCCTGGTGGCTCAGTGGTAAAGAATCTGCCTGCCAATGCAGGAAATGGGTTCGATCCCTTGGTTGGAAAGATCCTCTGGAGAAGGAAATGGCAACCCATTCCAGTATTCTTGCCTGGAGAATCCTATGGACAGAGGAGCCTGGGGAGGGCTACAGTCCATGAGGTCTCAGAGTCATACACGACTGAGCATGTGTTAGACTACATTCAGTGAATAGTTTTAGGAAGGCCAGTCTGTCAAGGGGTGCGGAAGATTAAATTAGAGCCTCATTTTATACCATTCAGTCATTTAAAGGTAGATGAAAGACATAAATATGGAAATAGAAATTAAAGTGAGGTCTATGAACAGCAGCACCAGCATCACGTGCGAACTAAATCTGCATTTAAAAATATGCATATGAACGTTAGGGAAGCACTGGAAAAAATGATCTTTGTGGAAATAGTTCTTAACTCAAATTGCACAGGTCATAAAAGAAAATATAAACTTGACATACGGGAGTTGAATTACTGACTAGAAAGATGGTGGCTTCCTGGAGGGTTGGTTGTTCATGCAGAAGGTAGCTCTCCCTGCAGATGTGTTGGCTGGAAGGTACTTGCTGAGCACCCCCAGCGTCCTACACCTCCTGCACAAATGGCTTGGCTTAAACTAGCCAAAACAGGAAACAATGTGATGGGTAAAGGGAACCATAGACATGGCAGAGCCCAGAAATCTCACCGAGAAGGAGGAAACAGCTCTGCAGGCATTCCAATCTGGAAGGGAATGAGAATCAGGCACTGGGGCTCGGGCCAGTGTGGGCAGCCATGGTGTGTGTGCAGGAGAGGTGGTTAGGGCTCATGACTGCCCTGCTATCCCATCTCCCCACCTCCTGCCATCCCACAGGATGTCTGCCCACAAAGCCCAGGTATGTATGCTGAGGGGCAACTGTCTAGACCTGTCTGTGGAAATGCTGTCAATGTTAAAGGGCTTTAACAGTTCCGAAACCAGCACCCTTTGTGCCTCTCAAGATGATATAGATGTTCATATGGACGAAACACAGGACGAGTTCAAAGAGGCATGAGTTAGTGCTGGTGGCTCTGGCTTGACTGTCAAGCCCAGTCTCCCATCTCCAGAGGGCTTGTTCAGCTGCTTTGTACCAACTGGAGATGCACCTGCAACCTGGAGCGCCCCTTCCACCTCAATGGCAAGAGACCAAACTGCGGGTCATGGAGAATGGCCAGATCATTGCACATCTGTATTTTCTACTTTCTCCTTCTCCACCTCACCCACTCTCTGAGCCCTGATCTTCCCCAACAGAGTGTGAGAAGACAGTGGTTCCAGCACTCACATTTCTTCTTTGATATCACATAATTTGTCCACAGTGGAGCCAATTGAGATTGCAGAGGTGAGCTGGCCACACAGATGTCATGGGTGCAAGGTCACTTTGGAGCAGCACTGGCTGAAGCCCTCAGTTTGCACACACCTGGAAGCCAAACGAGGAGTGACCATGCTGGAGGAGGGCCATACTCTGAGACCAAGGCCACTATGCAGGCATATTTCCCCATCCTTTCCTTCCTGATAGCCGTGGTGGAGGAAGCCACCACCAGGGTTCTTGGGGCAAATAGCTCAACCTCTGAGCTTGGTTTCTTCTCCTGTGAAGGGAAGTTTGCGCTAGGGTACTGGTTCTCAAACTGGGCACTGTGGAACCCATGGAGGTTCCAGAAGTTCCTGGAGGACTTTGGTAGGAAGCACAGAAACCCTGAGAGGAGCACCAGGAACTCTGAGCACTCGTCCCCCATGACTCCCAGCTGATACCTCCCTCTCCATTTGTAAATTTTATTCTTATATGACTTATTCCCATGTGATTTTTACCACTGAAATAAAAATTTGAGAATCCCTTAAAAATATTTCAGTCTATCAGAAGATGTGAGATGACAAAGCAGAATTTTTTTCAGTAGGAATAACCAACAAGTTGGTATTCAGCATGTAAAAAGAACATCCCTAAATAAATATTCCAATAGAATACAAAAGATGAGTTACTGAGAAAAGCATCCTGGATGAGCAATATACAATAAAAAAAAATACAGTCAATGTGCAAAATTTTAAGTCATTACTAAGTTTTATTAGGGTTGTGGTCAACAAAGTCTTAACTCTGAAGTGTAGTCAGTACAATGACTTTGCAGATGGTTTGGCAAAAAACTTGGAAGATGTGCATGTCCTATGAAGTAGCAATGCCGCACCACAGCATATACCTTAGATAAATTCCCTCATAAGTATTGACAGAATTTATAAGGATATTCATAGTATTTATAGTAGCATTTCATCAAATTGCCAACAAAAATAGTAACCACTGGTGACAACTGAGGCTGAAGAGGTAGAATCTTGTATATTATCCTAAGGAGCTTTACCTTGTGAAACAATGGGAAGCCACGAGGTCTAGAATATTGTTTTAGGAAGATGTCCCTGGTGGTGTTGGAGGAGGAACAAGAAGAAGACAAAGCTGGAGGCTGGGGGACTAGTTAGAGAATGCTTACCGGATCCAGGAGAGAAAGAGGCTGAAGGCAAAGAAGGAGCATTGGAGATGAAGAGGGGACAGAAAAGAGAAATACTGACTGGATAAGGAAGGAAGGGTGTTTCTGCCTTGGATGGGTGATAATCACCCGAGAGCATTGACAGCAGTCCCATGGAGTCACTTTAAAGAGCCCTATCTCCAATGAGTCCAACAGGATAAATAACATCCAACAGATCATTTCAGATAAATATTTTGATTTGTTGGCTGTGCTCTTTTATACTGGTTGATATCAATTTAGTATAATGTCTACCTCAAACAATGATTTAGTTGCTTCATAGTAGCAATCAGTTTTCTGGCAGTAGTTTTACAAAGTTCTCCTAAAAGACTCAACTACAGCCCTTTTTCTTAGGACTACTTAAGGATGGTCTCTGCTATGTTCTGGGACTGGCCCTGTTTCCTCTGTTCTCCCAGTGCTATCAAAAGGCAACTTTTGTGCATGGATTCGTCAACTGGGGCCTATCTTCAAGTCAAAAACAGATGACATTCATTTTGGTTTTGGAATTAAAGACCATAGAATTGGTTGGGGGTTTTGTTGTTGTTTGTTTGTCTTTTCATTTTGTTTGTTTTCCCTGAAAAGTGAAGAAGTATAATTATTAATGTGCAATAATCTACTAAATGGTGATGGGGATTGTAGACACATTGGCTGTCTGCTCTCACGCTTAACTTTCTTTGGGGGATTTACCCAAATTTCCTAGTGGGTAACAATGCTTTCCCTTTCTGAGCCATGTGTTGTTATGTTGTTTACTTGCTAAGTCATGTTTGACTCTTGCGACCCGATGGACTGTAACTTGCCAGGCTTCTCTATACATGGGATTTTCCAGGCAAGAATACTGGAGTGGGTTGCCATTGCCTTCTCCAGGGGATCTTCCTGACCTGCATCTCTTGTGTCTCCTGCATTAGCAGGGGATTCTTTACCACAGAACCACCAGGGAAGCCCTAAGACAACTATAAGCCTCAAGCAAAATGACTTCAGGTATAAGCCCACTTGCCTTATAACTTATTCTACTGATTCCCAGACACTGATTGACAGATGAGCAGGCCACCCAACTGTAGGCAAAGAGCTTGGTCTTCTGGGGAAAACGAGTTTCCTTCCCTTGCCTCCATACCTACCAGAAAAGACCCTTAGCTCTGTACAGTGTGATGTGAGGGTGTGGCTCTGGAGTTGATATACTTGCTTGCACCTGAGTGAAAAGCTGCCATGTGGAACCCACAGAGGAAGGTAGGGGGTCACAGCATTTAAGATGCTGAAGGAAGCTTCTTGCAAAGCCAGGTCTCCTTGTGGACTTTCACTGCCATGAAACAGTACACTGCTATTATTAGAGACCTTATGGGTGTAATGACGTACCCAGAAAATTATGTGTAACTTTTGGGAAAAATCAACCTTATTTCTTTAATTATTTTCTCATGACAAGAACTATTTGATATATATGATTTCTTAACCCTAATACTTTGACACATGTAAAAGATGTAAGTATACAACTCAAGCAAATTAGCTTCAACATAGAAGGTATCAATTGTTCTTAACTTTTCAGGTCCAAACTATCATTTAACAACAATAACAACAGTGAGCCTTTAACGTTTAAGATTAGGATGTAAAGAATTATTACAACTATGTTGTTGTTTAGTCACTAAGTCATGTCTCTTTGCAGCCCCATGGACTGTAACCTGCCTGGCTCCTCTGTCCATGGGATTTCCCAGGAAAGAATCCTGGAGCGGGTTGCCATTTTCTTCTCCAGGGGATCTTCCCAATCCAGGGCTTGAACCTGCGTCTCCTCGATTTCAGGCAGATTCTTTACCACTGAGTCACTGGGGAAACCCTGTGACAACTATACTTTCCCATTTTATCAGGAAAGTGAATCAGGAGGAGTAGGAAAATACACAGGAAAGCACTTTGCTCAAACACACAAAAAATTACATTTTAAAAAGAGCTGGTCATAAGAATGTTCAGATAAGTTGCCACCTCTTCCCCTCTTAGTCCGGTTTTATTTGATTTTAAGTTGTAAAAGCTAAAGTTAAAGGAGACATGTGTTTTTAAATTGTTTTCAGTGTATCTTCAAAGTTATAAAGTAGTCAGTGTTAAAATATATCTGGTAGTTTAACAATAACATTTTGCTTCCAGGATAATGTTCTCACACTTTATAGCTTTAAGAATGTACTGTACTCATGGGAAAATGAAGGCTGTTATGAGAAACTGAAGGGAAAAGTTCAAAAGGTAGTCCATGACTTTTTGCCTTTTTTTTTTTTTTTAAGTTTAGAGAAAGGATAAGACTGTTTGGATTATGTTGTTCTCTGACTTAGTAAAAAAAATGCTAATGAATATATGTTAACCTTCAGGTTATCAACATTCTTGCTCAAGATAGATTTATAGTAAAAATAGACTACTGAACTGTCTTGTTAAATTTTAAAAGATGAGTTTGGATGAGTTACAAATAACATCCTCTACCCTGAGGTCAAAAAGAATACGCAAACTCAAATTTTTTAGATAAGAAAACTTATTATAGTTTCAACTTTCATGCTTCTTATTAAAATGATTATGTAAGAAATACAGTCTTTTATGGTTTTATTTTACTACATAGCACTCTCTGTTTTTAACATTTTCAAAGTACCACATGTTCATTTTATTCTCATTTTGAAAATTTTTTAAAGTACAAAGAGCACCTTAAACTTTGTTAATATTTTGGTGTTATCTTTTTTATTTTTCTATGTGCACATTCATGTGAATTGTGTGGGTTATTAAAATGGAGATTATATTTTAGATATAATTTTAATTTTTTCATGGGACTAGTGATAATTTTCCATGTCATTATGTTTCTAAATATAAAATATGGATTTTTCACACTATTCTGTCCTAGAAGTTTAACAGTCATTTGACCTTCTTCAGTGTGCTGGGCATAATACCATGATCTTTTAAATAATTTCTCTATTGTGCATTTTACTGGTTTATAAAGTTCCTAAATAGAAAAAGTGCCCATGATAAGCCTTCCTACATGTAAATCTTTGATGGTACATATTTCCTTGGGATAAGTTTTTAAGATATGCAATGATTAAGGTAATTGGTATCTATTTCTGACTTTATGTCCACAAAAGTTATATCTTCTACAAGACTTTTGAAGTATGCACTTGCCATAATTGAATATATTCACTTTGTAGATCTCTACTAATTAGTATCAATACCTATATTATCATATTATGATGTCATCATTGTATTTACTATATATATATTTTTTATTAGATTAAGATGATTGCTGAGGCTTCTTATCCCTACAGCTCTTCACCCGAGCCCCACTCCCCAGAGGAAAAAATCTTGACCATTTTAAGTCTTTCTCTAGTGTTTTAACTGTATTTGTAAATAATCTGGTTAGTTTTTGCTCATTTGGTCTACTTCTGACCTTATCTCTAGACCACCTATTATGGAATAGGAAGAACTAGCACTCTAAGTGCTATGTACCCATCCTGCTAATCTGTTTATACACTATTTTAATCTCTTGTGTTGTGTTTTCTGTTTCCTAGAACCTTCCCACATGGAGTGTCCCATCCTCTTGTTCCCACCCCAGCCGGCTGCGTTCTAGGCCTCCTCCAGCCAGCTCGTCCTGGACTCTCCCGGGTCCCTCTCCCAGGTTGCCTCTTCATTTCTGGGACCCCATGTCTCCCTTCCCTTGCTGCACTCGGATGTTTTAGGGGAGCTCCTCCACTAAACCTGGAGCCCCTTCTTCAGCAGTAAGTCTCTCAGTAGGTGGACCTTCACCCTCCGCTTTTCCTTTCTGCAGCATCGCTCTTGTCCATCTGATTTCCATTTTCCACCAGCTCATGAAAACCCCAGCTGATGGCCCCTCACCCATATTCCTCATGTGCGTTTATAACTTACCTATACCTTTGTCGTGGTAAACGGGGTGGAGGGCCCCATGGGCAGGGAAATACATGCTTGCTTCGAATAGAAAACGTGCTTCATTCACTCAAATATTTTCATTGACTTTACAATACAAAAATACAAAATTAGGGCAAGATTGCTAGAAAAATATTCAGATATGACAAACACCCGTCCTTACTTTCCTCCCATCCTCAACTAAGTCCACACAAATGTAAAGGACTGTGTAACCAGAATAGTGAAAGGGACAAACGGGCTGAAGAGGTAGGAATTAAAATGTAGTTCAACAGTGAAAACTAGGAAAAAGCTGGGCAGGGCAAATAAGATAGTTCTGTAGGGTTGGTAAGGATTCCCAGGTGGTTCAGTGGTAAAGAACCCGCCTGCCAATGCAGGAGAGAGAGGTTCAACCCCCAGGTTGAGAAGATCCCCTGGAGGAGGAAATGGCAACCCACTCCAGTATTCTTGCCTGGGAAATCCCATGGACAGAGGAGCCTGGTGGCTACAGTCCATGGGGTTACAAAGAGTTGGATAAGACTGAGCCACTGAGCACACACACAGGGTTGGTAGCGTTCACAGAAGCTAGGGCAACAAGGAGAAAGCAGATTGAGTCCTTGTATCTAAGATTGCTCCTCCTGGAGTGGTAATATATTCTAAGCTGTACCATGGCATTCATTTCAGTGGAGTAGGAGAAAGCAGTGGCAAAGGAAAAAAGGGGAATATAACGGGGATACCATTTGCTTAGCCTGAGAGCCTGCAGCATTGGCAGTGCTAGATCCATTCTATTAATTGCATCACTCACATCTTGTAAACACATTTTCTTAGACCACATGTAAGAGGCCTTGGCTCCATTCAGCCCGTTTATTGACTCCTCAAATACCTAACGTATAATTTTTTTTTCATATCATTCTCATCAAATAAAATTCACTTTCATTTTTATGACCATATTTAAAACAGAGAATATCTCCCCAAGTGGTCTTGGGTCTCAAAGTGGCAGAGATTTTATGTGCTTCATGTTTGAACTGCCAAAGATCTCCGGCAATGTGTGCATTAACCACAACCACTTAGAGTTCTGGTTCGTATGTTTGCTCAAAGCATAGGGCTACCACCAGAAAGGGTCTCAGCCTAAAAAGAAAATTACTCTAGTTACGCAGATCCATAAATTCCGGCTCAAGCAATGTATTTTGGGGGTAATAAACACAATTTTGTTCTTAATTGGGGAGAAATAATACTTATGCTTGAACCTGTCGCCTTCCTGGAATTGAAGTCTATCCCACATGGAGACATTCCTCTGTAACGAACACTTTTGCTAGTAAAACCAGTCCACCAGGATATCCAGCCAACACTTCTTGCAGAGGGCAGAATTCTCTGGAATTTACTGAAAATGGAAAATTGATTACATTGGCCACAGAGGATGTTTATATTTATACAAACACTTTAGATAAGGCTTTTAAAAGCTAGAAATCACTTTTAGCAAGATTTCAGAAAACTGTTGTAGTCTTTTTTATTTTTAATAGGTGTTAGAAGGGTTATTATATTGATATTGACAGCAATTAGGTGATTAATTGAAGAATTTGACTTGAAAGGATGAACTGCTCCAACATTGGTTTGTAATTTTCTTTACTATATGCAGTTCAATTTTGTGGTCTGGCAAATGACCAACAGCCGTTCATCTAGTACACATACCTTTCTACAGCTGGATTTTCAAATATGATTATAAAGTTCATATGACAGAAGTGTCCTGAAAATAAATATGTCAGCAGGCTTTTCTTTATTTTATGCATTTATTCTGGATGTAACATAACTTGATACAAACACAGATGACATTCTAAGACATTTTGCCAGACCTGTTCAAGTACAGCTTCGTTTGAGATGGTGGAAGGTGATTTAGAAACACCTGGGTTGAGTATTTCTATCCATGCCTTAAATCCTAAAAGCCTTGCAGTTTTTATAGTCCTTTCGGGGAAAGACAGGAACTACATTAACACTTGTTAGTATAACAGTTAATGTACTTCTGAGAAAGACTTTGTAAAAATTTGAAAATTATGCAAAAAAATTAAAGGGAAGATTTAAAAAGAATTAGTGTTTGATCAGCCTCTATTGTGGCTTCCCTGGTGGCTCAGTCAGTAAAGAATACGCCAGCAATGCAGGAGACTGCCTGCAGTGCTGGAGACTGCCCGCAATGCAGGAGACCAGGGTTTGATCCCTGAGTTAGGAAGAACTCCTGGAGAAGGAAATGGCAACCCACTCCAATATCCTTCCCTGGGAAATCCCATGGACAGAGGAGCCTGGTGGGCTGCAGTCCATACAGTCACAAAGAGTCAGGCATGACTGAAGCTCCTTAGCATGCGTGCATAAGCTGATAGATTAATAGGGAGAAGAACCGCAAAGTTTCTTCCTCTCTTAACCAGCAACATATTTGCATTCAACAGCCATCTTTTGGAGAAATGCCTCCACTTTCCTTGTCAGGAAGAGTAATTTTCAGCCAGTGTTATAGAAGGGCTACACCATAGCTCATAATGATATTTTTTCTCAAAGTGGGAAGCTTCATAGGCTATAACATTAGTCACCTGAAGTGCCAAGACTTTTGAAAAAGCTCCCTCCCACACAAGATAAAGATTATGATAATAGCAATAACTCTTATCATGGCTAACATAGTTGAGTACTCTGAGTGAGCAGAGAGGATTACATGTATGATCTCATTTAAATTTCCCAAGATACGCCAATTAAAAAGAAAAAGAAAAAATATAACTCCCAAGAATAATGACTAATAAGGACCTACTGTACAGCACAGTATTTCTGCTTTATTGACTATGCCAAAGCCTTTAACTGTGTGGATCACAATAAACTGTGGAAAATTCTGAAAGAGATGGGAATACCAGACCACCTGACCTACCTCTTCAGAAACCTGTATACAGGTCAGGAAGCAACAGTTAGAACTGGACATGGAACAACAGACTGGTACCAAATAGGAAAAGGAGTACGTCAAGGCTGTATATTATCACCCTACTTATTTAACTTATATGCAGAGTACATAATGAGAAACACTGGGCTGGAGGAAGCAGAAGCTGGAATCAAGATTGTTGGGAGAAATATTAATAACCTCAGATATGCAGATGACACCACTCTTATGGTGGAAAGTGAAGAAGAACTAAAGAGCCTCATGATGAAAGTGAAAGAGGAGAGTGAAAAAGTTGGCTTAAAGTTCAACATTCAGAAAACTAAGATCATGGCATCCGGTCCCATCACTTCATGGCAAATAGATGGGGGAACAGTGGCTGACTTTATTTTTCTGGGCTCCAAAATCACTGCAGATGGTGACTGCAGCCATGAAATTAAAAGATGCTTACTCCTTGGAAGGAAAGTTATGACCAACCTAGATAGCATATTCAAAAGCAGAGACATTACTTTGTCAACAAAAGTCCTTGTAGTCAAGGCTGTGGTTTTTCCAGTGGTCATGTATGGATGTGAGAGTTGGACTGTGAAGAAAGCTGAGTGCCGAAGAATTGATGCTTTTGAACTGTGGTGTTGGAGAAGACTCTTGAGAGTCCCTTGGGCTGCTAGGAGATCCAACCAGTCCATTCTAAAGGAGATCATCCCTGGGTGTTCTTTGGAAGGAATGATGCTAAAGCTGAAACTCCAGTACTTGGGCCACCTCATGCAAAGAGCTGACTCATTGGAAAAGACTCTGATGCTGGGAGGGATTGGGGGCAGGAGGAAAAGGGGACGACAGAGGATGAGATGGCTGGATGGCATCACTGACTCGATGGATGTGAGTTTGAGTGAACTCCAGGAGTTGGTGATGGACAGGGAGGCCTGGCATGCTGTGATTCATGGGGTCGCAAAGAGTCAGGCACGACTGAGCGACTGAACTGAACTGATATTTTTTGCAGCCAAAGATGGAGCTCAATACAGTCAGAAAAAAACAAGACTGGGAGCTGACTGTGGCTCAGATCATGAACTCCTTATTGCCAAATTCAGACTTATATTGAAGAAAGTAGGGAAAACCACTAGACCATTCAGGTATGACCTAAATGAAATCCCTTATGATTATACAGTGGAAGTGAGAAATAGATTTAAGGGACTACATCTGATAGAGTGACTGATGAACTATGGACTGAGGTTCATGACATTTTATAGGAGACAGGAATCAAGACCATCCCCATGGAAAAGAAATGCCAAAAAGTAAAATGGCTGTCTAGGGAGGCCTTACAAATAGCTGTGAAAAGAAGAGAAGCAAAAAGCAAAGGAGAAAAGGAAAGATACAAGCATCTGAATGCAGAGTTCCAAAGAATAGCAAGAAGAGATAAGAAAGGCTTCCTCAGTGATTAGTGCAAAGAAATAGAGGAAAACAACAGAATGGGAAAGACTAGAGATCTCTTCAAGAAAATTAGAGATACCAAGGGAACATTTCACGCAAAGATGGGCTCGATAAAGGACAGAAATGGTATGGACCTAACAGAAGCAGAAGATATTAAGAAGAGGTAGCAAAAAAATACACAG
This sequence comes from Bos javanicus, assembly GCF_032452875.1. Lineage (NCBI taxonomy): Eukaryota > Metazoa > Chordata > Mammalia > Artiodactyla > Bovidae > Bos > Bos javanicus. Next base: position 7,208,747 of record NC_083875.1, read on the forward strand.
AAGAACTATACAAAAAAGATCTTCATGACGCAGATAATCACCATGGTGTGATCACTCACCTAGAGCCAGACATCCTGGAATGTGAAGTCAAGTGGGCCTTAGTAATCATGACTACGAACAAAGCTAGTGGAGGTGAAGGAATTCCAGTTGAGCTATTTCGAATCCTGAAAGATGATGCTGTGAAAGAGCTGCACTCAATATGCCAGCAAATTTGGAAAACTCAGCAGTGGCCACAGGACTGGAAAAGGTCAGTTTTCATTGCAATCCCAAAGAAAGGCAATCCCAAAGAATGCTCAAGCTACCGCACAGTTGCACTCATCTCACACTCTAGTAAAGTAATGCTCAAAATTCTCCAAGCCAGGCTTCAGCAATATGTGAACCGTGAGCTTCCAGATGTTAAAGCTGGTTTTAGAAAAGGCAGAGGAACCAGAGATCAAATTGCCAACATATGCTGGATCATGGAAAAAGCAAGAGAGTTCCAGAAAAACATCTATTTCTGCTTTATTGACTATGCCAAAGCCTTTGACTGTGTGGATCTCAATAAACTGTGGAAATTCTGAAATAGTTGGGAATATCAGACCACCTGACCTGCCTCTTGAGAAACCTGTATGCAGGTCAGGAAGCAACAGTTAGAATTGGACATGGAATAACAGACTGGTTCCAAATAGGAAAAGGAGTATGTCAAGGCTGTATATTGTCACTGCTTATTTAACTTCTGTGCAGAGTACATCATGAGAAACACTGGGCTGGAAGAAACACAAGCTGGAATCAAGATTGTTGGGAGAAATATCAATAACCTCAGATATGCATATGACACCAGCCTTATGGCAGAAAGTGAAGAGGAACTAAAGAGCCTCTTGATGAAAGTGCAAGAAGAGAGTGAAAAAGTTGGCTTAAAGCTCAACATTCAGAAAACAAAGATCATGGCATCCGGTCCCATCACTTCATGGGAAATAGATGGGGAAACAGTGGAAACAGTGTCAGACTTTATTTTTTTGGGCTCCAAAATCACTGCAGATGGTGATTGCAGCCATGAAATTAAAAGACGCTTACTCCTTGGAAGGAAAGTTATGATCAATCTAGATAGCATATTAAAAAGCAGAGACATTACTCTGCCAACAAAGGTCTGTCTAATCAAGGCTATGGTTTTTCCTGTGGTCATGTATGGATGTGAGAGTTGGACTGTGAAGAAAGCTGAGCGCCGAAGAATTGATGCTTTTGAACTGTGGTGTTGGAGAAGACTCTTGAGAGTCCCTTGGACTGCAAGGAGATCCAAGCAGTCCATCCTAAAGGAAATCAGTCCGGGGTGTTCATTGGAAGCACTAATGCTGAAGTTGAAGCTCCAATACTGTGGCCACCTCATGCGAAGGATTCACTCATTGGAAAAGACTGATGCTGGGAGGGATTGAGGGCAGGAGAAGGGGACAACAGAGGATGAGATGGCTAGATGGCATCACCAACTCGATGGACATGAGTTTGGGTAAACTCTGGGAGTTGTTGATGGACAGGGAAGCCTGGCGTGCTGCGATTCACGGGGTCACAAAGAGTCGGACATGAGTGAGTGACTGAACTGAACTAAACTGATAGATTCAACTGTTCAACTGCTTTTATATATATCTAAGCTACTAAAAATCCTTCCTAAATGAATAGCAGATGAACAACTGAATATAAATGAAAACAGATGCTTCGAAGAAGAGGATCCAGAATTGTCATCAACTCTTCACAGTCACTACATGTTTTCCCTAACAAGCTCATATGCCCACAGCACATTGCCAAACCTTACTGACTTCTTCCAGCATTTCTTTATGAAGTTATGATTGTGACCTCATAGCACTCAGGACTATTGGCTAAAGAGCATGCCTCCCCAGGATGTTCTCCTTTTCCAAAGAAGCTCTTACCCCCTGGAGTGGGGGGAAGGGAGATGCACACACATATTGGAGGATGTCCCCCACGTAAACCCTGCTGTCTGACCTCAGAATCTCCGAAGTTTGACTTCTTTCAAATCTGACAATCTCGAGGTACTCCAGATCTAGAGACACAAGGCAAGCAGAAAAGGAAAGCCACTGACCCCGTATTTGGCATCCACATTCTTGTGACTTTCAAGTATACATTTTCAAAGTTAACCTATCTAAATGTCATTATCCTTCTGAATATACACGTGTATTTTCACAGTACATACATTCACGATATAAAAGAAAAGATGGGTTCTTACACATAAAATGCAACATAACATAAAACAATGGTTTCCACTGTAGTGGTTAGACTCAGTGTCTATTTAAATGTATGCATAAAGTATGTTTAAGACGTGCTAAGAGGTTAGATGGTCGATAACTGAATGTGGAAGCTTGAACTAAGGCATATTGCTGAGTTTTTAATCCCTGTTGGAAAAATCCTAGAAGACAGAAAATTCACTTTATACCTCATTTCTGTACACAATCAGATTTAACTGCTGAAAAAGTCTCATGGGTGTATAACCATGATTCCATCTATCTCTTTTTATTTCTTTCCTGACTTTTTCTAACAAAAACTGTTGATTTTCACAGACAGATTAAGAGAGGGAAGACGTATTCAGACGTGTGCACACACAGATCGTGGGGTGAGAGGGGCATGGGCTTGTGAGAAACATTCGTCATATATATATTTTTGCATAGCAACAGATACACAAGTGTTAAAATATATTCTTATTATAACATCTGCTAAAATTATGGTTCATTTTGACAGAAAGATATCTAGCTCAAAATCTAATTTCAGGCAACTATTCAGCAAGCAGAATTGTAGGAGCAATCTTTTCTGTGCTTTTTATGTGTATATTTTTCTGACGGGTTGTGCTAGTTATAGTAAGCCTTTCCTAGCACTCTACAGAATGTATCACAATGTGTGACTTAAATAAAAGCAAGTCATTAATATTTGAAACTTTAGAGCCCTCATCCCTTTGTTTACAATGATTTCTGGTTTCATCTTATTTATGTTGTTGGTTCTAGAATCAAGTACCCCACCAGATTTACAATAAAGTTATCCAAGTTTGTGTATTATGTAAGAATATATTAACATTGCATAAAATCTTAAAGCACTAGATTTCTTGGAAAAATGCCCATGAATTTAAAGCACTAGTTTTAAAATTATGTATATTTGGATATATCCTTAATTCTGAAAGAATGCACAACATAAGCTGCTAGATTTTTTTTAAAGGATTAAAATTTCCTCTTGTTTTTGTCTCAGTTTAAAATATAATAAATAGTTCTACCTCCCAAAGACACCCTCTCTTAATACAAGTTCGTTTCTAGGCTCTTTTTTTTTTTTTGGATACACTTTTATGTAACTGGGACCATACTCCCTATAGTTTCTATCCTGCATTTTAAACTTAAACATGTTTTCTTATGATATTATCACAATTTCAGACATATAAATACAACAAGTAACTGTGCCATAATTACTTTAGTTGAATTCATAATAAAGTGAAAGTTTTAGTTTCTAGGTCATGTCCAACTCTTTGGGACTGCAAGAACTGTAGCTGCCCTCCAGACTCCTCTGTCCATGAAATTCTCCAAGCAAGAATACTAGAGAGGATAGCCATTCCCTTCTCCAGGGGATCTTACGGACCCAGGGATCAAACCTAGGATCTCCTGCATTGCAGACAAATTCTTTACCCTCTGAGCCATTGGGCACCTTTAAGTTTGCTATTATAGAAAAGCTCTCATGGTAACCTTAGTATGTGAAAGTTTCACACATTTCAGATTATTTCTTTTATAGTATCAGTCAGGACTTACCCTATGAAGCAGAAGCAGTAGGACATGTTTGCCAAGGGATTTATTGTAAGGATCTGGCTCACCCCGTGGAGGCCAGCCAGCCAAGTATGGAACTGCAGGTGAGAAATGGAAAATTTCCTGCCATACCAGTAAACAAAGGATGTCACATTCATCAGCAATTATTAGCCACCATGGATGGTGAGCTGGTGAGCCTTGAGAAAACTCAGGGTGTGAAAACACAAAGAAACTGGCACCAGAGAGTTGAGGTTCATATCATAGGAATGATTTCAGTAAGCCCAAACTCTTGCATGTTCCCATACATGGAAAAGTATTAAATTCCTTAACCTGGGTTTTCTTTAGTTAACAATAACCTGCCCTTTGTTGCAAAACTTCTATTATTATATAACCTGGCTCCTCCCCTCACCTCCTTGGAGAAATTCTCTCAGGGTTACTTGAGATGCTGTCTTTGGGCTCAAAGTCCTAAGTGAAGTGAAGTGAAAGTCACTCAGTGGTGTCCGACTCTTTGCGACCCCATGGATTGTAGTCTACCACACTCCTCCGTCCATGGGATTTTCCAGGCAAGGGTACTGGAGTGGGTTGCAGTTTCCTTCTCCAGAGGATCTTCCTGACCCAGGGATCAAACCCAGGTCTCCCGCATTGTAGATAGACGCTTTACCATCTGAGCCGACATGGAAGTCCTAAAAATCCCACCAAATAAAATGAAGTGTTTGTCATTCAGTCGTGCTCTACTCTTTGTGACCCCATGGACAAAGATGATCTCTTTTACTTATAGTCAATTGATTTTTTTACTTTAATCACATCTTTAAAAAAAAAAAAACCTTCATGGCAACATTTGGATAAGTGTTTATGAATAATTGAGGACTGCAGCTTAGCAGGAGAAGGCAGTGGCAACCCACTCTTACCTGAAAAAATCCCATGGACAGAGGAGCCTGGTGGGCTGCAGTCCATGGGGTCACTAAGGGTCGGACACGACTAGCGACTTCACTTTCACTTTTCACTTTCATACATTGGAGAAGGAAATGGCCACCCACTCCAGTATTCTTGCCTGGAGAATCGCAGGGACGGGGGAGCCTGGTGGGCTGCCATCTATAGGGTCACACAGAGTTGGACACAACTGAAGTGACTTAGCAGCAGCAGCAGCAGCTTAGCAAAGTTGACTCATTAAAAAACGGTCAAGAACAACAACAACAACAAAGACCATCAGGGCTAAAGTTTTTAGAAGTAGAATTACTGAGTTAAAGGAAATGGATCTTAAAAATAAATTCTGATGTGTGTCCTACTCTTTACAACCCCATGGACTGTAGCCTACCAGGCTCCTCTGTCCATGGGATTTCCCAGGCAAGAATACTGCAGTGGGTTTCCATTTCCTTCTCCAGGGGATCTTCCTGACCCAGGGATTGAACTTAAGTCTCTTGTATCTCATGCATTGGCAGGTGGGTTCTTTACCACTACACCACCTGGGAAGCACCCCCAAATCTGATACATATATTTAAGTCCCTTTTCTAAAGGATTGTCACAATTTTCTATGCTTTGCCACTCTATCCCTGAATTTTCTTGGGATAGATACCAGACCACCTACCCCAAGAAGGTAATGGGGTACCTACACCACAATGCATGCATGCATGCATGCTAAGTTGCTTCAGTCCTGTCTGACTCTTTGTGACCCTATGAGCTATAGCCTGCCAGGCTTCTCTGTCCACGGAATTCTCCAGGCAAGAATACTGAAGTGGGTTGCCATGCCTTCCTCCAGGGGATCTTCCTGATGTGGGATCAAACTTGTCTCATGTCTCCTGTGGGGTCTTTACCACTAGCGCCACCTGTGAATCAACAGCATAGATGAGAAGCCTCCTAAAATAAAAAAGCACTAGTGTCAAGATAAGCACAAGGTTTTCTGGCAGTGAGTATTTAAAGCTTTGCTTTCCCAAGATAGTTATTGTACCTCCACCCTGAGCCCTGTATGAGCCTCACTGAGCAATTGCCCAGATGTATTTACAGGTAGGAATATAAATTACTGTTTATTATTTACTATTTAGAGGGGATGTGTTAGGCATTTTTGAGGGGAGTGTTAACCCTGTCCTCAAAAAGTCTCAAGACTAATTTTCAAAAAAAATATTGGATGTTATTATATCCATGTTAAAGTTCTTTTTCCTAAATTCCTCTGGGAAACAGGACTAATGTCTTTAAACTCTGCTGCTGCTGCTGCTGCTGCTGCTAAGTCGCTTCAGTCGTGTCTGACTCTGTGCGACCCCATAGACGGCAGCCCACCAGGCTCCGCCATCCCTGGGATTCTCCAGGCAAGAACACTGGAGTGGGTTGCCATTTCCTTCTCCAATGCATGAAAGTGAAAAAATAAAGTGAAGTTGCTCAGTCGTGTACGACTCCTAGCGAACCCATGGACTGCAGCCCACCAGGCCCTTCCGTCCATGGGATTTTCCAGGCAAGAGTACTGGAGTTGGGGTGCCATTGCCTTCTCCACTTTAAACTCTACGTAGCTATAAATAAAAGGCAGGTCGTTCTGAAGTCCCTTGCTGTTTCAGTAGATCTACATAGTACAAAGAACCACATTATTTTATCTTCAGAAAACTTATCATTAGGCATAGGTTAGTGAAGTGATTAATTAGATGGATTTTGGGATGAGGTTTTTTTGCTTGAATTCTTCTACTTTGAACTATTTTTTTAAACCTGGACAAATAATTTAATATCCTTAAGCTTCAGTTTTCTCACTTATAAAATGGAGATAATACTCTCTCATGTGGTTGTAGGAGGTTTAAATGAGCCAATATATGTAAAACGTGTGGTATATATGCTGGCATATGATGTGTGTGTGTAAATGCATATTATCCCTTTGTATTTTCTGCTTTTAAACAATTTAGAGGCAGGGCAGAAAGTGCAACTGGCTTGCAAATCATTCTTTGGTATCTTCAAAGGCTCAAACCTTCAGGGAAGTTAGGTTTAGGAGGAAGCAGGAAGTGAGGTGGGGGTGGGGTATAATTTGAAAAGAGAATGCCTAGGAAGAACATCAAGGAACACATTCTCCTCCAGAAGACACAGAGGGTCCCCAAGCTGAGGGAGAGGAGGATGGGGCTGTGGGTCCTAAGAGCAGAAAGGTCAGCATGCTTAGGGGTGGAGCCTGAAGAAAAGGAACTGAACAAAGAAGGCCTCACTGCCTCCACTTCAGGGTTTGGAGGCTGTTTGGTGGCCTCTTTCCCTAAAATATAACTCTCCCTGTTCTCAGATTTGATTTCTTAAGATGAACATTTGAGGGGAAAAAAAGGCAATTTTACTCCCAGTGTGAAAACACATTAATTTTCAAAAAATAGGAGCTGCAATTCACTATTTGCAGGCAAGCCAGGAGATAGCTTTGCCAATACCATTGATTCACTGCAAATGTCTCTGTGTTCTCAAAGCTTGATGTTAAGCTCTTCAGTCAATGACTGTTTTCAAAGCACCTAATATTATTCAGTAGCTTAAAAACCTAATGCGGTTTCAGCTGGTAATTGAACTTTCACAGAGAGAATCATGTGCCTTGTTTCCGAGAAATGAACTTAAAGAGTTAAATCCAAATAGATGACATCCATTATCAATAAAGTAGGTTGGAACCTTTTTGTGATGAGTATGTAGCAAAACAAAATAAACTAATAATTCTTGAGTGATTCTTTTATATCATCATTGGATATTAGACAGTCTTGATCACTTCCACAGATTCATTTTATAGGCAATGTCCGAAAGTACATCTGCAAAGCAAGAAGCAGAATGACTCCTTAAATGTCATCCTCATTCTCATTGAAGATGACAGATTTTTGACAAAACTCAGTGTTTGCTCTGAACTATTAGAGCAGTTTATTTTCCAACAGCAGGTCATTCCAAACTGACATGATGGTTAATGTGGACGTTTAGTTCACGAGCTAAAATCTTCAAACCCCTGACTCTTCACATTGGGGAAACCTCTGGGTCACCTGCCGTGGTTTCTTACAGAAAAGAAATAGAACTCTGTTGCAATACTTTGAACTCTAGATAAGGGAGAGATGTAAAAGTGATGTGTTTCTGGTGTTCCATTTCAAGATAATAATGCATCTATTCTTAAAGAAACACATAAAAACTGAAGTTATTGGAGTCATAGCATCTGTGAAGAGGGTGCCTTTGGAGACAGGTGGAAGTGCTGACATGTTAAACCATGTGTCTGGACCTGACGGGGTGGCCCCTGAGGCCGATAGCACAGCACTTATTTCCCTGCAGACTCTGAAGCATCCTCATCCTTCTGTCAAAGGCAGACAGAACTTCATCCCACAGGGGCCTCTTCACTTGCATTCTTTGCCTCCCACAATGGCCAGTGGTTGTTAACTGAGCTTTCCTAAATGTGGCTTCTCTGAGCAGAGCCAAATGTTTGCCTCAAATTTTGCCTATTATGCTGATGCATCTAATATGATTATTTTGGTGCAGGACAAGAATCAGCATCATTCTAAACCTTAAAAAATAGAGGTAAGGGCTGGGCTAAGATTTCATGGGGAGGAAGGAGAGCACAGCTTCTCCTCTCCTGGAGAAACCTTGGCTCCTGGTTGTCTTTCCCAGCCTTGGAAAGGGTTCATCACACTCAGCAATGAACAACATCAGCTCAGAATCCTGCTCTGATTTGTTTTCTCCCAGTCATGCTTTGGGAAGGCGCGTTACGCAGACAAGGGCACACCCTAGGGAGAAGGCAGTAGTGCTCAGAGGATGCTGAACTTGGCCACCTGTGCTGTGAAGTGGGAGTGAACGTTCTAATCAATAGCTTTGTCATTTTCTTCAATCACTCTGCCTCCCTTGCAATTTAGCCCAGAAAATCAGTTGAGGGTTGTCAGGAAGCATTTAGCAGGAGGCTTCCTGTGTGCTGTTTTGGATCTGTCAGGAATTCTCTGTTCCTTATTAATTCCTGAATATTCAGGAATTAAGAGGAGAGGCAAGCCTCTCCCAGGGGCTGAGGAATCCAGGCATTTCCTTCATTAGTTTTTCTATACGGTGATACGTACCCTCTTCCTTTTTATGAACCATATGGTAAAAGTGATTATTTACAACTCTCTGTCTCTTTAATATGGATCGCCTATGTTTTGTAAGTCTGGAATTTTAATCTTTATCTTTGCTGAGAATAACTACAGTAAATGTGCCCACACCATGTTGATTAAAACACCTTTGCTCCATCAGAGCTCTGGTCCCCGTGTCTTTCTTTTTCTTTCTCTCGCTCTTTTTCAGGCTGATCCCCTGGAGTGCAGAGGCTTTCTGTGTTCACTTTGCTGCTCAGGCTTCTAAAACCCTCCCGAGAAGGCGCTCTGTGCCTTCACCCCATCAAGAGGGCGCCTGAGGCCTTCGTGAATAGAGCAAACCCCGTGCAGGGGCTTTATTGGCTTTCTGCATAAACCAAGGAATATCAGCCTCTTTCTCTCTCCTTTACTTTCTTATTGGTCGACTCTGGACCACCAGGTTCCAGTCCATTAAAGGACCTCAACAAAGGGTAAGAGAGCTCCTTGTGATCCTATAATCATTGGGGTGGCCCAGGTGTTGTTCGGTGCTCTGCAGAAGGTAGAGAAAGTACACGTCCTCCTCTGATGAACAACCTTCCTATGAGGGAGACTTACTGGCAAGTGTTCACTGATGAGAAACCTGGAGTCAAAATCAAAGAAACTGGCAACAATTAAACATGATAAGCTAAGGGACTTCCCTGGTGGTCCAGTGGTTAAGACTCTAGCACTTCCACTGCAGGGGCTCTTCCTGGTTGGGGAACTAAGATCCTTCAGGCCCAGTCATGCAGGTTAAAAAACAAAAAAATTAAAAAAGCAGAGTGGGGGGGACCTCAGGTAGATAATGTGGGCCTTTGTTTTAGAAAAAGTCACTGAGAGAAGTATCCATTCCTCTCCTGCACATCTGGTCAAAGATGGGGGTTAATTCTGATTGACAAATTCTTACCACTGTTTCAGGGAGGATAAGGCCGATGGTTTAAATAAAGGGGAAAGTATGTGTATTTTTAGGACTTAACCCCCTTGTGCTTTAACTTGTTGATTTATTAATTTAATACATTTCAGTTACTCATCAGCTATGCTCCAGGTACTCTGGCTTGCAGCACGGATGCTCTTTCTAGAAAACCTGAGCATGATTTTGATAATCATAATGAAGAACTGGGCAACTCACTTTACTTCTCTGAGCTACACATTCATCAAGGAAATTGTGAAAATAAATTACTCTAACCCAACCAACACAGTTTTTGTGGCTCTGGGAGCATATAACAGAATATTAGAGAAAAACTTACCAAATAATGAGAGTTCACATCCCTTGTGGGTAAGTGGATAACACTTAATGAAACATGAATGAAACATTGTGAGATAGAATTCCTCCTCCATTTGGAGCAAGATGTTAATAACCCCAATTCAAGATTGACTCATTTTGATTCATTCAATCCACTATTTTGGTTGAATATCAAGCCTCTAGAGGAAAATTGAGGAACTTCTTTTAGTAATTCAATAAAATTGCATTGATACTTATTGCCTTATTCCAAAAATAGTTTTTGAAAAACAATTGTGCTAGAAGATTACAGTTTAGTAGAGGAAGACGTCTGAACCAACCAGTGCACTATGATGTATAAATTCTGGAATAGAAAGTTTGAAGGCTATGTATAGGATGAGGGCTTAATAGACATAATGAAAATCAAAAATTGTTCTAGTTAACTAGTGATATAATATTTCTAACATTCCCTCAGCACTCCTTTCTTTCCCCTTTCTCAGAAAAAAAGATAAAGAAGAAAAAAGAGAAATGAAATAACATCAGAAACCACCATGAATGGTTAGATATTTATAACTCATATCTGAAACCTGATTTTCTTTCCTTTCTTTTTTTAATCCCGTTTAACTGCATAGTTTTATTTGACTCATATCTTTTTTTTTTTTTGGCTTCATCTAGCAGCATGCAGAATCATAGTTCCCTGACCAGGGATAGAACCTATGCCCCTGAAATGGAAGCATGGAGTCCTAAACACTGGACCGTCAAGGAATTCTCTTGACTGATATCGTAGATAGAAAGAAGGGCTTAATGAGACACAAGGCTCCAGATAGAAGAGTTAAAGTAAATAACCTTGGGAAAAAAGAACTCCTGGGAAAGGTCAAAACAACAATAAGGGGAAAATGAGATTGGCTGATTTATATGTGTCAAACTGCATTTCATAGCATTTTGCTAAAGTTTAATCCTGAGTGATGATGCTTCCAAATACTTCTGCTCAAATATTTGTTCATCTTGTTTAAATCCTGGTTCCAGACAGTTCCAGAGCCATCTTGAGGAAATTTCCTAGCTTTTTATTGCTTTAGAGCTGTCATCTATAAAGTGAGCATAAAGACACTTCACTGTTTTCTGAAGGGGATCAGGACACACCACCCCAAATTTGCTACTTTGACATATTGATTTTTTTTAACTGAAAGCAACTGAGACACAGCACATCCAAGAAAAGTCCTGTGCCCTCACCCTTCTACCTAAAAGCAGAGTATAAACTTCCTCCCAGGTGCGCTAGTGGTAAAGAACTTGCCTGACAGTGTAGAAGACCCAAGAGATGTGGGTTTGATCCCTGGGTCAGAAAGATATCCTGGAGGAGGAAGTGGCAACCCACTTACCACAGTGATTTCCCAGGATTCCTGCCTGGGAAATCCCATGGATAGAGGAGCCTGGAGGGCTACAGGCTGTAGGGCTGCAAAGAATTGGACATGACTGAGCATATACACACAAACTACTCCCTCCCAAAAACACTGTACCAAGATGAGGATAGCAATTCTTATCACCAGAGTTGGAGAGCTGGCACCAAGGTGAGTCCATATAAAGAAAAACCTTACTAAAATAACATTTTACTTCCATTAGTTCTGAAACTGAATAGAACCTTATAGGGCTCCTGGGGCTTGAAATTCTTTCTGTGTCCCCTGTTTCTTGAACTTTCTTGAGTTCCAAAGGGCAGTTTCAAACAGTTGCTACTCAGGGAGGGTATGCAGAGACAAGGGAGGAGCAGTGGAGAAACAATTGCCCAACCTTGGGGCAAGGTCCTGGTTCCCCTTCAAGGGATTTTTTGTTCAGTCACTCAGTCGTGTCCGACTCTTTGTAACCTCATGGATTACAGCATGCCAGGCTTCCCTGTCCTTCACCATCTCCTGGAGCTTGCTCAAACTCATGTCCATTGAGTCTGTGATGCCATCCAACTATCTCATCCTCTGTTGTCCCCTTCTCCTCCTGCTGCCTTCACAGCATCAGGGTCTTTTCTAATAAATCAGCTTTTCACATCAGGTGGTCAAAATATTGGAGCTTCAGCTTCAGCATCAGTCCTTCCAGTGAATATTCAGGATTGATTTCCTTTAGGATTGGCTGGTTTGATCTCTCTGCAGTCCAAGGAACTCTCAAGAGTCTTCTCCAACACCACAGTTCAAAAGCATCAGTTCTCCTGTGCTCAGCTTTCTTTATGGTCCAACTCTCACATCCATACATGACTACTAGAAAACCATAGCTTTGACTAGACAGAACTTTGTTGGCAAAGTAATGTCTCTATTTTTTAATACACTGTCTAGGTTTGTCATAGCTTTTCCTGAAGGGATATGCATAACAATATCTTTGAGCTCAACTGCAGAAATAAAACCATCAACAAATGGAAGATGTTAACTACTTGAGGAAGCATTCTTCATCCCAGAGAGAAGGTCAAAGTTTGAGAACCTTAGGAACCACAGCTCATCAGGAGACCACCTAAAGCCAGATTAAAGGAATCCAGTCCCTATGTGCACGCTGATCCTTATCAATAAACCTGCCCTTGAACCATTCCTATGAAACACCTCACCAAATCCCTCCAGGTTGGGACAGACAATTTTTGAGGGCACCAGTCCACTGTGTCCCCCTTTGCCTGGCAAAGCAATGAAGCTCTTCTTTTCTACCTCACTCAAAACTCTGTCTCTGAGATTTGGTTTGGCACTGGTGCACAGAGGTCAAGTTTGTAGCATCAGTTTCTCTCATATATATTTTTTCCTCACATAATTTATCAGCCTGAGAAGACCCAAATCCCTCTTCTTTTCTCTGCCTACTTCAGAATTTATTGTGCGTGTGCACACTCAGTTGTGTCCGACTCCTTTGCAACCACAGGAACTGTAACCTACCAGGCTCCTCTGTCTATGGAATTATCCAGATAAGAATACTGGAGTGGGTTGCCATTCCCTCCTCCAGGGGATTGTCTTGAGCCAAGGATCAAACCCACATCTTGCATTGGCAGATGGATTCTTTACCAACTGTGACACCCCTACAATTTATTGGCCCTTGTTAAAATGTTCCATAGGCCCCTTAATTTGACCACTTCTTGAAGTTTTTCTCGTTTCTCTGATGCCTCTGTGCATGTAAAAATATTAACATCAATATAAATTTTACATTTCTTTTTCTACTTAATGTGTCTCTTGCCTGTTTAATTCTCAAGTTCTTCATACTGAGCCCAAACGGATAGAGGAAAAGTTTCTCCATCCCTATACTTGTAAGGATTAAATGAGATTAACTGTTGAGAAGTCATTTGCTCCAGTCTAATGATTTTCAGCATCATCACACCAGATTTCTTTCATTCAAATGCAGACATAACATAATATGGTTAGAAAACATCAGCCTAACATTTGGGCCAGAATTCTTCTCTATGAGCTGTTTCTGCTTAGAAAACAAGTTTATAAACGCTGGGGAAGTTTCGGCTGGTGACTTCAGAGGACAGGGGATGCTATGGGTGAGGTGAGAGCAGAATGTATTGTTTTTTACCAGGAAGCCAGGGGAGGAGAGAGAGATAAGTTTTAGGAGAAGAGTGGACATAAGCCAGCCAAACAGAAGAACAGGTACTTCAGAGAAAAAGCCAGGAGAGAAACTTCTGGTCTTGAGTGGTAAAATGGACCAGAGAACAGGGCAATATAATAAGTGATGTGGGGACTTCCCTGGTGGTCCAGTGGTTGAGACTTCCCCTTCCAATGCAGGGGTTATAGGTTTGATTCCTGGTCAGAGAGCTAAGACCCCACATTCCTCATGGCCTAAAAACCAAAACATAAAATACAAGCACTAACACATTTAGACTTAAAAAAATGGCCCACGTGAAAAAAATCCTAAAAAAAGCAATGTGTTCTTGTTCCCACCTTTCCAATTATCAGTAAAATCACACATATTAACAAATGCTTTAGTTCTAATTCATCGTCTGAGAATGATGATACAGGAACTGTGTGTATAACCAGATTGATGAGAGGTGGCACCCAGTCAGTCTATGTGGAGCCCAGGAAGTAGAGGAAGCTGTGTGATAGTAAACTGTCTAGGTATTCACCAAGGGTCCTAGAATGGCTTTGAATTTCAGCAGCAAGTGGAAGCATGGGATTCAGTCCAAGTTTTCCTTGCTCACCAAGGATCAGATGAGCTCCCACATGACACATGACTTAGACCAATTTATAAAGACACCAGAAAAGAGTTCTCACTGTTTCAAAGTTGGCTCCATGACTAGGCATTTATTTTTAACATAGAATGAGATTCTTTAGGTTAAATCCTTCTGTTCACGTCAATCATATTCCATATCCTCTTTGTTCACCTGTGCTACCTTAGTCTTGACTTTTCCTAAGCCAAATACATCCCTGTGCATCTACGACTCTTGCTTACATGGTCATCAGAAGAGAAAAGTAAAATTGCTCTACCGAAGATCATAATGATAAAATGTGCTTTTAGTTTTGTTTCATTTTATTTTTTTTAATTGAAGCATTTTTTTTACAATGTTGTGTTAGTTTCTGCTGTACAATGAAGTGTATCAGCTATAAGCATATATATAACCCTCCACCCCTTTTGCACCTCCCTCCTACCCTCACCATCCCATGTTTCTAGTTCATCACAGAACACTGAACTGAACTCTCTGTGCTGTACAGCAGCTTCCCACTAGCTAGCTATTTTACACATGGTAGTGTATATATATATAAATATATATATATATGTGTGTGTGTGTGTGTGTGTGTGCGTGTGTGTGTGTTCAGTCGTTCAGCTGTGTCTGACTCTTTGCAACCCCATGGACTGTAGCCTTCCAGGCTCCTCTGTCCATGGAATTTTCCAGGCAAGAATACTGGAGCGAGTTGCCATTTCCTCCTCCAGGGGATCTTCCTGACCCAGGGATCAAACCTGCATCTCTTGCATCTCCTGCATTGGCAGGAGGATTTTTTACCACAGCACCACCTGAGGATCCAGTGTATGTATGTCAATCGTAATCTCCCAGTTTGTCCCACCCCCATGCTCCCTCCTCCCATGTGCCCATATCCATTCTTTACATCTGTGTCTCCATTCCTTCCCTGCAAATAGATTTATTTGAACCATTTTTCTAGGTTTCACATAGATGTGTTACTATACAATACTTGTTTTCTCTTTCTGACTTACTTCACTCTGTGTGACTGTAGGTCCATTTACATCTCTACAAAATAACCCTATTTCATTCCTTTTAGTAGCTGAATAATATTCCATTGTGTATATGTAGCACCATCTTCTTTATCCATACTCTTTAAATGGAGATAGATTATGAAACTATTTATGTACTGTTATTCTCACAGAGGTATGTTTAAAGTTATACTTCATAGGTCTCTTCTTTGCAACTTCAACTACAAAGTCAAGTGTTGTCAATTTTTAATTTTTTCTTCAGAGAAAATTTTCCTCCGCCATCCAGTGACGTTATATCTTTATTTGGGCCATTTCCTCCCTTCTCCTCAGAGATCTCCACATTGAATTTTGCTCCAATTTCCTGTTCCTTCTCTGACAGTCTTTGTAATTAGAATTGGAGGTGTGGGAGAAACTCACATTCAGAGAAATTCCAGATGGAGCCAGGAGCAAGAACGTAAGTCTTACTGACCCATGGAAATTTACCTGTGGACAGCCCTGGGCTCTGTGTATGCTTAGTCACCCAGTCGTGTCTGACTCTTTGCGACGCCATGGACTGTAGCCCACCAGGCTCCTCTCTCCGTGGGATTCTGCAGGCAAGAATACTGGAGTGGGTTGCCATGCCCTCTTCCAGGGGATCTTCCCAACCCAAGGATCAAACCCAGGTCTCCGTCATTGCAGGCAGATTCTTTACCATCTGAAACACCAGGGAGACCCTGGGATGCTATTGAAATAAAACACCCACAGTCCCTCAGTTGAAACTAGTCTTTTCTCTTGCTTTCTGAGCCCTCTTCAAAATAACCAAAACAAACAGTACCCCTTCACCTCACAGGGTAACAAGCTATCTTGGTCTCAATTCCTACATCCCTTCTTGCTCTGAGTTGCTTAGGATCGCACTTCCTTGGGTTTATGAACTACATTTAGGTGCAAGAAAACAGAGAGACAGGCTGTTGCAAATCAAAAGCAGCAGACACGTGGGCATTTCTGGTGACCAAAGCGTTTCAGGATGGTTCAGGGTTTGCGCTGCATCAGCAAGTGAATTCTCTTTCCTGCTCCCATTGGCAGAAATGGTTCAGCTTTAGTGAGCCATTCAGATCTTGGCTACATTACTGGGACTCTTATCTTTCCTGAAAAGACATGGACATGATTCTGAAAATAAATATATGAATGAATAAATAAATAACAGTGCTAAGATTTTCTGTCTTCAAAATGTTAAATATTCAACAAAATAATCCATAGGGAAAAGTATAATGCTGTTACGATTTTTCAACAACAAAAAAAATAGACTAGGATGGAGAGAGTGATGTTCTAAAATCAAGAGGAGACTTTGATTTCCAAGTTGCATCTACTTATTTATCACATGAATATGAATAACTTTACTTTTTCAGTCTAAACTTGCTAAGCCCCTCGTGGTTTTGTTCCAGCAACTGCTCCCCTGCTCAAGCTGTGGCTTTGCTTATAGTGAGCTCAGTTAACTTTTCTGAGTCATCATGCTTCTCTGGGCAAGGGAGGTATTTTCTGTCACTAAGGTGAGCTGAATCAACAAGATGTCACTCTGTATTTGCTGAAAATTGGTGCCTTGTCAGGAGGCAGTGGTGACGTAGGCAGTGATCTGGCATATTCTAGAATGTTAACAGGTTCCAGGATCTTGTAAACAAGCAGCCTGTGATACTTTTCTTTCAAAATAATGCTATTAAATATTAAATGCATACATATTCAGTTGCTTCAGTCATGTCTGACTCTTTGTGACCCTGTATGGGCTGAAGCCCATCAGGCTTCTCTGTCCATGGGATTCTCCAGGCAAGAATACTGGAGTGGGTTGCCATGCCCTCCTCCAGAGGATCTTCTGAACTCAGGGATTGAATTGGTGTATCCTGCATTGCAGATGGATTCCTTACCACTGAACCACTGCAGAAGCCCAAATATTAAATACTTCATAATATTATTCTTTAAATATAATATTATTATAGTAATATAATATAAATATTTAAATATAAAGAATAATATTATGAAGTAGATCATTATCTTCATGAGAAATAAATAACTGTGATGCTTGAATGCACCATAAGGAATTTTGTTTGTTGATGGTTAATTCTCAGGTATGCTAATTGTTGACCAGAGTCTGCTATTCTTCTGTAGCTGAAGATTTCCTTAATCTCTGCTTCTTTCTCTTAGGATAGCTGAGAAACTTGATTTGCATGAGTTTTTGTGGAGCTGGCTCTGTCTTTAAAAGTTAGGTCAATAGAGTTGTTGGAGTTGAAATTGTCCAGCCCTTTAACCACTTTTGGGCTTGATGGATACTGAACCTGGTTAGTCTCATAAGCCTCTGGGAGCCACTTTCCTCCTTTTTATATTTTGAATGGCCTACTTTTGCTTGTGGACTGTAACATGCAATCTTGCATAACAACTGCTTTTATAGCTTTTTAACTCTAGTAGCCAACACAGGACTTTCTGTACGCATCAGGGCTCCAGAAACATTTGATGTTATTGATAACAGTCAATGATGATAATCAGTATTTTAAATTTTAGGAGTAGTCTTTATTAAAAGATTAACCAACCATGGAGTACATCATGAGAAACGCTGGGCTGGAAGAAGCACAAGCTGGAATCAAGATTGCCAGGAGAAATATCAATAACCTCAGATATGCAGATGACACCACCCTTATGGCAGAAAGTGAAGAGGAACTTAAAAGCCTCTTGATGAAGTTGAAAGAGGAGAGTGAAAAAGTTGGCTTAAAACTCAACATTCAGAAAACGAAGATCATGGCATCTGGTCCCATCACTTCATGGGAAATAGATGGGGAAACAGTGGAAACAGTGTCAGACTTTATTTTGGGGGGCTCCCAAATCACTGAAGATGGTGACTGCAGCCATGAAATTAAAAGACGCTTACTCCTTGGAAGAAAAGTTATGACCAACCTAGATAGCATATTCAAAAGCAGAGATACTACTTTGCCAACAAAGGTTCGTCTAGTCAAGGCTATGGTTTTTCCAGTGGTCATGTATGGATGTGAGAGTTGGACTGTGAAGAAAGCTGAGTGCTGAAGAATTGATGCTTTTGAACTGTGGTGTTGGAGAAGACTCTTGAGAGTCTCTTGGACTGCAAGGAGATCCAACCAGTCCATTCTGAAGGAGATCAGCCCTGGGATTTCTTTGGAAGGAATGATGCTAAAGTTGAAACTCCAGTATTTGGGCCACCTCATGCGAAGAGTTGACTCATTGGAAAAGACTCTGATGCTGGGAGGGATTGGGGGCAAGAGGAGAAGGGGATGACAGAGGATGAGATGGCTGGATGGCATCACTGACTGGATGGACGTGAGTCTCAGTGAACTCCGGGAGTTGGTGATGGACAGGGAGACCTGGCGTGCTGCGATTCATGGGGTCGCAAAGAGTAGGACACGACTGAGTGACTGATCTGATCTGATCTGATGTGTGTATGTATATATATATATATATATATGTGTGTGTGTGTGTGTGTGTGTGTGTGTGTGTGTATCGGAGAAGGCAATGGCACCCCACTCCAGTACTCTTGCCTGGAAAACCCCATGGACGGAGGAGCCTGGTAGGCTGTAGTCCATGGGGTCGCGAAGAGTCAGACACGACTGAACGACTTCCCTTTCACTTTTCACTTTCATGCATCGGAGAAGGAAATGGCAACCCACCCCAGTGTTCTTGCCCGGAGAATCCCAGGGACAGGGGAGCCTGATGGGCTGCCGTCTATGGGGTCGCACAGAGTTGGACATGACTGAAGCGACTTAGCAGCAGCAGCATGTGTGTACAAATGTATAAAATCACTTTAATATACACTTGAAACTAACTCAACATTGTAAATCAACTATATTACAATAAAAAAATAAAAACTTTTGCTCCATGAAAGTTCCTGTTAATAATAGAATAAAAAGACAAGCTATATCCTGGTAGACAATGTTTTCAAGCTGCTTATCTAACAAAAGAATTATATTTAGAATATAGAGAACTGTCAAAAGTCAGCAGCAAAAAAAAAAAAAAAAAACAGAAAATGGGCAAAAGGTACAAACAAGTATTTCCCAAAGAGAAGAGATAGACAGCATGTAAGCACATGAAAAGAAATTTAGCATCTTTAGCCATTAGGGAAATAAACCTGAAAGCTGCAAAAAGACATCACTATATATGTGTCAGTATGTACAATAAGAAACAGTAATAAGACCAAATGCTATCAAGGATGCTGAGAACCTAAATTTCTCACACAATTATAATGTGAATCTAAAATGGTACAACTACTCTGAAAAGAGTTTGGCACTTTTTCCATGGGCGTCTATATGCTATTTTTTAGCTTCATGTGAATCTCTGTTTTATAATAAGAAGTTAAAGAAATCACATGTCCAACATGGTAAGATGGGAATGGGCCATCACTTCATTCATGATCTTATTGTAATGATAAAAATGGTATTATCAATAATAATGTGCATATAATAGACATGCACAGTTTCTTTGAAAAAATTTTATATCTAGTTGTTTCAGATTAAAATATCTAAAACATTCTAGCCATTTAAGAGAGAGAATCCTTTTAAAATCTGGTCATGGTTTGCTGCACCAGAGGTTTTATTTGAAAAAATTCAGAGGCACCACTGGATGGCAGTAGAGGTTTGCTTTTTTGTTTGCCTGGCACATGGGGAGGAGAGCGGGGCAGGGGAAGGCTGAGAAAATAAGGGACACATTTGGTTCTGCTTTCAGAACCAAATAAAAAATAAATATTTGTAATGATAAATATTATTGGAAATTAGCAAGGTTTAAGCTGCAAATGCTATCATTAAAAAATAATCAGTATGGTGTAAGTTAAATAAACTTGCGAAAAATAACAAACTGAAAGATCACAGGCAGAGTAAGCTTTGTAAAATAAATCTTGAGATAACAGTCTGGATGAAAATGAACAACTTCAGAAAACAAACATTTGGCATTGAGCTCTGTGATGGCAAGTGAGATTTTATAGTTCAAAATCTTAATGTCTTTCAGAAATTTTAAGCTATTTTTTTTATTTCTGACTCCTCCCACTAATGATTATTCAAAGTTCAGCTGCTGCTTGTCATTTCTTTTGAATTTAACTTAATTTATTTTTAAATTTTGTATTGGAGTATAGCTGATTTACAATGTTGTATTAATTTCAGGTATACAGCAAACTTATCCAATTATGAAAAAGAAAAAATGAAGTGAAAGTGTTAGTCCCTCAGTAGTGTCTGACTCTGTGATCCTATAGAGACTGGAGCCCACCAAGCTCCTCTCTGTCCATGAAATTTTCCAGGCTAGAATACTATAGTGGGTAGTCATTCTGTTCTCCAGGAAATCTTCCTGACCCAGAGACTGAACCCAGGTTTCCTGCATTGCAGGCAGATTCTTTACCATCTGAGCCACTATATCTATTATTATTCAGATTTCTTTTTCCTATTTAGGTTATTACAGAATACTGAGTAGAGTTCCCTGTGCTATACAGTAGGTCCTTGCTTATTATCTATTTTATATATAGTAATGTATATATATTAAGACCAGACTCTTAATTTATCCTCTATCTCCACTCCATCATTTCATAACTGGGAAAAAGTCTTCCTCTTTTAGATTACAGATTAAGGCCATATGAAGCAGAGGAAAAAAATTCTGCTGTTTTTGTGTTATCACATTTCAAAATACTCAGTATCTTTTCATCTTGAAAAATCTCTATATCACTTGCTGGATTTTCTGTGAAATTTATTTGCTAGGGAAAATTGAAGCATTGACTTAATATTAAGGTTCGAGAGATGGGGGTTGCAATGGGGAAGTGAGGAAGTGGAGGTTGACAGACCCATGAGGCTTCCATCCTAGTCTTTAATGAAACACTTTCTAGGTTAAAGAGAGAGAGAGAAATCCTATGCTTTTCTTCCTATAGGTTAATTGATAAGGTTAACCCATTCATGCTTCTCACTCTAATTATATACTGTCATCAGGAATATTTCTGAGGCATTTATTTGCATATGTTATTATTCCTCTGT
The DNA here is from genome assembly GCF_032452875.1 of Bos javanicus. NCBI lineage: Eukaryota > Metazoa > Chordata > Mammalia > Artiodactyla > Bovidae > Bos > Bos javanicus. Next base: position 7,229,910 of record NC_083875.1, read on the forward strand.
GTCATCCTAATGTCAGACGAAATGAAACAATGAGTATTATGTCTGGGGCTCTCTGTGTAGGAGAGACACATTGAAAATCTCGGTGGAAAATTCAGAATTGTGAAAGCAAATTTCCACATGAGTCAGGCATCAGAACAATTTTTACAACAAATGGTCCAACTTTTGGTCTGCCTTCTACAATGCCATCTAAACCTTATGGATGCTAGATGTTGAAGGAGGAGTGAAATTACCATGAGACTTCAATGGTGAGGCTGGGATGGTAACACAGAACAGCACCATCCTGGAGTTTGAGGGTGAAAGTGCCAGGAAAGAAAGAGCTGGCATTTGGACTTCTGTGGTGGTCTAGTAGTTAAGAATCACCTTACTAATGCAGGGGACTAGGGTTTGATCCCTGGTCAGGAACTAAGAACCCACATGCCTTGGAGCAACTAAGCCCACATACTGACAACTGGAGAAGCCTGTGCACCACAAGGAAGATTCAGCATAACCAAATTAAAAAAAAAAAAAAAAAAAAAGGTGGGGCTGGCATTGTTCCTGCCCCAGAGCAGGTGATCAGTAAATCCTATTGTCTGTGAACCTGGTTGAAATAAGAAGATGCTAATTCATGGTATTTTCTTGGCACAACAGACTTTAAAAATAAACAAGTATTCTTAATGCTTTAGTAGAGAGAAATATTGGAAAAGGCAATGGTATCCCACTCTACTACTCTTGCCTGGAAAATCCCATAGATGGAGGAGCCTGGTAGACTGCAGACCATGGGTCGCTAAGAGTCGGAAATGACTGAGTGACTTCACTTTCACTTTTCACTTTCATGCACTGGGGAAAGAAATGGCAACCCACTCCAGTGTTCTTGCCTGGAGAATCCCAGGGACGGGGGAGCCTGGTGGGCTGCCGTCTATGGGGTCGCACAGAGTCGGACATGACTAAGCGACTTAGCAGCAGCAGCAGCAGAGAAAAATATCTGATATTCTCTCATTTACTTTATACACATCAGCAAACCTTAAGAAATCTGACTTTCGTACTTCTGTATATCCACCTTTGGTATAAATAGCAAAACAAGCTTTTCAAGGAATGTGGGTGTCTTTGTCTATTTTTTTTTTACTGTTATCTCAAATTTAAACTTTTTATTTCATATTGAACAATTAATAATATGATTGTTTCAGGTGGACAGCAAAGGGACTCAGCCGTACATATCCATGTATCCATTCCCCTCCAAACTCCCCTGGCATCCAGGCTGCCACATAACATTGAGCAGAGTTCTATGTGCTATACAATAGGTCCTTATTGGTTATCCACTTTAAGTATAGCAGTGTGTACATGTCCATCCCAAACTCCCTAACTCTTTCCCCCAGCATGTAAGGTCTATTTTTTAGTAGAAGAATAAGATTGTTTATTTTCTCTGTATTTCTGTAAGTGAGTAATAAAGATAGTTAATTCTTCTATATTATAATTTTACTATAACTGATAATGAGATGAAGCAATTAAAATATTTTTCACTACTTCAATATTTGTCAGAAAGCATTTAACAGGAGGCTTCCTGTGTGCTGTTTTGGATCTGTCAGGAATTCTCTGTCCCTTATTAATTCCTGAATATTCAGGAACTAAGAGGAGAGGCAAGCCTTTCCCAGGGGCTGAGGAATCCAGGCATTTCCTTCATTAGTTTTTCTATATGGTGATACGTACCCTCTTCCTTTTTATGAACCATATGATAAAATTGATTATTTACAACCCTCTCTCTTTCATATGGATGACCTCATGTTTCCTTGTAAGTTTTGATTTTATCTCTGCTGAAAATAGCTATCTTATAAGACAGTATAAATACCTACACAATGTTTAATAAAACACCTTTGCTCCATCAGAGCTTTGGTCCCTGTGTCTTGCTTTCTCTCTCTCTCTCTCTCTTTCAGGCTGATCCCCTGGAGCACAGAGGCTCTCTGAGTTCACTTTCCTGCTCTGGCTTCTAAGACCCTCTAGAGAAGGCTCTGTGTGCCATCACCCCACTGAGAGGGTGCCTGAGGCCTCAGTGAACAGAGCAAGCCCCATGCCAGGGGCTTTATTGGCTTTCTGCATAAACCAAGGAATATCAGCCTCTTTCTCTCTCCTTTACTTTCTTATTGGTCGACTCCAGACCACCAGGTTCCGGTCCATTAAAAGACCTCAACAAGTGGCACCCAAACAGGGACTTGTTACACATAGGGAGATTTGGACGGAGCGACCCCAGGGCCTATTGAGGCCAGTAAGTATTAAGACATGGGTAAAACGGCTGGAAAGCCCCATCACTTTTCTAATTTACTTCATCACTTATTTAAAGTTCAGGGATCTAATGAAATGTATGTTGATTTTCTAGCTAGGTTAGAAACTTCTATTTCCCATACTGTAATTGGAGAAAAAGCCAAAAGGCAACTAGAGAAATTACTTGCTTATAAAAATACAAATCAGGAATGTAAAGAAGCTGTAGCTCCAATTCGTGAGACAGGGACTATTATTGATTATTTGAAGGCTTGTTGCAATCTAGGATTAGAAACTCAAAAGAAGCAAATTGTAGCTGAAACAATGGTTGCTGCCTTAAGAAAGGGGAATGAAGGATGCTTTACATGTGGAAATAAGAACCATTTAAAAAGGGACTGCCCTAAGAAAGCTAAAAAAAAAAAAAAAAGGAAAAAAGAAAAATAAAAAATCTCCAAATATCTGCCTTCACTGCCATAGAGGAATACATTGGGCCAAAGATTATAAATCTAAAATTCACATTAAAGGGAAACCTATTCCGAGAAACTCCAAACAGGGGACCCCCGCCCCAGGTCCCCTTCAACAAAAACCTGGGGCAAATTCCATCTTTTCCCTCAAATCCTCAACATCCGGCAGTGCTGCCATCGATATACCAGCTTTGTTTTTACATAATATGAAGTTAATGAGCTCTATTTAAATTCAAATTCACATGGACTGAAAAATATTAAATATAATGTTTATTTAAATATAAATATAATTTAAATTGTTCGCTAATCTAATTAAGACATGTCTTAAGTCATCAACATTATATAATACTTTTATTATGCCTAGGTTTAAGGTAAACTAAATTTGTCAACAAAAGGTAACTCTTTATATATATATAAATATATAAATGAGATAAAAACTTTTAGATAAACTATATTTAAAATAATTATATTTTTGATAGAATATTATTACAATCTAAAATAATCTCTTAGGATTAAAGTGAAGTCGCTCAGTCATGTCCGACTCTTTGTGACCCCGTGGACTGTATCCCACCAAGCTCCTCTGTCCATGGGATTTTCCAGGCAAGAGTACTGGAGTGGGTTGCCATTTCCTTCTCCAGAGGATCTTCCCAACCCAGGGATCAAACCCAGGTCTCCTGCATTATAAGCAAGATGCTTTACCGTCTGAGCCACCAGGGAAGTCTTGGGATAACTTAATTTTCTAGAGCTGTACTAAACTAAATAATAAAAGTTTATTAAATAGCTAGGTCATTTCCAAATAAAATAAGATTTTAAAACATTAATTACTAAACATTAACTTCCTCTTACAAAAAGTTTTTCTTACAGAAAAACTAAAGAGATTTTAAACTATTAACAAATATATTGTATAGTGTATAATATATTGATATATATATATTTATATATGATAAATATATATATTATAATATGATATAATAAATATTCAGACACTTCATAGTTGCTAAGGAAAAGTTAGATATATGCTTTTAATAAAAAGATATAAGATATGACAAACTCAGATATACATTCCACATTTTTCCTGGGGGCCACTGCTCATTTAACAAACAATACAATTATTAAAATAACTTGGAAGTATGACAAGCCTATTTGGGCAGAGCAGTGGCCCCTCACGAAACAGAAATTACAGGCGGCTAAGGAACTTATAGATACACAACTAAAATAAAGCATATTGAGGAATCTTGTTCTCCTTGAAACTCTCTTATTTTTGTCATAAAAAAGAAATCTAACAAATGGCATCTCCTAACAGACCTTAGAAAAGTTAATACATCTATGAAACCTATGGGTGTATTGTAACCAAAAATCCCATCACCTACCACTATTCCTCAAAATTGGTATATTATTATTATTGATTTACAAAATTGCTCTTTTAATATACCTTTACACCCTTTAGACCAAGAGAGATTCGCTTTCTCTCTCCCTTATCCTAATCATATTGGACCTCATAAACAGTACCAATGGACTGTACTGCCACAAGGGATGATGAATTCTCCCACCATGTGTCAGTACTACGTAGCCAAAGCCCCGGAGCCTGTGAAAAAGCAATTTCCTAACTTTCTTGTTATTCACTATATGGATGATATATTGTTTTCGGCTCCATCTATCTCAGAAACTCAACACATGTTTGATATAGCTTAACTATGCTTAAAAAACTCTGGATTAATCATCGCCCCTGAAAAAATTCAAACCCCTACACCTTGCCATTACTTTGGGTTTGCTGTTAATAGACAACGTATTACTCCCCTCTCTTCATTCTTTCACAAGTCTTCTTGCCCAACTAAAACACCCAGTAATGTGGATCTATAGCCATTTTAAGAAAATAAAGTCACTTACACCCTACCTTGATTTAATTGCTCTAATAATTCTCAATAAAAAAAATAGGACTAAAACTCTAATTGGCTTTGAAATTATTAGTAATTGCTCTACTTGTAGACCTCTACCCATCACACAAGGTATTAATCCCTGTGGTTTACAACCTAATGAACTATGACAAATGGATGGAACTTATTGCCCTGAACTTTCTCCATTTTCTTTCCTACATTTTCTTTCTGTATAGACACAAATTCCTCTTTTATCTGGGCCACACCTCTTTGCGGTGAAGCTACACAACATGCTATACCCTGCCTATACTTCTAGACACTTTAAACAACTTTTACAATCTTTTTCTATTAAACAGTTACAGGTATTCCTTATAATCCACAGGCACAAGACACAGTCAAACAAACACATCACACACTAAAGTTACAAATAAAAAAATTAAAGGGGGAATACACAGGTACACTACTGTCTTCCTTATCTAAGGCAGACTTTACTAGATTCCAACATAAGATATTTTCTAAACCTATAACTATTGTTAATACAGCTTTATTTGTTTAAAATTTTTTTTAACCTCTTCTGGAAGATTTGACCCAAGGAGGCCCCCGGCATTCAAAATGGAGATTAAACACCAAGAACTCCAGGAAGAAGAAATTCCAATATGGGCTATGTCCACTCTAAAGATCTCCAGAAAGCACCGGCCTCGGCGACATCAACCTTATGATCTCCCTACTTGGGGACAAATAAAAACCCTTGCTAATCGAGCTGAAAATTTGGTCTTTCAACAGGGACTGCCTCAGAGTCCTGAATACATTTTCCTGGCAATGCCCAGCCGCCGCGCATGGCCTCCTCCCATTTGAGCTCTAACTTACCCAACCCCCTCTATTGCAGGTCATAGAATGGACAGAGAAAACACCGATCCTATCCACCAATGACTCCACCCATATACCCCCTCCCAGGAATGTGAAAGGGCCTTCACACCCTGGGGAGGAAAGAAAACTAATTAACATTTCTTTAGGCTATGAAGTCCTTCCCTTGTGCATGGGCCCAGCAAAATTGTGCATAAATGTCAGCTGACAAACTTGGGCTTTTGCCCTGCCTCCCAAAAAGGATTTTCAGACATTGCTTAGACTATTTACTGCCCTTTCTTTGTCTGTGAACCATGTTTATAATTCTGAGACTTTAGGGAAAGAGTTAGGGAAAGAACAAAGAACATTATGTAAGGGGTTTACTTATAAAAACTTTACTTATACTCCTGTTCATTGGGACAAATGTCAAACCAAATCAAGAAAATCAATGTTTGTGGCTAATCATACAGTTGTTGATTGGGGGCCCCATAGTATGTGGTTATCTGACTGCTCAGATGATATTAACAACACTGTGTGTGATGGAAGGTCACTGACACTAAGATGGAACATTAGTATGACAAAGGACTTCTTGGGTGGCTTGACAGCGGGTTAGCCCCATCTCGTCCTAGGATCGTCCTGGGTAAACAGAGTGGGCCGGAACAATGGGACGTTTGGAAACTTGCCGCAAGCACCAGAGCACCAAAGAACTTGGAACTTGGACCAGGCATTTCTGAGGGACCAGTCATGGTCATAGTAACTATTTCTTGCACTATAATCAGTTATATTTTATACAAGCCTGTGTCCCAATTCCTTTTGTTATAGCCATAGAAAATTTACAATTTAATGTGACAGCGGCTGAAAGGAGCAACCCGACATCCAAGGAGTGGTGGTTGCGAGGGCGCCGGAGGGCCAAGAGGAGATACTCCACATTCAAGGTCAAGAGGGGCGGCTGTGAGGAGATACCCCTCATCCAAGGTAAGGAGCAGTGGCTGCACTTTGCTGGAGGAGACATGAAGAGATACCCCACGTCCAAGGTAAGAGAAACCCAAGTAAGACGGTAGGTGTTGCAGGAGGCATCAGACGGCAGACACACAAACCATAATCACAGAAAACTAGTCAACCTAATCACAGAAATCACAGCCTTGTCTAACTCAATGAAACTAAGCCATGCCATGTGGGGCCACCCAAGACAGGAGGGTCATAGTGGAGAGGTCTGACAGAATGTGGTCCACTGGAGAAGGGAATGGCAAACCACTTCAGTATTCTTGCCTTGAGAACCCCATGAACAGTATGAAAAGGCAAAATGATAGGATAGTGAAAGAGGAACTCCACAGGTCGGTAGGTGCCCAATATGCTACTGGAAATCAGTGGAGAAATAACTCCAGAAAGAATGAAGGGATGGCGCCAAAGCAAAATCAATACCCAGCTGTGGATGTGACTGGTGATAGAAGCAAGGTCCAATGTTATAAAGAGCAATATTGCATAGGAACCTGGAATGTTAGGTCCATGAATCAAGGCAAATTGGAAGTAGTCAAACAGGAGATGGCAAGAGTGAACGTCGACATTCTAGGAATCAGTGAACTGAAATGGACTGGAATGGGTGAATTTAACTCAGATGACCATCATATCTACTACTGAGGGCAGGAATCCCTTAGAAGAAATGGAGTGGCCATCATGATCAACAAGAGTCCGAAATGCAGTACTTGGATGCAATCTCAAAAATGACAGAATGATCTCTGTTCGTTTCCAAGGCAAACCATTCAATATCACAGTAATCTAAGTCTATACCCCAACCAGTAATGCTGAAGAAGCTGAAGTTGGACGGTTCTATGAAGACCTACAAGGCCTTTTAGAACTAACACCCAAAAAAGATGTCCTTTTCATTATAGGGGACTGGAACACAAAAGTAGGAAGTTAAGAAACACCTGGGGTAACAGGTAAATTTGGCCTTGGAATATGGAATGAAGCAGGGCAAAGGCTAATAGAGTTTTGCCAAGAGAACGCACTGGTCATAGCAAACAGCCTCTTCCAACAACACAAGAGAAGACTCTATACATGGACATCACCAGATGGTCAACACTGAAATCAATTTGATTATATTCTTTGCAGCCAAAGATAGAGAAGCTCTGTCAGCAAAAATAAGACTGGGAGCTGACTGTGGCTCAGATCACGAACAACGTATTGCCAAATTCAGACTTAAATTGAAGAAAGTAGGGAAAACCACTAGACCATTCAGGTATGACCTAAATCAAATCCCTTATGATTATACAGTGTAAGTGGGAAATAGATTTAAGGGACTAGATCTGATAGAGTGCCTGATGAATTATGGATGGAGGTACGTGATATTGTACAGGAGACAGAGATCAAGACCATCCCCATGGAAAAGAAATGCAAAAAAGCAAAATGGCTGTCTGGGGAGGCCTTACAAATAGCTTTGAAAAGAAGAGAAGCAAAAAGCAAAGGAGAAAAGGAAAGATACAAGCATCTGAATACAGAGTTCCAAAGAATAGCAAGGAGAGAAAAAAGAGCCTTCCTCAGCAATCAATGCAAAGAAATAGAGGAAAACAACAGAATGGGAAAGAATAGAGATCTCTTCAAGAAAATTAGAGATACCAAGGGAACATTTCATGCAAAGATGGGCTCAATACAGGACAGAAATGGTATGGACCTAACAGAAGCAGAAGATATTAAGAAGAGGTGGCAAGAATACACAGGAGAACTGTACAAAAAAATTTTCATGACCAAGATAATCAAGATCGTGTGATCACTCACCTAGAGCCAGACATCCTGGAATATGAAGTCAAGTGGGCCTTAGGAATCATCACTATGAACAAAGCTAGTGGAGGTGATGGAATTCCAGTTGAGCTATTCCAAATCCTGAAAGATGATGCTGTGAAAGTGCTGCACTCAATATGCCAGCAAATTTGGAAAACTCAGCAGTGGCCACAGGACTGGAAAAAGTCAGTTTTCATTCCAATCCCAAAGAAAGGCAATCCCCAAAAATGCTCAAACTACCGCACAATTGCACTTATCTCACACGCTGGTAAAGTAATGCTCAAAATTCTCCAAGCCAGGCTTCAGCAATACATGAACCGTGAACTTCCAGATGTTCAAGCTGGTTTTAGAAAGGGCAGAGGAACAAGAGATCAAATTGCCAACATCCACTGGATCGTGGAAAAAACAAGACAGTTACAGAAAAACATCTATTTCTGCTTTATTGACTATGCCAAAGCCTTTAACTGTGTGGATCACAATAAACTGTGGAAAATTCTGAAAGAGATGGAAATACTAGACCACCTGACCTGGCTCTTGAGAAACCTATATGCAAGTCAGGAAGCATCAGTTAGAACTGGACATGGAACAACAGACTGGTTCCAAATAGGAAAAGGAGTACATCAAGGCTATGTATTGTCACCCTGCTTATTTAACTTCTATGCAGAGTACATCATGAGAAACGCTGGGCTGGAAGAAGCACAAGCTGGAATCAAGATTGCCGGGAGAAATATCAATAACCTCAGATATGCAGATGACACCACCCTTATGGCAGAAAGTGAAGAGAAACTAAAAAGCCTCTTGATGAAAGTGAAAGAGGGGAGTGAAAAAGTTGGCTTAAACCTCAACATTCAGAAAACTAAGATCATGGCATCTGGTCCCATCACTTCATGGCAAATAGACGGGAAAACAGTGAAAACAGTGTCAGAATTTATTTTTGGGGGCTCCAAAATCACTGCAGATGGTGATTGCAGCCATGAAATTAAAAGACGCTTGCTCCTTGGAAGGAAAGTTATGACCAACCTAGATAGCATATTCAAAAGCAGAGACATTACTTTGCCAACAATGGTCCATCTAGTCAAGGCTATGGCTTTTCCAGTGGTCATGTATGGATGTGAGAGTTGGACTGTGAAGAAAGCTGAGCGCCGAAGAATTGATGCCTTTGAACTGTGGTGTTGGAGAAGACTCTTGAGAGTCCCTTGGGCTGCAAGGAGATCCAACCAGTCCATTCTAAAAGAGATCAGTCCTGGGTGTTCTTTGGACGGACTGATGTTAAAGCTGAAACTGCAATACTTTGGCCACCTCATGTGAAGGGTTGACTCATTGGAAAAGACTCTGATGCTGGGAGGGATTGGGGGCAGGAGGAGAAGGGGACAACAGAGGATGATATGCTGGATGGCATCACCGACTCGATGGACATGAGTTTGGGTAAGCCCTGGGAGTTGGTGATGGACAGGAAGGCCTGGCGTGCTGCATTTCATGGGGTGGCAAAGAGTAGGACACAACTGAGCGACTGAACTGAACTGAATAAGACTTTTACATTCTGTAACTTGTATGAATTGCAGACTATATACCTCTCTGAACTGCTCTATTTCTTTAAGCTACTCAATTTTGTGTTACTCCTATTCAATTCAATCATAGTGCCTACAACTGGGAACAAATCAAGTTTTATTTACAAAATATGCATGACAATGCCTCTCTGAATATACAATTACAGCAAAAGAAAATCTTTAAAACTTTTTCTAAAAATCTTCCCTTTTCCCCTAATTTGGAAACTTATGCTGAACAAATTATCCAGGCTAGACCCATGAGGATGGTTTCAAAGTATTACACACAGTATCGGGTCTGGAACTGTAACTTTGGTGATTGTCTTGATAATTATATTTGTTGTTTACCATCGACTTTCTGTAAGGTTGATTAATACTAACCAAACTCATTTGGTCAGGACCTTTTTTTTTAATGAATATAATAAAATAGGGGGAATTGTCAGGAAGCATTTAATAGGAGGCTTCCTGTGTGCTGTTTTGGATCTGTCAGGAATTCTCTGTTCTTTATTAATTCCTGAATTTCAGGACTTAAGAGGAGAGGCAAGCCTCTCCCCCTCTTCCGGGGGCTTAGGAATCCAGGCATTTCCTTTGTTAGTTTTTCTATACGGTGATAAGTACCCTCTTCCTTTTTATGAACCATATGGTAAAAGTGATTATTTACAACCCTCTCTCTTTCATATGGATTACCTCATGTTTCCTTGTAAGTTTTGATTTTATCTCTGCTGAAAATAGCTATCTTGTAAGATAGTATAAATATCTACACAATGTTGAATAAAACACCTTTGCTCCATCAAGCTTTGGTCCCCGTGTCTTGCTTTCTCTCTCTCTCTCTTTTTCAGGCTGATTCCCTGGAGCGCAGAGGCTCTCTGAGTTCACTTTCCTGCCTGGGCTTCTAAGACCCTCTCGAGAAGGCTCCCTGCTCCTTCACCCCATCGAGAGGGCGCCTGAGGCCTTCGTGAACAGAGCAAGCCCCGTGCAGGGGCTTTATTGGTTTTCTGCGTAAACCAAGCAATGTCAGCCTCTTTCTCTCTCCTTTACTTTCTTGTCGGTCGACTCCAGACCACCAGGTTCTGGTCCATTAACGGACCTCAACAAATATTTATCAGTTTTTTACTTTGCTTTAGCTTTGATAATAAACCGGATCTTGGACTTTCAAATTAGACAGTTTCCTAAAGAAAATTCTCTGGGGCTTCTGAGGCTAACACAGAGATCAATAATTAAAAGTGATTCCCTCAAATCCTCTCGGCTTTATACTTTTGATCTTGTTTCCCCTCAGTTTCATTTTTCTTTAAAACCTGGCACAGGCTCAGACACCTGATAATCTTGTATAACATGTATTTTTGTCTCTTCACTCCACTGTCTTCAATCCTTTCAACACCTGCATTTTTCTGTTTTTTCTTTGCTGATGATGTTTCTCCTTGAGAAATCTATCCTTGATCCAAATGAATCTTTTGGAGAATATGTGTAATATAGATAGCTACAGACAGGCATTCAGAGAATATGGCTCTGGGCCTCAGAATCCAGGTGTTATGTTTTAAGATGAATATATATCAAAACTGTCCTGTCAGATTAAATACTGTCATATTCTGATAAAGCTTTCACCTTACCTATTTTGTTTCTTGAAGTTGGTCTCTAGAACCTCCTAGAAACAGTTTTTAAGAGGCTTATTTCTAGTAATTTCAGGAAAAGCACTGGGGAACAGATGAATGTTTTACTGTAAGAGTTAATTTGATTCCTGTGCTCAGCATTGGCTCCCAATAATTCACATTCCTGAAAAAATTGCCTGAATCTTTGTAGGAAAGAAATTGTCCACTGAGTCATAAAGAAGAGACTTTTTGGAATAAATCTCACTGAAAATTTCAATACTTCATGCTTTAAAATGGTAAGAAATAAGTCAGAGATTTTCCTCCAAGCTTGCCCACAGCTGACCTGATTGGCATCCCTTGTCCTTTACATGGAAATTCTTTTTAAATGCTCAGATGGCATCTTAAGCAGCATCACATGCAACCTCATCTCTGCCTTCTTAGCAAGGTAGCAAGAGGCAGTTACTCCATTTTTATTAGTGCCAAGGTTAAAGCAGAGAGTAAGAAGACACTGGAGAAGATGGTTTCCAACACTTGAGAAGCATTTGGCAGTACCTATGAAAATGCAGTTTACTTCTGTGAGCAGGCTATTAATCTGTGCTATCAAATTCACAACTGAGTGGAAATCAGGGCAGGTAGAAAAAAAAATCCAAAATTGTTTTAACACCTTGTATGTGATGGGTGTTGTGCCACACACTATAAAACTGCTCTTTATCACCAAATCTTTACAGCCCTAGGATGAAAATTTCTTTTTACATACAAGGAAACTAGAATTCAGAGAGGTGAGATGACTTTTGATCACATAGCTTGAAAAAGGTAGAACACGGTTCTTACTGTTTTTTTAGATTTTTTTTTTTCATTTTTTTTAACACCAAAAACATTTTGTGTTGGGTATAGCTGATTAACAATGTTTTGATAATTTTAAGTATGATTGTTTAAGACAGCAAAGGCAATCAGTCATACATATACATATATCCATTCTCCCCTAAAATCCCCTCCCATCCAGGCTGCCACATAACATTAACCAGAGTTCCCTGTGTTATACAGTAGGGCCTCATTGGTTATCCATTTTAAATATAGCAGTGTGTACACGTCGATCCCAAACTCCCTAACTGTCCCTCCCCACCAACCTTCCCCCTTGGCAAAAATGTCTATAAATTCACAGATCATGGTTTTAAGCCCTGATTTGTCTACCTCAAGACCTAGTCCTTTTTGGCACACTTGTACACTGTTGGTGGCATTGTAAATTGGTATAGCCGTTATGGGAAGCAGTGTGGAAATACTTCAGAAAGCCAAAAATAGAACTAACCATGTAATCCAGCAATCCTTCTTTGCAGTACATACCCAGAGGAATTTAAAGAAGTGTCTCAAAGCAGTATCTGCACTTCCAAGTTCACTGTAGCATTATTCACACAGCCAGTATATGAAAACAACTTCAATATCTGTTAACAGATGAATGAATAAATATAGTGTGATGTGAGAAAAGATATCTGAAGTACTTAGAATAGAACTCATCATGAAGCAAATCACTGCCTTTTCCATAGGGCACTTGTTTTGAAGGATTTGTTTGCTATTGCTATTCAGTCACCAAGTCATATTTGAATCTTTGTGACCCCATGGGCTGCAGCACACCAGGCTTCCCTGTCCTCCACTATCTCCCAGAGTTTGTTCAAATTCATATCCATTGAGTTGGTGATGCCATCTAACTATTTCATCCTCTGCCACTCCTTCTCCTTTTGCCTTCAGTATTTACTAGCATCAGGCTCTTTTCCAATGAGTAAGCACTTCGCATCGGGTGGCCAAAGTATTGGAGCTTCAGCTTCAGCATCAGTCTTTCCAATGAATATTCAGGGTTATAGGATTGACTAGTTTGATCTCCTTGCTGTCCAAAGGACTCTCAAGAGTCTTCACAAGAACCACGTTTGAAAGCATCAGTTCTTTAGTGCTCTTCCCTTTTTATGGTCTAGCTCTCACATCCATACATGACTACTGGAAAAACCATGGCTTTGAATCTATAGACCTTTGTCGGCAAACTGATGTCTCTGCAAAACCCAGCTGAGCAAATTTGAAGATCTAATTAGCTTTATTTAATGATTCATGAAACAGGGAGCATCCCATTTAGCAGGCAGAAAGGGGTTCTGAGAAGCTGTCAAAATGGAAGGGTTTTCTAGGCAGAAAGGGGTGGAAAATGGAAGTTTCTAACAAAGAGTGGGTTGTTTCCAGCAAGGTCGTATTTTGGGAGATGGGTGGGGTTCTATCCTGCAGGTGACCTCATTAGTACTGATCAGGTAATTCCGGATTAACTGGTTAAAGGTCACATTTCTGGGAGAGGCGGAAACTGTAATTAGGTTAGATATTAAATCTTGATTTGCTGTTATGTGAAGCAAGTGACCCCATTCTGGGCTTCTCTTCTCTCTCTTTTTTTTTTTAAACAATTCTCCCCTTTTGATTAGACACTCAGCTTCATTGAAAAATGTAATCAAATTGCAAGGCATGAGGGCCATTTCCAGCTCCCATTCTGAAGTTCTTGCAGGTTTTGTTGATCCTTGTGTGATAGTCATTGGTCATAATGTTTTTATGACCTTAATTTCTCTGATATTCACATGCCACAACTTTAGGTTCACAATATTTAAGTCAGTGTTTCTCTTTGTTCCTTTTTTTGATGTTTCAGTCTCAGGAAGATGATGTGCTTGGTGGTGAGTGGCTGTGGACAGGCGTTGAAAACCTTGAGAGTACAGAGCATGCCAGGGAGACTCTGTAACTACTATACACAGGATAATTCCCAGTGTCTGGCGTTCATGTCAGAACCGTAGTCTCCAAGACCCAAACCAGTCAAAATCAAATAAATCGAAGAAAGACTCCATTGATGGAGCCACCTTGTTAAGTCCACTGCTTACTCAGTGACCTTATGTGACTAAGTTTCAACTTCCCTAGAGGTGTTAATCTGGGTGAAGCAGGTAGCCTTGGCCAGTGAAGTAAGACCTGACCAGAGGAAGTGAGTACTGAATCACGAATGGCTCCTGGGAATTTGTATCTGAATCAGGATGAAAAAAGTGACAGCCATGGATTCCAGTCTAATTTTAAGTGTCTGTAGACAACACAAGAAGTTTTATTCTAGTTACCCTTATCTCATGTTCCTTTTCTTTTTTACAGAGCCTGGAAGCAAAGTTCACTAATTTTGGGGTGTTAGCCAGAGACAGGAAAACAGACCAAACAAAAAAATGAGGAACAAGGAAAGGATTCATACCCACAGGGTCCTGCTTGGTTTCAATACCCCCTTTCTTCGATAGTCATCAGTCATGAGAAGAATAAGTGTTGGATGAGAAGGGGGATAATGGGTAGATAATTTAATCATAAACTCAGAAGAGGAGCTCAGTTTTAGGGGGACTCAGTTTCACAGTGGGTCTGGATTTGGAAAGGAGGGAACAATGGAAAATTTAATTTTCTGTCTGGACTGGATGCTGTAGGCAGACAGACACCTGAAGGAGGACAGAGGGGAGCAGTAAAAGTTATGTCACTCAATCTTTTGATTTAGGCACCTCAGTCTTTAATTTTTCACAAACCTTTTTCAATATATATATTTTAAAATTGGTATATAGTTGCCTTACAATGTTGTATTAGTTTCTACTGTACAACAAAAAGAATCAGCTATATGTATACATGTACCCACTCCATCTTGGACCCCCTAGATTATTAGCCATACAAAGGAACAAATTTTGATCATTCACAGATGAACCTAGAGACTGTCATACAAAGTGATGTAAGTCAGAAAGTGAAAAGCAAATACCACATATTAATGCATAAAATGGTACGGCTGAACCTATTTGCAAGGCAGGAATAGAAACACAGATATAGAGAATGGATTTCTGGACATGGGGCAAGGAAGGGAGGTGCAATGAATTGGGAGATTGGGGTTGCCATTTATACATTACCATGTGCAACAAATTTTTACACGAAGCTATTTTTCAATTTTTAAGCCTTTGGAGGCTTCTGCATGCCAATTAAAATAGGTATTCAGTATGTTTGATTTGGGAGTCCTTGCTTTTGAGTTCACTTCTTAAGTAAATAGTCTTGTCCAATTGGAATGTTTCTCATAATGGCCTGGGTTGTTTTTAGAAAGATTTTGTCATCTTTGTAGATATCTACAATTTCTGGGACCACAGTTCTTAGACATAAAGTAAACAGGTGTGTCAGAAGGTGGTATGCTTCACTTTGTAGGATGTAAGGTTCTATGCAAAACAAAAATGAAAGTATGCACCTTAGCCCACCAGCAGTTACCAGGAGATGTTACTGCAGATTGTCCAAGAGAAGGTCCTGTGTGCACCATCCACAGGAGCATGGGACTAGGGAAAGGGCTGAGCCAGAAATTAGGACTGAAGGCTGCTCTGGATTTCTGAAAGAACTGGAGACCGGAAAGTCAATGAGGTAGGGAGCCCAACACAAAGAGATCATCCTAGCTAGCCAGTGTGAAGGTCTGATGAGAACTCTTGTAAAATTAAAAATATATTTCCATGAGTTCAGAAATCCTGTGAATCTGATGGTCATCAATTGAAACAGTTGATTGAATTCTTGAAGCATCTTGGTTTACATTAAGTTTGCTCTTATAATAAGCTCAAGGGACCCATCAGTTTTACAACAGAGGATTCAGTTTACATCCTATTTTTTAATCTGCACTAAAATACTAGAATTTCAATCACTTATGTGAAGCTTGGGTTCCATGAATGACTCAACAGTGAAGAATCCACCTGCAATGCAGGAGATGCAGAAGACTCAAATTCCATCTCTGGGTCTGGACGATCCTCTGCAGGAGGAAATGGCAACCCACTCCAGTATTCTTGCCTGGAAAATCCTACAGACAGAAGAGTCTGGCAGGCTACAGTTCATGGGGTCTCAAAAGAGTTGGACTTGACTGAGTGACTAAGCACAGCAAACAAAGTGAAATTTGTTAATTAATGCTTATTTTTCGAGATAGCATAATCAGACAGACATGTGGATGACTTTCATTTCCTAGTCCAAGATATAATACAGCTAAAAACTTGAGCTTCCCTCAAAGATGTGATTTCTTGGATTGATTGTTCTGTGTGTGATAGCCCAGTCATTTGTCATAAAAGTGCTGATTTAATCACTTTATCAAGAGGTGAGAAGTACATAAACAAGTTCTGTAAGGTCTTCCAACATAAGTAGGACTTTGTTTCATATTGCTTTGAAGCATAAAGTTTTTTATTTGTCTTTTTAAACCTTTAATACTACAAAGATAAGGAAGCCCATTTGCTAACCTGAGAAAAGGAATGCTTTTGGTGGGCTGAGGAAGTCTGGGGAAGTTTTTGAGCCCATGTTGGTTTATTGGTTGGTTTATGTGTTGGCATTTACTTTTTTTCTGAGAAGCCAATTTGCAGGTTTTGTATTTTTAATTTTTATTCTTTTAATTTTATTATTATTATTTTGGCCACTACATATGGCATAAAGGATCTTAATTCCCTAACTTGGGATCAAACCTGTGTCCCCTGCAGTGGAAGGTGAATTCTTAACCACTGGACCACTAGGGAAGTCCCAGCATTTACTTTTGATTGTGTGGATGTTCAGATCAGATCAGTCGCTCAGTCGTGTCCGACCCTTTGCGATCCCATGAATCGCAGCATAACAGGCCTCCCTATCCATCACCAACTCCCGGAGTTCACCCAGACTCACGTCCATCGAGTCAGTGATGCCATCCAGCCATCTCATCCTCTGTCGTCCCCTTCTCCTCTTGCCCCCAACCCCTCCCAGCATCAGAGTCTTTTCCAATGAGTCAACTCTTCGCATGAGGTGGCCAAAGTACTGGAGTTTCAGCTTTAGCATCATTCCTTCCAAAGAAATCCCAGGGCTGATCTCCTTCAGAATGGACTGGTTGGATCTCCTTGCAGTCCAAGGGACTCTCAAGAGTCTTCTCCAACACCACAGTTCAAAAGCATCAATTCTTTGGCGCTCAGCCTTCTTCACAGTCCAACTCTCACATCCATACATGACCACAGGAAAAACCATAGCCTTGACTAGATGGACCTTTGTTGGCAAAGTAATGTCTCTGCTTTTGAATATGCTATCTAGGTTGGTCATAACTTTCCTTCCAAGGAGTAAGTGTCTTTTAATTTCATGGCTGCAATCACCATCCACAGTGATTTTGGAGCCCAGAAAAATAAATTCTGACACTGTTTCCACAGTTTCCCCATCTATTTCCCATGAAGTGATGTGACGGGATGCCATGATCTTCGTTTTCTGAATGTTGAGCTTTAAGCCAACTTTTTCACTCTCCACTTTCACTTTCATCAAGAGGCTTTTGAGTTCCTCTTCACTTTCTGCCATAAGGCTGGTGTCATCTGCATATCTGCAGTTATTGATATTTCTCCCAGCAATCTTGATTCCAGCTTGTGTTTCTTCCAGCCCAGCGTTTCTCATGATGTACTCTGCATATAAGTTAAATAAGCAGGGTGAAAATATGCAGCCTTGACGAACTCCTTTTCCTATTTGGAACCAGTCTGTTGTTCCATGTCCAGTTCTAACTGTTGCTTCCTGACCTGCATACAATATAGCTATATTTTGTTTATAGCAAAGCATAAGGACCATGCTGAAGAATGTTCTTTTTCAGTGCCTATGTATTCTACCTGGATGCTCTGCCATCACACCATGAAAGGAGATATCCTTTCACCATCCTACAGTGTATGTACTATCCTTATCCCCACTTTTCAGTTGAGCAAACCATAGCCTAATGGTAATTACCATGTGAACCTGTGATTAAATGTTTTCCCTGATAGAGGGTGCATAAGCCAAACATTTAAATAGATCCAAGGAAGGTTCATATAGTTTAATTATTTGTTTTTTTACCAAGTCTGAAGAGGATAGTAAGATAACCTGATATGGGGAGGAATACTTTTTTTTCATATTTTATTCTCTCATGCAAGAGAATATCTTGCATGAGATTATATCTTTAGATATCAAGGACAGAACATTTTGTCCTAATTAGTATGGCACTGAAAAATCTTAAAGAACCCCATTCTTATTTAATTTAAATCCTGAATATGCAATGTGATTTTTTCGTCTTTATTTTGATACACTTAAAAAAATTTTTTTTATCTTTGATTATCTTACTTAAAGGTAACTTACTTGCTATCTGTGTAAACCTGGGTGGCCTACTTACAGGCTTTGAGCCTTAATTTCCTCATCTATAAAACTGGGGAAAATAATAATGTATACTTCTCAGGATTGTTTTAATAAGTAATGGATTACTTTTTTAAAAGTGACTACAATGAGACTTGGAACATAGTGAAGGCTAGGGCTTTACTAAAAATTAAAGTGGAATAATATATTCCACCTTAGAGAAATATACCTATTTTTTGTTTCAGAGAAATAAACCTATTTTTTCCTAGATAATGTCTAATGGACATTCTTATATTAGGAGAAATCAAAATATAAAATAGTGGCCTCTGAGTAGAAAAATCAGCATCTCCTTTTTCTGAAGTACTTTCAAGGGTTGATGTGTGCTCTCCACTTGGCTTCTCTGGTGATTCAGTGGTAAAGAACTTGCCTGTCAATGCAGGAGACTCGGGTTCAATCCCTGGCTTAGGAAGATCTGCCCCCCGGAGAGAACAAAATGACAATCCACTCCAGTGGGTTGCCTCAAAAATTCCATGGACAGGGGAGCCTGGTGAGCTATAGTCCATGGGATTGCAACGAGTTGGATGCAAGTTAGCAACTAAAAAACAACAACTAAGGCTCCTAGTTCATTCTCTCTGGTCTGTAAACAAAGTACAATTATTCAAGGGTGGCAGGGATATCTTACTCATTTTTACTGTTAAGCACAACAAAAAGTCTTCCATAACGTTGGTGTCCATGAAATATTGGTTGAATTAATGAACATTTAATGCGTTCTTTTTTGGTGATTTTCCTGGAATTCCCAGCTTAGTCAAAGGCTCCCTCTTCCAGACATGCCTTGTTAGACTGTGTCACATCAACCACAAAGTTGCTGTGGTGGGAAAATTCTGACACAACCAGGGGTGTCTGGAAGAGGCAGAATTTGTACAGAAGCTGAGGCTGATAACTTCCAGAAACCTTACTGTCAAGTTCAGTATCCTCCTGTTAAATACTTTAAAACAGGTTTTGAAAAGAAGGCCAGGATTTAGTCCTTTAGTTTGCATCACTGTGGGGAAGCATATAGTCAGAGTATCTCATGCAAAAATAAAAAAAAATTTTTTGATTATGCCTGAAATTTTAAACCATGCTGTCTGATGAAGAGAATAGTTTTTAGAAAAGATAGCTTTAGGGAAACTCAATACCTTAAAAAAAAATCGTTTAGCAAAATATTTATTGAACAATCAGGAAAATAAATAATCTTTTGTCTGTATTTAAACTATTTTCTAGAAGTTGTAGAAATGCCTTTAAATATTATCATTGTTGTTTACATACTTATTGATGTCTTGAGTTCTTATGGAGAGAGCATGTGAGTGCATCAGTTTTAGTCTTCATCATCATTATTGTTGAATTTAACATCTTTTTTTTTTTTTTTTTTGAGGCACTGGCTGTCTTTGTGGCATCTGGGCTTAGTTGCCCCTCGGGATGTGGGATTTTAGTTCCCCCACCAGGGATCCAACCTGTGTCACCTGAATTGGAAGACAGATTCTTAACCACCTGACTACCAAGGAAGTCTAAATTTAACATCTCTAATACCCTTTATTTCTCTCCCCCTTCCTACAATTCTCACCACTATCCACTTCCTTGTTGTTGTTCAGTTGCTAAGTCACGTCCGACTCTTTGCAACCCCATGAACTGCAGCATGCCAGGCTTCCCTGTCCTTCACTATCTCCCGGACTTTGCTCAAACCCATGTCTATTGAGTTTGTGATGCCATCCAGCCATCTCATCCTCTGTTGTCCGCTTTTCCTCTTTTCTTCTATCTTTCCTAGCATCAGGGTCTTTTCCAATGCTCTTCCAGTGGCCAAAGTACTGGAGCTTCAGCTTTAGCATCACTCCTTCCAATGAATATTCAGGTTTGATTTCCTTTAGGATTGATTAGCTTGATCTCCTTGCTGTTCAAGGGATTCTCAAGAGTCTTCCCCAGCACCACAATTCAAAAGCATCAATTCTTCGGCACTCAGCTTCCTTCCTGAACTTGATTATCACCTAGGAGGTAGGTTAAAAGCAGAGATAAAACTTTGGTTTGACATTTAGCTAGCTGTCTCATCTAAGCAATCTGAATTACCTAGAAACTGTTTGCATGGGCATGCACCAAAATTTCCCCATCATTTGACTTTTCAGATTAATTTTTTTCCTTTGTTATCTATCAGGATGAGAGTTTTTAAGATCAGAGCAGTTAATAGAAAACAAAAAAGAGGTTTTTTTTTTTTTCTTCTGTTTTTGCACATCTGAATGGAGCATGAGTAAATTTTCAACTTCATATCAAGGTTAAGAATCTATTTTAAAAAAAGGAAGCCAGCTGAAATTGTTTTAAAGTACGGTTGAGGGAAGGGGCATAATTGATGTTTTGGGTTTCAAAAATTCATTTCAGCCAATGTGAGTGCCTGAATGCTTAGAGTCTTTTCAGAGACTATTATAGTACTGAACATAAAACCTGATTGAAAAAGAAATCAGATGCCAATAAATCAAAGACTTTTGGAGACACTACTTTGGGAAATATCCCCGATGTTCACCTTAGTTACTGCAAGTAATAAATCCTTTCTTCTCCAGATCTTTGACGTGGTTGTGTCTCTTGGCTCAACACCCACCAAGTAACAAACCTAGTTTTCAACTGTGAACCCAGTTTTTGTATAACATAATATTCATTTCTGTGAAAGACTAATATGTTGGTATAATTTTTTTCCTTAAAATTAATGTAATTAAATAGGATCAAGCCATTACATTGTGTTGTATGTAATCTTTGTTATTTCTTTGTTTTATTCATGTGTTTGACACATACAAAGTTGAATAAATAAAAAATATACTGTAAAAAAATAAAATATTTTTATTGTAATCCCTACAATATTTATCAGAGAAGGAAATGGCAATCCACTCCAGTATTCTTGCCTGGAAAATCCCATGGACAGAGGAACCTGTCAGTTACAGTCCATGGGGTCCCAAAGTAGTCAGACACAACTGAGTGACTAAACAATTGGGTTTATATCTAGAGATTTTACCATTATCATGAGGTGCCAAGGTGATTGGGCTACCAATAAAATAATGTTAGAAGAAAGGTAAACCCTTTTTCCCATAAATGCCAAGTCATTTTGACATCAAACCACTATTTCCAAGATGAAAATAGTTTTATTATTTTTCCTGGTTACAAAATAATGCATATTTTTTACTACAAAAACTTGAACTTTGGATGTCAAGCCACTATTTTATTGTCTCTTCTCAGAGAATTACCTATTCCAAGAAATTGAAAAAATTGTGTCAATAACAGTAAATAGTTTACCACATGCATCAGACTGTATCATTGTCTAAGATCATGGACTTAGGGAAGTGAAAATCCATCAAAATAACTGTATACCTTTTGAGATTAGTTGTTTGTCGGTTGCTTCATTTGCTATTATTTTCTCCCATTCTGAAGGCTGTCTTTTCACCTTGCTAATAGTTTCCTTTGATGTGCAGAAGCTTTTAAGTTTAATTAGGTCCCATTTGTTTATTTTTGCTTTTATTTCCAATATTCTGGGAGGTGGGTCATAGAGGATCCTGCTGTGATGTATGTCAGAGAGTGTTTTGCCTATGTTCTCCTCTAGGAGTTTTATAGTTTCTGGTCTTACGTTGAGATCTTTAATCCATTTTGAGTTTATTTTTGTATATGGTGTTAGAAAGTGTTCTAGTTTCATTCTTTTACAAGTGTTGACCAGATTTCCCAGTACCACTTGTTAAAGAGATTGTCTTTAATCCATTGTATATTCTTGCCTCCTTTGTCAAAGATAAGGTGTCCATATGTGCGTGGATTTATCTCTGGGCTTTCTATTTTGTTCCATTGATCTATATTTCTGTCTTTGTGCCAGTACCATACTGTCTTGATAACTGTGGCTTTGTAGTAGAGCCTGAAGTCAGGTAGGTTGATTCCTCCAGTTCCATTTTTCTTTCTCAAGATCGCTTTGGCTATTCGAGGTTCTTTGTATTTCCATACAAATTGTGAAATTATTTGTTCTAGCTCTGTGAAGAATACTGTTGGTAGCTTGATAGGGATTGCATTGAATCTATAAATTGCTTTGGGTAGTATACTCATTTTCACTATATTGATTCTTCCAATCCATGAACATGGTATATTTCTCCATCTATTAGTGTCCTCTTTGATTTCTTTCACCAGTGTTTTATAGTTTTCTATATTTAGGTCTTTAGTTTCTTTAGGTAGATATATTCCTAAGTATTTTATTCTTTCCGTTGCAATGGTGAATGGAATTGTTTCCTTAATTTCTCTTTCTGTTTTCTCATTATTAGTATATAGGAATGCAAGGGATTTCTGTGTGTTGATTTTATATCCTGCAACTTTACTATAATCATTGATTAGTTCTAGTAATTTTCTGGTGGAGTCTTTAATCTAATCTCAAAAATATAATATATTTATATTTAAATATATATATTTAAATATATATGTTTATATATATATATAAATAATATATATATTATATATAATTTATATATATATATATATATATGTATATATATATTTATATATATATATATATATATATACATATTTATATATATTTATATAAATTATATATATATTTATATAAATTTATATATATATAAATTATATATATATATATATATATAATATATATATTATATAAATATATATAAATATATAAATATATATAAAATATATATTATATAAAATATAAATATATATATATTATATATATATTTATATATAAATATATATAAATATAATATATAAATATATTATATATATATTTAAATATATATATTTATATTTAAAATATAAAAAATCTAATCTAATCTAATCTCAAAAATATACAAGCAACTCCTACAGCTCAACTCCAGAAAAATAAATGACCCAATCAAAAAATGGGCCAAAGATCTAAATAGACATTTCTCCAAAGAAGACATACAGATGGCTAACAAATACATGAAAAGATGCTCAACATCACTCATTATCAGAGAAATGCAAATCAAAACCACTATGAGATATCATTTCACACCAGTCAGAATGGCTGCGACCCAAAAGTCTACAAATAATAAATGCTGGAGAGGGTGTGGAGAAAAGGGAACCCTCTTACACTGTTGGTGGGAATGCAAACTAGTACAGCCACTATGGAGAACAGTGTGGAGATTCTTTAAAAATCTGGAAATAGAACTGCCTTATGATCCAGCAATCCCACTGCTGGGCATACACACCGAGGAAACCAGAAGGGAAAGAGACACGTGTACCCCAATGTTCATCGCAGCACTGTTTATAATAGCCAGGACATGAAGGCAACCTAGATGTCCATCAGCAGATGAATAGATAAGAAAGCTATGGTACATATACACAATGGAGTATTACTCAGCCAGTAAAAAGAATACATTTGAATCAGTTCTAATGAGGTGGATGAAACTGGAGCCTATTATACAGAGTGAAGTAAGCCAGAAGGAAAAACACCAATACAGTATACTAACGCATGTATATGGAATTTAGAAAGATGGTAACGATAACCCTGTATACGAGACAGCAAAAGAGACACTGATGTATAGAACAGTCTTATGGACTCTGTGGGAGAGGGAGAGGGTGGGAAGATTTGGGAGAATGGCATTGAAACATGTGAAATGTCATGTATGAAACGAGATGCCAGTCCAGGTTCAATGCACGATGCTGGATGCTTGGGGCTGGTGCACTGGGACGACCCAGAGGGATGGTATGGGGAGGGAGGAGGGAGGAGGGTTCAGGATGGGGAACACATGTAAAAAAATAAATTAATTAATTAAAAAAAAAAAGAAGCTGACTAGAAAAATGGGCAGGAGGAGGCAGCTGACGGATGAGCAAATTCAAAAAAAAAAAAAAATAACTGTATACCAAGACATGTATAAACATTTTTCCTTAGGCTAGAAGCCCCACTTTGTCTCAGGCTTGCTCAAATGTCCAATCCCACTGCTCACAACTGAGGCAGCTTATGAAGTTCTTTGGATTCACGTTTTCTGGATGGTGGGTAATTTGCAGTGATAAGGAGATTGGTCCTTGAATTAATTAGTAGCTGATATGACTAATCCTTCTGAGTACTTCCTTCCTGACTCTGTCTTGTAAATCTTACCTTGGAAAAAGGCTGACATAAAGATTTTTCTTATAATTTTGCTCTTAGTTACCAGTAAGCATTCTGTCATGTGTTTATTGCAGAAAGAAAATTGAGGTTGTAACAATTTTGAAGTGCTTATCCACCTTTAAGAAACAAAACTCGATTTTGGCTTGAATCCATCATTCCATATTTTAAGTGGATTGAAATCCACTGGATTTCTTCTCTTTCTTTTTTTTTTAAATTACGCTTGTCATATGTGAGTGAGATAATCAAAATTTCCAATTTTTTCCTTCTTATAATTCAAATGTTGTAAACATAGCTATACCTTTGTACATGTCATTAATATTTCTTTCAGATTAGTTGGGATACTTTAACAAATCCAATTGTTTTCACAGATTTGCTCCTGTTGCCATTTTCCTGATCATGGAAAAGAGTGTGTGCATGCTAAGTCACTTCACTGAGTCCCCATGGATTGTAATCTGCCAGGCTCATCTGTCCATGGGATTTCCCAGGCAAGAATACTGTAGTGGGTTTCCATTTCCTTCTCCAGGGCATCTTTCCAACCCAGGGATTGAATATGTTGGCTCCTGTGTCTCTTGCATTGGCAGGTGGATTCTTTACCACTGAGCCACCTGGTAAGCTAGTATGCATCTTCAAACCCCCAACAGGACTAATTAGGTGTGCACAACCAGCTCTATGAGGCAGTTCCATTTAGGAGGAGAGCCTGCTAAGAGCCAATGAATCATTGAATCATAATATGTCTCATTGAATCATAATATGTCTAAATCAGCTGGAAAAGTAATAGGAAAGCTCAACTTGTGGACATTTATTGGGAAAAGAGATGATCATTTACGTACAAAAATAACTTTAAATTCTGTATGTCGCAGTGAACTGTGATTAATTTTTTGGTGAGATCCTCAGTTGAATAACCATGAAGCAATCAGTTATCAGCTTGTTCCTGGAGGCTAACAGTAAAATCCAAGGCAGATGCACTATTGACTGAAATCCTGGAGAAAAATGTGATGGAGACCAGGATTGCAGAGCTCCTGTTCCTGCATCCCCTTTCCTAGGTGAAGAAAAGGGACTGAGAGGGAGAGAAAGAGGAGAGGGATGGGGTGGGGGCAGGGGGAGTGGTGAGAGAAAGATAAGAAGATTGCTTTAGTTCTGAAAGTGCTCAAGTGGAGAATTTCTGGTTATTTCATTTTCTGGCTATGTGTCCTTGACTCTTAGAGAATCAGTTGGAGGAAACAATTTAGAAAGTCAGCCCACTACGCCATGAGCATTTAAAGCCCGTCAGAGGGCAGAAGTGGTTCACTAGCAATTATAAGTGGACAGTGAAGAACTAAGATGCACGTGTCCAGATTTGACTCTGATTACAAGTCAGAAAAATAGAGAAAACGAACAGTCTAATTTAAATGCAAAAGAGGTTTTAGCCAGCTTCTGTTGCCAAAAATCTTCTCCGGTTTAAAACTACAGTAATGATTTTTGCTACTGCTACTGCTAAGTCGCTTCAGTCGTGTCCGACTCTGTGCAACCCCATAGACGACAGCCCACCAGGCTTCCCCATCCCTGGGATTCTCCAGGCAAGAACACTGGAGTGGGTTGCCATTTCCTTCTCCAATGCATGAAAGTGAAAAGTGAAAGTGAAGTCGCTCAGTCGTGTCCGACTCTAGCGACCCCATGGACTGCAGCCTACCAGGCTCCTCCGTCCATGGGATTTCCTAGGCAAAAGTACTGGAGTGGGGTGCCATTGCCTTCTCCGAATGATTTTTAAGGCAAGTCAAAATGTTGACATTTACAATTTTCATTCATTTAGTTAAAAGATACATTATGAAAAATATACAAATATATATATATATATTTCAGTTTCTATATTTAATGTAGAGAAAATTAATAATATGAACTGAAATATTCCAAACATATATACAAAACAATATAGTAAATATTCACATCCAGATCATCCAACTTAAGGAAACAATACTTATCACTGTTGTGGCTGTGTTTCTTCTCCATCTGCATTGGGAAATAGATCAGATCAGATCGGATCAGTCACTCAGTCATGTCCGACTCTTTGCGACCCCATGAATTGCAGCACACCAGGCCTCCCTGTCCATCACCAACTCCCGGAGTTCACCCAGATAAGTATTGCTAAAAATACGTAACAATTTTGCATGTTTATATCAATACAATTGTACTCTATTTTTCTTCATTTTGGTATTATGTTTGTGAGACTCAACCATACTAATACCTGTAGGACTAGCTCATTTGCTTTACTGTTGAATGGGATCACATTCACCAAAATAAAATATATGCATCCATTCATCTATCAATGGATATAGTTCCAACTCCTTGTTTCCAATTCCTTGCCATTACACCTACTGCCAATAGAAGCTTTCTTTGAATCATTGAATTCTTTTTAACACTGGCCATTCTCCAACAGTAAAAAATCTGCCTGCAACGCAGGAAATCCAGGTTCAATCCCTGGGTCGAGAAGATCCCCTGGAGAAGGGAATGGTGAACCACTCTAGTATTCTTGTCTGGAGAATTTCATGGACAAATGAGACTGGCAGGCTACCATTTAAGCCATCGCAAAGAGTAGGACACGACTGGACAACTTTCACTCACTCATTGTAATGAATGTGAAATCATACAATAGTTTTAATTTGTACTTTTGATTTCTAAGTTAACATACCTTTTTTTTTTTTTTCTTAAGACTTTTGTTTTAGGACTGAGCAAGTAGTGCAGAGATTTCCCATATATCCTTTACCTACACACATGTATAGCCTCCATTTGTTACAGCTGATGAACCACACTGACAAAAAATAATCACCCAAAGCCCATAGTTTACATTAAAGTCCATTCTTGGTGTTGTGCAGTCTATGAGTTTAGACAAATGAAATCACCAATATCACTGCCCTAAAAACCTTCTATGCTCCAACCACTTATATTCTTGTGGGATATACGCTGCCCAATCAGGGATTGAACCTATGCCCTCGGCAGTGAGAGCACAGAGCTCAAACCACTGGACTACCAAGGAAGTCCCTGTACATGATATGTTAAACTTTAGCATTGGTATATCCACATTAATATTCTTCTATACAGTATATCTGATTAGAATTTACTAAAGCATTGGTTCCAAATGGGTGTTTTGATGGGGAAGAGTCTCTGGGAGCCAGATGATGCACACCACACCCCTGCCCCAGGATGATTCTTCAGGACACCCTCTCTGAACAAACCAGCTATTATACAAAAGTGTAATTATCACAGTACATCACTAACCTCCAAAGTGAGAGTGGGATTTCTCTACCAAATCTCAGATGTCCAGGCCTTGGGAGTTGTTTCTTGATTTTGATTATATATCACCCCAGAAAATAAAGATATTAATGCTCAAAGCACAGAGAGGTTCTGGATGGTGAGGAATTGTTGAAGTTCCAGATAGAGATATTTGGTTTACAGCACAGAAAATAATTACCCAATACAAATTACAGAATGTTCCTTTATGCTGAGGTTGGCAAGCCATGGCCTGTGGGTCAAATCTAACTGCCGCCTGTTTTTGAATGGCCTTGGAGCTAAGAATTGTTTATATATATATATATTTTTTTTCCAGATAAAATATTATAAGCTTATTTAAAACTTCTCACCGTGAGTATACAAAATACAAACTTCACAAAATGTTCATTTTTTTACTTTGTAGTTTACAAATATACAAAATAAAAATTATTAAGGCAAGGAATTATACAGAAAAAATAATTTGTTCTGCTTAAGGCATACTTGGAAATAAAACCATTGTATAAATTACTACACATCTGAAACCACAGTGCATAACAGACTATAAAAAAATGGTTAAAGTAAACCAGGTGTATTTATGTTTTTATATTTTTAAATCATCAAAATAAATCAAAAGAAGAAGGATATTATATGGCACTTGGAAAGTATTAGAATTCAAATCTATAAATCAAGCTTTATTAGCACACAGCTTCACTCCTTCATTCACTTAGTGTCTAGGGCTGCTCTTGTAATACGTGGACAGAGGTAAGCAGTTTAGATAGAGACTGTGTAGCCTACAAAGCCTAGAATACTTACTATATGGCTCTTTACAGAAAAAAACAACGATGTGCCCTATTGGATGCCATTGTCAGAGAGAATCCGGGGCCAGGGGTCACCATGGGTCAGAGCACACGGTTACTTCTTGTCTTTCCATCTGTATAGTTCAGTTCAGTCACTCAGTCATGTCCCACTCTGCGACCCCATGAACCACAGCATGCCAGGCCTCCCTGTCCATCGCCAACTCCTGGAGTTCACCTAAACTCATGTCCATTGAGTCAGTGATACCATCCAACCATCTCATCCTCTGTTGTCCCCTTCTCCTCCTGCCCTCAATCTTTCCCAGCATCAGGGTCTTTTCAAATGAGTCAGCTCTTTGCATCAGGTGGCCAAAGTATTGGAGTTTCAGCTTCAACATCATCCTTCCAATGAACAGCCAGGACTGATTTCCTTTAGGATGGACTGGTTGGATCTCCTTGCAGTCCAAGGGACTCTCAAGAATCTTCTCCAACAACACAGTTCAAAAGCATCAGTTCTTTGCTGCTCAGCTCTCTTTATAGTCCAAGTCTCACATCCATACATGACCACTGGAAAAACTATAGCCTTGACTAGACAGACCTTTGTTGATGTAATGTCTCTGCTTTTTAAAATACTGTCCAGGTTGGTCATAACTTTCCTTCCAAGGAGTAAGCATCTTTTAATTTCATGGCTGCAATCACCATCTGCAGTGATTTGGGAGCCCAAAGAAATAAAGTCAGCCACTGTTTCCACTGTTTCCCCATCTATTTGCCATGAACTGATAGGACAAAATGCCATGATCTTAATTTTCTGAATGTTGAGCATTAAGCCAACTTTTTCACTCTCCTCTTTCACTTTCATCAAGAGGCTCTTTAGTTCCTCTTCACTTTCTGCCATAAGGGTGGTGTCATCTGCATATCTGAGGTTATTGATATTTCTCCCAGCAATCTTGATTCCAGCTTGTGCTTCTTCCAGCCCAGCGTTTCTCATGATGTACTCCGCATACAAGTTAAATAAGCAGAGTGACAACATACAGCCTTGATGTACTCCTTTTCCTATTTGGAACCAGTCTGTTGTTCCATGTCCAGTTCTAACTGTTGCTTCCTGACCTGCATACAGTTTTCTCAAGAGGCAGGTAGTGGTCTGGTAGTCCCATCTTTTTCAGAATTTTCCATAGTTTATTGTGATCCACACAGTCAAAGTCTTTGGCATAGTCAATAAAACAGAAATAGATATTTTTCTGGAACTCTCTTGCTTTTTCCACGATCCAGTGGATGTTGGCAATTTGATCTCTGGTTCCTCTGCCTTTTCTAAAACCAGTTTGAATATCTGGAATTTCACAGTTCACATATTGCTGAAGCCTGGCTTGGAGAATTTTAGACAGGAGCATTACTTTACTAGCCTGTGAGAGGAGTGCAATTATGCAGTAGTTTGAGCATTCTTTGGCATTGCCTTTCTTTGTAATTGGAATGAAAACTGACTTTTTCCAGTCCTGTGGCCACTGCTGAGTTTTCCAAATTTGCTGGCATATTGAGTGTAGCACTTTCACAGCATCATCTTTCAGGATTTGAAATAGCTCAACTGGAATACCATCACCTCCACTAGCTTTGTTCATAGTGATGATTCCTAAGGCCCATTTGACTTCACAGTCTAGGATGTCTGGCTCTAGGTGAGTGATCACACCATCGTGATTATCTTGGTCATGAAGATATTTTTTTGTATAGTTCTTCTGTGTATTCTTGCCACCTTTTTTTTTTTTTTTAACCAAAGGAAGAAATACGGTGACTTTATTTGTTTGAGATTCTTATATACTTTAAAAGAAATTATTCTTTAAAAAAAAAGTTAAAGAACAGAACACTGTAAAAAGAAGGAGAACTAAGGCATCCATGATCCTAACAGGTAACATATCAGTTTCTATTTTGCCTGTTACTTTCTTGCTTTGTCTATAGCTTTGGCTATAGATAGTACATGTATTTTTACATTTGCAATTATAGTGATTGAACAATTTTGTATTTGGTTTTTTTCATATAATTGCATTCTAAACATTTTTCATGTTGCCACAGGGTCTTCACAATATTTATTTTTAGTGATGGCATAATATTCCATCAAATTGCTTAAACATTCTTATGCTATTGCAATTTTAGTTTATTCTCAGTATTTTTCAAAAAAAATTTAAAAATCTAGTTGTGAGCGTTACTGACTAAAATTGAGTACTATGATTTTATTTTTTTCATCCTTTTAGTATACACTATTTTCACCAATTGTTTAACTATAAAAGAATCCTCTGGAGTTTCAAAGAACATGAAAAAGACATATTAAATCAGGATAAATTTCAAACACTTGATGACAGGTCATAACGTACTCCAGCACTTGTTAAAACTGCGTGCTTGTAAAGCAGTAGACTCTGGATTCAAGATGCTGGGTCCTGCCTTTGCTTGATACCAGTATTGTGTGTTGGGGAAACTTGCTTCATTTCTCTGTGCCTCTGTCTTCTCATCTGCAAAATGGGATTAGTAATAGTACCTGTCATGTAAGACTATTCTGGGGATTAAACAAAACTCCGCCTGTTAAATACCTAGAACAGTGTCTTTCGCATTTAAAGTGCTATCTAAATGTTATCCTTTAAAATTATTATTTTTTAAAATTTTGACAGTGCTGGGTCTTCGTTGCAGTGCACAGGCGTTCTCTAGTTGTGTATGGGCTTAGTTACCCCTTGGCAGGCAGGACCTTATTTCTTCAACCAGGGATTGAATCCTCATCCCCTTCATTGGAAGGCAGATTCTTAACCATTGGACCATCAGGAAAAGCCCAATATCCTTTTGATGTTAGAATAGCTTTACTTTTTTTTTTTTTTCCTCTACTTTACAAGAATTCTACATGAAAGTAAGGGAAGTGGTGAGTTTTAAACCTTTAAGAAAAAAAAAGTGAGATAATTTCCTAGCCAGGAGCAACTTTGTTTATAATCAAGCTTTTACAGTAGTGAAATATGTATTAATTCATTTAGCAGCAGTTAGACCCTAAGCTCTGGCATTAGTGTTTTCTCTGGTTGGTTACAATACCATTGCCACCTGTTTTTAATATCTTCTGCTTCTGTTAGGTCCATACCATTTCTGTCCTTTATTGAGCCCATCTTTGCATGAAATTTTCCCTTGGTATCTCTAATTTTCTTGAAGAGATCTCTAGTCTTTCCCATTCTATTGTTTTCCTCTATTTCTTTGCATTGACTCTGAAGAAGGCTTTCTTATCTCTCCTTGCTATTCTTTGGAACTCTGCATTCAGATGCTTATATCTTTCCTTTCCTCCTTTGCTTTTTGCTTCTCTTCTTTTCACAGCTATTTGTAAGGCCTCCCCAGACAGCCATTTTGCTTTTTTGCATTTCTTTTCCTTGGGGATCATCTTGATCCCTGTCTCCTGTATAATGTCATGAACCTCCATCCAAAGTTCGTCAGGCACTGTATCAGATGTAGTCCCTTAAATCCATTTCTCACTTCCACTGTATAATCACAAGGGATTTGATTTAGGTCATACCTGAATGCCAACAAAGGTCTGTCTAGTCAGAGCTATGGTTTTTCCAGTGGACATGTATGGATGTGAGAGTTGGACTGTGAAGAAAGCTGAGCACTGAAGAATTGATGCTTTTGAACTGTGGTGTTGGAGAAGACTCCTGCGAGTCCCTTGGACTGCAAGGAGATCCAACCAGTCCATTCTAAAGGAGATCAGCCCTGGGTGTTCTTTGGAAGGAATGATGCTACAGCTGAGACTCCAGTACTTTGGCCACCTCATGCAAAGAATTGACTCACTGGAAAAGACTGATGCTGGGAGGGATTGGGGGCAGGAGGAAAAGGGGACGACAGAGGATGAGATGGCCAGATGGTGTCACCGACTCGTTGGACGTGAGTTTGAGTGAACTCCAGGAGTTGGTGATGGACAGGGAGGCCTGGCATGCTGCAATTCATGGGGTCGCAAAGAGTCAGACAGGACTGAGCGACTGAACTGAACTGAACTGAATGGTCTAGTGGTTTTCCCTACTTTCTTCAATTTAAGTCTGAATTTGGCAATAAGGTGTTCATGATCTGAGCCAAAGTCAGCTCCTGGTCTTGTTTTTGCTGACTGTATAGAGCTTCTCCATTTTTGGCGGCAAAGAATATAATCAATCTGATTTCGGTAGTGGCCATCTGGTGATGTCCATGTGTAGAATTATTGTTGGAAGAGGGTGTTTGCTATGACCAGTGCATTCTCTTGGCAAAACTCTATTAACCTTTGCACTGCTTCATTCTATACTTCAAGGCCAAATTTGTCTGTTACTCCAGGTATTTCTTGACTTCCTATTTTTGCATTCCATCTGTATAAAAAGACCATAATAAATGGTCTTCCCTCTGGTGTCTATATAGACAGGAGCATAGCTTGAGTAACCATCTACAATGTTGTCTGTATTTGAAATAAGAAAAAGTCAGGGAGAGTTCCCCCAAAGCAGTCTCATCTATTATTACTTGTATATAGACAGACTGAAGAATTAAGAAGCCCCTTTTGCGCAGGGAAATGCACCGATCATCATGAATATGCGGCCAGATCTGTGGACTTCCTGTTGCTGTTGTGCTTGTCTTCAGTTGTGATGAATCTTTGTGACCCCCTGGACTGTAGTCTGCTTCCCTTTTGGCCCTGATTTCTTTCATTTTTTCTATTCTTCAAATGTGTTTGTGTGTGTTAGTTGCTCAGTCATGTCGGGCTCTTTGTGATCCCATGGACTGTAGCCCTCCAGATGACTCTGTTCATGGGATTCTCCAGGCAAGAATACTGGAATGGATTACCATTCCCCTTTCCAGGCCATCTTCTCAACTCAGGGTTCAAACCTGTGTCTCCCGAATTGCAAACAGATTCCTTACCATCTAAGCCATAGATGGGTCATAGTTGGAAATGTTTAGAAGCCGGGTAGACTATAATATTTTTGCAGCTTATTCCCATGATGGAGGGTGGAAATTGCATGCCTTTAAGACTATCTAAGGAATTTCGCTGGAGACAGAAATGTCCAAAGTTGAGAAAGATTGTGCTGGAGTTAAGATGCCTGCTATTCCTCTGGCGTTACATTCTGGAGGACTGGAAATTTGTCTTGGTATACCTAGTGCTTTGTGAAACTATGGATTCTTGCTTCTGTTTCTTTCAGCAACAAAGACTATGATCAGTATTCTGTGATTAACATTCCATCAGCCTGAGAGTGAGAGGGAGAGACTTCAGTTCCATTTCTGCTTGCAACTAATTTTGTAGCTTTAGCTCCTCATTAAAAACTGGGTACCGGTTTTAAAATTACAATCCAGTACAACTTGACTGGATGACCTTGATGGCTGTCTGACTTTGAAAGAATGATTCCAAAGCATGATTCTTTTATTTTAACTCTGACTGAGGCCTTCCTCTTCTCCCACTGAATTTGACTCTGAATACCTAGATTTTTATTTATGTTACATATTTGTGGTCTATCTGAAATTTAGTGGAATTTGTTTTGCTTTTAAGATAATTAAACTATTGTGATGAAAAGATGTAAATAAAATATTGCAGCGAAATATTTTCCACTTCATTTAAAAGCAAGTCATCAGTATTAGGCATTAGTTAATTATATGAAAGTACAAAAATACTGGGCCTTCCCTGGCAGTCCAGTGGGTAAGACTCCATGCTTCCAGTGGAGGGGATGAGGGTTGGATCCCTGGTTGGGCAATTGAGATCCCACATGACACATGGAACAGCCAAAAAAAAAAAAAAACTATAGAAGATGAGAACATTCTGATGGTGAGGATGTGAAAGAGTAGAAAAAATCTCTGAGCATTTTTAAAAAAACAAAACCCCAAACAATCTTCCTCCATCCATCTTAAAACACACACACACACACACAAACAATTCCCCAAACTCCCATCTTCCATGTCAGCTTATTTCAGGGTCAAATTGGTTTTTGGTATTTGATGACTATTAAAGACACAGCAACTGTCAGCTCAACCTTCTTCATACTTGGTCAGTAATAAAAAAGGGAGAAGGGTGAAAATAGAAGAGATTGAAAGCATCTAAGATGAGAGAGGAATGAAGGAGGAAAATGTGTACACATTTCAAGTGGATGACAACATTCCAAGACCAGCTGCAAACTTTTATTTTATTGTTTAGAAAACAATCTTTGAACTCAAGAAATGCCTAGTGAATCTATTTTGTTTTTCCTGACTCAATCCAGGAACATAAAAATGAATTTGACAGTGACCACAAATACCTGATATGTGAGAACTGAATTTGAGGTTTACAGAGACAGAACACACTTCATCTTGAAGGCATATTTTGATGGTAAGTTTAGATAACCCATTGTTTCAAATAATTTCCTGGTGAACAGACAGGTATTTGAAGATAATTTCTGTTTTCTACAGCTTGAAGATGAAATCAGAAAAAGTGGCATAATATCTTAGCTTTGAAAGTAAATGTTTTAAACCAGATGACTTGGAGATGACCTGTTATGTAATAACCAGATTATTTATAATGTCTTCTTACTCCTCTTTCTTCATGTAAATACTTACTCCAGACAAGCAGCACTTTCACATGTCACATTTATAAGATTTCTCCCCTACCCCAATTAGGTTTCTCCTTTTTGATGAAAAAGTTGTGATTTTATGAATATTCAATAAGTCACTTTGATAGTGGTTGTCTGGACCTGAAATATTCTTAGTGTCCTCTCACTTGCCAGTTGAGACAATTTTGAGTACATAGAATCAGCATTTTGTTTTGGAAAGAAGTCTGATTCATGAACTAATACGACATAGAACCAATAATAAATAGAACAATTCAGCAATCTGTTTCAGTGCCCTAATCTAAATTGAGAGCAGTGGATGCAGTTTAGCATGTTCAGCTCTCCCGTGCTATGAAAGTGAAAGGTTAGTCGCTCAGCTGTGTCTGACTCTCTGCAACCTCATGGACTGTGGCCTGCCAGGTTCCTCTGTCCATGGAATCTCCAGGCAAAACTGGAGTGGGTAGCCATTCCCTTCTCCAAGGGATCTTCCCAACCCAGGGATTGAACCTGGGTCTCCTGAATTGCAGGCAGACTCCTTACCATCCGAACCACTATGATTAGAGTAAAAATCAGAGGGAAATTAGGTGATGCTTGAGAAAAATTATTACACTAGAATCCTCTGGAACAGATTCTCAAGACACAAAAGAGTGGAACTATTCATGACTGTCAGCTGATTGACGGCACATTGTTGCCACATGAGATAAGCAAAAGGCTACCGACTTATTTGACTTCTGTGAACCAGGATAAGCATAGTTGTTAAGGATACGAAAACAAATCACATCCTTGTTTCTCAACACGTGTGGCCATATTTGTAGATGAATACATAACATGAGTTCAACAGCTATGTAGCAGCAAATGAAACTTGTATTAAAAGAAAGGGATTTGGGGATTTAAAATATTTGCTGATTATATTAGTTTCTTACTATTGTTCTAACAAATGTCCACCAACTTTTGGATTAAAGCATCACGAGTAAACATTTGACAGTTCCAAAATCGATGTGTTGGAAGGGCTATGGTCCTTTCTGGAGGTTAGGAGAGAATATTTTCTTGCCTTTTCCAGTGTTGGGGGCTGCCTGCATTCCCTGGCTCATGGGTGCTTCCATCTTCAAAGCCGGCAACAGCCAGACAAGTCACATCACACCGCCATATGACATTGCGCTGACACTCACTCTTCTCACTCCCTCCTGCACCTGGAAGGACCCTTGTTACTACCTTGGCTCACCCAGATACTCTAGGACGGCCCCTCTCCCCCCCGCCCTGTAATATAACACAGTCACGGGATCCAATACTTAGGATATGGACACCTCTGGGAAGCCATTGTTCTGCATACAGCATCGATGGAATTGTGAATATCGCCTTTCCATTTACTTTTCCTGAGCAATTCCAGTCACTCTTACTCATGCTACAATCACTGAACAGCATGTATAACTTTGAAATCCTCCACAAGTCTGACATGAGTCTTTGAAAATTAATCCAGACACAAGAAGAACTGAGTTAGAACATCTCTGGCATTGCTTTTTCTGGGAGCTGTGAACCCATATTCTTATTGCTCATTTTTAATTCCAGCTCATTCTGACCATGTGTTGCTTCAGGGTGTACAACTCCCAGGAAATGATGTTTTATTAGTATCATTTGTTTATTACAGAGCATGAGTCACAAATTTGCTCCCAGGGCCACAAGGCTTTAGATAGTGTAATGCTAATTCATAGGTCTTTAATAGTATCCCACAAAGAAGGCTGAATTTCTTTTTTTTAACCAAGACAGCACTGCAGTTAAAACTGATTCATGTACTCATTTATGCTTTTAAAACTCATTCATGTGCTCATTCATAATACTACTGTAATATTAAATATAATTCTCTCCTCCAAATAGGATGACACTAAGAAATGACAACAACTGTTTATTTCACATTGTTCTGGGATGTAGGCCCTGATCAGAGAATTTCTAAATTATTCCCCTAGATTCTTTCTTTCAAAATAAAATCCAATATTTTAGAACTAATTGGAACTGAGGGCAAAGAATACAGTCACAGTATGCATTGTGGGCCTCACCAAATCGTTTTAAAGAAAGACAATAAGACTGAATTGGATATGGGTGCTGGATATGAGATTACTCAATTCTTGTCAAATAAGAAAGAATCATGGCCCCAGATGTTGACTTCGGTCATAGGAATGCTGAGACTCGATGCCAAGAATCCTGACCCCTTGGTTCTTCAATTGTTTTCAATTAGATCTGCAGAGTAGATTCTGCCCTAAAGGCTTATTATGATTGAACACATAATAAAAACCCATCTAAAACTTCTTTCTTTTGAAAATAACACTTGTTGTCTTTTTGATGATAAAGGGAATGCTTGTTAAATTATAGTCTGTCAAAACAATTATAAAACACTCTCTGACATAAATTACAGCAGGATCCTCTATGACCCACTTCCCAGAATATTGGAAATAAAAGCAAAAATAAACAAATGGGACCTAATTAAAATTAAAAGCTTCTTCACAACAAAGGAAACTATAAGCAAGGTGAAAAGACAGCCTTCAGAATGGGAAAAAAATAATAGCAAATGAAGCAACTGACAAAGAATCAATCTCAAAAGTATACAAGCAGCTCCTGCAGCTCAATTCCAGAAAAATAAATGACTCAATCAAAAAGTGGGCCAAAGAACCAAAGAGACATTTCTCCAAAGAAGACATACAGATGGCTAACAAATACATGAAAAGATGCTCAACATCACTCATTATCAGAGAAATGCAAATCAAAACCACAATGAGATACCATTTCATGCCAGTCAGAATGGCTGCGATCCAAAAGTCTACAAGCAATAAGTGCTGGAGAGGGTGTGGAGAAAAGGGAACCCTCTTACACTGTTGGTGGGAATGCAAACTAGTACAGCCACTATGGAGAACAGTGTGGAGATTCTTTAAAAAACTGGAAATAGAACTGCCTTATGATCCAGCAATCCCACTGCTGGGCATACACACCGAGGAAACCAGAATTGAAAGAGACATGTGTACCCCAATGTTCATCACAGCACTGTTTATAATATCCAGGACATGGAAGCAACCTAGATGTCCATCAGCAGATGAATGGATAAGAAAGCTGTGGTACATATACACAATGGAGTATTACTCAGCCATTAAAAAGAATACATTTGAATCAGTTCTAATGAGGTGGATGAAACTGGAGCCTATTATAAAGAGTGAAGTAATCCAGAAATAAAAATACCAATACAGTATACTAATGCATATATATGGAATTTAGAAAGATGGTAACGATAACCCTATATGGGAGACAGCAAAAGAGACACAGATGTCTCTTTTGGACTCTGTGAGAGAGGGCGAGGGTGGGATGGTTTGGGAGAATGGCATTGAAACACGTATATTATCATATGTGAAGTGAATCACCAGTCCAGGTTCGATGCATGATACAGGATGCTCAGACCTGGTGCACTGGGATGACCCAGAGGGATGGTATAGGGAGGGAGGTGGGTGGAGGGTTCAGGATGGGGAACACATGTACACCCGTGGTAGATTCATGATAATGTATGGCAAACCAATTAGCCTCCAATTAAAATAAATTTATTTAAAAAATCTAATGAAGAATTAAAATCATCCATGATTCTTTGCTCATGGTTAAGTTTTTCTTATATTTCTCTCTAGTTGCTAATAATCACGTCTTGGGTGATATGAAAGGAATTGGCATTTCTTAGCATCCTGCTTTCCCCCCCATCCTTTCTTATTCCGCCAGCGTTATTTTACCAAACTGCTTACAAATCTTCCACGTAGTTCTGCACAGCCTGAGAAGAAGAAGTAGCCAAAATTACCTTGCTTATAGAAGTTCAGAAACGAAATCTGTGTCAGCATCAGCTTTCCACTATTCTAAAGTTCCAGGGCCACTACACTGGCATTGTTTTTAAAAGAAGGAAGAAACAAAGAAAGGAAAGGGGAGCAAGGCATTTGAGTATTTACTTTGTGCAAACGTTGTATTAATTGTGAACAAGCAAAGCGATATAAAACATGGATTTGTCTTCACAGAGCTTGTTGTATGGTTGTAGAGGCCACATGTATTCCCCTAGAAATTATTTCAATACAAGGAAGTGAATTGTCAAGGGCCAATGAGGGCAACACACAGACCTTGCAGAGAACTTTCAGTTCAGTTCAGTTCAGTCGTTCAGTCGTGTCTGACCCTTTGCGACCCCATGAATTGCAGCACGCCAGGCCGAACTTTAGCAGAGCTCATTTTGGTCTACAGTAAAAAGGCAGTAGGGAAAGCTTTCATGAAGGAGATAGGATTTAAGCTGTTCTTTTAGAGAAGATGTGTGTGTGTGTTAGTCGCTTAGTGGTGTCCAACTCTTTGTGAGCCCATGAAGGGCGCCCACTGGGATCCTCTGTCCGTGGGATTCTCCAGGCAAGAATAATGGAGTGGGTAGCCATTTCCTTTTCCAGGGGATCTTTCCAACCCAGGGATTGAACCTGATCTCTAGCACTGCAGGCAGATTCTTTATTATTTGACCCATCAGGGAAGCCCTTTAGAAAATATAGGAGCTCATCCATTCACTTTACCCCTCTTCATTTTTGTTTCAAATATTTATTGGCTATTTATTGGACATAGTGCAGACCACATAGTTTGGTCTGGGTTTGAAGACAGGTAAGAATGATTTCTTAGACATAGTTTAGTTGCCTTTACTTCAAACTTTTCCATATTAGCGAAGAAGCAAGGTAAGGATTGGGCATGAGGCTAAGAATAAATGTGAGCAGACATGAGTGGTTGAGGCTCCCTTATGCCTTCTTAGTTCCTCCAGAGAGATTGCTGATTTTCAGCTCACAGAAAATGAGAAGTCCACCAAGTCAGATGAGCACTTTTTGCTGCGTTATGGGTTATAATGATCCACATTGGTATTCCAGGGTCCACTCCATCCTGGAGTAAGGAAATCAGTGCTGTGCCAAGTTACATTTTCCCATGCCTTATTTCCCCATGGTTTGGGTCCACACAAGATTTCAAGGCAGAGGGTAATTATCAAACTAAGGATACTAAGTGCTGTGTAAAGGGGCACAGGATAGATGCAGCCTCCGTTCTTAAGGAGTTTACATTCTGTGTGAGGTTAAACAAACAGTGGGAAGGAACATCCAGGAGAAGGATTGATGTGTACAATGATGTAGAAGGGTAGATGGTTTATGAGCTAAAAATGAATATTCAATGAGTATCTCTAGAGAGAAATAAAACAGAAATGATGGTGGGGATGTTGTTTAGTCACTCAGTTTTGTCTGACTCTTTGTGACCCCATGGACTGCAGCACACCAGGCTTCCCTGTCCTTCACTATCTCCCGGAGCTTGCTCAAACTCATGCCCATTGAGTTGATGATACCATCCAACCATCTCATCCTTTGTTGTCCCCTTCTCCTCCTGCCTCCAATTTTCCCCAGCATCAGGGTCTTTTCTAATGAGTTGGCTCTTCACATCAGGTGGCCAAAGTATTGGAGTTTCAGCTTCAGCATCACTGCTTCCAATGAATATTCAGTGTTGATTTTGAAAGGTTGCTGCTGAGAGCCATGTGTTATGCCTGGATTGTGACCTTTGGAGGACAGGATTTCAATCCTGGGTCAGAGATGAGGTTTGACTACTTGGAGTTTTTTGTGTAGCAAAGTTTTATTAAAGTATAACAGAGATAGGGAAAGCTTCTGACATAGACGTCAGAAGGGGACAGAAAGAGTGTCCCTTTGCTAGTTTTTTAGCAAGGTGTTTTATGTCTGTTAGAAAGCTATTAATCAGATAAAAGAGATACCTCCAGGCTGGGGAAGTTTCACCAGGCTCCTCTCCCACAATATGCATTTTTGATATAGGATGGCATGAGGTGTGTCATCCCCTGGCCATGAAACAATTGACAAGAATACTGGTTTATTGAGCCATAATCATCCCAAGGTTTGAGAAAAGAAAAAGTTAGTTTTAGG
The DNA here is from genome assembly GCF_032452875.1 of Bos javanicus. Classification (NCBI taxonomy): domain Eukaryota; kingdom Metazoa; phylum Chordata; class Mammalia; order Artiodactyla; family Bovidae; genus Bos; species Bos javanicus. Next base: position 7,270,995 of record NC_083875.1, read on the forward strand.
TGGAACCATTTTGAAGAAAGGCAAATTCCAAAGCAAACACATAGCTTCATTAATATAGCTTAAGAAAAACACATTGGTTAGCTCAAGGCAGAACTAGATGTTGTCAAGACCGAATTAAAAGCCTCTTTTAATTTCGTGTAGAGGAGGGGGAAAAAAAACAACACATCTGCCACTTGCAGTTTATTTCCTCCTGCCACTTGGGGACCTCTAGCCTTCCTACCTGTTACCCTCTCCATTTCCTTTAGGATGGACTGGTTGGATCTCCTTGCAGTTCAAGGGACTCTCAAGAGTCTTCTCCAACACCACAGTTCAAAAGCATCAATTCTTCAGCGCTCAGCTTTCATTATGGTCCAACTCTCACATCCATACATGACTACCAGAAAAACCCATAGCTCGGATCTTTGTTAGCAAAGTGATGTCCTGCTTTTTAATATGCTGTCTAGGTTGGTCATAGCTTTCCTTCCAAGGAGCAAACATCTTTTAATTTCATGGCTGCAGTCACCATCTGCAGTAATTTTGGAGCCCAAGAAAATAAAGTCTGTCACTGTTTTCATTGTTTCCCCATCTACTTGCCATGAAGTGATGGGACTAGATGCCATGATCTTAGTTTTTTGAATGTTGAGTTTTAAGCCAGCTTTTTCACTCTCTTTCACTTTTATCAAGAGGCTCTTTAGTTCCTCTTCACTTTCTGCCATAAGAGTGGTGTCATCTGCGTATTTGAGGTGATTGATATTTCTCCCGGCAGTCTTGATTCCAGCTTGTGCTTCATCCAGCCTGGTATTCCCTAATGTACTCTGCATATAAATTAAATAAGCAGGGTGACAATATGTAGTGTAAAATAAATAATGTTCTATCCTAAGTAAAGGTATTTCAGCATTATACTAAAAATAAAGAGGAGTTGGTAAAGTATTGGAAAGATGGAGATAGGGTCTTTATGAAGATTAAATTAGCTATAGTGTGGACAGAATTTGGGGGATCAGAGACCAGAGGGGAAATACAAGTGTGATGGCTAATTTTATGTGTGAATAATTGACTGACTGGCTCAGAGCTGAGATAGGGATGAAGGCTTATCCAGTACCTGTCTCAACCTGATTTTCTTAGAAAGTAGAAGCCTGAGGCAGAACTTCTATGGTGACTCTTTTTGGGGGGCATGAATTCTCAGAAAAGGAAAAATGAGGAAAAATAGGAAAGAAGAAAGGAGGAAGAAAATCAAGATGACCACAGCTTTAAGGAAGCACAAATGTTTGCTCAGACACATGGGATGTTTCTGGGAAGGCTATGTGACATCGCTTTGACTTCAGGGGTCTGATGGAGGGATGAAGGAAGCAAGTCGATTTTATCTGCCAATCACATGCTGTATCCCTTTTCTTACTGGTCCAAGTTCATTCCCTACAAGGCACTGATTCCTCTGCCCTCTGCAGCTTTCGGGGAAGCCTGATCTTAGGACCCTGAGATGGGTTTCAGGGGCTCAGGGTTAGAGAGCACCTCCTGCCTGCCTCAGGGTCTGGAAGGATGAAAAAGTGTGCATGGGTGAACTTCACATGGTCCTCAATGTCCCCCGATTGGGGAGCAACAAAAGAGCACAGGTGGGAGGTTACAGATGTGCAGCAACAGGTATGGGGCGACGTGCACCTGGAGCACCTGTCGAGAGACCTGGGGACTAGAAACGGGTGATGCACTATGCACTGGCCTCTGTTATGAAGGAAAGAGTGCTCAATGATCCTCCTTCATGGATCCACGGAGAGGCTCCTCTGTAATAACATGAACATGCAGAAGCTAGATTCTTGTCCTTCGGGGGACATATGGAATAATGGGCTGGTGAACCTGAAGAAAAGCAACATTTGGTCTGGAAGAGTCAGTTCCTGGGAGAATGATGATGCCACTGACCACGACAAGAAAATCATAAGGAGATACTGACATTTCCCTGAAAAGGAAAATGAATCATTTGCTTTTACACACTTGGCTGTTATCCCAAGGTGACATCCTGTATCAGCTATCAAAGACACATAAATCAATGAAAAATTAAAGTTTGAAGGGACATTAGAGGCTACTGTATTAAAATTTTCTTATCTGAGGGATAGTAGAAAGTAAGATTTAGAGAAGTTTAATGATTTTACAAATGTCACAATGTAAGTTATAGGAATAGAATAAGAAAAGCAATCCTTTCATCAAGGTATTACTTAAAAAAATTTTTTTTTTTAATTTATTGGCTGCACCAGGTCTCAGTTATGGCATGCGGGATCTTTAGACTTCACTGTGGTATGTGGGATCTTTTTAGTTGTGGCATGCAGGATCTAGTTCCCTGACAAAGGATTGAACCCAGGCCCCTGAATTGGGAGAGCATAGTCTTAGCCACTGGACCATCAGGGAAGTCCCCCAAAGGCTACTACTTGTGACTTAGCTACACTGAAGGTACTAGCAATCCCAAGTTCTCATCCCTTGGTGTCAGTGGGCTTTAATTTCCCACCTCTCTGATGGGAATGTAGGACAAGGTAATCCCCAATATCCCTCCAACTCTGATACTCTGTTTCTCTCATGTGTGCTCAGGAGAACGTCATGGCTAAAAGGATAGATGTGTTAGCTTAAGAGTGTTTAAGATCCCTAAGATCAATGCTTCCTCTCCATGATTAGAACATTCTTGTGCCTGGTATTTATCCTGAAGGGACTTCTGAAAACCAAAGGCCAGTTAATCTGAAAGATTCTGGAATCACCAATTCCAATCCCAAGAAGAGCCAATTCCTGGGAGAATAATGTTACCACTGACCAGAACAACAACAAAAAAATCCCAAGGAGAAATCCCAACAGAACAGGAAAGCTGGCAGAAAACTAGAGGCCAATAATTAAGCTTCATGGTACATCTTGATATTTATTGGGGGAGAAAGAGGAGAAACAATGAAGGAAACCCACAGAAAATAAATGGGTAGTGAAGAAGGAGAGGAATAGGAAAGGACTTGGGGTGGAAGCTGAAAGAGGAGAAGAAGCAGGCCGGACTAAAATGGCAAAGGCCAAAAACAGAAATAGAGACACATACGTTTGTAAAGAACAAATGTAAGGACACCGAAGGGAGAAAGTGGGGAGAGGGATGAATTGGGAGATTTGTATTGGCATGTACAAACTTTTAATACTGTGTATAAAAATTATAATTAGTTGGAACATACTGTATAACACAGAGAACTCTATTCAGTGCTCTGTGGTTCCTAGATGGTAGGAAATCCCCTAAAAGAGGGGATATATCTATACATATAGCTGATTCAATTTGCTGTACAGCAGAAACTAACACAACATTGTCAAGCAACTATACTACAACAAATTTAATTTAAAAATGTAATTTTGTTAAAAATTAAAAAAAATGGAAAATGCCATAGACATCAAGGTGGGGACTGAGAAATGACCATGAGATTTAACAATAAATTTTATAAAGACTTAAAGGAATTACAGTGGAAAAGGGATTGAGGAGTAGATTATTTACAAGAAAATAGATATTCAAGGGGAGAAACAGTGAGAGCAGGTAGTTCAAAAATTGTTAGAATGAGAGGTAAGGTTTGTGGAATTAGGGCCTTGTAAGTATGTTTGTAGGCAGAGAAGGATGCAAGATTGAATATTTGGGAATACCTTCCTTCAGGATATATCTGAAGGAATGAAGTTCCAGAAGAGGCAAATAACTCTACTGCGGACAAAGAATATGCTTTTGACAAGAAGAAGGGCACCTTTTCCTCTGAAAAAAAATGAGTATAATAAGTAGGAAACTGAAAACACAGAGAAACATGGAGGTGGAGGTAACACACACAGAGATGGAGTGAGGTGAGCAAAGGGTAGATGAAAGGACTTATCTTCTGAGTAAATATAGACACAAGACAAAAACTGAGTGGCTGAGGACAGAGGGAGAGTGAGAGGGAATTCAGAGAGAAAGAAGAGCAGTGAGAGTGAATTCTGGGAAAAAGAAGATTTCTGATGGAATACTCAGAAGACGTTAAGAGGATTTCTGAGAGAAAGCAGGTGAGTTGAAATCGGCATGAAGGAGGGTATGAAAAATTTATGAAAAAATGAGATAGAGAGGAATTAATGAAGAAATGAGTTTGAGAGGACATTATGAAAGAAGGAGACTCTGAGGGAATTTGAGAGAAAGAATGAAAGTCTGAGGGAATTCTGAGAGAAAGGAGAGTTTGAGGGAATTTTGAGTAAGGGTTCAGTTCAGTTCAGTTCAGTCTCTCAGTCGTGTCTGACTCTTTGCGACCCCATGAATCACAGCACGCCAGGCCTCCCTGTCCAGCACCAACTCCTGGAGTTCACCCAGACTCATGTCCATCGAGTCAGTGATGCCATCCAGCCATCTCATCCTCTGTTGTCCCTTTCTCCTCCTGCCCCCAGTTCCTCCCAACATCAGAGTCTTTTCCAATGAGTCAACTCTTGGCATGAGGTGGCCAAAGTACTGGAGTTTCAGCTTTAGCATCATTCCTTCCAAAGAAATCCCAGGGCTGATCTCCTTCAGAATGGACTGGTTGGATCTCCTTGCAGTCCAAGGGACTCTCAAGAGTCTTCTCCAAAACCACAGTTCAAAAGCATGAGTAAGGGTAGTATGGGGGAATTTTGGACAAGGAAAGTGACAGAGATTTCTGAGAGAACTTGGGTTCTCAGAGATTTCTGAGAGGAATTCTGAGTGATGAGGGTATGAGAAAATTCTGAGGAAATGAGATTAAGAGGGAATTCTTAGAGAAAGAAGGCGAATGAGAGGAAATTTTGAAAGAAAGAAGGAGAGTGAATTCTGAGACACAGAAGGAGTGACAAGGCATGCTGAGAGAAGAAGGGAAGACTGGGGGAATTTTGAGAGAATGAAGGAGGTTCCGAGGAAAAATAATAAAAAGAAGAAAGTTCTAAGATAAAATCAGACAAAGAAGGAGGTTCTGAGGTATAATTTCAGATACTGAAGTAAAAATAAGATACAAACCATGAGGTAAAATCAGACAGGAACTGGGTGTTCCTGAGGTAAAAAATGGACAGGAAGGTTCTAATGTAAAATACAATAGGAACTGGGAGATACTGCAGTAAAATCTGACTGAAACCAGGAGGTTCTGAGGTAAAGTTTGACAGAAACTAGAAGGTTCTGAGGTAAAAATCTGACAGAAACTAGAGTGTTCTGAGGTAAAATCTGACAGAAGCTAGAGTGTTCTGAGGTAAAATCTGACAGAAACTACAGGGTTTTCAGGTAAAATCTGACAGAACCTAGGACATTCTGAGGTAAAATCTGAAAGAAACTAAAGAGATCTAAGGTAAAATCTGACAGAAACCAAGATGTTCTGAGGTAAAATTTGCAGAAACCAGGAAGTTCTGAGCTAAAATATGACAGAAACCAGAAGGTTTGAAGTAAAATCTGACAGAAAGCTGGAGGTTCTGTGGTAACATCTGACAGAAACCGGGAGGTTCTGAGGTAACACTGACAGAAATCAGCAGGTTCTGAGGTAACATCTGATGGAAACTTAGAGATTTTGAGATATGTCTGAGGTCTGAGGTAAAATCTGACAGAAACTCAGAGGTTCTTAGGTAAAATCTGACGAAAACTTGGAGGTTCTAAGGTAAAATCTTAGGGAAGCTAGGAGGTTCTATGGTAAAATCTGAAACAAACTAGGAATTTCTGAAGTAAAATCTGAAAGAAACTTGCAGTTTCTAGTGTAAAAATCTGACAGAAACTTGGAGCTTCTGCTGTAAAATTTCAGTGAAGGAAGGTGATTTTGATGTAAAATATTATAGAATCTAGTAGCTTCTGAATTAAAATCTGACCGAAAGTAGAAGCTTCTGATGTAAAATCTCAGTGAAAATAGGAGGTGAAATCTTATAGAAAGAAGGAGGTTCTGAGAAGAACACACAGATTCTCAGGTGAACTCTGACCAAAAAATGAAGTGTTATCTGAATCTGATGTAAAGAATGACAATCTGAGATAAACTCTGACAGAAAGACGGAGGTTCTCATGGAAAATCTGACATAAGAAATTTCTCAGAGAAAATGTCAGAGATGGTAGAAAGTTTCTGAGGGAATTCTAACATAAAATAGGACGTTTCTGCAGTACTTTGTGACAGAAGAGGGATGTTTCTGAGAGAGTTCGCACAGAATGAAGGAGATTTCTGATGGAGTTCTGCTTGAAAGAAGATGGTTTATGTTCATAAGTGGCTATGAGTGTGTAGTTAACAGCTCAGAAATAAACCCTGGATGTCAAGATTCTTATGGGTCCTTAACACACACGATTCCACTTTAATGTTTGGAAGTGATCAATATGATTGCAGAAACTAGGTTTCTCAGGTCTGTGGGTGGGTAGATCTGGAAATTCAGTGACAAAAGTTGCCTTGAACCCTTATTAAAGCAGTTTAAGTTTGCTGATTGGTGTTTCAGGTTGAGCGGGTAACAGTGACATCATAAAAGTCCTGATGAGCTAGAAAAAGTGGAGGGATTAAGGTGTTGGCTGTTGTTCCAGGGGTACAAGAAGACCAGGAAAATGAAGGGATGGAAAATGCCATGTCAGAATGTCATGAGTAGAGTGGGAAACCATCTTCTTTAAAGGAGAAGCAGAAAACAATTTATGTAGACAACAGATCCTGCCTTGTGTAGCTCACAACCTAGCAAAGAGAGGTTCTCAGAACTCATGACCTCAATGAATGAATAAATTACTCAGGAGTGTGAAAAGAGAGGAGAGCATAAGGAGGGAAGTTGGGATGCAAAGGCGGATTAAAATGGTTCTAAGTATTCACAAGAAGTTAATGTGGGTCTGGTTGAAAAGGTGTGATTTGAGTAAAGATTGCTGGAGAAGTATGAGTGAGCCATGAAGAGATCTGGGGGTAACTGTTAGAGAAGGAGGGATTCAGGGAAGCAGAGTCTCTCCATGGGAGCAGTGAAGTTCACAAGGAATGGCTTTCCCTCCATTGTGATTCTGCCATACCTAGGACTCTTTTGTGTTGTAGAACTATGAGGCCAGTTTATATATTGTGGTCAGATTTAGAGATGACACACACTTTGCCCTAGAGTTGTTCCCTCTGTGTCATAGCAGTACCCAATCTGTCATTTTTGTGTGTTATTTTAAAAATACAAGAGCCTTTAAAAAAAAAAATCTGTAGGACATATATTAAGTTAACCTTAAAAATGCATTCCAGTATACACAGCTGCTGCTGCTGCTGCTGCTGCTGCTGCTGTCACTTCAATCATGTCCAACTCTGTGCAACCCTAAGACAGCAGCCCACTGGGCACCTCTGTCTCTGGGATTCTCCAGGCAAGGATACTGGAGTGGGTTGCCATTTCCTTCTCCACCAGTATACTCTAGGTATAGACAAATAGTTAGATTCCACTTATATAGGGTACCTAGAATAGTCAAATTCATAGAGTTAGAAAATATATGGGTAGATACAAGGAGCTGGGAGGTGGAAGTGGGTGGGAAGGGGAATGGGGAGTTAGTATTTAATGGGAACAGAGTTTCAGTTTAGGAAAGTTGAAGAATTTAGGAGATGGATGATTGTGAGAGTTGCACAAAAATGCAAATACACTTAGTGTCACTGAACTATACAGTTAAATATGGTTACAATGGTATGTTTTATATTATGTGAGTTTTACTACAAAAAAAAAATTAAAAAATGCAACAGTCTGTATTGCAAGCATTAGCTGTGCGAATTCTTGGCTGTGGAATATTAGCTTTTAACTCTATCCGATGATAAACTGGAGGAAAACACTCAGAAATGGAGCAAATGAAACTTTCCTTCCTTCCGGATTTGGATATTCAGGAGGATGGATTTCTATCTCTATGAAATATTTCATCAGGGTCTTGTCTTTATTGGAGAATCAAAGTGGCATATAAGGACTTATGATTAATAGAGTTACCTAAAAGATTCTAGTAACAAAATGTATTCTTAATAGTTGATATGAAAATTCTTCTAAGGGAGAAATCCTACTTTTTTCTAAGATACCCGACTGAACAAGCCCTTGAGAATTCATAGGTTTTGATGGAAAACATAGACTGTGAGACTATAAAATTGGAGATTTAAGTCTAGATTGTTTATTTCTGCAGAAGTCTTGGATCTGGATTGTACAGGAATTATGGGTGGAGTTTAGGGTGGATGGATATTGTCAATACTGGTCATTTGTTAGTTGTAAGATTATGTGCTTTTTATTAAGCCATTATTGATATTATGTTCATTCCTGATGTGGGATGATTCCTAAAGCAAAATAACTCTTTGATAAATGTTTCTGGATTTTCTATAATAAGGAAATAAAAAAGAACATAAAAAGATCAGAGCAAGCTTTTTAATCAGTGATTAATCCCAGGAAGAAATTGTTGAAATTAAATTCATTACAGGAAAGTTTCATTTACTTTATCATTCCAATGGATGAACAATTTTCATGAAAGTTTGAAGATATTTATAGTCAAAGGCAAGAATGGAGCTCAGATGTCAAGTGGTGAGTAACAGTGTTTTGTGATAAAATTCCTTGAGATTTCCATGGTCATGTACTTACCAGGTTGGAGAAGCTCAACCAAAAAGGTTTAATTTATCAAACAAACCTATCTTTTCAAGATATTCTTATAAACAACATAAAGACCATATTGTCTAAGATGAGCTCCTGCCCAAACATAATTAGGAATTGACATTATCATTTTTCAAGTCATGTTGCTAGTGAAGTTAGAATCTGGTCACTTCACACTAGCTGTTGAAAGTTATCAAGAATGGTCAGTTTGACAATAGGTATTATAGGTGTTCTCAGCTGCTGCAGGAAATTCTTTGATCCTCACTCATCTGCCACATGTTAGGATGACAGTTTTAGAAGTCTAATGCGTTTGCTGCTTCCCTGTGAATTAGAAGAGAAGAGGAAAGGAGAGAAAAGAAAAGAGGATAGATGTTTCAGACCAAGTGACCTCAACAGAGGGAAAATGCAAAAATCAAACCAACTGCCACATGAGGGCTGGATATTCAGGAGGGGAAACTTTCCAGGAGGGGAAACTTTCCAACATAGACCATATAGTTGGGAAAGAGACATCATCTGCCATTAAGTTGGGACAGAAGGAATTCATTGACAGCTTCACCTTATCTGGAAATTGGATTGTGGAGGTGGTGCTGATGAGTAGCTGGATGGTATAGAGATTGGGAGAAGATTAGTCCATTGATTTATTTAAAGAGAATCTCAGTATTCCCAGCCTGAACAAGAAACCAAAGTTCATGGGAAAATGCTGAAGGAGAGCAACAAGTCTGTGTTCCAGAGATTGGGATCCAGTATGACAAAGAGAGAGGATGAGTGTCTGGACAGAATGGGAGAGCAGGCCAGAGAGGAAAGAAACTGTTTCAGGTATGGTTCCTCTGGACTCCATCACCCACACATCTAATAACAATAGCAACCATCTCTAGATCAACCAGCACAGTAACAGCAACCTTTATCCAACCTTTGCTGCAGGTTTAGGAACTGTTCTCAGTGTATTATATTATTGTATTCTTGCAATAAATTTATAAGGCTGGAAAAAAAGAGACTCTCAGGGGAGGAATCTCATTGGAAAAGACCCTGATGCTTGGAAAAATTGAGGGTAGGAGGAGAAGTGGACAATAGAGGATGAGATGGTTGGATGGCACCATCGACTCAATGGACATGAGTTTGAGCAAACTCCAGGAGAAAGTGAAGGACAGGGAAGCCTAGTGTGCCACAGTCCATAGGGTCACAAAGAGGCAGACACAACTGAGTGACTGAACAACAAACAGGGGAGCAATGGGAAGGATTCTTATCCAAGTGAACTTAAACTTCCAAGGAGGTACATGGAGGAGGATATGTCTACAATATTTTAATTAGAAATGGGCTCTGATGTTGGGAATTAATTTCCTGAAAAAATACCATCTTTCAAAGATCTGGTCAGTTATTGGCTGCTACACTTGTGTAATGATGATGAGCCCCCTTGCTGGTGAAGAGTTATTCAATCCCAGGATTGCCTTATATGAATACTGAAGACGTGCACAGTGAAGTCTTCAAATTCTCAAGTATTTTCACCCACTCCATAACTCCCGATCATGGCAGTTCATTTAGTCATCCCACATAGCCAGGAAGAAATGTGCATCAGGAAAATACTATTTTTGGAATTCAGTGGACTCAATATTGGGCAAGTTAATTAGAAGTTGCTATTCATATATTGGGCTTCCCCAGTTGCTCAGCAGTAGGTGGAGAAATATACCTTGTTCATGGATTAGAAGAATCAATATAGTGAAAATGAGTATACTACCCAAAGCAATCTACTGATTCATTGCAATCCTTATCAAGCTACCAATGGTATTTTTCACAGAACTAGAACAAAAAATTTCATAATTTGTATGGAAACAAAAGAAACCGTGAAGAGCAAAAGCAATCTTGAAAAAGAAGAGTGGAACTGGAGGAATCAACCTGCCCAACTTCAGACTACACTACAAAGCTACAGTCATCAAGACAGTATGGTACTGGCACAAAGACAGAAATATAGATCAATGGAACAGAATAGAAAGCAAATAGATGAATCCATGCACCTATGGGCACCTTATCTTTGACAAAGGAGGCAAAAATATACAATGGAGAAAAGACAATCTCTATAACAAGTGGTGCAAGAAAACTGGTCAACCACCTGTAAAAGAATGAAACTAGAACACTTCTAACACCATACACAAAAATAAACTCAAAATGGATTAATGATCTAAAGTAAGACCAGAAACTATAAAACTCCTAGAGGAAAACATAGGCAGAACACTCTCTGACATAAATCACAGCAAGATCCTATATGACCCACCTCCCAGGGTAATGGAAATAAAGGCAAAAATATACAAATGAGACCTAATTAAACTTAACAGCTTTTGCACAATGAAGGAAACTATAAGCAAGGTAAAAAGTCAGCCTTCAGAATGGTAGGAAATAATAGCAAACGAAACACCCGACAAAGAATTAATCTCCAAAATATACAACAGCTCATGCAGCTCAATTCCAGAAAAATAAACAACCCAATTAAAAAAATGGGCCAGAGAACTGAACAGACATTTCTCCAAAAAAGTCATACAGATAGCTAATAAACACATGAAAAGATGCTCAACATCACATTATCAGAGAAATGCAAATAAAAACCACAATGAAGTACCATCTCACACTGGTCAGAATGGCTGCCATCAAAAAGTCTAGAAACAATAAATGCTGGAGAGGGTGTGGAGAAAAGGGAACCCTCTTACACTGTTGGTGGGAGTGCAAACTAGTACAGCCACTATGGAGAACAGTGTGGAGATTCCTTAAAAACCTGGAAATAGAACTACCATACGACCCAGCAATCACACTGCTGGTCATACACACCAAGAAAATCAGAATTGAAAGAGACACATATACCCCAATGTTCATTGCAGCACTGTTTACAATAGCCAGGACATGGAAGCAACCTAGATGTCCATCAGCAGATGAATGAATAAGAAAGCTGCGGTACATATACACAATGGAAAATTACTCAGCTATAAAAAAGAGCACATTTGAGTCAATTATAATGAGGTGGATGAAACTGGAGTCTACCATACACAGTGAAGTAAGTCAGAGAGAAAAACACCAATACAGTATATTAATGCATGTATATGGAATTTATAAAGATGGTAACAGTATATTAATGCATGTATATGGAATTTAGAAAGATGGTAATGATGGCCCTAAGAGACACAGATGTAAAGAACAGCCTTTTGGACTCTGGGAAAAGGCGAGGGTGGAGTGATTTGAGAGAATATCATTGAAACATGTATATTTACCATATGTGAAGTAGATGACCAGTCCAAGATGCATGAAACAAAACACTCAAAACCAATGCACTGAGACTACCCAGAGGGATGGGATGGGGAGGGAGGTTGGAGAGGGGGTTCGGGACAGGGGGACACAGGTGCACCATACTTGATTCATGTCAATGTATGACAAAAACCACCACAATATTGTAAAGAAATTAATTAAAATAAATTTTTAAAAACTCCACCTGTGATGTAGGAGGCACAGGAGACACAGGTTTGATCCCTGGGTCACAAAGATCTCCTGGAGGAGGAAATGGCAACTCATTCCAGTATTCTTGCCTGGGAAATCCCATGGACAGAGAAGTGTGGCAGGCTACAGTCCACAGGGTCACAAAAGAGTCAGACATAACTGAGCAACCAAACACACAACAACAGCATGCTTATATTACATAACTAAAATCATAAGGGTGTCAGTTCATGTAATAACAGACAAGATGTTCTGTAGTATGCTTCTTCTGTGTACAGAACTAGTCTTTGTTTTATTCTATTCCATAGAAGGCACTGAAAAATGCATGTATAGCAGCCGAATATTGCAATGCCTGATGTGAAGGCTGTAGGTGCCCATCCTCCCCAAGCATCTTGTATTTCACTACCTAATCTGTCATTCATCCTTTTGGTGGCAAGCAGACAGTACCAATAAAATTATTTACTTACCACTTTTCTGTCTTCTTTTCTGCTGTTCATTCCTCTTTTATTTCCAAGTATTTACTTTAATGATCACAGACTTTCTCAGGAAGGGAAAGCCCTTCCAATTCTTAAGTAAATATTTGTAACAGGGGTTTCACAGAAAACAATTGTTTGCCTATTGCAATACGTGTTGTCAGGGGATTATCATACTCGGTCACTAGGCTACTGTGACTTTGAAGTCCACTTGGTCAACTAGAGTGGGCTAGTCCTTCCTTGGGGCTTTTCCAGAATCATAACAAGCACCAAAAATGTGGTCCTAGGTGAGAGAAGATGGGAAATAAGCAGAAATAAATTGTAGCTTGGTTTCTGGTTTTAAGACAGAAGGTTTGAACTCTAGGAATAAGGAAACTTGAAATAGAACTAACTCCCAAAATACACATTGTCAGGTATTCCAAGCTTTCCCAAGAATTACACATTTCTTTTTACTTTAAGCTAAAAATCAATATCCTTACCTTATTTTAACCTCACCTTTTTATTAATAATTAAAGATGAAATGTTAGGCACATGTCTATTTCCATTGCTATCAACTGCAGTAATGCAACCTTTTATTTCATGATCTTATTTCCATTGTTATTTTTTTTTTAATGTTGTAGAAAGAATGATTTAGAAATTTTTCAGTGGTGCCATTTCATACCATTGAATTCCCCTGATTAAATACTTCAGTGGCTCCAGGACTCTGTGCTTCAAAGTACACATTATGTGATAGAACTTTTTCAGTCAAGTTTTATTGTTTATTTGATGTATTGGTTTCTTCACTTGATATCTGTTTTTCCTGTTGAACTATTAGTTTTATGAAGACAGAGACCATATCCATTTATCCATCCATTATCTTTTATTCATACAGCATGAACAAGGTAAAAATATTTCCTGCATACATGGACCTTATAGGTGAGTAGGAAATTTTTTTAAAAAATCAAACAAGTAATAGCATAAAGTATGGTCTGCTGTTTTAGAGAAAGTAATACCATGGAGGTGCAAGGCAGGAACAGCTTGCCAGTCTGAGGGATTGCGTTAGGTAGAAAAGAATTTCTAGTGTAAGTGATATGTAAGCTGAAACTTAAGAGATGAACCAAAGCTAACAAGGGAGTAAAGATAGCTAAGAACGTTTTTGGAAGAGGAGAGAGATGGTAAAAGGAATTATGCTGTGGATGCTGGTGATATGGTTCAAGGTGGATGGCGCTTGGTGAGTGAGGTGCATGGCAAAAAAGAGACTAGCTAGGAAGAGTAGTTTGATCCATCTATTAACTCTTAAAAATGTCAGAAAAGACACTGAAATGCTATAAAGGGGGACTGAAAGGGTCACAGAAACCCAACCAGGTTCTTGGGCTTCTTTGTTGAGAAAGACTTGGGAAAAAGGATGAAGGTAAGCAAGTTAGAAGACAGTTTCAGTAACCCAAGTCAGTAGCTATGGTGACTTGGAATCAGACAGGCATGGGGCCTTTGGGAAAGAGAAAAATCTAAAAATGATTAGAAAGTAGGTTAAATAAGCCTTGATTTTTGACCAAATGTAGGAACAAAGGACAGAAAAGAGTCAAAGGAGACCCTGAATTTCTGGCATGGGAGAAGCTTGTTGGAGGGGATGTGAAGATGATGGAATTTGGTTTTGGATGTGTGTGTGTGTTTGTGTGTGTGTGTGTGTGTGTGTGTGTGTGTGCACTTGGTTGTGTCCTACTCATTGTAACCCCATGGACTGTAGCCCACTAGACTCCTCTGTCCATGGGATTTTCCAGAATACTGGTGTGGGTTGCCATACCCTCCTCCAGGAAATCTTCCTGACTGAGAGATGGAATCCATGTCTCCTGCTTTGGCAGGCATATTCTTTACCACTACAGCACCTGGGAAGCCCTGTTTTGAATGTACTGGGTTTAAAATGCCCAGAAGCCAGCCAAGTAGCTTTGTCCAGTAGACAGGCATGCATGCAGGTCAGAAGCCTCACAGAGGAAGCAGGCACCAAGATTTGAGATTTTAACCATGGAGTTAAAAAAATCACCAGTAGCACATGTGCAGAGCAAGAAGATGATCTCAGCATGACTAAAGTGTGAGGAAAGATTTCATATTTATAGGGCAGGCAGAAGAGGGGGACCTTGAAAATATATCCGAGAAGAAGAGAGGTTAGAATTATGGAACTCAATGGAAGAAAATGTTTCAAGAAAGGATGGTCCACAAGGTGTGAAAAGTCCCCAGCAGAAATCCACCAGTTACCTTGACAGTAGTGGTTTTGGTAGGAAGAAGCCTGGCTTGCAGTGGGATACCAGGGAATGGGGATCAAAATAGTGAATTTTTCCCTTCTGAATCAGAGATTGAACTCATGTCCCATGCATCAGAAGAGTGCAGTCTTAACCACTAGACCACCAGGAAAGTCCCTAAAACAAATAACTTTTACAAGATGCTTCATAGAAGAGGTGTTTCTCTCAACAGAGGGGTAGCTAGAAGAGAATGTGCAGTTAGAAGTTATTTATTTATTTATTCTTTACTTGTCAATTAGGAGATGCTCAAACATGCTTCCTACTTACACAAAACGATCATTAGAAAGTGAGTAGTTGAAGGCACCAGCATAATTGAAGAAAATGTTCAAATCTTTATGTTCTGAAATAGATGTGATTTTCTGACATGTGGGTAAAATCAAATATCAGGAAATTTTGCTAACTATGACAGTAGTAGTATATTTCTGTGCTGTTTCCATGATCTGTCAAACACTGTAGAACATTTAAGTTATGAAATTTATTTTGGCTCATAATATCCTTAATATAAGCTTAGTTTGGATTTAATTGTTGACAAGATGTTTGAAATTGGACATTTGGAAGCCTAGCCATCCATTTGTTACCCATTTCAAGGTGAGTCTTCAACTTTCTGAGTAACAGTGTTGAGCATTATATTAAACAGCCAAAGGGTGCAAAGCTATGCAAACTCCTTGTTTTAGGTAAAGTGAAAAAGTCTGTGGTATAAATACTTATATAGGTTACACTCAGTCAATTCAGTCGCTCAGTCATGGTTGACTCTCTGTAACTGCATTGACTGCAGCACACCAGGCTTCCCTGTCCATCACCAACTCCCGGAGTTTACTCAAACTAATGTCCATCGAGTCGGTGATGCCATCCAACCATCTCGTCCTCTGTCGTCCCCTTCTCCTCCTGCCTTCAATCTTTCCCAGCATCAGGGTCTTTTCCAATGAGTCAGTTCTTCGCATCAGGTAGCCAAAGTATTGGAGCTTCCTTCCAGTAAATACTCAGGACTGATTTCCCTTAGGATTGACTGGTTTGATCTCCTTGCAGTCCAGGAAATCTCAAGAGTCTTCTCTAATACCACAGTTCAAAAGCATCAATTCTTCGGCTGTGGTGTTGGAGAAGCTTACACTACTGAGAGAAAAATGTTTTTTAAATTAATTTTTATTGGAGTATAGTTGGTTTACGATGTTATGTTAGTTTCTGCTGTAGAGCAAAATGAATCAACTATACGTATACATATATCCCCTCTTTTTTGGATTTCCTTCCCATTTAGGTCACCACAGAGCATGGAGTAGAGCTCCCTGTGCTATACAGTGGGCTCTCATTAGTGCAAAATTCGTCTTGACACATTTCTGGTAGGTCTAGAAAAATATGAGATGTAATTTCTACCACACACAAAATGTTGCATCAGAGTAGCAAAGAGTATCATTGTTGAGTCTATAAGGGCCAGGAATATGCTGTCAGTTCAGTTCAGTTCAGTCGCTCAGTCGTGTCCAACTCTTTGCAACCCCATGAATCGCATCACACCAGGCCTCCCTGTCCATCACCAACTCCCGGAGTTCACCCAGACTCATATCCATCGAGTCAGTGATGCCATCCAGCCATCTCATCCTCTGTCATCCCCTTCTCCTCCTGCCTCCAATCCCTCCCAGCATCAGAATCTACTTGGAAAGATTCTGCCTCCCAGTGGGACCAGAATCTTCAATGACTCTCCAGATTAAACAAATCTGGAGATTTTGGAATGGTCTGGAGGTTCCAATTGGAAAGTCAGGTGCTACCATTGAAGATCTTGACATGACAAATTCCACCAGGATGTGCAATTGGTGAAGATTTTCCACATGAGACTGTCCCGGGGTCACAGAGTCAGACACAACTGAATTACTAAGCACAGCACAGCACAAACACAAATAAGCTCTGATACAAGGTGGGTAAAAATCACAGAGAGCTGTTATGAGGATCATTGGAAAAGAAAAAAGGATAGTTGAATGTTACTTTCTTCTTGTTCACATTTTCTTTCCTATTTCTATAGATAAAGTTGTGGAAATTATTCCAGAAAATAAAATGAAAAATGAAAATGATTATTGGCCCAATAATGGAAACTGTTGTGAGTAAGTTTTTGGAAAGTTTGAAATGGAGAGTTCAGTGCAGATAGGTTAAACAAATCAGCCCACCAGTTTTTGCTAATAAAACTTTATTAGAACAAAGCTTCACCTTTTTTTTTTTTTTTTATGGCTTGGGTATGGGTTGGGTGAAGTTTTGTAATTGTAGCAGAGATCTTTAGGACTTTAAGGCTTAAAATAGTTGTTATTTGGCTTTTTAGAGAAAAAATTTTCCAACCTTCTAGTTCAGTGAATCAGTTTAATTTTTAAAAGCTTTATTTCTATAAGTTCCTTTTTCCCTGCTTATGAAGATATGCTGAAGCAAATAGCAAATGCAAAGGGCTTAATTTATAATTGTGCATATGAGATGTAATTTTAATTAAAGTTATGTCATAACTTTACTAAAGACATAATTTATCAATCAGCTTTCTCTGCAGTGAAAACCTATGAGGAGCAATAGGTGAAAGGTGAGTGTGTAAAGATAAAGAGAGACAGGAAAGAGCTAATGAAGCATTGATTCATAAGGTCAAATGAACTTCCAAAGAAAATATTTTCAATTTTAATATCATTCAATCCCTTGTCAGATAATTCAAACAGACTTGACATTTAAGGGGCTTAAAAACAATAAAAAAAAATTGGGTTTCATTCTTCTTGCTTGTCTTTCATTAAGTGGTCATTTCTTTACTACAAAAAAGGGAACAAATTTAGAGGAAGAAAAAAAATGGTGTGTCCTAAAGTGGCTTTTCTCTACCTGGTAGGAGTGAAATAAATCAAAATTCTCTCCAAATAAAAACTAGAATGCTATTTCTAATTATTTGCTCTGTCAAACTGATATCAAACTTTCCACATTTCTCAGACATTTTTACTCTGTTAGATTATCATAGAATTTGGTAAGTGAAGTTGGAATAATTTCTATTACCTGTGCTTAGGCAAAATTAGATACCAAATGTTTAAAAATATACTTTGCCCTATCAATTCCTTTATTTCAAAATCATTCTAAACAACCTTAAATTATTAAGGTTATAGCCGATGATTTAAATATAAAACGTACAACACAAGAAATCATTATACTAAATAAGCATGAAAAATCTCTAAAACAATAATAAAGAATCTGGTTAAATAAACAATGGGATATATATTAAATAGTCTACTTAGAGCCATAGAGGATATTGTAAGTAAATATTTTTTTATAGTTTTTCAGAGTGCCTGAAGAACTATAGACGGAGGTTCATGACACTGTACAGGAGGCAGTGATCAAGACCATCCCCAAGGAAAAGAAATGCAAAACCCAGTGATTGAGGAGATTTTACAAATAGCTGTGAAAAGAAGAGAAGTGAAAGGCAAAGGAGAAAAGGAAAGATATACCCATTTGAATGCAGAGTTCCAAAGAATATGAAGGAGAGATAAGAAAGCCTTCCTCGGAGATCAATGCAAAGAAATAGAGGAAAACAATAGAATGGGAAAGACTAGAGATCTCTTCAAGAAAATTAGAAATACCAAGGGAACATTTCATGCAAAGATGGGCTCAATAAAGGACAGAAATGGTATGGACTTAACAGAAGCAGAATATATTAAGAAGAGGTGGCAAGAATACACAGAAGAACTATACAAAAAACATCTTCATGACCCAGATAATGACGATGGTGTGGTCACTCACCTAGAGCCAGACATTCTGGAATATGAAGTCAAGCGGGCCTTAGGAAGCATCACTATGAACAAAGCTAGTGGAGGTGATGGGATTCCAGTTGAGCTATTTCAAATCCTGAAAGATGATGGTGTGAAAGTGTTGCACTCAATATGCCAGCAAATTTGGGAAACTCAGCAGTGGCCACAGGACTGGAAAAAGTCAGTTTTCATTCCAGTCCCCAAAAGGCAATGCCAAAGAATGCTCAAACTACCACACCACACATTTGCACTCATCTCACACGCTAGTAAAGTAATGCTCAAAATTCTCCAAGCCAGGTTTCAGCAATATGTGAACCGTGAACTTCTAGATGTTCAGGCTGGTTTTAGAAAAGGCAGAGGAACCAGAGATAAAATTGCCAACATTTGTTGGATCATCAAAAAAGCGAGAGAGTTCCAGAAAAACATCTACTTCTACTCAATTGACTACGCTAAGGCCTTTGACTGTGTGGACACAACAAACTGTGGAAAATTCTGAAAGAGATGGGAATACCAGACCACCTGACCTGTCTCTTGAGAAACCTGTATGCAGGTCAGGAAGCAACAGTTAGAACTGGGCATGGAACAACAGACTGGTTTCAAATCAGGAATGGAGTATGTCAAGGCTGTATATTGTGACCCTGCTTATTTAACTTATATGTGGAGTACTTCTTGCAAAGTGCTGGGCTGGATGAAGCTCAAACTGGAATCAAGATTGCTGGGAGAAGTATCAATAACCTCAGATATGCGGATGACACCACCCTTATGGCAGAAAGTGAAGAAGAACTAAAGAGCCTCTTGATGAAAATGAAAGAAGAGAGTCAAAAAGTTGGCTTAAAACTCAACATTCAGAAAACTAAGATCATGGCATCTGGTCCCATCACTTCATGGGAAATACATGGGGAAACAGTGGAAACAGTGGCTGACTTTATTTTTTTGGGTTCCAAAATCATTGCAGATAGTGACTGCAGCCATGAAATTAAAAGACACTTGCTCCTTGGAACAAAAGCTATGACCAACCTAGACAACATATTAAAAATCAGTGACATTACTTTGTCAACAGAAGTCTATCTAGTCAAAGCTATGGTTTTTCCAGTAGTCATATATGGGTGTGAGAGTTGAACTATACAGAAAGCTGAGCACCGAAGAATTGATGCTTTTGAACCGTGGTGTTGGAGAAGACTCTTGAAAACCCCTTGGTCTGCAAGGAGATTCAACCAGTCCATCCTAAAGGAAATCAGCCCTGAATATTCATTGGAAGAACTGATGTTGAAGCTGAAACTCCAATACTTTGACCACCTGATGTGAAGAACTGACTCATTTGAAAAGATCCTGATGCTGGGGAAAATTGAAGGCGGGAGGACAAGGGGATGACAGATGAGATGGTCGGATGGTTACCACCGACTCAATGGACATGAATTTGAGTAAACTCCAGGAGTTGGTGATGGACAGGGAAGCCTGGCGTGGTGCAGGCCATGGCGTTGAAAAGAGTCGGACATGACTGAATGACTGAACTGAACTGACTTTTTAACACAAAAAATGTTCATAATGTCATCTAAATGAAGGAAACAGGATACAACATAGTATGTAGATTTTGGTCCAATTTCTATTTAAAGGTATGCCTTTACTTCACTGACAATGGTCTGTGTAGTCAAAGCAATGGTTTTTCCAGTAGTCATGCAAGGATGTGACAGTTGGACCATAAAGAAGGCTGAGCACTGAAGAATTGAGGCTTTTGAACTTTGGTGTTGGAGTAGACTCTTGAGAGTCCGTTGGATTGCAAAGAGATCAAACCAGCCAATCCTAAAAGAAATCAACCCTGAATATTCTTTGGAAGGACTGATGCTAAAGCTGAAGCTCCAATACTTTGGCCACCTGATGTGAAGATCTGACTCACTGGAAAAGATCCTGATGGTGAGAAAGATTGAGGGCAAGAGGAGAAGGGGATGATAGAACAGGAGAAGAGGATGAGATGGTTGGATGGCATCACCGATGCAATGGACATGAGTTTGTGCAAACTCTGGGAGACAGTGAAGTACAAGGAAGCCTGGCGTGCTGCAGTCAATGGGATGGCAAAGAATTCGGCACGACTGAGTGACTTAATGACAACGAATACCTTTACACTTATACTCCAGTTTTTAATACTTTTTATATGTGTAATTTAGAAATATATACATTATGTTTTTAATTGTGATTATTTTAACAATGAAAATATTTAAAATATTTTAACACTATATACTCTTTTCTTAAATTAATTTTTAATATAAGAATACTATTTTCCATTCTATAAAGGCTAGTTTTGCCCAATAATTAAATGTAGAAATAAAATTACAGCATATTTTACCTTCAATAGCCTAGTTTTTGTTGATTATTTAAGTTTTAAATAATTTTTGAAGTTACTTTGAAAGTTTCTGAAATGAAGTTGATACTGTGTTTAAATTACTTACTTGAGTTAAGGAGATCAGCCCTGGAATGTCTTTGGAAGGAATGATGCTAAAGGTGAAACTCCAGTACTTTGTCCACCTCATGCGAAGAGTTGACTTATTGGAAAAGACTCTGATGCTGGGAGGGATTAGGGGCAGGAGGAGAAGGGAACGACAGAGGATGAGATGGCTGGATGGCATCACTGACTCGATGGACGTGAGTCTAAGTGAACTTCGGGAGTTGGTAATGGACAGGGAGGCCTGGCGTGCTGCGATTCATGGGGTCGCAAAGAGTTGGACATGACTGAGTGACTGAACTGAACTGAACTGAGTTAAAAAGCTGAGAAATAGACCTCTTTTTATCTTAACAGTCATCACTGAGACACAACCAAGGGCACAGAGCTAGATGAACTTTGAAGTGTATTTCTGTCTCATAATTCACTAAAGTGCCTGAAGATGTGGGCCTCAGGTCCTAATTTATTGTACACCAGAGACTTTGCTTTCAGAAGTCTACAGATTCTATTATGAGTAAAATGCAGTGGTTAAAAAATTCAATCCCACAAATCAAGCATCAGAATTAGAGGTGATCACTTGTCAAAAAAATAGCTTAAATTGACTTAATAAGACTGTTATCTGGTTCTTGAGTTCATAGTATTTTAAATAAAGAGATGGGGTATCATGTCAAACCACAGCTGGGGTCTGGTATGAATCTCAGTCTTCCCTTTGAAAGGATCAAATCCATGGTGATGTAACTATGATTCTTCTATTATTTGTTATCTGGTAACTTGTTTATTAGTATAAATAGTCAAGATTTAAATTTTAATGCATTTGGAACTAAGTAACTTGTAAAGCAACTGGAATTTGTTTTTTAATCACGTTTTCTAATTTTGGAGTCTTCCTGGTTGACTGAACATTGAATGAACGACTTGGGTTTCCCTGTCTTCAAGGAACTTGAGGGATGTGGTATTTGTGAAACGTGGGGGAATGATCTCAGTTTCATCCTCTTCACTTAAACCTAAACTCAAAAATATTTTATTTTCCCTAAAAGTATATACATTTCAATTTACTTTTGAAAGTCTTGTAACATAATATTTTCGTTTCTCTAGAAATATAATGAACTGTAGTGAGTTCTCACATTTTGTAGGAAATTAATATTTCCCAAAGGATAGAGGGTAAGCCCAGCTGCCATTTAGAGTCTTGGATGCATGGGAACATATTTTCTTGCTGCTACTTCTTGGCTCCCCAGGTGGCTCAGTAATAAAGAATTCACTTGTGAAGATCTCCTGGAGGAGGAAATGGCAACTCACTCCAATATTCTTACCTGGGAAATGCCGTGGACAGAGGAGCTTGGTGGGCTACAGTCCATGCGGTCACAAAGAGTCAGACATGACTGAGCACGGGTGCATGCTGCTGCTTTGGACAGAGCTGATTTGACTCCAGATAAATTGTCAATAAAAGGAACATTGACTTATATGGGTTTGATTTTACATATTCTCATATATGAAACAAGCTTTTTTTTAAGCAAATTGCAAGTCAAATGTCTGACTTGCTAGTTATATTTGAAAAACTTGAGAATAAAATAAAATATTAATGTAGTAGAAAGTGTCAGATTGGTTCCTCAGAATATACTGGTATTCACTCATTGGATTATCAAATTTAATCAACATCAAAATTTCAGATCACTATTAAAAATTTTTTTTGGTTCATTACTAGCCTTAGAACCTAGGCAAAGATGCATGTGCCTAGGTATTTTGCTTGATGCTCTGGTCTTTTGGTACACGCTTACGTGATAGAAATTGTTTTTCTGGGTAGGCTGCCAGATTTTTCTGTTGCTTTATCAAAATCACTTATTTACTGTTGGGGCTGCATTTTAAAGCTACATTTCTGACCTATTTTCCTCTGGCATTTGGGTGCTAAAGTGAGGCAACATATATATATATATTTATTTATTTAAATGTAAAAACCATATTGTGGAAGATTTTTTGACATTTAATAAAAGTGCCTTTTTTCACTGTTATTTAAAGGTATTCAGTTCAGTTGAGTCGCTCAGTCGTGTCCGACTCTTTGCGATCCCATGAATCGCAGCACGCCAGGCCTCCCTGTCCATCACCAACTCCTGGAGTTCACTCAAACTCACGTCCATCAAGTCGGTGATGCCATCCAGCCATCTCATCCTCTGTCGTCCCCTTCTCCTCCTGCCCCCAATCCCTCCCAGCATCAGAGTCTTTGCCAGTGAGTCAACTCTTCGCATGAGGTGGCCAAAGTACTGGAGTTTCAGCTTTAGCATCATTCCTTCCAAGGAATACCCAGGACTGATCTCCTTTAGAATGGACTGGTTGGATCTCCTTGCAGCCCAAGGGACTCTCAAGAGTCTTCTCCAACACCACAGTTCAAAAGCATCAATTCTTCGGCGCTCAGCTTTCTTCACAGTCCAACTCTCACATCCACACATGACCACTGGGAAAACCATAGCCTTGACTAGACAGACCTTTGTTGGCAAAGTAATGTCTCTGCTTTTTAATATGCTGTCTAGGTTGGTCATAACTTTCCAAGGAGTAAGCGTCTTTTAATTTCATAGCTGCAATCACCATCTGCAGTGATTTTGGAGCCCCCCAAAATAAAGTCTGATGCTGTTTCCACTGTTTCCCCATCTATTTCCCATGAAGTGATGGGACCGGATGCCATGATCTTTGTTTTCCGAATGTTGAGCTTTAAGCCAACTTTTTCACTCTCCTCTTTCACTTTCATCAAGAGGCTCTTTAGTTCCTCTTCACTTTCTGCCATAGGGGTGGTTTTAGATGATCTATAAACAAGAGCAAACATCTCTTTTTCCTGAACTCTTGAAATATCACAAAAGTGAGAAGGTGATGGGTGATCAGAAAATGAAACATAAAATCAAAGAATATTCATCTGGGAAGGTGATTACCCCAGTGTGTGTGTGTGTGTGTGTGAAGTCAAAGCCTAGGACAGCAGAGGACCTGACACACTGGCTAACAGGATGAGGAAGCTACACCAGCTCTTTTATTTCCAGCTGTCACTCTGGAGACAGATGGCTGCCTGTCTTACTGCTCACAAGCCAGGAAAGCCAGAGCCTGCTGAACCAGGGAACCCTGCAGGCAGGTCAGTGGGACCCCAAGCAGGTCCTTATCCTTTCTTCTCACATCTGCCATTCTCCACAGATGAGCTTACAATTAAAGAAGAAGACTGTGAAACAGAACAACAACAACAAAAGGAAATAAAGAAGAAACTTTTAGAAAAGAGCAGGAATTGGGATAGAGGGGTGGATTCTCATTCACAAGAGTTCATGATGGGGAAAATTAGTTCAAGGAACTCTCCCTGAAGGCATCTTGCAGGGGTAAAGTTGTGGGAAATACAAAAGGAAACATGAAAAGGAGGATGAACATAAACCTAGGCCCTTGAAGGGTCACAGAGCCTGAAAAATCAGTGGAGAGACAGTAGCTTCTGCTTATGATGTAGAAAGAGCATCATGCTTGTGCTTAGTCCCTCAGTTGTGTCTGACTCTTTGCGACCCCATGGACTGTAGCCTGCCAGGTGCCTCGGTCCATGGGATTTTCCAGGCAAGAATACTGGAATGGGTTGCCATTTCCTTCTCCAGGGGATCACCCTGACACAGGGATCAAACCTGCACTTCCTGTGTCTCCTGCGTTGGCAAGCAGGTTCTTTGCCTGCTGAGCCTTTGGGGAAGCCCTGGCAAGAGCATGACTTCTACCCCAAACAACAAGAAATGTAAAAATTTACAATTGGTAAATGCTCTTTAAGCTGCATTATAAAACTGAGACAGCAGGGTAGCTAACTGACCTGAAATCTAAGGAAAGGCAGGCACTTCCAAAGGAAGTGGAGTTGGAGGTAAAAATTTCTTTCAATACCCAGGCACTCACATTAGCAAAATAGGCCTCATTTCAGAAGCCAGTGTGGTCCAGTGTGGTATGGGGAGATACTGTCCACATGAGTGTGGGTTTTAGTCACCAATAGCATCCTTACAAAGAAACTTCCTAAATGTGTACTTTAACCTATTTTACAAATCCAAATAATCGGAATAATAAAACTGATTTCCTAAATTTGTTGTGAGATTTACACAAGCCCAAGTATGTCACATGTCTTATAGACAATGGCCATTTTCAAAATGATTTTTCATCTCTCCCTTAGCAACATGTTCTTGGTTACAATGCTTGTACTTTCTTATTATCTCTCAAATCTGTTTCCTTATCTCATTTTCTTCTTGTCACTTCCTTGGTTAATTTCTCTTATAGATTATTTCACTAACCTCCTTGTCTTCCTGACTACAACGGCACCACACCCCTGCACCTCCTATCTGTCCCCCACACTGCAGGAAAAGCGATAGGAATAAAGGGCAGTCCTGATAGCATGACTCTTTGAAATTCTTCAACTGTTTACAAAGATTAAAGATGACACGTAGAGTCAGTAGGAACTCCAGATAATAGCATTCATCCAGTACTAATGGAACTGAATATTGCTATTTCTCCAGAAAGCAGTTTGTCTTGTGGACAAGATAACTTTAAACAGTAGTTGTTAGCCCAGTAGTGCCACTTATATGTGCTTATTATGAACGGAAACCAGACAGTATGCTCTGGATTCCCAGCACAGCTGCTTCTCTGAGCAAACTTCTGAAAACCCATCTCAGCTACTGATCAATCTATTACAAGAAAAACAAGAGGAAGAAACATTAATAACAGAAAAAAAAAAACCTATATTTATTAGTGTACCAAGATAAGAAAACGGCAACTTCATACCACAAGATTTAAGAAATGTCTGCAGAGTGTAGGGAAATTGAATCAACCCAAAGGAACCAAAACTGAGAGAAGAAATGATTGATGTGGAAAATAAGTGGAGAAGATTCTGGTGAGAAGTGTAGGATATATGGTTGATTTCAGGAGATTTCAGGCAGTATTTACCATCCCCTTTCTCTGATCAGTAGCCAGGAAAGGCTATTAGAAGCAGAGCTATGGTATGATATGTATAAGTCACATGATTATTTAGTGATAGGATGTAAAATAGGCTTAATTTTCTTCTTTATGTTTCCTCCACTTAAAAACATTTATTGATGAACACGAATTAATTTAATTGATAGCAAAAAAATCAATAAAAATATTTCAGTATTCCTAAACACTGTTAATATAATAGTATGTTGTTAACTTTTCCCTTTCATACCCTAACACCACTGAAACGTTTAGCTTTTCAAAATATGGTATGCTTTTTTCTCTTCAACACCTTTGCAAGGGTGTTTTGGGCAACTGCACAGGGAGTTCCTTGTAGTTGCTTATTACTCAGCTAAAATGTATCAGCTTCATGAAATGTTCTGTGGCTTCTCCAGGCAAGATAAGATTTCCACTTGGTGATCCCATAGCCCCTGACAATACCTCAGTCGTCATAGTCACATACTTATACTGGTGTGTTGTGAGTGTGCATGCCTCTCTCCTGAACTGTGCAAGCTCTAGGAATGCAGGGACTGTGACAATTTAAGCTTTATGTGGACACACATACACACAGACATCATGGAATACTACTCAGCCATAAAAGAGGAAATCTTTCCATTTGCAGTAACACACATGGATCTTAAGGATATTCAGTTCAGTTCAGCTCAGTCACTCAGTCGTGTCTGACTCTTTGCTTAAGGCTATTACACTCAGTGAAATAAGTTGGGTGAGAAAGACAAATACTGTATGATTTCACTCATATGTGCAATATAAAAGAATAAACATACAACAAAATTATTGAACGAACTAAACAAAACAAGGGGCAGGGTAGACTTGTGAAAAGATGGTGGAGTAGAAGGACTGTGTGAATACTCTCCTGCGAGAATTCCAAAATTGCAACTCACTGCTGAACAACCATCGACAGGATGTTGCATCCCACCAGAAAATGACAACCTACATCCAAGGGCAAAGGAGAAGCCCCAAGACAGTAGGAGCGGTGAAATCACATTTAGAATCAAACCCCATACCCGCCAGAGATGCTCAGAGGGCTCAAAGAAAACATTATGCACACCAGGACCCAGAAACCCCACAAGACACTGAACCAGACCTGCCTTTGAGTTTGAGTGTCTCCTGCTGAGGCACGGGTCAGCAGTGACCTGCCTTGGGGACAGGGGCTCTGGCTGCAGCAGACCTAGGAGGTGCTGTGTGTGGCATAAATCCTCTTGGAGGAGGTCACCATTAGCCCCACCATAGAGCCACCAAGCAGACAACCCACAAACTGGAGAACAGTTATACCAAAGAAGTTCTCACACTGTTGCAAAAGTTCTAAGGCCCACAACAGACTGAGCCAAACTTTCCTGTGGGTGTCCAGTGAAGGCGTGGGGCACTGAATGTAACTGTCCTGGGAGCCATGGGGCATCACCCTTACCATAATTTGGCCTCAGGTCAAACTACAGGGAGGGAACATAGCCCCAGCCATCAACAGAAAGTGAAAGTGAAAGTTGCTCAGTTGTGTCCGATTTTTTGTGACCTATGGACTGTAGCCCATCTGGTTCCTCTGCCCATGGAATTCTCCAGGCAAGGTCACTGGAGTGGGTTGCTATTTCCTTCTCCAGGGGATTAACCCAGCCCAGGATTGAACCTGGGTCTCCTGCATTGCAAGCAGATTCTTTAACAACCAAGCCACCAGGGAAGCCCTTCCTATCAGCAGAAAATTGGATTGAAGATTTATTGAACATGGCCCAACCCATCAGAGCAAGACCCAGATTCCCCCACAGCCAGTTCTTCCCATCAGGAAGTTTCAACAAGCCTCTTATCCTTATCCATTAGAGGGCAGACAGAATGAAAACCACAATCACAGAAAACTAACCAAACTGATCACATGGATCACAGCCTTGCCTAACTCAGTGAAACTATGAACCATGCCATGTAGGCCCAACAAAAACAGATGGGTCATGGTGGAGAATTCTGACAAAACCTGGTCCACTGGAGAAGAGAATGGCAAACCACTTCAGGATTCTTACCTTGAGAACCCCATGAACAGTGTGAAAACGCAAAAAGATAGGACACTGCAAGATGAACTCCCCAGGTCAGTAGGTGGCCAATATGCTACTGGAGAAGAGTGGAGAAATAGATCCAGAAAGAATGAAGAGGCCAAGCCAAAGCAAAAACAATACCCAGCTGTGGATATGACTGGTGATGAAAGTAAAGTCTGATTCTGTAAAGAAAACTATTGCATAGGAACCTGAAATGTTAGGTTCATGGATCAAGGCAAATTGGAAGTGGTCAAACAGGAGACGGCAAGAGTGAATGTCGACATTTTAGGAATCAGTGAACTAAAATGGACCAGAAAGGGTGAATTTAACTCAGATGACCATTATGTCTACTACTGTGGGAAAAAATCCCTTGGAAGAAATAGAATTGTCCTCATAGTCAACAGACAGAGAAGGCAATGGCAACCCACTCCAGTACTCTTGCCTGGAAAATCCCATGGATGGAGGAGCCTGGTAGGCTGCAGTCCATGGGGTCGCTAAGAGTCGGACACAACTGAGTGACTTCACTTTCACTTTTCACTTTCGTGCATTGGAGAAGGAAATGGCAACCCACTCCAGTGTTCTTGTCTGGAAAATCCCAGGGATGAGGGAGCCTGATGGGGTCTATGGGGTCACAAAGAGTCGGACACGAGTAAAGGGACTTAGCAGCAGCTGCAGCAGCATAGTCAACAGAAGTCTGAAATGCAGTACTTGGGTGCAATTTCAAAAACAACAGAATGATCTCTCTTTGTTTCCAAGGCAAACCATTCAATATCACAGCAATTCAAGTCTAAGCCTCAACCACTAATACCAAAGAAGCTGAAGTTGAATGGCTCTATGAAGACCTACAAGACCTTCTAAAACTAACACCAAAAAAAGATGTCCTTTTCATCATGGGGGACTGCAATGCAAAAATAGGAAGTTAAGAGATAGCTGGAGTAACAGACAAGTTTGGCCTTGGAGTACAAAATGAAGCAGGGCAAAGACTAAGAGTTTTGCCAGGAGAACGCACTGGTCATAGCAACATGGTACAGAAGGCTATGATCAAAACTATCTCCAAGAAAAAGAAATGCAAAAAGACAAAATGGTTGTCTGAGGATGTCTTATAAATAGCTGAGAAAAGAGAAGTGAAAGGTAAAGGAGAAAAGGAAAGATATACTCATCTGAATGCAGAGTTCCAAAGAGCAAGGAGAGATAAGAAAGCCTTCCTTAATGGTCTATGGAAAGAAGTAGAGAAAAGGAATAGAATAGAAAAGACTAAAGATCTCTTCAAGAAAATTAGAGATACCAAGGGAATATTTCATGCAAAGATGGGCACAATAGACAGAAACTGTATGGGGCCTAACAGAAGCAGAAGATATTAAGAAGAGATGGCCAGAATACACAGAAGAACTATACAGAAAAGATCTTCACGACCCAGATAACCATGATGGTGTGATCACTCACCTGCAGTCAGATATCCTGAAGTGTGAAGTCAAGTGGGCCTTAGGCATCATCACTATGAACAAAGCTAGGGGAGGTGATGGAATTCCAGTTGAGCTATTTCACATCCTAAAAGATGGTGCTGTGGAAGTGCTGCAGTCAATATGCCAGCAAATTTGGAAAAACTCGGCAGTGGCCACAGGACTGGAAAAGGTCAGGCTTCATTTCAATCCCAAAGAAAGACAATGCCAAAGACCGTTCAAACTACCGCACAAATGCATTCATCTCACACATTAGCATAGTAATGCTCAAAATTCTATAAGCTAGGCTTCAACAGGACGTGAAGTGATGAGTTCTGGGTGTTCAAGCTGGATTTAGAAAAAGCAGAGGAACTAGAGATCAAACTGTGATCTGTTGGATCACAGAAAGAGCAAGAGAATTCCAGAAAAACATCTACTTCTGCTTTGTTGACTATGCTAAAGCCTTGACTGCATGGATCAAAACAAACTGCGGAAAATTCTTAAATAGATGGGAATACCAGACCAACTTACCTGCCTCCTGAGAAATCTATATGCAGGTCAAGAAGCAACAGTTAGAACCAGGCATGGAACAACAGACTGGTTCCAAATTGGGAAAGGAACACGTCAAGGCTGTATATTGTCAGCCTATGCTTATTTAACTTGCATGCAGAGTACATCATGGGAAATTCTAGGCTAGATGAGCACAAGCTGGAAGCAAGATTGCCAAGAGAAACCTCAGATATGCAGAGGATACCACCCTAATGGCAGAAAGCAAAGAGGAACTAAAGAGCCTCTTGATGAAAGTGAAAGATGAGAGTGAAAAAGCTGGCTTAAAACTCAACATTCAGAAAACGAAGATCATGGCGTCCAGTCCTATCACTTCATGGCAAATAGATGGGGAAACAATGGAAGCAGTGACAGATTTTATATTCTTGTCTCCAATATCACTGCAGATGGTGACTGTAGCCATGAAATGAAAAAGACACTTGTTCCTTGGAAGAAAAGCTATGACCAACCTAGGCAACTTATTATATAGCAGAGACATTACTCTGCCAACAAAGGTCTGTCTAGTCAAAACTGTGGTTTTTTCATCAGTCATTTATGGATGTGAGAGTTGGACCATAAAGAAAGTTGAGCACCAAAGAATTTACATTTTTGAACTGTGGTGTTGGAGAAGACTCTTGAGAGTCCCTTAGACTGCAAGGAGATCAAATCAGTCAGTCTTAAAGGAAATCAGTCCTGAATATTTATTGGAAGGAATGATGCTGAAGCTGAAGCTCCAATACTTTGGCCATGTGATGTGAAGAACTGACTCATTGGAAAAGACCCTGATGCTGGGAAAGATTGAAGGTAGGAGGAGAAGGGGATGACAGAGGATGAGATGGTTGGATTGTATCACCAACTCAATGGACATGAGTTTGAGCAAGTTCCAGGAGTTGGTAACGGACAGGGAAGCCTGGCATGCTGCAGTCCATGGGGCTGCAAAGAGTTGGACATGACTGAGTGACTGAACTGAAACAAAACAAAAATATAGACACAGAGAACACGGTGGTGGCTGATGGATAGGAAGGGGCACAGGGGAAGGTAACTGGGAAAGGGGATCACTATATGGACAGAAAGAATCTGACTGCCAATGCAGGAGACACAGGAGGCTGGGTTCCATCCCTGAGCTGGGAAGATAACCTGGAGAAGGAAATGTCATTCCACTCCAGCATTCTTGCCTGTAGAATCCAATGGACAAAAGAGCATGGCAGGCTACAGTCTCTGGGGCCAAAAGGGTAGGACACAACTGAGCAACGGAGCACATTGAATCAGTGCACAGGAAATGGGCATTAATACTTCATTTTCTTCAGTCTCTTCCTTGTGTTTAGTGAGGAAATTTTTCACAATATTGCCCAGAGGATATGGTTAAGTAAAGAATTATTTTTCTTACATAGTGTTTTCTTTTATATTTATCATTATATATTTGTTTCAAATAAGAAAATATTTAATTACTTTTTATTTGTTCTATGTTATTTATATTCCATTTATTCTTCCAGAACAAGGAAATCATGTTTCTTGTGCTTGACTTGGTTCACATATACAATAAGCAGTGTGCAAATAAATTCTCTTAAGTTATTTTGTGATAAATTATTTTATGATCATATTTTCATTCATCAGACATAAATATCATTATAATTACCAATTGTTTTTCCTTCTCAGATGTGAATGTAACAGGCTTCATGATGTACTGCGCAAAAGTGGTACATTTATAGATGTGCAAGGAAATAAGCTCATTGCTTTCATTTTTCTCTGCACTAATCTGTCAAAAAAAAGTCTCTGAGCTGAATTTTAGACTTTAGTAGATTAAATTTATGGAATTTAAAAATATGCTCCTATGCAAACTATCTTTTAATAGATTTAATGCTGATATTTAGTGAATTTTCAGCTTATTTAGTCTAAAGTAAACCACTAAGTTATTTCCAGGACCTCAACTAAACTCAGTTTTTGAAGAAGAAAAGAAAGCAAATAAGTTTTAATTTTAGGAGAGAAGTCAATTTCAAAAAATGAATGATTAAATATTTTGACTTTATTATGACATGGTTACTTTCATTTTTTTTTAACAAGACCGCTAAATTGGCCCTTTCCATAATTTAGACACTTTTAGCAGTCCTCTATCTCTTTGACAAGTTAGAAGAATCTAGATTTGCATCAAGTGGGGAGCCCAGTCAAACCACTTCTAGGTTTGCATTTTTTCCTGATAAATGTTACAATACCCATTTATTGTTGCTTAGTTGCTAAGTTAGGTCTGACTCTTTTGCAAGCCCATAACTGTAGCCTGCCAGGCTCCTCTGTGCATGGGATTTCCCAGGCAAGAATAATGGAGTGCTTTGTGATTACAATACCCATAGATCAGAGTTAACTTTGGATTGTTATCTAAAATTCCATTGAAATAACTTATAGCAAAAACATGTTACAGCCTTGCATAGAATCACTGAAGTCGCTAGTCAGACTGCTTAAGAAATGCAGCTGTTTCTCTTGTATGCAATTCGGTACTGATGCTAAAATGATTGGCTGGTAGAGAGTGTATTTTTCCCCATGTGTGTGTTTTCTTAAGTGATGGGTTAAATAATAAGACAAGCTGTAGGCATGTTGCAGTCTGACTCCATGAGTCATGTGTTGGCAGTGGCCAGGTAAACAGAGCTACTCTGTCTGAAGGTGATGGGTAGCCAGCTACCTTCCTGACAGTTCAATATGAAAGCCAGCTTTAGGGACTTCCTTGGTGGTCCAGTTGTTAAGAATATACCTGCTCAAGCAGGGAACACAGGTTCGATCCTTGGTCTGCACAGGCTGCAGGGCACCTAAGCCCATGCACCCGAATTACTGAGCCTGCGTGCTGCAACCACTGATGCCTGAG
Source organism: Bos javanicus (assembly GCF_032452875.1). Taxonomy (NCBI): domain Eukaryota; kingdom Metazoa; phylum Chordata; class Mammalia; order Artiodactyla; family Bovidae; genus Bos; species Bos javanicus. The sequence goes on from NC_083875.1 coordinate 7,303,698, forward strand.
TGCCCTACAGCCCGTGATCCGCAACAAGAAGCAGCTACTGCAATGAGAAGCCCGAGCTCCACAACTAGAGAGCAGCCACTTCTTGCCAACTAGAGAAAGCCTACACGCAGCCAGGAAGAACTATCACAGCACCCCCGCTATTAATTAATTAATTAAAAAAGAAAGAAAGCCAACTTTAAAGACCTTCAAAACAAAGACTGTTTATAAAGATTTGATTTCTCGATCTTTGAATTTTGTTATGAGATCTTCTTCATTGACATAGAAAAAAAACCTAAACTTCAAAATCGAATATGTAGTATTTGGAGGTTTCATTCCTCTGCTCCAGTCCGTCCTTTTAATTCTTTAGAGTTAATTACTCTTAGCTATTTCTGGATTTCCTACACTGTGGATTCCGCTAGGATATTAAAAGTCTATTTTAAAATTCTTTTTTAATCCCGGTTGCTTTATTGCCAGGATACACAGAGAGCTCATTTGTTCAGAGTTCCTATTTGAATTTTATCTACTATCTCAATAATGCCCTGTACAGCTAATTCATTTTTCCTGGCTTGAGATATCCAGGGTTATATAACGAGGACGTACTGTACAGCACAGGGAACTCTGCTCAATGTTACTTGGCAGCCTGGATGGGAGGGGTGTTTGGGAGAGACAGATGCATGTATGTGTATGGCTGAGTCCCTGTGGTGTCCATCTAAACCTATCACAACTTTGTTGTCCATCTAGACTATCACATTTTTGTTAATTGGTTATTGCTGGTGCTCAGTTGTGTTCTACTCTTTATGACCCCATGGGACTGCAGCACTCCAGGCTTCCCTGTCCTTCATTATTTCCCAGAGTTTGCTCCAACTCATGTCAGTGATGCCATCCAACCATTTCCTTCTCTGTCATCCCCTTCTCCTCCAACCCTCCATCTTCCCTAGCATCAAGGTCTTTTCCAATAAGTCAGTTTTTCACATCAGGTGGCCAAAGTATTGGAGCTTCATCTTCAGCATCAGACCTCCCAATAAATATTCAGGGTAATCAGCTATTCAGTTCAGTTCAGTCACTTAGTCCTGTCTGACTCTTTGTGACCCCATGGACTGCAGCACACCAGGCCTCCCTCTCCATCACCAACTCCTGGAGCTTGCTCAAACCCATGTCCATTGAGTCAGTGATGCCATCCAACCATCTCATCCTCTGTCGTCCCCTTCTTCTCCCGCCTTCAATCTTTCCCAGCATCAGGGTCTTTTCCAATGAGTCAGTTCTTCCCATCAGGTGGCCAGAGTATTAGCGCTTCAGCTTCAGCATCTGTCCTTCCAATGAATATTCAGGAATGATTTCCTTTAGGATTGACTGTTGGAGTGATTGATCTCCTTGCAGTGCAAGGGACTGTCAAGAGTCTTCTCCAATACCACAGTTCAAAAGCATCAATTCTTGGTGCTCAGCTTTCTTTATATTCCAACTTTCATGTCCATACATGACTACTGGAAAAACCATAGCTTTGACTAGATGGACCTTTATTGTCAAAGTAATGTCTCTGCTTCTTAACATGTTCTATAAATCAGCTATACTCCAACATAAAATAAAAAGTAAAAAAAATATATCCATGGTTAGGAATTATACTTTGTTGTCTTGTGTCTTGAGTGTCCTTGGATCTGGAATAATGCTCATCACTCTTTCCTTTTCTTTCATAATGTTGGCAGTTTCAAAGAGCACCTATTATTTGTAGAACATCCATCAATTTGAGCTTACCTGAGGTTTCTTCTGATTAGATTCAGGTTATGGATGTTGTACAGGGGAACAGATGTGACATTGTGTGCTCCTCAGGCCATCACATTAGGAGGCAATCTATGTTGTTTGTCACATTATTGGTGTTTTTGACTATAATCATATGGCTATGATGATTCTGCCAGGTTTCTCTACTGTCAAGTCACTTTCTCCCCTTGGTAAGTAATACTTGGTTTGAAAAATAAGTATTTTTAGGCAATGTAAAAACTTTCACCTATGCTAAGCATCAATTTTTCAATAATTTTGCTTAAATAAATTTTTATTATAATGGTGATTATAATAAAAAGGTGATTTTTCCAACCCTATAATTCCACCCACATTTATCAGTTGATATTCTAGCTGAAGGAGTAAGATTCTTCCCTCCCACCTCTTATTCATTTAGCTTTAATTTATTGATTGGTATTTGTATGGATTCAAGGATTTTTACTGTATTCATGGATTCTTATTGAATTCAGTGTATTCATTGAATCTGTTACCACCAACATCAGAATTCTTTTTTTCAATATTTTCACACTGAAGGATACAATTTATGAAGGTGGTTTTATCTCTATCCTTTCTTATCTTTATTGTGTATTTTTTTCAGAAACTCTGCACTCTGTGAAGTTGGCTCTGCTGGAATTCGGTACTTGTTTTTCACTTATAGGTAATTTGCAGTATAAGATTATCTGTCTTCTAATTATGCCAAAAGGATGAGTTTGCATGGTTTTATTTGTTCTTGTCATTTGGAGGTTGTTGGAAGAGATTTTGGTTAGGTAGCTGTCATTGTCCAACTGCCCAGGGGTCTTGGAAGCAAAGATTTTAAAAGTTGACATTGAATTTCCTTTGATGAGGAGGAATTGCCTTTTGTGTAAAATGATAAAACTAGAGAAGCTATTTCTTAGTACAATGTGAAAATTTAATAGCATGGACCATAAAATAAAAGAGAAGATGAGGCAATATTCTCTGTAAAAAATGATGAACAGATATTAGGAAAAGAATGGTGAAAAGAGTGAGAGAATTGAAGAGAAATGACCAAGCAACTTGACAGACGTCCATGGAGAAAAATGTATAGTAAGACAGTGTTAAAGACATGTCAAAGCAGTATAAAGATTAAGGATGTCTAATATGAAATTTTAACTTTTTGAAGCCATGTAAATACACTTCTGTCATTGCAAATTATAAGTTAAACATACTATACATACAGATACAATGGACCAGAGTTTGTAGGAGTGTTGGAAGCAAAGATGCTGATTTCTGTGTCTTGGTTTGTCACAGAGCAGGATACAGAGAATAGTTATAGGGGTCTAAATGCCAATGACATCAACTGTTCAGGGAGGCAGGGAGGCAATCCAGAGTAATCATGAAAACATTAGCACCATTAGAAATCTTGGTGAGGGCACTAGACTCCCCATAGAACATGGCGTAAAGGGCTTAACACAATTTTGCCTGACTTTCAAAGGTTGAGATGTCCTCAGTAAATATACTTTTCACACTGTGAGGTTTGATTCTGTAACTGACATTGTGGAGTATCCCTTTATGAATTCAACAACTGGGACATGTCAACTCCATGCCAGGTACTGCTCTCAGAAATGGAAATGTGATAAGAAAGAATGATTACAAATCCCCATCCTCATGGAAATTTCATTAGAGTCGAAGAGACATATAATACCCACGAGAAACAAATAAAATATATATCATATTATATATGATGGCTCTAAGAGCTAAGGAGTAGATTTCCCAGGTCGTGCAGTGGCAAAGAATCCGCCTGCCAATGCAGGCGATGCAAGAGACACGAGTTTGATCCCTGTGTCAGGAAAATCCTCCGGAACAGGAAATGCCACCTCACTCCAGTATTTTTGCCTGGAAAATCTCATGGACAAAGGAGCCTGGCGGGCTACAGTCCATGGGGTTGCAGAGTTGAACACAACTGAGTGAGGATGCACATACCACCATTGCCTGGTATTTGATCTACAACCATTTACTTAACTTTTCTGTGTCTTCTTTTCTTAATCTGTGAAATAAAGACAGTAATACTTAAAAGGATTCCTCTGAGTATAAAATGTGATGATACAAATATAGTACTCAGCACAGTGCCTTGAACACAGGCTTTTCTAAGTGTCAGCCATGACTATCATAATGAGACTTGGCTGAGAGAATTCAATTGACGTATTACGATCTGACAACCCACAGGATAAACCTTTGGCTGCTACCGCCCTGCAGCTGCCTGAGCTAGAGAATCATTTTGAATGGTTTAAGAAAGTCCCTGGGTTTCTGAATATCTTTGAGATGAACCAAGAATTTAGGTTTTTAAATTTTTGGATGAGTCAATTTTTTTTTCTGTTTAAATTCTATTTCCAAATGGAATAAGGTTATGATTTTTTCATTACAGGAGTAATATAGTTTACTGTAAAAAAAAAATTACCACTATAGATACACATAAGCAGAAAGTAAAAATAAAACAAAAACTCTTTCCCCAGCACTAACACTGACATATGATGAATATTCTTTCATGCATCTCTGTGTACATCCCTGAAGTTCTGTGGGCCTGCCTTTCACCAGGAGCCCAGAGAATTCCATGCCCAGTTCTCTCGTCTTCAAGTCTCAGCTTCTCCTCTGGAAAAAGGGAATACAAGTCCTGTTTCTTTTTAAAATTTATTTATTTTTAATTAACATTTATTTATTTTTAAAATAATATTTACTTACTTGGCTTCATCAGGTCTTAGTTCCAGCACTCAGGATCTTTGATCTTCATTGCGCTATGTGAGATCTTTTAGTTGCAGTATTTGAATTCTCGGTTTCGGCCTGTGGGATCCAGTTCCCTGACCAGGGATTGAACCTGGGCTCCCTGCATTAACAGCTTGGAATCAGCCACTGGACCACCAGAGAAGTCCTGAAGTCCTGTTTCAGAACCCTTCTTCTCTCCAATAAACCGCCTAGTGACAATAGATCAATCCTTCTTACCCCCAGGCTTTGTATCCATGCACTTCACTCATTCTATAGGCTGGGAACAAAGCCTTACACCCTAGGAGACAAAAAGGTTACAGATCTTCCTCCTTACAATTGTTGATTTATAACTTTCTGTCAGACATCTCTTAAAAAGTTTACCTCTTTGTGAGTAAGTCCTTTGTTTTTTAGTACAATTTTCCCCTCAAGTGTGGTAAAGATGTATACTACAAAAAGGAATATTCCCACATTATGTTTTCAAAAGACATACTCATCAAGAGACGACACAACAGTGCAGAGTCTGAGAATATTGCATAGAATATTAGATAGAACAACGTTTTGATGAATTCAGAATTGCGCTCTGTTTACATACACTGAGGGGTAGGGGGTGACTTGTGAGTATGTTCTATGCATGCACCATTTCTGTCCTTTAAATACAAAATTTTGTTGCTGTCAAAGTGGTTTCTATGGTAAAACATAATTTTGCAGTGCAGTTTGAAGTTGATAACTAGTGAATAAAATGGCACAAAAAAGAGGTTACCTTCCAAAGAATGCCTGCTTTGTCCCCTTCTCCACCATTCACCATCCACGTCCTAGGCTCCTCTTCCTTTTATGGTCAGGATATCAAACCTTTGAACTTCCCTGGTGGCTCAGTGGAAGAGAATCTGCCTACCAATGCAGGAGACGTGGGTTCAATCCCTGGGTCAGGAAAATTGCCCTGGAGAAGGAAATAGCAACCCACTCCAGCATTCTTGCCTGGAGAATACCATGGACAGAGGAGCCTGGTGGGCTACAGTCCATGGGGTCACAAAAGAGTGGAATATGACTTAAACAACAACAATGGCAACAACAACAAACTGTGTATGTCTATTTCCCATGTGACTTCAAATTGCCTGCAAGTGTGGTTTGCATTTTTTCTTGTCTAGCACTGTCTTTTTTTGTGTACAGCAGTATCTAACACATATGTCTGTTTATATTTTTTCCATAAATGAGTAAACCATTTAATAAGACCCTGGAGAAATAAATTGGAGTAGTAAAAAGCTTTCCAGATTTTTCTCTGGCTTAAGTCAGATCACCTCAATTAAGACACTTGAAAGGAACTTCTAAATGTGAATATTATCTTTAAATCCTTTTGCAAATGACTTTCCCCTTGTCTTTCTTAAGTTTATTCAATGACTTTCATTGTGAAATATCCACTGTTTTTCCAGTTTGTCCAAAAGGTCCACAATACAGAGTAAAAATACCTATTCAGTTCAGTTCAGTTCAGTCGCTCAGTCGTATCCAACTCTTTGTGACCCCCATGAATCACAGCACTCCAGGCCTCCCTGTCCATCACCAACTCCCGGAGTTCACTCAGACTCACATCCATTGAGTTGGTGATGCCATCCAGCCATCTCATCCTCTGTCGTCCCCTTCTCCTCTTGCCCCCAATCCCTCCCAGCATCAGTCTTTTCCAATAAGTCAACTCTTCGCATGAGATGGCCAAAATACTGGAGTTTCAGCTTTAGCATCATTTCTTCCAAAGAACACCCAGGACTGATCTCCTTCAGAATGGACTGGTTGGATCTCCTTGCAGCCCAAGGGACTCTCAAGAGTCTTCTCCAACACAACAGTTCAAAAGCATCAATTCTTTGGCGCTCAGCTTTCTTCACAGTCCAACTCTCATATCCATACATGACCACAGGAAAAACCATAGCCTTGACTAGATGGACCTTTGTTGGCAAAGTAATGTCTCTGCTTTTGAATATGCTATCTAGGTTGGTCATAACTTTCCTTCCAAGGAGTAAGTGTCTTTTAATTTCATGGCTGCAGTCACCATCTGCAGTGATTTTGGAGCCCAGAAAAATAAAGTCTGACACTGTTTCCACTGTTTCCCCAACTATTTCCCATGAAGTGATGGGACCAGATGCCATGATCTTCATTTTCTGAATGTTGAGCTTTAAGCCAACTTTTTCACTCTCCTCTTTCACTTTCATCAAGAGGCTTTTTAGTTCCTATTCACTTTCTATTACTGTATTTATTAGCATGAAGCCAAGTTCACAATTTAAATAATTGTATGTATTCATCACAGTTTCTCAAGGAAATTTCTCAGAAATTGAAATTTAAGAGATGAACAAATATTTTTATTAGCAGACACATTTAAATATCATTTTAGATAAATCGATTTTGAGGTCTGCATTTTTTGATTATTTCACCAGTAAGATTGAGACTCAATGTGTTAATTGGCAATATAGTTCAGGGATTACACTCTCACACTGAAATAATAATACTGCAGAGTCAGTGTTCTTCAAAATGCATTTCCATCAGCATTTATTTGAGACCAAGTAGAGTCGCTTGGACTGCAAGGAGATCCAACCAGTCCATTCTGAAGGAGATCAGCCCTGGGTGTTCTTTGGAAGGAATGATGCTAAAGCTGAAACTCCAGTATTTGGGCCACCTCATGCGAAGAGTTGACTCATTGGAAAAGACTCTGATGCTGGGAGGGATTGGGGGCAAGAGGAGAAGGGGACGACAGAGCATGAGATGGCTGGATGGCATCACGGACTCGTTGGACATGAGTCTGAGTGAACTCCAGTAGTTGGTGATGGACAGGGAGGCCTGGCGTGCTGGGAATCATGGGGTCGCAAAGAGTCGGACACGACTGAGCGACTGATCTGATCTGATCTGATGAACCAGTTACCAGAAATAAAAAAATCTCTGTGGGACATTAGGAATGCTAAGTAGTATTGCTTTGAGATGGTGTGGTCTGCTCTTGAATGGGGTGAATCCAGAGCGGGGTAAGTGACAGTAGGCCACCTTGTTGGGATCTCAGTAAAAATAGTGCCAATCCCACCCCATTGTGGGATGGTGTTGAACACTTTGGTGGGAGGTGTTGTGAATATGAAGCAGCAGCAGCAGCAGCAAGTTTAAAGCATCGGGGTTTCAGATGCTTACCTCTAGGATTCTAGACCCTAAGCAGGAGGGTGGGGGTCCAATAGCAGAGACAGCTTTCATATGAGGACCAGGACACAGCTGAGACTTCAAGGAGCAACCAGTTTAATGTGCCGCTCATCTTCCAGTGAACATAAGAATCAGGGTAAACTTATTCGTACCAAACTTGTTACTTCCCAGTTGAAATGCTAGGTTGTAAGACTCTGGAAAACGCAGATGATTGCTACTGTTTTGCCTTTTTTTTTTTTTTTCCCCAGGACATTTTCCCCTGAAGTTATATGCTTTTGATTATACGTTGTTGATATTTTTTAATTACATGATTTTTAGGACATATATTAAGTTAACCATAAAATACATTCTAATATACAGTTGTGATTGTTCAGTCACTAAGTTGTGTCCGACTCTTCGAGACCGCATGAACTGTGGCACACCAGGCTTCCCTGTCCTTCACTGTCTCCTGGAGTTTGCTCAAGTTCGTGTCCACTGACTCGGTGATACCATCGAACCAGCTCATCCTCTGTTACCCCTTCTCCTTTTGTCATTGATCTTTCCCAGCATCAGGGTTTATTTCACTGAGTCTGCTATTTACATCAGGTGGTCAGAGTATATGCAGTAGGTACTGAAAAATATTGTTTGGTTCCACTTATATGAGGTATCCAGATTAACCAAATTCATGGAGTCAGAAAGTACACTGATAGATGACAGGGGCTGAGGGCAGGATGGGGTGATGGGGAGTAGAAATAAGGAGTTGGTGTTTAATAGGGACAGAGTTTCAGTTTAGGAAGGTGAAAAATTCGGGAGATGGATGATGGTGAGAGTTGTACAACAGTGTCACTGAAATAAACATAAATATGGTCAAAATAGTATGTTTTACTTTATGCGACTTTTACCACCATAGAAAACATTCAAAAAATCATTTATATTTATTTTTTCTATTCATTTATTTTATTGATGTATACTGGATTTACCAGAGAAGGCAATGGCATCCCACTCCAGTACTCTTGCCTGGAAAATCCCATGGATGGAGGAGCCTGGTGGGCTGCAGTACATGGGGTCGCTAAGAGTCGGACACGACTGAGCGACTTCACTTTCACTTTTCAGTTTCATGCATTGGATAAGGAAATGGCAACCCACTCCAGTGTTCTTGCCTGGAGAATCCCAGGGACGGGGGAGCCTGGTGGGCTGCCATCTATGGGGTCACACAGAGTCGGACATGACTGAAGTGATGTAGCATATCATACTGGATTTACAGTGTTGCCTTAGTTTCAGGGGTACAACAATATGCTATAGATATTATCCTGCTGCTTCTTGCATTAGTCCAAAGTTGTTGAATTGACCAGAAATAATTATTTTTACTCTGCAGATAAATTGATGTGGACAAAACATTTATGACCAGTCATGCAATAATCAACTCATCCATCAGGAGCAAAACCAAGTCTCTCCAATCTCTGACCTCACTCTCTCTTGATGGTGACACTCCAATCTTGGAGAGGAGAGGTAGAGATAGATGTCCCCAAACTGTGATTGTTTATGGTAAAGTTCCCAGTAGGTAGGAATGTGTGGGGATAAGAATTAGTAAGGAAGTTCCACTTCCACTTGGGATGGTTCCCCCATCCATTTGTTGTCTGACTTTTGTCACTGAGCCTCTTTGGGTTTCATTCTTCCTTGGTAGGTAAGGTGCTTGGGCCAAATCAAAGATGTCTCACCTGGGATCCAGGAAGCCCTCCCTTCCCACCCTGGAAGTTGCATCGTTCATGAAGAGTTTTGGGGTTCTTTACAAGTCTGAACTTCTGCAGGACACGTGGAACATATGCCGTTTTCTAAGCAGAGAGTTCAGAGATAATGTCAGATTTCCAAAGAAGCCTGTATTCAAAAATCACTGACAACAAACAAATCAAAATTAGAATACATTATTTCAAAGGCCCTATTGAGTTCAATATCTATGTACTGGGTTGGCTAAAAAGTTCATTTCGTTTCATAAACGAGATGCCAGTCCAGGTTCGATGCACGATACTGGATGCTTGGGGCTAGGGCACTGGGACGACCCAGAGGGATGGTATGGGGAGGGAGGAGGGAGAAGGGTTCAGGATGGGGAACACATGTATACCTGTGGTGGATTCATTTTGATATTTGGCAAAACTAATACAATTATGTAAAGTTTAAAAATAAAATAAAATTAAAAAAAAAAGTTCATTGCGGTTTTTCCATATGAAAAACTTGAATGAAGTTTTTGGCCAATCAAATATTTAATGCTAGTATACTAGGATTAGGGCTTCCCTGGTGGCTCAGTGGTAGAGAATCAGCCTGCAGTGAAGGGGTTTGATCCCTGGGTTGGGAAGATCCCTTGGAAGAGGAAATGGCCACCCACTCCAGTATTCTTGCCTGGGAAATCCCATGGATAGAGGAGCCTGGCGGGCTACAGTCCATGGGATAACCAAGAGTTGTATATGACTTAGCAACTAAAACAACAAAATTCTAGGATTAAATGTGATATGGAATAAGAAAAGCCTTTTCCCAGTATAATTTCGGAGCACTAATGGCTATAGGATTTCCAAACAAATAGCCTCAAAGCCAATCATGGAATAAATATGAAAGGGTAGCCCATGATATTGCTATATCTGAATGTGTCTGGAATTCTAACACATTGAAGTCTCTTCATGTGTTCTTATTTAATGTGACAAGCCTGCATTTCCTTTGTGAGAATGCTTGAGGAATGGTTGAATCATTTATTTTGCAGACATGTGGGTGCTCTCACTCCTCACAATATGTTAATCTTTTTCAAAAAATGTTCCTGAGAAGACAACTTTGCTTGGAATGCCAATATGTTAAAGTTCATGCTTTTTGGTTGTAGATTCAATGCATGATGTTGAAATCATTTCAGGAGCTGTATGTGTTTTGTTTTGTTTTTGCGGGGAGTGGGGGAGAGTTTGGCAGCAAAGAAGGGAGTTTCCTCAAAGTTTCTGAATGCTTTTATTATTCTCAGTGGGAGTTTGCCAACAGGACACTTGAAATTTGGTTTTGGAAAGCTAGGGAATTCTTATCGTTAGACACATGGGAAAATAGAACAAGTTGTTATTTGGAGATTAAAAGGAAATGAATGGTGGTCGAGCTGGTTGGTATTCATGGACAGATTGAGTGATTCCCATGTTAGCTTTTCCTTTCAGCCCCAGAATGTCCTACACACACATTCCAATGCAAATGCCATCAAACCTATCTTTCTAGTAGACAACTACAGTGCTAGAGACTGTATCACTGTAAGCCTGAAGCTTTTTCTCCAAGGGCATGCTTTTCTAGACTGTTAGAGGCAGCAACTACATCTCTTACATCTTTATTCTTGCCTTTCACCCCATCATCATGTCTGACTCATTCTCTCTGCAGATAGTTTCAAGATTTATCTTTTTCTTTCCACAGTCACAATCTAGTTCTAATTCCATGTCAACTGTACTACTGTGAGTTCTCCAAATGCCCTACCATTTCCCGGCCCCCGCCCCACCATAATCTTTTCTCCTGTGAGCTAAGTTACACTGAGCAGTAAGTTATCCACCTCATGCATTTTTGATCTATTATCTATCTATCTGTCTGTTTCAGGATCCTTTAATATTTATCAGTAAATATAATAAACCTGCTAGTAAGTCTTATTTTTTTTTTCTATCACAGTAAATATATACAACACATATGTTCTATGAGGTGCTTGATTGTAAAAAGAGGAAGATGATAGGCAAGAGTCTTTAACATTTCAGGGAATCACAGTTTTGTAGATTACATCAGTTCAGTTCAGTTGCTCAGTCGTGTCCGACTCTGTGACCCCATGGACTGCAGCACACCAGGCCTCCCTGTCCATCACCAATTCCCATATTTACTCAAACTCATGTCCATCGAGTCAGTGATTCCATCCAACCACCTCATCCTCTGTCATCTCCTTCTGCTCCCGCCTTCAATCTTTCCCAGCATCAGGGTCTTTTCAAATGAGTCAGTTCTTCACATCAGATGGCCAAAGTATTGGAGCTTCAGCTTCAGCATTGGTCCTTCCAATGAATATTCAGGAATGATTTCCTGTAGGATTGACTAGTTGGATCTCCTTTCAGTCCAAGGGAATCTCAAGAGTCTTCTCCAACACCACAGTTCAAAAACATCATTTCTTCGGTGCTCAGCTTTCTTTATAGTTCAACTCTCACATCCATACATGACTGCTGGAAAAACCATAGCTTTGACTAGACAGATCTTTGTTGGCAAAGTATATGCTGTCTAGATTGGTCATAGCTTTTCTTCCAAGGAGCTAGTGTCTTTTAATTTCATGGCTGAAGTCACCTTCTGCAGTGATTTTGGACCCCCCTGAAATAAAGTCTGTCACTGCTTCCATTGTTTCCCCATCTATTTGTCTTGAAGTGATAGGACAGAATGCCATGATCTTGTTTTCTGAATGTTGAGTTTTAAGCCAACTTTTTCAGTCTCCTCTTTCACTTTCATCAAGAGGCTCTTTAGTTCCTCTTCACTTTCTGCCATAAGTGTACTGTCACCTGCATATCTGAGGTTATTGAAATGTCTCCCGGCAATCTTGATTCCAGCTTGTGTTTCATCCAGCCCAGTATTTCTCATGATGTACTCTGAATATAAGTTAAATAAGCAGGGTGACAATATACAGCACTGATGTACTTCTTTCCTGATTTGGAACCAGTCTGTTGTTCCAAGTCCAGTTCTAACTGTTGTTTTTTGACCTGCATACAGATTTCTCAGGAGGCAGGTCAGATGGTCTCGTATTCCCATCTCTTCAAGAATTTTTCATAGATTACATAGACATTAGACAATTATGTTTTTCTTCTTAGCATTGTTAAAATGAGAAGTCGTTGATTTAGTGTTTAATTTTTATCTCTGTCTCCAGGGAATGGACCACAGCTGTCAGTTCAATCTTATACTCACCACCTAGTCCATAGAATGGACACTATGCCTTCTCTATTTGTATAATTCTAATACTGCTTGGTTCAGAGTTCCATCAAGAGTGTTTGACCATAAAAACGCTCTATTTCTATCCTAAGAAACAAGTGATTATAGGGAAGAGGTAACAGACACTTTCAGAATGCTCGTTTTGTTTCCTATATATACGAGCTTGTTAATTAGAACTAGAAGCCAAGATTTTGGCAGCACCTGGATAATGATTCTGAATCTATATAATGGTTAGCTAGGGCATAAAGCTGACTGTTGCTCTCTTATTTGTCCTCTGAACTTACCTTTGGAAGCATGCCAAAAAAACAAACAAAAGAACCTTTACTTTCTATCTGCTTTTTAATCTCTTCCTCCTTCTCTTCTTTCCCCTTGTTTTTCCTCCTCCTCCCCTACATTCTCTTTTTTCCCTTCCCCCTCTCTTTCCTACTTCTACTATTATTACCACTCATTTCTTTTTCTTCATCAATTTCAGTGTTGTTATTTCATTGCTAAATCATATCTGACACATTTTGCAACCCCAAGGACTCTAGCCCACCAGGGTCTTCTGTCCATGCAATTTCCCAGGTAAGAACATTGGAGTGGGTTGCCATTTCCTTCTCCAGGGTATCTTCCTGATCCAGGGATTGAATCCATGTCTCCTGCTTGGCAGACAGATTCTTTACTATTGAGCTACCTGGGAAGCCAATTCCAGGGTTGCAGTAAATAATTTTGCAATTCCTGTCATACTCTGGGAATTATAGAAATAGTTCTGTTAACTTTAGAAATGTACAGTGGAAAGACTTAAAAAATAAAACTGAATTATTATATTTTTTGCTTTGGCCACTTTTCTTTCTATTTCCCTAGAAATTTGAGGAACATGGCAGGTAGTTCTATGGCTCCCAGTCTTACCTAAACTCTTAGAAAAGCAGCAATCTTCTTTCTGTAATGTTCTTGTGCTTAATAACGCTGTAGAAGATTGAGATTGATGTATGTGCGCTACCATGTGAGAGGGATAGTGGGAACCTACTGTGTAAGGTAGGGAGCACAGCTTGGTGCTCTGTGGTGACCTAGAGGGGTGAGGTGGGGGAGTGGGAGGGAGGTCCAAGAGGGAGGGGATGTATGTATACACAGCTGACTCACTTTGTTATACAGCAGAAACTAACCCAACATTTTAAAGCAACAATGCCGCTCTATAAAAAACATTATGGAGAAATAATCTAGCTTGTTTAGATTTGTATGCTTCCGTGTTGTTGTTATCTATTATATGTGCCTGTGAGGGAGACTGAGAAATACCATCCAGAGAGCGTAAAACTAAGGCGGTGCAATGGCTTGAAACCAAAATGGGGTTGTTAGGACAGGTGAAAGGGACAGTTTTGAAAATGGAAGCAGGATATTTGTGGCAAAACTAGAAAAGTGAATAAGAGGAAATAAGGTAATATTTTCAGATTAGAAAAGAAAGTCAATAAAGCTTACTATTAATGACTTAAACCTTTTCAATGAAATAGCCTCTGCGTTTGGGTGTAGAAGACACATTAGGAGTTTGAGGAATACGAAAATGATTTAAACTAGCCTCTAGAGAAAATAATGAAGAAAAGATTGCTAACTAGTTCAAGCTTTGTTGAATTTAGTCAGCATGGTTTTGAATGACTACAATCAACAGTACTGGTAGTACGAGAACAGAGAACATGGAAACCATAGGATTAACCCAAAAGAGGGGATTATCATTGCTGGTATAACAAAATGCCAGGGAAACAAAGAGGTCTATCTATGTTTGTTTTTGAACATCACTGAATTGACTTACTCTAAAAGCTAGGCTGAGACAATAGGAAAAAAATGGGCCTGAGATAAAAAACAACTGTGGAAGCAAAATTAAAATGGAGTTGATACTGCAAAAGAACTCTCTAAAATGGAGCCAAGAGGCCATTTATGATATGGTACTTTTAAATATCTTGTAATCTAAAATAACGTGCAACAGCCTATCTACTTAACAGACCTCTGTCCTAAAGTAACTTGTGATTCCTTAGACAAATATTTCCTGACTCACATCAGAGTCAATCACAAGTCTCACTGGCAACTTTTTTTTTTTGGATGTGGACCATTATTAAAGTCTTTAATGAATTTGTTACAATATTGCTTATGTTTTATGTTTTGTTTTTTCGGCCCTGAGGTGTGTGGGATCTTAGTTCCCTGACCAGGGATTGAACCCACATCATTTGTGTTGGAAGGCAAGGTCACTAAAGTATTACTCTGTTCATCAACGAGCCGCTTGCATTTCTTGACACACGACCTATTCATCTTCAAGCCAGAAAGGAAGCATTGGAATCTTTTTCCTGCTTCTTACCTCTGACTTGTTCTGCCCGTAACCTTCTTTCATAAATATAAAGTATGATGGGGATTGGGAACCAGCTGAAAGTCCTACAATACATTCTAAAGTCCAGAATAAGTCATTTGAAATCACATGTAGCTTTTTTTTGAAAAAGAGGTTTATAACTTTTTAAAAAAATGTTTTTATTGAAGGATAATTGCTTTACAGAATTTTGTTGTTTTCTGTCAAACCTCAAGATGAATCAGCTATACGTGTACATATATCCCCTCCCTTTTGAACCTCCCTCCCATCTCCCTCCCCATCTCACCCCTCTAGGTTGATACAGAGCCCCTGTTTGAGTTTCCTGAGCCATACAGCAAATTCCCATTGGCTATCTATTTTACATTTAGTAATGTAATTTCCATGCTACTCTTTCCATACATCTCACCCTCTCCTCCCTTCTCCCCATGTCCATAAGTCTATTCTCTATGTCTGTTTCTCCATTGCTGCCCTGTAAATGAATTCTTTAGTACCATTTTTCTAGATTCTGTATATGTGTGTTAGAAGATGATATTTATCTTACTCTTTCTGACTTGGTTCACTCTGTATAATAGGTTCTAGGTTCATCCAGCTCATCAGAACTGACTCAAGTGTATTCCTTTTTATGGCTGAGTAATATTCAATTGTGTATATGTACCACAGCTTCTTCATCCATTTATCTATTGATGAACATCTAGGTTGCTTCCATGTTCTAGATACTGTAAATAGTGCTGCAATGAACAATAGTATACACGTGTCTTTTTCAACATTGGTTTCCTCAGGGTATATGCCTAGGAATGCGATTGCTGGGTCATATGGTGGTTTTATTTCTAGCTTTTTAAGGAATCTCCATACTGCCTTCCATACTGGCTGTATCAATTTATATTCCCATCAACAGTGTAAAAGCGTTCACTTTTCTCCACACCCTCTCCAGCATTTATTATTTGTGGACTTTTTGATGATGGTCATTCTGACTGGTGTGAGGTGATATCTCATTGTGGTTTTGATTTGCATTTCTCTAATAATGAGCGATGTTGAGCATCTCTTCATGTGTTTGTTAGCCATCTGTATGTCTTTGGAGAAATGTCTGTTTAGGTCTTTTCCCCACTTTTTGATTGGGCTGTTTGTTTTTCTGGCATTGAGTTTTATGAGCTGCTTGTATATTTTGGAAATTAATCTTTTGCCAGTTGTTTCATTTGCTATTATTTTCTCCCATTCTGAGGGTTGTCTTTTCACCTTGCTTATAGTTTCCTTTGCTGTGTAAAACCTTTTAAGTTTAATCAGGTCCCACTTGTTTACTTTTGTTTTTATTTCCATTACTCTAGGAGGTGGGTCATAGAGGATCTTGCTTTGATTTATGTCATCGAGTGTTCTGTCGATGTTTTCCTCCAAGAGTTTTATACTTCCTAGTCTTACATTTAGGTCTTTAATCCACTTTGAATTCATCTTTGTGTATGGTGTTAGGAAGTGTTCTAATTTCATTCTTTTACATTTAGCTGTCCAGTCTTCCCAGCACCATTTATTGAAGAGGCTGTCTTTGCCCCATTGTATATTCTTGCCTCCTCTGTCAAAAATATGGTACCCATATGTGCATGGGTTTATTTCTGGGCTTTCTATCTTGTTCCATTGGTCTATATTTCTGTGTTTGTGTCAGTACCATACTGTCTTGATGACTGTAGGTTTGTAGTATAACCTGAAGTCAAGAAGGTTGATTCCTCCAGCTCTGTTCTTCTTTCTCAAGACTGCTTTGGCTACTTGGGGTCTTTTGTGTTTCTATATGAACCATGAAATTTTTTGTTCTAGTTCTGTGAAAAATGCCATTGGTAATTTGATAGGGATCACATTGAATCTGTAGATTGCATTTGGTAGTATAGTTATTTTCACAATATTGATTCTTCCTACCAAAGAACATGAAATATCTCTCCATCTGTTTATGTTATCTTTGATTTCTTTCATCAGTGTCTTACAATTTTCTGTGTAGTTTTTTTGTCTCCTTAGGTAAGTTTATTCCTAGATATTTAATTCTTTTTCTTGCAATGATGAATGGGATTGATTCCTTAATTTCTCTTTCTGATTTTTCATTGTTAGTATATAGAAATGCAAGTGATTTCTATGTATTGATTTTGTATCGTGAAACTTTGCTAAATTCACTGATTAGCTCTAGTAATTTTCTGATACTATCTTTAGTGTTTTCTACATACAGTATCATGTCATCTGCAAACAGTGAGAGCTTTACTTCTCCTTTTCTGATGTGGATACCTTTTATTTCTTTTTCTTCTTTGATTGCTGTAGCTAGAACTTGCTGAACTATGTTGAATAATAGTGGTGAAATTGGACACCTTTGTCTTGTTCCTAATTGGGGGGAATGCTTTCAGATTTTCACCATTGAGAATAGTGTTTGCTGTAGGCTTATTGTATATGGCCATTACTATAGATTCCTTCTATGCCCCTTTTTTTCAAGAGTTTTTATGATAAATGGGTGCTGAATTTTGTCAAAGGCTTTTTCTGCATCTATTGAGATTATTGTATGGTTTTTATCTTTCAATTTGTTAATATGGTGTATCACATCGATTGATTTGAATATATTGAAGAATCCTTGCATTCCTGGAATAAACCCAACTTGATCATGGAGTATGAGTCTTTTTGATGTGTTGCTGAATTCTGTTTGCTAAAATTTTGTTGAGGATTTTTGCATCTATGTTCATCAGTGATATTGACCTGTAGTTTTCATTTTTTGTTTTGTCTTTGTCTGGTTTTGGTATCAGGGTGATGGTGGCCTCATAGAATGAGTTTGGAAGTGTTCCTTCCTCTGAAATTTTTTGAAAGAGTTTTAGAAGGATAGGCATTAGCTCTTCTCTAAATGTTTGATAGAATTCTCCTGTGAAAGCCATATGGTCCTGGGCTTTTGTTTTCTAGAAGATTTTTGATCACAGCTTCAGTTTCAGTGCTGTAATTAGATTCTTCATAATTTCTATTTCTTCCTGGTTCAGTCTTGGAAGATTGAACTTTTCTAAGAATCTGTCCATTTCTTCCAGGTTATCCATTTTATTGCCATATAGCTGTTCATAATAATCTCTTATAATCCTTTGTATTTCTGCATTGTCTGTTGTAACCTCTCCTTTTTCATTTCTAATTTTGTTGATTTGATTCTTCTCTCTTTTTTCTTGATGAGTCTGGCCAGAGGCTTGTCAATTTTGTTTATCTTCTGAAAGAACCAACTTTTAATTTCATTAAGCTTTATTATTGTTTCTTTCATTTCTTTTTCAATTATTTCTGCTCAGATCTTTATGATTTCTTTCCTTCTACTAATATTGGGACTTTTTTGTTTTTCTTTTTCCAGTTGCTTTGGGTGTAAAGTTAGGTTGTCTATTCAATGTCTTTCTTGTTTCTTGAGGTAGGGTTTTATTGCTATAAATCTTTGGATTTCTTTTGCTTCATCACATAGATTTTGAGTTGTCGTGTTTTCATTGTCATTTGTTTCTAGAAATTTTTTGATTTCCCTTTTGATTTCTTCAGTAACCTGTTGCTTATTTAGAAACGGGTTGTTCAATCTCCATGTGTTTGTGTTTTTTACATTTTTTTTCTTGTAATTGATATCTACTCTCATAGTGTTGTGGTCGGAGAAGATGCTTAATATGATTTCAATTTTCTTAAATTTACTGAGGTTTGATTTTTGACCCATGATGTGGTCTATCCTGGAGAATGTTCCATGTGCACTTGAGAAGAAGGTGTATTCTCCTGCATTTGGACGGAATGTCCTGAAGATTTGAATGATATCCATCTCATCTAATGTATCATTTAAGACTTGTGTTTCCTTATTAATTTTCTGTTTGGATGATCTGTCCATTGGTGTTAGTGGGGTGTTAAAGTCTCCTACTATTATTGTGTTGCTGTCAATTTCTCCTTTTATGTCTGTTAGTGCTTGTCTTATGTATTGAGGTGCTCCTGTGTTGGGTGCATACATATTTATAGTTGTTATGCCTTCCTCTTGGATTGATCTCTTGATCATTATGTAGTGTCCTTCCTTATCTCTTGTAATCTTCTTTATTTTAAGGTATATTTTGTCTGATAAGAAGATTGCTACTCCAGCTTTCTTTTGCTTCCCATTTTCAGGGAATATTTTTTTACCATCCTCTCACTTTCTGTCTATATGTGTCTTTAGGTCTGAAGTGGGTTTCTTGTAGACAGCATATATGTGGATCTTGTTTTTGTATCCATTCAGCCAGTCTGTGTCTTTTGGTTGGAGCATTTAATCCATTTTCATTTAAAGTAATTATTGATGTATATGTTCCTATTGCCATTTTCTTAATTTGGGGGGTTGATTTTGTAGATCTTTTTTCTTCTCTTGTGTTTTTTTTGACTATATAAGTCCCTTTAACATTTGTTATAAAGCTGGTTTGGTGGTACTGAATTCTCTTAATTTTTGCTTGTGTGAAAAGCTTTTTATTTCTCCATCAGTTTTGAACGAGAGCCTTTCTGGATACAGTAATCTTGGTTGTAGATTTTCCCCTTTCAGTACTTTAAATATATCCTGCCATTCCCTTCTGGCCTGCAGAGTTTTTGCTGAAAGATCAGCTGTTAAACATATGGGGTTTCCCTTGTGTGTTACCTGTTGCTTCTCCCTTGCTGCTTTTAGTCTTCTTTCTTTGTGTTTAGTCTTTGTTAGTTTGACTAGTATGTGTCTTTGCATGTTTCTCCTTGAGTTTATCCTGTATGGGACTCTTTGCGCCTCTTGGACTTGACTGACTATTTCCTTTTCCATGTTGGGGAAGGGAAACTATAATCTCTTCAAAAATTTTCTCACACCCTTTTTTTTTCTCTTCTTCTTCTGGGACCCCTATAATTCAAATGTTGGTGCATTTGATATTGTCCCAGAGGTCTCTGAGACTGTCCTCAGTTCTTTTCATTCTTTTCACTTTATTTTGCTCTTCAGAAGTTATTTCCAACATTTTATCTTCCAGCTGACTGATGCGTTCTTTTGCTTCAGATATTCTGCTATTGGTTCCTTCTAGAGTAGTTTTAATTTCAGCAATTGTGTTGTTTGTCTCTGCATCATTACTCTTTAATTCTTCTAGGTCTTTGTTAATTGATTCTTACATTTTTTGCATTTTGTTTTCAAGGTTTTGGTCGTCTTTACTATCGTTATTCTGAATTCTTTTTCAGGTAGTTTGCCTATTTCCTCTTCATTTATTTGGATGTCTGTGTTTCTAGTTTGTTCCTTCATTTGTGTAGTATTTCTCTGCCTTTTCATTATTTATTTATTTTTTTTAAAACTTGTTGTGTTTGAGGTCTCTTTTTCCCAGGATTCAATGCTGAATTCTTTTTTCCTTCTGGTTTCTTCCCTCCTAAGGTTGGTCCAGTGGTTTGTGTAAGCTTTGCATATGGTGAGATTTGTGCTGAGTTTTGTTTGTTTGTTTTTTCACTGAAGGGCAATGCTGAGTGAGGTGGTACTCCTGTCTGCTGATGACTGGATTTGTATTTTTGTTTTGTTTCTTGCTTAGATGAGGCATCCTGCACAGGGTGCTACTGGTGGTTGGGTGCTGCTGGGTCTTATATTCCAGTGGTTTCCTTTGTGTGAGTTCTCACCATGTGATACCTCCTAGGGTTATTTCTCTGGTGGTCTAGGGTCTTGGAGACAGTGCTTCCACTCCAAAGGCTCAGGGGTTGATCTCTGGTCAGAAATAAAGATTCCACAAGTGGCTTGTTATGGCATTAAGTGATATTAGAACACATATCCAAAAATGAGAAACCAAAGAGAACCCCAGACAAATGGCAGTTACAAAATCAGGCAAATAATAATTAAAATAATGGAATATACACATATACATATACACCCATAAGCAAAATCAAAACAGTCCAACAAAAATAAAGTACAATAGATTGACCTGGTGAGCAAATGAAACCAAAAATTGTTTCTACCAGAAAAGAACTAAGTAAAGCACAAACTCAAAAACAAAATTAAAGCAAGGTGCCAACTGGAGAATAAAACAATGAAAATAAAACTAACAAATATGTTGAGAGGAAAGGAAAGGAAAAAAAGAAAGAAAGAAAGAATAGATATGCAAAGTTAAATAGAGGTAGATGAAGAAGATTTGTATATATATTAAAGATTAACTGCCAAGGGGAAAAAACAGTAGGAAAGGGAAACAAAAGAATAAATGTAGAAAAAATATTATAGGTTTAAAAAATTAAAACAAAATTATAAAAAAGAGAAAAAAATGGAAGAAGAAAGAGAAAAGGAAAAAAAAAAGGAGAACTCCACAGAACTACAGAAGCCCAGCATACAGGCAGAGATTTAGAACAACAATAAAAAGTGTAACTGAATATACACATATACATATACACTCATAAGCAAAATCAAAAATGTCCAACAAAAATAAAAGACAATAGATTTACCTGGCAAACAAAGGGAACCAAAAATTATATCTACCAGAACAAAACTAGCTAAAGCATAAACTGGAACACAAAACTAAAGCAAGGTGCCAACTGAGGAATAAAGCAATGAAAATAAAACTAACAAATATGTTGAGAGGAAAGGAAAGAAAGACTGGATATGCAAAGTCAAATAGAGGTAGATAAAGAAGATTTATATATACGAAAGATTAACTGCAAGGGGAAAAGAACAGTAGGAAAAACAAACAAAGGAATAAATGTAGAAAAAGTACTAATAGGTTTAAAAATTTTTAATTAAAAAAAGAGAAAAAAAAAAAGGAAAACTCCTAGAACTGCAAAAGCCCAATGTAGAGGCAGAGATTAATAACAACAATAAAAAAATGTGACTGAGGAAAAAAAGAAAAAAGCTCAAAAGCTTAATTAGATTTCATAGTGCCAATAAAATCAACAACTACCACCAGGGGCGGGGTTGGGGGGGGGGGGGGAAGAAAAAGAAAACAATCCAAAAGAATCTACAGAACAAGTCAAAACATAAGAATAATAACTGTTTCTCTTGAGTCACTGCTGTCAGAGTCCTTTCCCTTGCTGGGAGTCACAGTCCCCCTCACCTCCCTAGGATGCCCTCTAACACTGTGCTGGTCTCTGGACCTGCTGTGGGGGCAGCTCAGTTTCTAATCTGGTCTTACTCATCTGTGTTCTTGCCTCCAGTGTCCACAGGTATCAGAACTAGTGTGTTTCTTTTTGTTGGAGTTCTCAATGACCTTTTATATATTCCATAGACACAGAGTCTGCCCAGTTGATCGTGTGGATTTAATCTGCAGGTTGTACAGCTGGTGGGAAGGCTTTGGGTCTTCTTCCTTAGTCACACTGCCCTTGGGTTTCAATTGTGGTTTTATTTCCACCTCTACACTTGGGTTGTCCACTGGGGTTTGCTCCTGAGGCTGCCCTGGAGAACTTGGGTTTGCCCCTGTGAGGGCCAGGTGTGGAGGTGGTGCAGCTGCTTGGGTGGCATGGATTCTGGCAGCACCAGGTATTCAGGGGAGTTGGTGGCTAGGGCAGCAGGAAATATAGTGCTCTAGAAGAGTATTGCAACAAATATTAGCCAATATGCTCCAGTATTCTTGCCTGGAGAACCTGCCCTCCCTGACAGAGAAGACTGACAGGCCACAGTCTACAGGGTCGCAAAGAGTTGAACACTACCAAAGCGACCCTGTACGCATAGAAGCAAGACTATTTGCCTGTGGCGGCTCTTGCCCCAGTGAGAGTTGAATGTGAAGATGGCACAGCTGCCCTGGCAGCTGTTGAATGTGAATGTTGGCACATCTGCACGCTGGCGGCCCCAAGTGTGCAGAGACATGGACTGCCTCTGCCGCGTGGGAGTTATTGTCTTATCCGTCTTTTTTCAAGCATCTTGTAGCTTGTGATCAGAAGACCTCTTTGGCCAGTCTTTCTCCATAGCTCTGCTCATTCAGGCACTTAGAGGGCTTCCTTGCCTGGGGTCTTTCTCTGTTGTTTGGCATGTCAGGCACATAGAGGAGGCCCCCCTGGCTGGGGTCCTACTCTATAGATGGGTGGGTCAGGCACTTAAAGGGGCACCCTGGGTGGGTTCCTACAATGTAGTTCAGTGTGTCAGGCATTTGATGGGCCAGCCTCTCTACTGTTCAGCTGCCAATGCTGGTGTGTGGTGGGAGACAGGCTATGGTGATGGCTCCACCCCCTATGGATAACTCAGCAGTATTGCCTTGGCTGCTCAGTATTCCAGGGCTGCTCAGCTTTCCTCCACAGGCTTTTCCCACCACAATCTCCTCTCTCACACCCCCTCAATCTGTCTCTCTTCAGTCAAAAGCAGTCCTCACCCAGGGATTGCTCTATAACCTGTAAACTCCAGCTCCCAGCTGCTGCGTTTTCTAGGGGATCTCTGGGGTATGTATGTATGGCTGTGGCAAGGACTGCCGGATTCTCGTTCCATTTAGGCTGCCAGAGATCAGCTGTTTCACCCTCAGCCTTAAATGTTTCTCCCTGCCCCAGACAATTGCCCCGATGTGGGGATTGGACCCCCTGCTTCAGTTCCCCCACTTGCCAAGGGCAGGTCCTGTCCTACGAACACTGCTGTTTTCCCCCCTAGTTCCTTCATCCTACCGAGTTTTGCGTGGGTCTATATATTCTTTTCCACTCATCAGGTATTCCAGTCTGCTATCAGCTGGTGCTCTGCGTGCACTTCCATGTCTGAAGGTGTATTCCTGATGTATCCGTGGAGAGAGATGTACCCCACGTCCACTTACTCCTCCACCATCTTGTTCTCCCCTGAAATTACATATAGCTTTGGTTGCCCTATTACTGTGTAAATTTGTAGCTTAAGTGCAGCTATTCCAGTGTAATGATACTGAAGGATATAAGAATCATCCAAACTGGCATTTTGTTTAAAAAATAGATGGAATATTAATATAATCTATAGTTTGTGCCACAACCTTTGGATGGCTAAATTCAAATCCCTTGAAAAATAATGACCATCTTTTTCCTTTTTGTTATATAACATGTTTCTCTAATGTCTATCACAATAAGTTCTAGATGCATCATAGAAGAAATATCCTTCTTTTTTATACACACTGTTTCATTTTGACTTTGTACTTACAACTCATAATTTCAGTCATTATTTATGCCAACTATGTCAAACAGCACTCATGTTTCTTTTCGATTTTTTTCCTATTTAGTGTGGCTTATGAATATGCAATTATATTTCCTCATTTCTGTTGTTTTTCTTAACCTGTTTTTTCAGAGCAAATTTTCTTCGTTGAGTAAAAATGCCACATTGAGTTGAGCTGGATCTTACTGGTGACCTTGTGAGTGCTTTACTAATATATGCTGTTGAAAGGTTGTTGTTGAATCACGCGAATACACCGGGATTCTTGGCCCCCGGAGGAGAAGAATTCAATCCGGGGCCAGAGACGAGGCTTGATCACTCAGAGCTTTTGTGTAATAAAGTTTTATTAAAGTATAAAGGAGATAGAGAAAGCTTCTGACATAGGCATCAGAAGGGGGCAGAAAGAGTACCCGCTTGCTAGTGTTAACAATGAGGTTATATAATCCAAAGAATGTCTGGAGGTTGTAAAGACCTCCTCCGACCTACTCCCATAATTTACATTTTAAGATAACACTGTCCTCAGGCAAGATACATCCTTGTAAAGACCAGGTATACTCCCATAATTAACATTTTAAAATAACAGAAGGTTGAATCCAAAGACTGTCCTTAGGCAGGATACATTATTGTTATATAATCCTAAGGAATGTGGAGAAAGAAAGAAAAGTTTGTCCTTTCTTCCTCCTTGAGAATTCCAGACCCCTCTCTCCTTGGGGACCCCTAGACTCCCTATCAACCTGCCTAGGAAATGACTCTCTCACTGTCACTTTCTACAACAAAGATGTTAGTTAAAAGCATCAATTGTAAAACTAGTGGGATTTAACAATTTCATAACATTTTATTTTATTCGTTTTTGCATGGACTGATAAAACAAGAAGTAATATTAACTTTTTGCTTTCATTTTAGAAAAGGGATGAATTTCTAATTTTTAACTTAGAATGTCCCATCACTGGATGCTTTTAAGAATTTGATTTGTGTAACTAATATTTGTCACTTTGCCATGTATATAATCCAATCACCTAGACACTGTGCAAACATCTCTGGAACTTGGCGACAGAGCATGACTTTCCATAACCAGTGTATCAGCCAAGTCCCCAAATTCTCATTGTTTACAGATATCTGTCCTCATGAGATAATTCTGAGAAAAATGAAACGTTTTGTGGTAAACAACTTTTCAAGCTTGAAGAATCTGTGCACTCTGTTCCTTTCATCTCAATCAGTAATTCACAGGAATTAGAATTAGGAAAATTATTGTAAAACAGGAAAATCATATATTAAAAATGTTTTTTAAGCTGCCACAAAATGGCACTATCTGTGCAAGTGAACATATGGTTTAATCTACCTGCCAAATACCTAAATGTTTACCTCTTGGAAAACAGAATGTATAGGTTAAATAAATTTTCAAATACTTTTGTCTTGTAATATCATTGACCCAATATTGGTGGTGGTGGGGCGGGGGTGGGGGGGGTGGGGGGGTGGGAGGGGCGGGGGTGGCGGGGCTTGTTTCTCTTCCAGGTGAAAGATGGTCTTGAGTAGCCTCTCCCTGTTTCGTTGCTAGACAATGCATCTCCCACTGGTCTTCCCTGGATTTTTATTCTTCTGGATCACTACCTAGATGTTTGTCCCTGTCTCAGTCTCAGAGATGAGGGACGTGTGTGTGATGTGACTGTGGGTGTGTGTGTGTGGGCAGGTGTAGGTAAAATTTCCAGAAACAATCTTGTTTTGCAAAATGGATGCAATTGTCAAGTGCAATAGGCTAAATATCTCTGAAAATGTGTGACAAGTTACAGTTTCCCAAGAATCAGATTGATTTTATTCCACTTATTTTCTAAGGAAACAATCACATCTCCACTGCTCAAGTTTTACATCATCATTCCCTGCAAAATTGCGCTTTCACTTTCCGGCTGAGAAACAAAAATACAACACTTCACTTAATTAGATTAGATAATAACTGGAGAAGTGGATGTGTTGCTACCTCCAGAAGGGAATGTGGTAACCAGAAGTTGAGCAGATGAAGAGCTAAAGTGACTCTCCAGCTTTTCTGAGTTAGTTTTCTATGTTTTTTTATTACTTTGTCTGAAATGCAAATTCCCAGAATGCCAGACACACCCATATTTCAATGCAAGTACAAAAACAAAATCGAAAGCCAACCCTGGTTGAGTTTATTGCCTGTCATTTTGATTGGACTTATTCCCTCCCCGCTGCTTCTCACCTCTACTAATTTGGATTATCAAAAGCTGTCTCTGTTTATTGGGGATAACACATATATTAAGAAGGTAACACACAAGGGGCATTCCTCCGTAGAGATACTCAACTGACAAGAGTGCTCTCTTCTTGCTAATGACTGTGAACAATACCAGATATTACTGATGTGTTTTTTCTTTTTTGGGGGTGGGAGGGAGCAGCTGACTTTTGTTGGGAAAGGTAATAGAAACGAACCTTTATATCCAGCCCTTGTTGCTCTTGGGCTTGTTTTCTTTTCTCACACAAGATTAAAGGGTACGTTTACTTGAGATTCTACGTTCTGGCAAGCTTGTTGCTGAATTTGGCAGGAGCATTAAAATATCTTTATTAGAAGCCATGAATCAAGTTCCGTCGCAGAATTCATAACCTTCCAAACCTGGCTGCCTTCTTTTGTCAAACTTCACAGAAAGATGTGGCTTAAACTAAAGCTAATTTTCATATGCAGACATCCAATGATAATGGTAAAGCTTCTTCTATAGCATATGTGGGAAGTCATCGTTTAAGTGAAAACACATCTACCCGTGGTTTAAGTATCTGTCTATGGAAGTTCTGAATATAAGCCAGATAACTTTGCCTATGAAAAGAGTTGGGTTGTAAAGGAACTCTGATGGATTTTGAAAAGCACCAATATTTTCTTTGAGTCTGATGAAAATCCATTGGCTTTGGTTCTTTAAAGATACATGTTGGAATTGTTATAATGAGAAATTCTGTCAGTTCTTGCTTAGAGCAAAGGTTTGAAATTGCTTTCTCAAAATTGTTTCCAAGTTCTAGAAATCTAGCCTGAGGGAGCCTAAAATCTCAGAGATCTACAAGACTTAACCTGCCACTCAGGCATGAGTCCAGCTATCAAGGGAAGCTACAACAATGAGGGGATTTTTAAAATATTGGCAAGAGATTTTAGCATGTGTTGAGGCTCCTCTAAACTTGAGTCTTTTTTTTTCAACAGCAGAACTGCAGCCACAAGGCTTTTCACAAGTGAAAGGTGACATAAAACATATAAATCTGCAGAATGGGCCCAGAGAATCCCAAAGCCTTCTTTGATGCTAGAAATGGTGGTGAGAGAAGAGTGGAGCAGAAACCAGTCTCTTGATCAAGGTTAAAAGTGGGAAAATACAGACTATCTGTCCAAGAGATCAAAAGAAGCATCTTCAAGGTGAGTTTTGTGTGCACTGTTATTCTATATGAGTGACAATAGGTAGACTAGAGTAATAATTCTGGCTCGACTCAGAATCATAAAACTGTCCATATAACAGAGTTGAATGATATTTTTAGAAAATCACTAGGTAAAAGATCCGGAGAAGGCAATGGCACCCACTCCAGTACTCTTGCCTGGAAAATCCCATGGACAGAGGAGCCTGGTGGGCTGCAGTCCATGAAGTCGCTAAGAGTTGGACACGACTGAGTGACTTCACTTTCACTTTTCACTTTCATGCATTGGAGAAGGAAATGGCAACCCTCCCCAGTGTTCTTGCCTGGAGAATCCCAGGGACGGTGGAGCATGGTGGGCTGCCGTCTATGGGGTCGCACAGAGTTGGACACGACTGAAGTGACTTAGCAGCAGCAGCAGCAGGTAGCAGATCACTGTTTATGTATGCTACAGTCGTGGACATCAATGCTTTATACACCTATTGCTTTGTACAAAGTAAAACTACTTTGATTGTTTATGAAAACACTGTCCATGAGTTGGAGGCATTAGCTTTATGTTTTAAAAATGCTGTGTTTTTAAGATTGGATGTGATTATTTCATAGAGAATAATTCTATGTTAGCACAGACTAGCAATAATTCTATGTTAACAAAGACTGAAATAGCACTCTCTTTTTCAGCTCCTATGACTGCTTCTATAATACCTCGATAGTTGAGCTGTGGATTCAGTGGCTAAACAATTCAAGTACATTATGTCCCTTTAGGAGAAGGCAATGGCACCCCACTCCAGTCCTCTTGCCTGGAAAATCCCATGGACGGAGGAGCCTGGAAGGCTGCAGTCCATGGGGTCGCTGTGGGTTGGACACAACTGAGCGATTTCACTTTCACCTTCACTTGCATGCATTGGAGAAAGAAATGGCAACCCACTCCAGTGTTCTTGCCTGGAGAATCCCAGGGACAGGGAAGCCTGGTGGGCTGCCGTCTATGGGGTCGCACAGAGTTGGACATGACTGAAGTGACTTAGCAGCAGCAGTATGTCCCTTTAGGTCTCAGATGACCCAAGAATGCATTTTTTTCAGTTGTGTTATTTTTCAGCTCACTGGATACATTGTAATAGGTTGAATCCTGTTACCGCCAGTGTCTGTCTATTGTTTTTGATTGTTCAGAGCACTACACCAGGGTGTGACCCTGTTACTTTGAGACACATAGATTAGGAGATGGAACACCTTAGCTAAGTGTGAGTGCATTTAACACACCAGCTGGCACATCTCACAGCTACTGAGTGTTGTAAACAATTCCTTGTATATAAAGTCTTACAGTACAAACTTGACTGAATGGCTGAGGAAACAACATGCCATTGTTTCTCCTGCAGTTGGCATCTATTAAGAATGTTTGGCTTGGAAGTTTATCCTTCCCTTTCTATATAGCTAAACTCTCTGTCAAAAATTAAATGGAGTTTGAACAAACTCTCCAAGAACTAGGAGGTATTTGATGAAACTCTGTTTTGTTTTCCAAGGTAATTGCTGTGCCCTTCTTCTCTGGTACAGACTGCCTGTCACAGAAATTCCCATAAATTAAACTTATTTCCATGAGGTGGGAGATGAGGAAAGAACACCTCTGTTTTAGTTTCCTCCATGGAATAATACATATTTGCTTTATATCATGAGAGGGTGATAGGTTTAGATTCTGCTTCCAGATGTCCACATGGTTTAATTTAAAAAAGAGTATTATTTTCTTTTTCTGATCCAGAAAGAAACAGCTTCATGTCAATTTGTAAGTTATAAGTTGAAGGAAACTGTTATGTAAATACAGAAGACTGATAAAAGAGAAGAAAACAGGACAAGTTGAAGGCACTCTGCCCAGGAAAAAAAAAAAAAGCATATAATACAAATGACTTTTTTAAGAAAAACAAAGGCCAAAATGTTTATATGATTTAGCACGGTCTGAATTATATGTAGCTCTGGCCTCTGAGATCATCTCCAGTCCAATATATTTGCACACAGCTCATGTCCTAGAATCTTTGCTATATATTTCAATAAAACTCTTTAAAGTTGAAACTAAAAAAGAAAAGAGAAACAGTATGAATAAGCAGGTTAAGACTATGATGGCTTACCTAAGGCAGATATTCATCAATCCAGACATATACTACTTGGAGTAAATTTAATTTATAAACATAAAATTCCATAATCCCTAAAAATTAAGATTTTCCTTTTCAGTTGAAGCTTGGTACTTTTAAAGCCTCTTGTCTTTATCTTTAAGCAAAAGCATGTATAAGAATTTCATAGACTTGCTCTTTTGTTTTACAAAATCCATTTTATTTTTTTTATTTTTTTTCTAATTTTATTTTATTTTTAAACTTTACATAATTGTATTAGTTTTGCCAAATATCAAAATGAATCTGCCACAGGTATACATGTGTTCCCCATCCTGAACCCTCCTCCCTCCTCCCTCCTCCCTCCCCATACCATCCCTCTGGGTCGTCCCAGTGCACTTTAAATAAGGAAGATTGAAAAAGTCCTTAAAGATCTTGCAACTCCATCTTGTCTCTATCAACAATTTAAAAACAACAAGCTAGTGTTTTCAGAGAAAAAAAATAGAATGGAAAATATTAAATACATGGATTTTAGATGGAGAACTAAAAAGTTCAGTATCACACAGTGTATATTATATGTGAGGTCATATTTAAAACTGAAATACTGAAAGGAAATCCATTTAATCTTTGGAAAAATGCTTCTTTTCTTTTATAATCATCTGCATGCAGTAATTTAAACATACTTATTATCTTTATTACTGAATATTCTTAATGTTTGACAATTTAATACATGGAGATTTCTTGCATGTTTTTATTGAATATATGACACACTCATATATATACATATGGAATACATATACACATATTATATATATATATATATCCATGTATATATTCACCCAATCTATAAACATCAATATTTTGAGAAGTGCTGAATATTCTGAGAATTCAATTGAAAAATTCATGAATGAGTTTTAAAACAATTTATATATATTTAGATTCAGGAACAACCAGGCTATTCAAATAATTTCAGCTTTGAGTAATTGTGCTTGGATGACCAAAGTAATTCTGTTGAATTTTCCTAGTCATTTTTTGGGAGGGGTGGGGTGTGGGTGGAAGTAAAACTGTGCAGGCCGCAGTGAGGCCTTGACAGACCTTAGCCTTCTGGTCAGCTGGTGTTTCTGAGCTCAATATTGGACCTGTTGGAATACTTACTAATAGAGTAAAGACAAAAATAATAACACAATTCAAACAATAAGACAAAATTATTTGAGCACTTACATAACACATGCATAGATAATTACAGGCCATCGATTGGGCTTCCCTAGTGGCTCAGATGGTAAAGAATCTGCCTGGAATATGGGAGACCTGGGAAGATCCCCTGGAGAAGGGAATGGCTACCCACTCCAATATTTTTGTTTGCAGAATTCCATGGCCAGAGGAGCCTGGTGAGCTACATTTCACAGGGTTGCAAAGAGTCAGACACGACTTAGGTGACAAGCAATTTCACTTTCATATATGATATATTAAATATATAATTTCTCTTTAAAACTCACAGGAATCCAGTGATATAATTACTATTAATTTTGTTAATCCAATTTTCTATTTAAAAAAAATTAAAGTAGAAAGAAGTTAGTTACTTGGTAAATGGAGATTCTTAGTATATGGAGTTAGTAAATGGAGATTCTTCCATTTATGGCTAATCAGACCTGGCTTCCTGGCCTGGATGATGTTAAGGTCCTCTTTCTGATCTGTGCAGGAAGAAATAAGCTAAGATTTATTTGGCATGTACCAGACCTGAAGTTAGACCCAAAGGTAACAGCTCAGACTGTTCTTTCTTTAGATAATGATTATGCAGGGAAAAGCAAGGAGTTGATTTTAAAAATCAAAATTAGTTCTGTCACAAAAGAACAGAGCTCATACCCAAAGGGAAGAAAAGTAACCTTAATTGGTGTGACCTTCTGCTGTTACTCAGAAGCCTTTGGAGTCTGTCCCTGAGGTGGGTACCTTATGAATTAGCCAATATGTAACCAACATATAAAAGAGTGGAACTTTAGACATACACTGGGGAGGCTGAAACTCTAAACTTCTAATTTCTAACCCTCTACCAGTGAGTCAAGTGGCTTAAAGTATGTCATGGGAACACTGGGTAACCTATTAACAGCACAAACAAAAACAACATGCTCAAATGCTTTCAAAGAAAGACATTTTAAACACAAGATATTATCATTATTGTACTTAGAATAAGGAAATAAAGCCCATTGCTATAGTCCTAAAATATTTCCTCTGGAGCTTAATTTTCCCAGTATTTAATGAATGTTTTGGTCCATTTCCTTGCAAATGTGTGAGAAGGCCAGAGGAGTAGAAGAAGGTGAGGCCCTGGATTATCAAAGAATAACACGGTAGGAAAATATAGGAGCATTTAGATATTCAAAATCTAAAGTTTGCCACTGAACTACATTTATTATTTATAGATTATTTTTAAGACTTAGAAGTTGTCTTCTGATGTTTGGGTAGCTAGAAAGGTAAGAATAATAAATTATTTTTTAAAATATAGACATATTCATTATTTTCTCTATATAGAATCTCATGACTTCTGTAGTTTCACTTTGTCTTTGTTTTTTCCCTCTAGGAAATATGCCAGTATACTGAAGGTTAGACATCATACTGAAGAATTTACTGCTCTAAGATTTTAGCAAATGTCACATCTAAGGCTGTGATTTACACAATCAAAACCTCTATCTTTAAGGCAGACATTTTCAGAGGAAAATAAAAACTAAGTTCCCAAGTTTGCCTTTTGCCGTTATTTCAAGTTCCTTCTGATAAGTATTTCATGTATTTTTTAGAAGTTGGATTCAGACTCTTTGGCTATAAGAATAAATCATAATATCAACTGATCATGATGACCATCGTGAGAATGCTGTGCTAATGGACTTCACTAATTTTCATTTTTCAGCATCACAGTTAGAAATTTTTTTTAGAGATTTATAAACCCATTTACTTTGGCCACTTGAAGCAAAGAGCCAATTCACTGGAAAAGACCCTTATGCTGGGAAAGATTGAAGGCAGGAGGAGAAGAGGGCAGCAGAGGATGAGATGTTTGGATGGCACCACCAACTCAATGGACCTAAGTTTGAACAAACTCTGGGAAACAGTGAAGGACAGAGGAGCCTTGGGTGCTGCCATCCATGGGGTAGCAAAGAGTCAGACACGACTTAGGACTGACCAACAACAAACTCATTTAAATAGATCTTTCTACTGAGTCTAGGATTCTCTGCTAGACTCTATTTGGTTTAGCAACTCCAAAGTTCCCTTCTGGATTGCATTACTCATTTCTAGGGTGGAATTGGGTGTGTGGGTTGAGGAGTAATGAGGAAAAGTTAAGACTTTGTGGATCATGTGGTTTGATAAACTTTGATATTCTACCAAGCATAGACAGCTTCTACCAGGAACCCTATGGAGGAGGACAGGCTGCTGGCAAAAGAGCTGCTGTGAAACCTAGAAGCTGAACCTAAACACTGTAATTTTAAACATTTCCTGATTAAACAAAATGAAAGGTCAGAATCTCAAAAATAACAGGATATGACATTAATTTACTGGTAAATTGGTTGCTGCTGCTGCATGGTTCAAATGAGGCTTGAATGATGCTCCTCTTTACCTGAAAGCAAACCATAAACCAGATACACAGGACAGAAGTTTTCACTTTGTACATGACATTAGTTTCTCTTAATTTGCAATTTTACACACCAGAGAATTTTGTTAGTATTATCAGTTTTTTTTCTTTATAAAATATTAATTCAATACCAGGTGGTCAGGTTGTAGTTTTATACCTTAATATAATACCTGTGTGTGTGTGTGTGAGTGTCTCTGTCTCTCTCTCTCTCTTTTGGTTAAAAAGAAATTAAAACGTATTTTTAAGGTCTTATTTTTTCTGTAGGATAAAAAAAGATATTCTTCCCAAACTGATGATATAGACATTACTCCTTCATTCACTCCATAAATATCTGGACACCTCCCTTGAATCAAATGACCTTTTATTTGATATGTTAGGGAAAAGGCAGTTAAAGATGGACTGAATAGGTAACAGAATGGAAAGAAAAAGAAGGACCCCATTTTTTTTTGAAAAAGCAAAGTCTATTGAATGAGAGCTGAACCAGCTTTTAGCTACGTCTGGATGCAATTCTAGTAGTTAATCATTGCCTTTTTTCCAGTGAGACAAGTAGAAGTTTGTCATAAAACTGGTTCCTTTCCAGTTTGGATGGAAAGTGCAGCAGAGAAATCATGTAAATATCTTGTAAGGACACACTGCCAAGAAAATCACTGACTGGCAGGATCCCGTGAAGTGAGGGGTGGAGAGAGGGAGGAGGAAGGTAAATCCTAAGGTTTAGAATGTGGCATATACTCAGTTTGCTTGCAGTAGATTTCTAGCTTGAACCCTCTTCTAGTTCAAGGACAGGTTCTTAGGACTTTGCCAGTTGTTGGTTTCAAGGTTCATATTCAGATATAGTCATGCATAGTCTTATATTAAGTCTTATATTAAGATATAATTTATAAATGTTCTCTACATAGACTGGCTCTGGAGAAAAGAACAGAAAGTGAGCTTAGGTTTTTGAATAATCTTCTGTCTCTTTACTACTCTTTTCTCATCCCTACCTTATGATCTGGTCTCCACTGAGATATGCCTTCCTCTTTAGTCAAGAATGATCCAGAACTCTCTTCCACCCCATTCCTCCACCTAATAATGTTTGTATTCTATTTCCTGAGGGTTTTTTCTCTGCTGGAGCTAATCTGATAAACTAGTGCCTGCTGAGTTGTTAAGTAATAAATAATTGCTCCTTCTTTGCCCATCTAAGATTATAATTTTGAATAAGATCTTTCAAATCTTTATCTTGTAAGCATGACTAATGTTGGGCATTTT
This sequence comes from Bos javanicus, assembly GCF_032452875.1. NCBI lineage: Eukaryota > Metazoa > Chordata > Mammalia > Artiodactyla > Bovidae > Bos > Bos javanicus. Next base: position 7,337,948 of record NC_083875.1, read on the forward strand.
GTATAATAGAGTAACTGGTTAGTAGAGAAAACATTTTAAATTAAGCAATCTCCCAAAGGCTCATTCACCTTTCTGGGCATGTTTTTCAAACAGGACTTTCAAAGTTGGCATCCAACATTTATCAAAAAGCACTTGAATTGATGACCATATATATACTCTTAAAGGAGTGCTTGGTCCTGATAAACTTAGTACTTGTTTTTTTTTCCATCAAATACTCTTGAATCTATGAAATCCTGTAGTGAGTGAAAATAAACAGTAGTGATTTATTTAACCTTTGCTACAGTCTATTATTCACTCCCTAGATAAATTCACCTTCCCAGATGATTTATATATTAGTTGGGATGTTTTTGGTTGTAAATAACAGACCTCCAACACAAATTAGCATAAATTATAAACCAGATATACTGGCTCCCATGTCTGAAAAGTCTGGGCATGTTTTGATTGAGGTAGTCTCCCAGTTTTTTGTGATTCCTTTGGCTGTACCCTCTTCTGCATTCTGGCTTCACCTCATTCTCACTCGGGTTCTCATCACATTCTCAAAATGGCTGCCAATAGCAACCAGTGTAATATGTATACTTGTTTCATAGCCAAAGAGAGAGGGAGTGTCACTTTCTATAACCATTTAATAAAAGTCTTGTGATTTACTCTGATTGGGCCAATCACTGTGGCCAGGAAGAAACCAAATGCTGACTGAGGTTTGGGTGAAAAGTTCTATTGAACCAATCTTTAAGTGAAGAAAAATAATATAGCTTGGAGCTGGGATGGAGTCAATCCATCTGGAGCTCATGGTGGTTGGCACATTGTGGGAGGGGCTTTTCCAAGGAGAATCTGAGTGCAATTTGCCAAAGGGGAAAAAATTCTAGTGTTCGTCCCTCAGTCATGTCTGACTCTTTGAGACCCCATAGACTGTAACCCACAAGGCTACTCTGTTCATTTAATTCTCCAAGCAAGAATACTGGAGTGGGTAGCCATTCCCTTCTCCAGGGGATCTTCTTGACCCAGGGATCAAACCCGAGTCTCCTGCATTGGCAGGAGGGTGGTGTCATCTGCGTATCTGAGGTTACTGATATTTCTCTTTGCAGTCTTGATTCCATCTTGTGCTTCTTCCAGCCCAGCATTTCGCATGATGTATTCTGCATATAAGTTAAATAAACAGGATGGCGGTATGCAGCCTTGATGTACTCCTTTCCCAATTTGGAACCCGTCTGTCATTCCATGTCTGGTTCTAACTGTTGCTTCTTGACTCACATACAGGTTTCTTAGGAGGCACATAAAGTGGTCTGGTATTCCCATCTCTTTAAGAGTTTTCTACAGTTTATTGTGATCAAGTTTCCCACTAGTTATCTATTTTACACACGGTAGTGAACATATGTCAATACTACTCTGTCAGTTTATCCCACCCTTTCTGTCCCCCTGGTGTCAACTTTAAAATTACAACTTAAGAATTGATTTGAACTTGTGATGTATGTGGCCAAATAGTGAGAGAGTCAATTCCTAGGCAGGTTGATAAGAAGTCCAGGGATCCCCAAGGAGAGACGGGTCTGGAATTCTCAAGGAGGAAGAAAGGACAAATGTTTTTTTTTCCCTCTACATTCCTTAGGATTATATAACAATAATGTATCCTGCTTGAGGACAGTCTCTGGGAAAAAATTTTCTGGTTAATCCTGTTATCTTAAAATGTAAATTATGGGAGTGGGTCTAGTGAGGTCTTTACAACTTCCAGACATTCTTTTGATTCACTGTAATAAGTAATTAAAAAGCATATAACTCCATTGCCCACACTAGTGAGGAGGTACTCTTTCTGCCCCCTTCTGATGTCTCTGTCAGAAGCTTTCTCTATCTCCTTTATATTTTAATAAAACTTTATTACACAAAAGCTCGGAGTGATCAAGTCTCGTCTCTGGCCCTGGACTGAATTCTTCTCTGGAGGCCAAAAATCCCGGTGTCTTTCATGGTTCAGCAGCAACCTTTCAATAGGAAAGGCTTTTTTCTAAAACTTTAAAGACTTCTGAAATGCTTGAGGGAATTTGAGGTTTGTCATATTTATGAGTTTGATATAGTACTCAGATCATATCAGTCGCTCAGTCATGTCCGACTCTTTGCGACCCCATGAATCACTGCACACCAGGCCTCCCTGTCCATCACCAACTCCCGGAGTTCACTCAGACTCACGTCCATCCAGTCGGTGATGCCATCCAGCCATTTCATCCTCTGTCGTCCCCTTCTCCTCCTGCCTCCAATTCCTCCCAGCATCAGAGTCTTTTCCAATGAGTCAACTCTTCGCATGAGGTGGCCAAAGTACTGGAGTTTCAGCTTTAGCATCATTCCTTCCAAAGAAATCCCAGGGCTGATCTCCTTCAGAATGGACTGGTTGGATCTCCTTGCAGTCCAGGGGACTCTCAAGAGTCTTCTCCAACACCACAGTTCAAAAGCATCAATTCTTCGGTGCTCAGTCTTCTTCACAGTCCAACTCTCACATCCATGCATGACCACCGGAAAAACCATAGCCTTGACTAGACGAACCTTTGTTGGCAAAGTAATGTCTCTGCTTTTGAGCATGCTATCTAGGTTGGTCATAACTTTCCTTCCAAGGAGTAAGCGTCTTTTAATTTCATGGCTGCAATCACCATCTGCAGTGATTTTGGAGCCCAGAAAAATAAAGTCTGACACTGTTTCCACTGTTTCCCCATCTATTTCCCATAAAGTAGTGGGACCGGATGCCATGATCTTTGTTTTCTGAATGTTGAGCTTTAAGCCAACTTTTTCACTCTCCACTTTCACTTTCATCAAGAAGCTTTTGAGTTCCTCTTCACTTTCTGCCATAAGGGTGGTGTCATCTGCATATCTGAGGTTATTGATATTTCTCCCTGCAATCTTGATTCCAGTTTGTGTTTCTTCCAGTCCAGCGTTTCTCATGATGTACTCTGCATATAAGTTAAATAAACAGGGTGACAATATACAGCCTTGACAAACTCCTTTTCCTATCTGGAACCAGTCTGTTGTTCCATGTTAGTTCATGTCAGTTCCATGTTAGTCTGTTGTTCCATGTTAGTCCAGTTCTAACTGTTGCTTCCTGACCTGCATACAAATTTCTCAAGAGGTTTACTAAAGTAGTTTAAATACTTGAGAAAGTTTCTGGAGGAAATTTCACTTGTCAAGTCAGGTAAGATTAGGCAACAAATATACCAATCTTATGAATGTTGTCTAAAATGATAAAGGCAACTTGTTGCAAATCACGAAAGGAGTACATCAAGGCTATATACTGTCGTCCTGCTTATTTAACTTATATTCAGAGTACATCATGAGAAATGCTGGGCTGGATGAAGCACAAGCTGGAATCAAGATTGCTGGGAGAAATACCAATAACCTCAGATATGCAGATGACACCACTCTAATGGCAGAAAGTGAAGAAGAACTAAAGAGCCTCTAGATGAAAATGAAAGAGGAGAGTCAAAAAGTTGGCTTAAAACTCAACATTCAGAAAACTAAGATCATGCCATCCAGTCTCATCACTTCATGGCAAATAGATGGGGAAGCAATGGAAACTGTGAGAAACTTTCTTTTGGGGGGCTCCAAAATCACTGCAGATGGTGACTTCAGCTGTCAAATTAAAAGACATTTGCTCCTTGGAAGAAAAGCTATGACTAACCAAGATAGCATATTGAAAAGCAGAGACATTACTTTGCTGACAAAGGTCCATCTAGTCAAAGCTATGGCTTCCCCAGTAGTCATGTATGGATGTGACAGTTGGACTATAAAGAAAGCTGAGCACTGAAGAATTGATGCTTTTGAACTGTGGTATTGGAGAAGTTTCTTGAGAGTTCCTTGGACGGAAAGGAGATCCAACCAGTCCATCCTAAAGGAAATCATTCCTGAATATTCATTGGAAGGACCAATGCTGAAGCTGAAGCTCCAATACTTTGGCCACCTGATGCAAAGAATGGACTCATTGGAAAAGATCCTGATGCTGGGAAAGATTGAAGGCAGGAGGAGAAGGGAATAACAGAGGATGAGATGGTTGGATGGCATCACCAACTCAATGGACATGAGTTTGAGCAAATTCTGGGAATTGGTGATGGACAGGGAGGCCTGGAGTGCTGCAGTCCACGGGGTCACAAAGAGTCAGACACGACTGAGCGAATGAACTGAACTGAACTGAATTTGTAAGAAACCTTGTTGTTTAGTGAGTTATGTAACTTGAGTGACCCAAACAGCAATCAAAGGCCAGTTTGAAAGTCATTGTTAACTTCTGAAGGTATAAATACAGATTTATGATGTATATCTGTATATCTATTTATCTATGTCTAGCTATCTATTTAATACCTATCTATAAACAATAAGATTAAGAACCTAAGGGAAACTAAATTTTAGAATATTTACTTTTTTTTTTGGCAGCACCACAAGCTTGTAGGATCTTAGTTCCCCAACCAGGGATCAAGCCCACACTATCTGCATTAGAAGCACAGAGTCTTAACCACTGGACTGCCAGGGAAATTCCCTAGGATTTTTTACTTTAATAAATTAAATATCAATTTAAGAGAATCCCAGTAGTTACTATCTGTTCTTTCTTTAAAAAAAAAAAATAATGCTCTCAGAGAAAATGAAGTCGGACATTCATAAAAGCAAATCTTCAGAGAGAGAGAGAGAAGATTCAAATAGATGAGAAGAAAGAGGCAGTGCTGATACTTTGAGGTCTCGATCCCAGGTGCTCCTGCCATCAGCTGCCCATGAGTTATGAAATACATCTTAGTGTCCTTATAATTTTTTTCTCTTGAAACCAAGAGGCTGAACTCATGTTTGTCCCTAGAAGCTCTTCTGCAGAAATATAATTTGTGAAATACAGACTAGAGACACTATCATCTCTAACAATACTAACTATGAGAGACAAAGGACTTCCCCAATGGCTCAGCAGTAAAGAATCTGCTGCAAAACTGGAGATGAGGTTTTGATCTTTGGGTCAGGGAGATCCCCTGCAGGAGGAAATGGCAACCCACTCCAGTTTTCTTGCCTGTAAAATCCCATGGACAGAGAAGCCTGGCAGGCTACAGTCCATGGAATGGCAAAAGAGTTGGACACAACTGGGCATGCCCTGGTGCACGCACATGCACACACACACACACACACAGGAGAGCTAGAAAAACTCTCCAGGATGGGAATGCTGAGATTGAGAGTTTTATTCCTGACCTGCCATGCTTTTATCACAGATGTGTCAATTTCTCTGTTTATTGAAAACAAATAGATTTGATATTTGAGCCCTGCCTCAGATGGCTGTGAAGGAAATAACTTCAAAATGTGTTGAAAAAAGGTGATTCTGGTTCAAGGTTGCTAATAATACTGTTGCATTTTAATGATGCTGTTGATGCTTTCTTAAACTTGGTGGTTTTTTAAAATTTTGAGTTGTCCTCCTTGTCACAGCTCACTTCCCACATGGCACCACTATTCTGATTCCTAACTGTGCCCTGTCTGTGTTTATATCTTCATCTCCATGGTTACTGGATGCACTGAGTTTGCTATCATCTATCCTATGGCGTTTTCCCACTTAGTTTTCCCACTTAGTTACCCAGGCTTTCAGGTCAACTTTAATCTATTCCATTCTGAAGTCATCTCAGTATCAACTTCTCAAATGCAAAAACACCTGTACTATTTCTTTTTTTTTTTTTTTTTTTTTTTTTCTAATTTTATTTTATTTTTAAACTTTACATAATTGTATTAGTTTTGCCAAATATCAAAATGAATCCGCCACAGGTATACATGTGTTCCCCATCCCGAACCCTCCTCCCTCCTCCCTCCCCATACCATCCCTCTGGGCCGTCCAGTGCACCAGCCCCAAGCATCCAGCATCGTGCATCGAACCTGGACTGGCAACTCGTTTCCTACATGATATTTTACATGTTTCAATGCCATTCTCCCAAATCTTCCCACCCTCTCCCTCTCCCACAGAGTCCATAAGACTGTTCTATACATCAGTGTCTCTTTTGCTGTCTCGTATACAGAGTTATTGTTACCATCTTTCTAAATTCCATATATATGCGTTAGTATACTGTATTTATGTTTTTCCTTCTGGCTTACTTCACTCTGTATAATAGGCTCCAGTTTCATCCACCTCATTAGAACTGATTCAAATGTATTCTTTTTAATGGCTGAGTAATACTCCATTGTGTATATGTACCACAGCTTTCTTATCCATTCATCTGCTGATGGGCATCTAGGTTGCTTCCATGTCCTGGCTATTATAAACAGTGCTGCGATGAACATTGGGGTACACGTGTCTCTTTCCCTTCTGGTTTCCTCAGTGTGTATGCCTTTCTTTTTAATTTTTTTTATTGAAGAATAGTTGCTTTACAATATTGTGTTGCTTTCTGCCATATAGCAACATGAATCAGCCACACAGGTACATACTTCCCCTCCCTCCTGAAGCCCTCTCCCATCTCCCACGCCATCCCATCTGTCTTCGTTGTCACAGAGCACTGGGTTGAGCTCCCTGTGTCACACAGCAAGTTGCCACTTGTCAGATATCCTGGAATGCAAAGTCAAGTGGGCCTTAGGAAGCATTACTACGAACAAAGCTAGTGGAGGTGATGGAACTCCAGTTGAGCTATTTCAAATCTTAAAAGATAATGATGTTCTGCACTTAATATGCCAACAAATTTGGAAAACTCTGAAGTGGCCATAGAACTGGAAAAGGTCAGCTTTCATTCCAATCCCCAAAAAATGGAATGTCAAAGAATTTTCAAACTTCTGTACCATTGCACACCTATCACATGCTAGCAAAGTAATGCTCAAAATTCTCCAAGTGAGGCTTCAACAGTATGTGAACTGAGAACTTCCAGATGTTCAAGCTAGATTTAGAAAGGCAGAGGAATCAGAGATTAAATTGCCAGCATTTGTCGGATCATAGAAAAAGCAAGAGAATTCCAGAAAAACATCTACTTCTGCTCCACTGACTAAGCTAAAGCCTTTGACTGTGTGGATCACAATAAACTGTGGAAAACTCTGAAAGAGATGGGAATACCAGACCACCTTACCTGCTTCCTGAGAAACCTGTATGTGACTCAAGAAGCATCACTTAGAACCAGAACAATAGACTGATAGTTGGGAAATTGGGAAAGGATTATGTCGAGGCTGTATATTGTCACCCTGTTTATTTATATGAAGAGTACATCATGTAAAATGCCAGGTGATGAAGCACAAGCACAAACACAATCAAGACTGCAAGGAGAAATAGCAATAACCTCAGATATGCAGATGATACCACCCTAATGGCCGAAAGCAAAGAGGAACTGAAAAGGCTCTTGATGAAAGTGAAAGAGGAGAGTGAAAAAACTGGCTTAAAACTCAACATTCAAAAAACGAAGATCATAGCATTTGGTCCCATTTAGTTCAGTTCAGTTCAGTCGCTCAGTCGTGTCCAACTCTTTGCGACCCCATGAATCGCAGCACGCCAGGCCTCCCTGTCCATCACCAACTCCCGGAGTTCACTCAGACTCATGTCCATCCAGTCAGTGATGCCATCCAGCCATCTCCTCCTCTGTCGTCCCCTTCTCCTCCTGCCCCCAATCCCTCCCAGCATCAGAGTCTTTTCCAATGAGTCAAGTCTGCATGAGGTGGCCAAAGTACTGGAGTTTCAGCTTCAGCATCATTCCTTCCAAAGAAATCCCAGGGCTGATCTCCTTCAGAATGGACTGGTTGGATCTCCTTGCAGTCCAAGGGACTCTCAAGAGTCTTCTCCAACACCACAGTTCAAAAGCATCAATTGTTCGGTGCTCAGCCTTCTTCACAGTCCAACTCTCACATCCATACATGACCACTGGAAAAACCATAGCCTTGACTAGACGAAACTTGGTTGGTAAAGTAATGTCCCTGCTTTTGAATATGCTATCCAGGTTGGACATAACATTCCTTCCAAGGAGTAAGTGTCTCTAATTTCATGGCTACAGTCACCATCTGCAGTGATTTTGGAGCCCAGAAAAATAAAGTCTGACACTGTTTCCACTGTATCCCCCATCTATTTCCCATGAAGTGGTGGGACAGGATGCCATGATCTTCGTTTTCTGAATATTGAGCTTTAAGCCAACTTTTTCACTCTCCACTTTCACTTTCATCAAGAAGCTTTTGAGTTCCTCTTCACTTTCTGCCATAAGGGTGGTGTCATCTGCATATCTGAGGTTATTGATATTTCTCCCGGCAATCTTGATTCCAGCTTGTGCTTCTTCCAGTCCAGCGTTTCTCATGATGTTCTCTGCATATAAGTTAAATAAGCAGGGTGACAATATACAGCTTTGACATGCTCCTTTTCCTATTTGGAACCAGTCTGTTGTTCCATATCCAGTTCTAACTGTTGCTTCCTGACCTGCATACAGATTTCTCAAGAGACAGGTCAGGTGGTCTTGTATTCCCATCTCTCTCAGACTTTTCCACAGTTTATTGTGATCCACACAGTCAGAGGCTTTGGCATAGTCAATAAAGCAGAATAGATGTTTTTCTGGAACTCTCTTGCTTTTTCCATGATCCAGTGGATGTTGGCAATTTGATCTCTTGTTCCTCTGCCTTTACTAAAACCAGCTTGAACATCAGGAAGTTCACGGTTCACATATTGCTGAAGCCTGGCTTGGAGAATTTTGAGCATTACTTTACTAGCATGTGAGATGAGTGCAATTGTGTGGTAGTTTGAGCATTCTTTGGCATTGCTTTTCTTTGGGATTGGAATGAAAACTGACCTTTTCCAGTCCTGTGGCCACTGCTGAGTTTTCCAAATTTGCTGGCATATTGAGTGCAGCACTTTCACAGCATCATCTTTCAGGATTTGAAATAGCTCAACTGGAATTCCATCACCTCCACTAGCTTTGTTCATAGTGATGCTTTCTAAGGCCCACTTGACTTCACATTCCAGGATGTCTGGCTCTAGGTCAGTGATCACACCATCGTGATTATCTGGGTTGTGCAGATCTTTTTTGTACAGTTCTTCTGTGTATTCTTGCCACCTCTTCTTGATATCTTCTGCTTCTGTTAGGTCCATATCATTTCTGTCCTTTATCGAGCCCATCTTTGCATGAAATATTCCCTTGGTATCTCTAATTTTCCTGAAGAGATCTCTAGTCTTTCCCATTCTGCTGTTTTCCTCTATTTCTTTGCATTGATTGCTGAGGAAGGTTTTCTTATCTCTCCTTGCTATTCTTTGGAACTCTGCATTCAGATGCTCATATCTTTCCTTTGCTCCTTTGCTTTTCGCTTCTCTTCTTTTCACAGCTATTTGTAAGGCCTCCCCAGACAGCCATTTTGCTTTTTTGCATTTCTTTTCCATGGAGATGGTCTTGATCCCTGTCTCCTGTACAATGTCACAAACCTCAGTCCATAGTTCATCAGGCACTCTATTAGATCTAGGCCCTTAAATCTATTTCTCATTTCCACTGTATAATCATAAGGGATTTGATTTAGGTCATACCTGAACGGTCTAGTGATTTTCCCTACTTTCTTCAATTTAAGTCTGAATTTGGTAATAAGGAGTTCATGATCTGAGCCACAGTCAGCTCCTGGTCTTGTTTTTGCTGACTGTATACAGCTTCTCCATCTTTGGCTGCAAAGAATATAATCAATCTGATTGTGGTGTTGACCATCTGGTGATGTCCATGTGTAGAGTCTTCTCTTCTGTTGTTGGAAGAGGGTGTTTGCTATGATTAGTGCATTTTCTTGGCAAAACTCTATTAGTCTTTGCCCTGCTTTATTCCATATTCCAAGGCCAAATTTGCCTGTTACTCCAGGTGTTTCTTGACTTCCTACTTTTGCATTCCAGTCCCCTATAATGAAAAGGACATGTTTTTTGAGTGTTCTAAAAGGTCTTGTAGGTCTTCATAGAACCGTTCAACTTCAGCTTCTTCAGCGTTAGTTTACTTCATGGCAAATAGATGGGGAAACAGTGGAAACAGTGACAACTTTATTTCCTTGGGTTCCAACTGCAGATGGTGACTGCAGCCATGAAATGAAAAGACACTTGCTCCTTGGAAGAAAAGCATGACAAACCTAGACAGCTTATTAAAAAGCAGAGACATTATTTTTCCAACAAAGGTCCATCTGGTCAATGCTGTGGTTTTTCTAGTAGTCATGTATGGATGTGAGAGTTGGACCATAAAGAAAGCTGAGCCCTGAAGAATTGATGCTTTTGAACCGTGGTGTTGGATAAACTCTTGAGAGTTCCTTGGACTGCAAGGAGATCAAACCAGTCCATCTAAAGGAAATCAATCCTGAATATTCTTTGGAAGGACTGATGCTGAAGCTGAAACTCCAATGCTTTGGCCACCTACTGTGAAGAACTGACTCATTGGAAAAGACCCTGTTGCTGGGAAAGATTGAAGGCAGGAGGAGAAAGGGACAACAGAGGGTATGATGGTTGGATGACATTACCGACTGGATAAACATGAGTTTGAGCAAGCTCCAGGAGGTGGTGATGGACAGGGAAGCCTAGCCTCATGCAGTTATGGAGCTGCAAGGAGTCGGACATGACTGAGCGGCTGAACTGACTGAATGCTTATGTTTCAACGATACTGTCTCTGTCCCAACCTCTCCTTCTTGGCACTGTGTCCCCAGACCTGTTCTCTGTTTGCATCTCCATTGCTGGCCTGCAAATAGAATCATCAATACCATCTTTCTAGATTCCATACACATGTGTTAATATATAATATTTGTCTTTCTCTTTCTGACTTACTTCACCGTATAATAAGCTCTAGATTCATCCACCTCATTAGGACTGACTAAACATCCATGAAAGGTCCCCCACTGCCAAAATAAATTGCAGATCACTTAGAATGAAACACAGGATGCTTCACACCAGCTTTCAACCCTATGTTTCATCCTGAACTCATAAGGAACTGCTTACAGTTTGTTGAACCAACTATGCACTTTCCCTCTCCTTGGAACATCTTCTGCCAAATTCTTGAAAATCTGTTAAAGTTGGGCTCAAGAGTCTTCTTTGTTACAAAGTCTCTCCTTTAAACAGTTTCCATTATAACTTCCTTATCTATCTGGTACATAAATCTGTTACAACCTTTATAATCTGGAATTGTAATTTTCTTCCTCTGCATGCTTGTTTTCCAAACATGATTGTGAGCCCCTTGAAGGAAAACACGCAATTTATTCATCTTTGCTGGCTTGCTTTTTAGGGCTGTGCTTGAAACAAGGAAGTTATCCAATAAATATATGTAACTGAGAGTAGATCTATTCATATTCTTGGCATTTACTATATTAAATGTAATTTAAATTTTAAAATTCACTCAGTGGATATCCTATTTCAGAGCTCTGAGAAAATTATTTCGTTTTCCTTACAAATTTCTCTTTAACAGAGCATTATATTAAAGTAAAACAAGTTTGTCTCTTTCTTGAGATAGAAGGACAGGGAAGAATAGAAAAGTCCTTTACTGCTTTAATGTTTAACATGCAGGTTGAAACATCTTTAAAGTAAGATTTGTCACAAGCTGAAACACAACAGGGTTGATTGACTATAAGTTAAACAGGAGAGAGTTAAAGAAAGATTAGTTTTTCACTTTACTGATAATTCGGTTTTGTTGTAGAAGGGGAGAAAGGGCTTCCCTGGTGGCTCAGCGGTAAAGAATCTGCCTGCCAACGCGTAAGATGCAGGTTGGATTCTTGGACTGGGAAGATCTCCTGGAGAAGGAAATGGTAACCCACTCTAGTATTCTTACAGGAAAATCCCATGGACAGAAGAGCCTAGCGGGCTACAGTTCATGGCGTCACAAAGAGTCGGACACTACTTAGTGACTAAAACAACAAAAAGGGGGACCATCAATAGGGATGGACTTAGGGAAGCTTTAAGAATTCCTCTGGGGCTGACTCAGCCTCTTCTCTTCTATAAAATGCTTCAGGAACCAAGAGAAGGTCAATGAAACAAAGATACTAGCATTTGCCTTAGAAACCTCTACAAATGAGTAGCCTTTTAAAAGAGAAAATTTTAGAACTAGTTACAGATGTAGAGAACAAACTTATGGTTCCCAAGGGGGTGGGAGTGATAAGTTGAGAGATTGGGATGAACATATATACACTAACACATGTAAAATAGATAATAATGAAGACCTATTGCATAGCACAGGAAACTCTATTCAAGAATCTAAGGACCTATATTAGAAAAGACTCTTTTTAAAAAGAGTGAATATATGCAAACTGATTCACTTTGCTGTACATCTGAAACTAACACAATATTGTAAATCAACTACACTCCAATAAAAATTATTTTTGAAAAGGGTTGGAAGTCTGCCATTTCTCTTGGTTCTGGCTTTCTGCCCAATCAAGCCGCACGTTTGCGTGTCTGTGCATGAAGAGCTTGACAAATAGTGTTACTGTTCTTAGTTTATTTTTTTTAAGTTTTAAATATTTTACAGCAATGACAAAAAAAAATAGGACTGTTTGGAATTTGGTAATTGTTGTTAGTCACTCACCACAACTTATAATAAGAAGAAAAACGTAATGGGAAGCAGAGATCACACAGGGCTCTGTCGTGTGTGTGTGAAATGATGCTGAGTGACAGAGCAACCCCGCAACGCTGGCGCCTGACTTGTTTTAGATGTTTTAGGCACAAGAAGAAGGAATAGTCAGGGATCAGGTCCTATCTTGGATGGAACATATTGGATTATGACTGATAAGCCCTCGTCACTAAACAGTTCAGGTAAACCAGCAAGTATTAACAATAAGCACTTTATGTGATAATCATCTAACCAGTGAGGTATTGGGAACCACAGAAAGGTATTCAATGCTGTGATTATAAGAAAATCTTATTCATTGTTCAGCTGAATCCGAATTCACAATGATGGCAAACATCTGTAGGCAGACAATTAGATTCAGAAATCTATTCCTTATGTTTTTATACTAGGCTAAATATGGAAACCATATTTTTCTGAAATGTATCCAAAAATTTTCCCCAAATTACCTTAAGACTTCCATTATTCCCTTCCTCTTTTCCCAATTTTAAAATTCTTTGACTTGCAGGAATTCTATCTGAAGCATACCCCTGGCATATTCTTTTACTCTCTTCAATATGATGGAGATTTATAGATGAGGATAAAAAGGAAAGAGAAGAAGCAAAAGCCAGGGTGGGGTCGGGGTGGATTTGAGGAAGCCTATAATTTGATAAGGATGAGCCCAGATAAGGCAGGACTGATTAGTAACGGTTTGATTGAGAAAAGTCTGGAATGTTCAGCTGGAGATCTGGATTTTGTGCCTCTGGAAATAGGAGGCAGAAGAGTCTGAGCTGGGAAGTGACCCAAATGGAGCATGTGTTATGTTACACACTCAGTATAGGACTTTGGAGACTTGAGAGCAGTTAATGGGAAAAATAAAAGTAAATTAGCACATGTAAGATATTATGAGAACTTGATTTGGGGCAGTTGAAGTGAATCAGAGGGATGAGAGAAACAAAAGATCATAGACTAGAAAGATCCAACTTTCTGACTCAATTTCATATTCATCCCTATAAAACCCTAGGTGTCTGTGCTATTCCTACAAACTTACAACATCCCCTCATTGATAAGATACAGGAAGAGGAAGCAACCAAAAAAGATCATTTTGCCGTAATACTTGAGCAGCCATCAGATAAGGGTGATAAAATTTCCTTAAGAAAACCGATGCTCAAAACATCCTTCTTTCCAAGGAACCCTCCCATTCCCATGGGCAGGAAGAAGGGAGCAGGCCATTCATCAACTAACATTTTGTGAGCCTTTTGCCACAAAATCTGAATAAAATAATCTTTGTATTTATCCAGTCAGGTGGCCATTATGATGTCCATTTAAGAACATCCTGCCAGAAGCTGAAAGTAGACACTTGGCTGTATGATGGGGGTAGGAGCCACAGAAGCAGCCTGTGTGTAGGGCTACAGAGTTTTGGAAAGCCTCCATATGTGAAATAAATAGGGGAAACCAGACATTTAAAAAAAGTTAGAAAGGAAGCAAACTAGTGCAGGAAACTCATAACAATCTTTTGTGATTAAGAAAAGTATTACCACGGATCATATTTACTTTGTATACACTTTACTGCAAAGACCATTGCATAGTGCACAGAATAGAAATAAAGTTTAAAAGAGATATAAAACTCTTTTGGTTCAATTTCTCACTTAGGTAGAAATGCTGTGCACGAGATTTATAATGGGGGGCTAGTGGGCATCAGCTTCAACCATCTCACTGAGGAATGAACTGTCTGCTTCCAGGGCAAATGCATTCGATTTGCTATTGTTGTTCAGTCGCTAAGTCGTGTCTGATTCTTTACGACCCAAAAGATGTCAGCAAGGCAGACTCCTCTGTCCTTTGCTATGGCTCAAAGTTTGCTCAAATTCATGTTCACTGAGTCAGTGATGCTATCTAACCATCTTATCTTCTACCATCCCTTTCTCCTTTTGCCTTCAATCTTTCCCAATTTTGAACCAGTCAGGTTCAAACTGGTTCTATGTCTGGTTCTGTTACTTCTTGACTCACATACAGGTTTTTCAGGAGACAGGTGAGGTGGTCTGGTATTCCCATCTCTTTAAGAATTTTCCAGTTTGTTGTGATCCACATAGTCAAAGGCTTTAGCATAGTCAATGAAGCAGAAGTAGGTGTTTTCCTGGAATTTCCTTGCTTTCTCTATGATCCAATGAGTGTTGGCAATTTGATCTCTGGTTCCTCTGCCTTTTCTAAACCCAGCTTGTACCTCTGGAAGTTCTCGGTTCACATACTGCTGAAGCCTCGCTTGAAGGATTTTGAGCATAACCTTGCTAGCATGTGACATGAGCACAATTATATGGTAGTTTGAACATTCTTTGGCATTGCCTTTGTTTGGATTGGAATGAAAACTGACTTTTTCCAGTATCCTAATTCTGATGGTACCTTAAATCGCATCCCTTAGACTTCTACTTATTTACAGTTCTGTTCCCTGGAGAAAACTTTGTCTATTCTATCTTCCTGACAATAACTCAAGTGAGAATTTTGTCTTAACCTCAGAGGGGAACCAATGGAGGTTGTAAAGAGAAGTGTAGGATGACATATTAGGATTTGCACAAACACCTAATATTGTTCTATTGGGTTCACCATTATATGTACTGTTTTTTTCTTCTTTTGTTTGGACTTATCAAATAATTATTATTAAAATTTCTTCTCAGTTAGATTACCAGTTATATATGATTTATCATATTTTACCCTAGGCATGCTTGATTTGATATCTAATATTAGTGGTTTTAGCAAATTTTAGAAAATATAAATACCTTAAATCTATGTACTCCTTAACATTTGTGCTTTCATATATTTTCATTACAATTTTAATATGATAATTTCACTGATTTAATTTAAATATTAGACCAGATTTAATTATTATACTAACCAACTTGTTGATTTCTGCCATTGTTTTGATGCAGAAGAATTTTTTTGCTAACTCATTGAGAATTTTTGTGTTTATGTTTATTACAGAAAAAGTGTTATTGGTCTATGCTTTTTAAGATAATATCTTTGGCAAGTTTTGGTGAAAATTAATAAAGAAAAACCTCAGAGACTTCCTTGGTAGTCCAGTGGATAAGACTCCATGCTTCCAAAGCAGGAATGCAGGGGGCAAGGGTTCAATCCCTGGTTGGGGAACTAAGATCCCACATGCTATGTAGTACGACCAATAAATAAATAAAACAACAATAACAAAACCTCCTATTAAAAAAAATTAAATTAAAACATAAAGAAAAACCTCACTAAGTCAGAGTCAGGAAGCTGGGGGTGGGGTGGGGTGGGGGGGGGGTGGAAACTCTCAGGCAGTACCACCGGATGTCAATTACAGGAAGAATCGTTAATCACACATCCCAACAGAAGAATCACCAACAGGAAAGAACCCTCAATCACAGGCCCCAACAGGGAAAGATGTGTGTCTCCTATAGGAAACTGACAACCCCAGTAACTCAGTCAGTGAGAAACCGTCATCACCCTAAACATTCACTTTTCTCCAATAGACTTTTGTTCAAAACAATCCCTTTCAACTTGCCCTTTTCAACTTTCCTTTTCGTTGTGTTGGACTTGCCAACAGCTTTTGCCATAGCTTGTTTTTCCCAAATTGCTGTTTCTCTGATATTCCTGAATAAACCCAATTTTGCTGGTAAAATAATCAGCTATTTCATTTTTAAGATCAATATTTTGAAATCAAGGTTATAAGTTGGAATTGACCTCTGGAAGAATCAGTGTAATGTTGGAATTGCTTCCTCCTTAAATATTTGAGAAAATTAACCAGTGAAGTCATCTGAGTAAAGACTTTTTTTATGGGAAATATTTAATTATAGATAAATAAATTGGCTAGTTTGTGATCCCTTTAGTAGTTATCTGACTAATCCAATTTTCTTTCCCTTCTTGTGTCCATTTGAATAAGTTGTATATTTCTAGGTGTTTTCCCATTTAATGTAAATATTCCAATTTACTATTGTAATTTGTTAATAATATCCTTGTACTATCTTTTCATTTTCTAAAGAACCTGTTTTTATTCCTAAAGTTTTATTCGAGAATTTTCATTTTATTTTTAACAGTGTGAAGTGTTTTACTCCCGTTTCACCTAATTTAAACTTCATCGACAGAGTGCTATTGAGTGAAAGAGTAACAGCTATAGCTAACAGTCTTTTGATAAGTTTCAGTTTATTAGTAATAGTCCTGGCAGGAAAGAAATGGCATTCTCTCAAACTGGGCAATTTGAAGTGAGTTTAGTAAAACAATTATTTATAAAGTTATCTGTGGTGTTCAGGGAAACCACAAGGGGTGCGAACTGCAGTGGATTGTTACCAGCCTTAGGCCTGGAGGAGAAGGAAGAGAATGGTCACCAGGACCCATGCATTGTGTGGAGCTGGGGGTGGCGGGGTGGTGGGGAAGGACTCTCTGACAGATGCTGACACCAACAGCTCAGGAATGAAGCCAAGGAAAAGTAGCCTAACCTCACTTTCTTTGGTCTTCCAACCTATTTTGAGAGCCTCCTGTTGACTGGACCAAATCAGGTGTGGACAGGCAAAGGGTTGTTAGTCTTTATATATATCAGCAACCTAGGGTGGCAAACAAGACATTCAACACATTTTGGATAGCCATTCTGTTACACTTCTCAGCAACTGGGACACTCACAGACTCCAAGCAAAGGATAACAAATCCTTTGGCAGGAAAACTGACCTTTCTTTACTTTCAATACAAATTGAAGGAGGAAACAACTGAGTTGTCAGTTAATAGATTTCAAAACAACACTTTTTTGAGGAGAGATTATTGCATGCTTTTGGAATAAAATTCAGAGAGAATTCAAAGACAACAAAAGTCCTTTTATTCCCAGCTATTTATTTACAAAGTTTCTTAAATCTTGAAATTATAATAGGAATAGATTTGATACTGATGCTTATTTTATCTACAAGTACTGTTTATATCTATTCTTGCATACATGAATAATTTCGGGGAAAATCTCAGTTTCCATATACATTTCTAATGTATTGTATTTTTTGAAAGTGGACTTGGATTTTTAATATTTTTAAAAGATTATATATATTAATAATGATGCATTGTGCTTTTAAGAATAATTATTACTTATAAAAATTTAATATACTTGTTAATAATTTTAATGTTACCAAATCCAAAGGAAATTTTTTACCATCTAGAGCCTTATATGCAAAACAAAAATTAATTTTTAATTTGTGTGTGTGTGTATTTACACTTGTTGCAAAGAGTGATGATCACATAATAATCCCCAGGAAAGAATTCTTTAGGATAAAATGCTATAGAAGATATGAGTATAAGCTAAACAATTAAAAAAAAACATAAAAATTATGAAATTTCCAAAAATATTTATTCTTGAATTTTAGAGCAGATGATATGCATAAAGTGGTCATGGTGCTTATTTTTCCCATTGGATATTTTTAAATGCCAATATTTAAAATATGCAAAAGTACATACTTTGTAGTGATTTAAACTTGTATATTTATTCACTTAATAATAATAATAAGAGAATAAACCAATTCACTTAATAAACCAATAAGAGAATTGGTTTATTATAAAAAGATATAACTCAGGAGCAGCCACATGGAACAATGCACAGGACAAGGAAAGAGAAAATGGTGCACAGCTGTTGTGACCTCTCCAGCCTTCTCTCTTCACATTTCCATGTGTTCACCAACCTGGAAGCCATACATCATATATTTTAACTTAAAACTGAGAGCAATATGGCAGAGATGGCTAGCTCTTTACCAAAGATTTATACCCCTCTTTCCAGGGAGTAGTGTTTTGCTGGAAAGTGGGTTCTCTGGCCAGGGTTACACTTCTCAGTTGCACCCCCACCTCTTGCATCTGGAAGGGGGTGTCTGAGCGAGTCTTCAAATGGTTTGTGGCTTGGAGTGCATAAGAAGCAGGTGCATCTGGCTACTCCATGAGTAGACTCTGAGGCTCCGAAAGATGCTGGAGATGGAGGATGGGAGGAAGCTGAATCCTTGACTCAGCCCCTTGGAAGGCTGCCCACTCCACAGTTGTATTAAATCTTTCTGAGAGGAACTCTATCTTATCAAGCCCCCCCCAGTTTGGGGATTTATCCCTTATAGCTCTGAACACTGCTGCTGCTGCTGCTGCTGCTAAGTCGCTTCAGTCGTGTCCAACTCTGTGCGACCCCATAGACGGCAGCCTACCAGGCCCCGCCGTCCCTGGGATTCTCCAAGCAAGGACACTGGAGTGGGTTGCCATTTCCTTCTCCAATGCATGAAAGTGAAAAGTGAAAGTGAAGTCGCTCAGTCGTGTCTGACTCTTAGCAACCCCATGGACTGCAGCCTACCAGGCTCCTCCATCCATGGGATTTTCCAGGCAAGAGTACTGGAGTGGGATGCTGTTGCCTTCTCCAGCTCTGAACACTACCTTAGCTAATTCACTCGGTAGCAGAAGTAGAGCTGCCAAACACAACAACACTAATCAAACAAACCCGAAACGTGTGTCATTGACTTAGCAGGTAGATGGTGCTGCTGCTCAGTTGTGCTCAGCTGTATCCCACTCTTTGCGACCCCATGGACTGTAGCCTGCCAGGCGCCTCCGTCCCAGGGACTGAACCCGTGCCTCCTGTGTCTCCTGCACTGGCAAGCGGATTCATTACCACTGTACTACCTGGGAAGCCCCTAGTAGGTGGATACTTAAGACTACAAAACTGAAAAATCCTGTGAAGCAAAGATGAAGCATCTGACAAGTATTTTGTCTTCCCTGACTCCTCAGGCCGATTTCTAGATGAAGAAGTCGGAAGATGGAATGCTAGTGATATCTTTTGGTGCATTCTGGTTACACTTAGCAAGGAATAGAACTAGGAGGTAAGTTCAGGTTGGTTTAGGTTGGTTAGTTTATAGTAAAAACGAAAATAAGGGAGAAGAGAGAATCCAGAAATGTGGAGCCTTTTGGGTTGAAAACTCAACTAGTTTTAGACTCCGAAAATGAAAAGGTCCGATTCAGAAATGTTTTCTGCATTAAAGATCCATTAATGCGGAGTTCTGCCACAAAATATAAGTGTTGAGTTCCCTCCAAGGTGGCTTACCTCAATGTAGCTGCACTTATATTGAAAGAAGAGAAGGAATGGGGAGAAAAAAAAATTATCAGGCTGGAGAATTATGATTATTAATTATGAATATTCAATATATTTGGGCATTTTTCATACAACTGAAATCAACTGGAAGCAAATAATCAGAAGCCTACATAGTTTTTCAAATTGCTCAGCTAAAGAAATCACAAGCCAGACTTTTTCAACCTTTAACTATTTAAGACTGAAAAAAACCCCTCAGGTTTTGAAACTTGCATTGACAGGATAGCATGCGTGAAAACTATACCACTTCCTAGAAGATCTGGTACCAAAAAAAGAAAAACCAAGAAGCCAAAAAACAAACAAACCATGGAGGATAATACAGGAAAAAGAACTCCCCTTAGGGCAAAGCCAGAGTCCACCTCACTCTCCCCCTTTTCCAGCACAATGATAAAATCATTTAATTACAAATTGACTTGTGGTTTTGGGGTACGGGGAGGATGGGGGGAATGGATAATTAGGGAGTTTGAGATGGTCATGTACACACTGCTATATTTAAAATGGATAACCAACAAGGACCTATTGTACAGCACATGGAACTCTACTCAATATTATATGGAAGCCTGGATGGGAAGGGAGTTTGGGAAAGAATGGATACATGCATATGTACGGCTGAGTCCCTTCGATCGTATCACATTGTTAATCAGCTCTACCCAAATACAAAAATAAAAAAATTTTTAAAAAATCGTTATTCTCAAATTGAAGACTGCAGTCAAGTCAAGAAAAGTTCCCCACTTTGGGGCAAAGATTTCACAGTGCCTGCTTGCAGGGTTTACCATGCCTACTGACCAGTGATCCCATTCTTCCCTTTTCTAAATGAGAGATTTGACTGTAGATTTTCTCTCTGCTCATGACTATAGCGTGTGTGCACAGGCCAGATAAATTGTCCCAGGATCATGAGAAGCCATAGAATCTTAATGGAAACATCAGTGCAGCTACTGGAGATCTGAATTCGAGTTGGATACAGTAACTGCATAGAATTTTAGGATGTTTCTCTGGAATGGGAGTGAATGTATTCAGTGTGAGGAACAAGGGATTTACAGACATAGCAGATGTGGCAAAGACAAAAGATGTATTTGTCTCTTAAAAATTCATGCTCCCTTTCTATGGTGTAGAGTTGTTTCTGGGAGGCATGCGTGTGTCTGCATCTCCCAGCATCTTTTGCTTTCAGGCAGGGCTTTTCCATTAGTTCTCATCAATGGGCTATGAGTAAAAATAATGACTCTTATTTCTGGGTTGAAATGTTTAAGAAGCAGAGATACCTGCTTCATTTTTTCTTTTCCAGTCCACTGGCTGGATTTGAATGACTCGAGTCCTACACGGTGGGGCGACAAGGCAGAAGCAGTCTAATCCACCTCATGGAAACATGCTTACTGAATACCAACACTGGACTCTTGTGTGACCAAAGGAAAACAATTCTATTATGTTAAATCATGAGCTTCGAGGTTTATCTGAATCCGCTGCTACTCATACTAGATAATTATAATGGACACATAGTTCTAAAAATTAGTTTGTGGCTATAGGAGCAAATATATATTTATATGTCTCTCCCTGTATATTTCATACACATATGAATTTAAGGACAAACAAAATTTTACTTAAATTTATACATTTAGATTTTAGAAAATGGTGCCTGACTAGCATGCAATTACTTCAGGGCAACCTAAATCTAAGAATTTACCAGTTTATCCTTTTAATTTAAACCCAAGAGGTTAAACATAAAAAATGTGATAGGATTTAATAAGGCAGGCAATGTGTTTTAATATCATTGTATCCTTGGGGGCTTCCCTGGTGGCTCAGATGGTAAAGAATCCACCTGCAATGCAGGAGACCTGGGGTCAATTCCTGGGTTGGGAAGATCCCCTGGAAGAGGGCGTGGCAACCCACTCCAATATTCTTTCCTGGAGAATCCCCACAGACAAAGGAGCCTGGCAGGCTGCAGTCCACGGGGTCACAAAGAGTCTGACATGACTGAGAAATCAAGCACAGCATAGCACACCCTTCACAGCATCTATACAGTGATGGAAAGACAGTATTTTTTGAGTATAAGATAAAGAAGACAAATGCTTTTATGGATTGGTGATAGGAATTAGTAGTAAATCCATACATCATGCAAGATGACTACAGGGTCACTAGCTATTGTGGAGCTAGGCCCCAGAACATCGCATCATTATAGTCTTATAGAGTTAGTGATATCTTTGGGCTTCCCTAGTGGCTCAGATGATAATCTGCCTGAAATGCAGGACACCCAGGTTCTATCCCTGGGTTCCGAAGATCCCCTGGAGGAGGGCATGGCAAACTGCTCCAGTATTCTTGCCTGGAGAATTCCACGCCCAGAGGAGCCTGGTGGGCTACAGTACATGGGGTCGCAGAGAGTCAGACACGACTGAGCGACTAACACTTTCACTTTATTCATGGCTCTTAAAAACAACTTTTAGTTGGTGCTAAGTGACAAGCTCAAGTCTACAGCAGGGACAATATCAGGGAAAATATCAAATGTATTTCATGCCTGTCATTTGTCTATTTATTCTCAAATCCATTCCTTTCCACTACACTGCTCAGTTCTGTATCACCAGGGGCTCACCCTGCAAACTACGTGCAAGAAAAAGCTATTCATAAATGATACTTAATTTGTGAAATGCCTTAAATTTTTATTAAATACATACACTGTCAGACCTTTTCAGTGTCCTAAATTTATACACAGGGCAAAATTAAAAATTATCACATAATCACTTCTATTTTAAATGTTACTGCTGCTGCTGCTGCTAAGCCACTTCAGTCGTGTCCGACTCTGTGCGACCCCATAGACAGCAGCCCGCCAGGCTCCCCCGTCCCTGGGATTCTCCAGCCAAGAACACTGGTGTGGATTGCCATTTCCTTCTCCAATGCATGAAAGTGAAAAGTGAAAGTGAAGTCGCTCAGTTGTGTCTGATTCTTAGCGACCCATGGACTGCAGTCTACCAGGCTGCCCGTCCGTGGGATTTTCCAGGCAAGAGTACTGGCGTGGGGTGCCACTGCCTTCTCTACAAGTATATAAAATTATGTTTATATGGGACAACTAAGTGTGTGAGACGTTTCAGAGTCATTATCCAATCTCTTAATCTTTTTTCAGTACCCATACATTTTTAGTTTTGCTACCTTGGGAGCCCTACTTCACTTACTAAGAAAAATTTGTTCAAAAAAATTATTTACATTAGGGTTTTCACTGAAAAATTCCATTTAAGATTTCACCACTCCCTTCCCTGGAAATTTAATATTTATATTTCTTAACCAGTATATACAGCACCATATAACATTATGATTTATTTAAAGTTGTTTATAGAATAAACATTTTAATGTAAAAATAATCAAAAAATAGAACACATTCTTTTCAGTTTTACTCAGTATTTGGGTTTAAATGTCTGCATAGTTTATTGATTTAAAAACAATAATTCAAAGCACAATGTATAGTGAAGGCCACCAGTACAAAGACTTCTCCATAAATTAAAAGCTTAAGCTACAGCTTTGAGCATTACAGTGGAAGACAGAGTAAGATAAATGATATTCCTCATACCTATATCACTAACTGGTTTGTTACCGCCACAAGTTATGAACACGATTGTGCCTAATTATACAACTTAACTTTTCTTAGATTTTCACTGATGTTCACTTCTTGGTGTTTTTCAAGTATGTGGACATCTAGACAACAGTTCCTCATATTCAATCCACTCCTTAAAAGTGAAGGTAACAGATCTCTATGGCAGAATTAAAACAGAGCCATAATCTGACAACTCACCAATATCTCTAAGAAATCCATACTAATCTCACATGGATGGATTTTGCTCCACCTGGGAGCTTAAGAGCTAGCAGGCAGAATGAGGTACTTTTCAATATTTATACAAGGAAATGATTGATTTGGAAATCTTGCATGTCATTATTATTAGCATTAATTATTGCTTGCAAATAGCATTACCCGAAGCAGGTGCATTTAATGATCCTGTCTTAAAATACCTGACAGGGAAAATGGCAAAATACCACAGCTATTTTTACCTCTTGTTATTATGGCTTTGAAAACACAAAAACAATCTTCAGTTGAGGCTGTCACAAAATTGGTTTCTTCTCAGCATCTCTACATAGAACACTGAGTGACTCATGAAGATTAGAAGAAAAAAAAGTTTTACTAAAAGCAGGCATTTTTGAAATTGGCACAAATAAAGAAGGAATCTGAAAAAAATTACATTTGTATTTCTTTCTTAACAAGTGTGTCTTAAATACAACATTTTAGGAGTACTAACTATGCTTTTTTGCTATAGCTATTAAAAGTTTCATTCCTGAGATTTTTGGAGTCAAAATTTTTAAAGCAAGCACAGAGGAAAAGATGTTTTCACCAGATGGAAGGGTGAACTGTAGATCAACACCCCAGCCAGTTATTTTTTTTTCATTTTTCCATACATTAGCTTTTTCATTTGGGATATATTCATACAATAATTTACTCCTTACCTACTGGGCCCTACATATGCCATGTTCTCAAAGAGCTGAAATAGTCAGCTGAAAGATGGTGCGTAAGTAAAAGTTATTGTTACTAAATATGTGCCATTGTAGGTACCTTCCTTCTCTTAAAGTGTGAACATAGAGACAAAATGAGCTTTTTACATCTGCTTTGACTTAAATAACAATTCAAGTATCTCTTTTAAAATGAAGTTCTGAAGAAATTAACATTTATGAATCACAAATTTAAATATATCTTCTGAAAGGCAGAATATTCCTGGAATATCCCTTGTTTAGACTATAAAGATCAAAACCTAGCTTTGGTTCATGTCATATTTTTGATAGTTCCTCATTTTTTAAAGTCTATATACTTAACTAATAATTTAGAGAAAATGAACATCACATGCGTGAAAGGAAGGCTTAAAACAGTAACATTTCACTTAAAAAGCTATATTCAATAGAAGATGGAGTATGTCATTTGTGCTTATTTTCAGTTAAAGCTGACATATAAGATGTTCACTGCATTTTCATGTGAAATGGGGTTGTGTCGTAATCTTGAAAATGAATTCCCTTAGAAGTTGTGATCTTCATAATAGCACCATTCAAAGCATCATCCTCGATGAGTGTTATTAATCCATTGGCAATCATTGAAGGGCTAAATATAAACGGAAAATCAATATTTTAAAATTAAAGAATAAGCCATAATTGTCACATCACTTTGAGTTATTTTTGAAGTATCTATTACCTTTAACGAATAATTGGGAAATGTATGTAATGCAGCACTGTTACCTGAGTTTTTAATTCAATGAGATATTCACTGAATTATAAATTTCTGTAGATGTCCACACCTAAACTTCTGTTATTTTGATAAGAAGGATTCATAAATTTATCCTTATTTACATTGAGTAAATGATTATTTTCCCAACTTTAGCCTACAGAAGAATTTAGGCCTATCAGAAATATTCTTAGAGTAGAAATTTAAAGAATTGTCAGTTTAGTTACTCAGTCGTGTCTGACTCTTTGCCGTCCCATGGACTGCAGAATGCCAGGCCTCCCTGTCCATCACCAACTCCCAGAGCCTACTCAAACTCATGTTCATTGAGTCGGTGATGCCATCCAACCATCTCATCCTCTGTCGTCCCCTTCTCCTCCTGCCTTCAATCTTCCCCAGCATCAGGGTCTTTTCCAATAAGTCAGTTCTTCGCATCAGGTGGCCAAAGTATTGGAGTTTCAGCTTCAGCATCAGTCCTTCCAAAGAATATTCAGGACTGATTTCCTTTAGAATGGACTGCTTGGATCTCCTTGCAGTCCAAGGGACTCTCAAGAGTCTTCTCCAACATCACAGTTCAGAAGCATCAATTCTTCGGTGCTCAGCTTTCTTTATAGTCCAAGTCTCACATCCATACATGACTACTGGAAAAACCATAGCCTTGACTAGACGGACCTTTGTTGGCAAAGTAATGTCTCTGCTTTTTAATATGCTGTCTAGGTTGGTCAGAGTTCTTCTTCCAAAGAGCAAGTGCCTTTTAATTTCATGGCTGAAGTCACCATCTGCAGTGATTTTGGAGCCCAAGAAAATAAAGTCACTCACTGTTTCCATTGTTTCTCCATCTATTTGCCATTAAGTGATGAGACTGGATGCCATGATCTTCGTTTTCTGAATGTTGAGTTTTAAGCCAACTTTTTCACTCTCCTCTTTCACTTTCATCAAGAGGCTTTTTAGTTCTTCTTCACTTTCTGCCATAAGGTTAGTGTCATCACATATCTGAGGTTATTGATGTTTCTACCAGCAATCTTCATTCCAATTTGTGCTTCATCCAGCCCGGCATTTCTCATGACGTACTCTGCATGTAACTTAAATAAGCAGGGTGACAATATACAGCCTTAGCGTACTCCTTTCCTGATTTGGAACCAGTCTATTGTTCCATGTCCAGTTCTAACTGTTGCTTCTTGACCTGCGTACTGATTTCTCAGGAGGTAGAATTGTAGAAGGAGAAAGAATTTTAGAAGGAGAAAGAATTGTAGCCAACATTTGTTGAATGTCTATTATTTATCTGCTGCTGTTTTAAGTAACTTCCATTTATCAACTTGTTTGTAGACTTTTCAAAGTCCTGTAAGCTTGTTTTACGATCACTCCTATTCTACATGTGGGAAAACTGAAGTACCCAGAGGTTGACGGATAAGTTTGTGGTCGGTGGTGGAGTCAGGATTTGATACCGATGACTCCATCCTGTGAAATGTCAACTGCTTTAACTCAGACATGGTTAGGAAAGTGGTTGAAGTTAGGGGGCCACATGAAATGTCACGAAGGGTATATTTAAACATTGCTTGAATTCAGGCAGATAAGGTATCACTTCTTCGAAAGACAATTAAACATCACCTTTAAAGAAAATACTTCCTTATGGCTAAAGGTATTAATAATGCATTCTCTACATCTAAAAACAAAATTCATGATATATAACTAAAGTCTATTCAGAAACCCAGAAAAAAGTTTTTTTGCAGAGATTTTGCCAAATCAAAACTTTGAAGCTTGCATGAGTTTCTCAGATGTAAAAGCTAATTTTTTTCCCTTTTGATTGCTCATGTTTAGATAGCCCTTTGCTTTGTCATATTAAAGGAAGACAGGTATAGCTTTACTTACTCCAAAATTCCATAGTATTTCATCATATCCTTGATAGGACCCATGTATTCTATATATTTCCCCATGTTTTCTTCTTTTTCAATGGATTTGAGGATGGGTGTATCAACAAAGCCTGGGCAAATTGCGTTCAGTCTCACACCACTGTTCATGAGATTAGCAGCCATCTGTTAATTGGAAGTAGAAGGTTGCAGGTTTCAGGAGTTTCATAAATGTATCATGTAGGATAAACTGATAATTAAAGCTAGTTAAAAGACTCTGATGTGAAAACCGCTAAACAGCTATCCTTCTAGCTCTATAAAGATGGCTCTGGTAAGGCTGATTGATGGCAGAAAGTAAAGGAATACAAAACTAAAGTGGTAAACTAATTCCCAAAAGCCTCACTTGATTACTTTCTAAAAAATTCAGTACTGTGCACTTCTGAAAATACTTGATTATCTAAAGTACTCTTACCTACTGAACACTGCAGGAAGCTGAAGGTAAGAAGCTAAGGCTTAGGTGGAAAGATGTATCTGTATGACTGAGCCCCTCCACTGTCCACCTGAAACTACCACAACACTGCTAATCAGCTATACCCCACCACACACATAAAAAGCTTAAAATAAAATAAAAAAAGAAGCTAAGGCTTTAGAATTGATATCCCAAGTTTTCTTTGAAATGGGTTGTATTAAAGTATTCTTACTTGCTTAAAAATACATTTAGTGGAAAATTTTAGGACTTTGATTATTCTAAAGACATTTAGTAATTGACACTATCTGGAAGACAATTTTTAAGTATTTTCAGACTAACATCTTTTGGCTTAATTTTCAACCTATAGATTTTATCTGAACTATTTGTAAAACAAAATGTAAGTCGTTTGTAGATTCTTTTTTCTTCCTTGCTAAAATTTACCCTTAAGACCTCAAATCAATACTCACAGCACTTTCAAGTTTATCTGTGGACAAACACAGAGTAGAAAGAAATCTGAGTTGCCTGATGTGGACTAGGGTCAAACAAAACGATGCTCTGCTTTCTCGTTTCAGCTCCTCTACCATAAACACGCATCCTTTTCAGGGTACTTGCCCAGGTTTTTCTCATCTTTATGCTTTTTGTTGGTGATTTTACTATTTGAAATGCCCTCAAGGCATAGTGCTGAAGTGCTGTCTAGTATTTCTAAGTGCAAGAAGGCTGCAATGTGCCTTATGGGAGAAAATACATACATTAGAGGAGCTTCCTTCAGGTGTGAGGTACAAATGCTATTGGCCATGCTATTAATAATACAATACATATTACACACAATACATATTAAATAAGGTGTCTTTAAATATAAATATACTTAATGCTATTGAACAAGACATTGTGACAAGTTCCTTGCAGGAACTTAACCCCAAATTTCCCTTAAAAGCAATAGTTCAGTATCCTCTAATTCAGTGTTTGCAAGTGATTTTACAGAACATAACTAATGAATCATGAGCATCAACTGTACAAGTTCCAGTCTTGTAACTGTAAATGCAACATTTCTGGTCTTTGCTTTGATTTACTTTGCTTCCCTGGTGGCTCAGCAGTAAAGGATCCACCTGCAATGTAGGAGCTGCAGGAGACATGGGTTTGATCCCTGTGTCAGGAAGATCCCCTGCAGGAGGGCATGGCAACCCATGCCAGTTATTCTTGTCTGGAGAATGCCATGGACAGGGGAGCCTGGCGGGCTACAGTACATGGGGTCGCAAAGAGTCTGACACCAGTGAAGCAACTTAGCATGCATGCATGAATGTACTTTGCTTTGTAATGTGTTCATTAAAAGTTGATTTAAAGATTAAGACTTTGCAAGGTAAAATTTCCAATCAGTTTCAATTAACAGTGTGACAGCTGCTCATCTTCCTTTTTTACTGAACATTTACCATTCACCATCTGCTTTCTCTATGCCTATCATTTCTTGCTATTAATGATTTCCTCGTCATCAGGCCCCTCTCTCTGTCTCAACTAGACTAACCACTGCAGAGGTCTCTCAACTGCTCTTTCATCTTCTACTTTTGTCCTCTCTCATACATTTTCTTTGTTTTGTCTTTTGGCAGCACCACATGGCTTGAGGGATCTTAGTTCCCTGACCAGGGACTGAACCCTCACCCCTGGCAGTGAGAGTGCAGAATCATAACCACTGGATCACCAGGAAATTCCCATACATTCTCTAAATAGTAGCAAGAATGATCCTCTTCACATGGAAATATAATCTTGTCTCTCCTGTGCAGAAAAGACCCAATGACGGCTATACTTAGAATAAAGTCCAAGTTCATGACTTTGATCCATAAGTCGCCTTTGGTCTGGTTCTTGCTTACACCTCCGATCAATCAACCTTCTACTTTACCCTTGTTCATCAGGCTCCACTTAAGCTGTACATTTTTTTTCAATTATTATAAAAAGGTACATCATACTATCAATGCATGTGGTCAGTTATGGCTAAAATATCTTTCTAAGCTCCTCACACATTTACCCTATATCTCTATGAGGACAGAATCCTTGACAATGCTACCAGGTAAAAGCTAGCCTCACCCCTTTCTCCATCCTCCAGGCTCTGACTCATTTTTACCATATCATCAAGATAAGTAATGCCTTGAGTATTTAAGGAAGTCTTATAGTTAACGATTTTTTAATTTGGAGTCAATTTCAAAAATAAAGGCTATCTTTTTGTTTTTTTAATCCTTATGGATTTTTTCAGTAACCTGTGTTTAGAATCTACTTCATGTTAAAATAATCTACTCTATAGTTGGTCCTTTATGTTACCTGGAAACTATTTTTAATAATAAATAAGGATGAGATGGTTAGCTAGTATCACCAACTCAAAGGACATTAATTTCACTATTTCACTAGTATCACCAACTCAAAGGACATTAATTTCACTATTTCTGGGAAATAGTGAAAGGCCAAGGAAGTCTGGCATGCTGCAGTCCATGGGATCACAGAGAGTCAGATGTGGCTTAGTGACTGAACAACAACACTGCAGTATAATTTACTTTTCTATCTTTAAATGTATCAAAAAAAATTTTAAAGCAAATTTTGTTGTTTTTTTTTTTTCATAAAAATGTAAACATACAACATACTCTACCTGCACTTTTTCTGCCCCTTTTTTTTTTTTATCATACCATGCAGCCTGTGTGATCTTAGTTCCTTGACCAAAGATTGAACCCATGCCCCCTGCATTGGAAGCGAGGAATTTCAACAACTGGACCACCAGGGAAGTCCCTAAATGTACTGAATTTTAACTCTGCTCCCCACTACTTTATAGAGCTCATCTGTCACATTTGCCCAGAAAGAGAAAGAGAGATTGTGGCTGTGTTCTCACCGCTGCCGAGCGTGTGAATCCAACTATGCCATGTTTTGAAGCACAATAAACAGGCTGCTGTGCAACAGGCATGAGCCCTGAAACAGACAAATAAAAACCAAAAACAATTTTATTAAAAAAAAGCAGACAAACCTCAACAATTGCTGTGAAAATAAATAATCTGTGCCTGTTCCATTTTAAGATTAATCTTAGAGAATACTCTAAGGTCATCATTGGACAACTTTGTAAAACTCACTAGTCCTAGCATCGTATACTTCTAGCATGACCTCTGCTCTATTGTTCTGAATTTACAGTTGGTAAGTTACAGCCTAGAGATACAGGCAAGGGTGATATAAAAGTTTATCTGCCTCCCTGACAAAGTCAAGAAAAGTTGACCTTATCTAAAACACCAAAAGAATCATCTTGAAATCCAGTAAGTTATTATCTAATTTTCAGTTTTTAAGCCTGGATTTTAAAAAGTGTATATTCTACATTTTTTAAGGCTGAAGGAATTTAGATAGCTTAAGCAGGATTTGGAGGGTTTTATTTGTCTTCATTTTAAGTTGGTCAGCGTTTCTCTGCCCTGAACTGCCCTGAAAGATGCCTCTAAGTGTTGAAGAAAATTAAAAATTAACTTCTTTTGATTCGGAGGTAGCAGATGCCTAGATCTCATTCCATGACTTAGGAAAAGAAAACCAGAAACAAAAATGTTTGATCCTATTTTATTTCCTTTCATAATTACATGCTCAACAACAGAATTCAAGCAATTTTACAATTGGCCTAATTTTCCATAGACATGCAATAGTAACTGTTCAAATATATGATTAAATTCACAGTCCAGGAAAAGATAGCATTGTAGCATATATAGTATCTTTTCTCGCCTACCTCCCAGCCCAACAGCACCTCCCATCCAAAGAAACGAAAAAAGAAAAACAAACTTTACTGTAGATATTTGTACTATCAAACGTTTTTTTTTGAAAATTTTTTTTCTGTTTTATGGGAGTATAGCCAATTAACAATGTTGTGATAGTTTCAGGAAAACAGTGAAGGGTCTCAGCCATACATATACATGTATCCAGGAGAAGGCAATGGCACCCCACTCCAGTACTCTTGCCTGGAAAATCCCATGGACGGAGGAGCCTGGTAGGCTGCAGTCCATGGGGTCGCTAAGAGTTGGGCACGACTGAGTGACTTCACTTTTACTTTTCATTTTCATGCTTTGGAGAAGGAAATAGCAACCCACTCCAGTGTTCTTGCCTGGAGAATCCCAGGAACGGGGGAGCCTGGTGGGCTGCCGTCTATGGGGTCGCACAGAGTCGGACACGACTGAAGTGACTTAGCAGCAGCATTCTTCCCCAAACTCCCCTGGATGGGAGGGGATTTGGAGGGAGACAGTAGGTCCTTGTTGGTTATCAATTTCAAATATAGCAGTATGTACATGTCCATCACAAACTCCCTAACACAGGGAGGCCTGGCATGCTGTGATTCATGGGGTCGCAAAGAGTCAGACACGACTGAGCGACTGAACTGAACTGAACTGAACTGAACTATCCCTTCTCCCATCCTTCCCCCGAGCAACCTTAAGTCCGTGCTCTATGTCTGTGAATCTGTTTTCCAAGTAAGTTCACTTTTATTTCTCCTAATTGTCAATTCTCTATCTCAATCAACAGTGAAACTTAATTACAGCCGTTTTTCTATCTTGGCTTTTAACTTCCTGAGCTAACGTGCTCTATCATTTTTAAAATTTGTGCCTTCTCCAAATCAGGAAGCAGTAATCCCTGATTACTATAATGTTATTACTATCAAATATCATGCTAATACTACTAAATGATTCTGCTGAGACGTGCTCACCTCCACCCAGCTAACTAGTCCCAGAACAAGACGGATGGATCATGAGCCGGTTATGCCAAAGTTCAGCGAACCTTAACCACTTCCTGGGTGCCTGCCAGGTCTCAATTTATGAAGTATGTTTGCTCAAGAGCAGTTTAAATCCCTGGGATGGTAGATCACACAGAGTGCATCCACCCAGTGATCTCAAAGCATGGAACATGTGGTTCTCCTTTTCGTTTTGTTTTTGTTCAGTAACATGTGCAAGTTAATTAAGGTCTTCAGTGTCAGTCAACAAGAAAGAATTAATGATTCTTTCACAGATGTATTAGGCATACAGGTGTATTAAGAGATCAAGATAAAGCAAATAAACAGGTACAGTCAGACACTTCTGCTTCTTGTTCTTGTAAGTTAGTTACTGTTCTACCGTCTCCCTCAATGTTTATGAGGCCAAGGCAATGGTTGAAGGAGGTGTTCACAGACAGCAGGAAATGCAGAGTGAACCTGAATCAGAGATGAGCTAGTTGACAGCCACAAAACCCAGAAGGACTCTGTTCACAGATGTTGTCAAAGATGAAGGTGGAGTGAATTTCTGTTACATATGTGGGAGCAGTGAACTTCCGAACCCAAACTAGTTCTAAGTGTCACAGCAGTGAAGGAGATCTAATATTGTTGTGTTGCTTCTAAGGAGCAAGCTGCGAAACGCACTTTGCTTTAAAGGTATATTGGAGACGCAATCAGAATTTGTCTGCATCTTTGAAGTGGCGCTTGGTCTTGTAACTCTCCTAGCATTCCAGTGATATTTTCACTGTGATCCTGCGAAATGTTTCCTCTTGCTCTGCTTTCACTTTCTGGTATTAGATCAAAGGCTGCATAAATCCTTTTCAGACATTCAAAAACCAAACATCCTTTTAAGATATTTTTACAGCTTGGTGGTATAACTGGCATAAAATAAACTGCACATATTTAAAGTGTGTGGTTTGATAAGTTTTGACGTATGTCGACACCCACGAAACCATGACCACAATCAAGATAGGAACACAAACATCCCCCAA
Organism: Bos javanicus; assembly: GCF_032452875.1. Taxonomy (NCBI): domain Eukaryota; kingdom Metazoa; phylum Chordata; class Mammalia; order Artiodactyla; family Bovidae; genus Bos; species Bos javanicus. Next base: position 7,370,793 of record NC_083875.1, read on the forward strand.
AAGTTTTCTTGTGCGTACTCTGTCATCCCTTCCTTCTGCCTTTCCCTCGCCTCTAAGCAACCACTGATCTGTTCTGCGTCACTATAGATTAGAAGTTTATATAAATATAAGCACACAATGTAAACTTTTCTATCTGGATTCTTTCAGGATAATTCTTATGGGATTCATCCCATGTTGTAATGTCTATCAATAGCTCATTTCTCTTTCTTTCTTTTTCTGAATAGTATTACACTGTAAGGGTATACCTATCAATTGCATATACCTTGCTGTTTTGATAGATATATTCAGTTCGGAGGATAATAAAAGAAAGAAAATTCTATTTTTCAATTATTTTATTTAGGCAAGTTGTAGTTAACTTGGTTAAATAGTTTTTCTTTATCTCCCACTACATGCAGATTTTAACTATTGCTTTTTACGTTTCGAACAGCTAAAGATCCTACAGGGTTTTGTCCCCAGCTTGCCAACTGACTTTCAATGTTGACATTTGCTCTTTCTCCCTCAGTTTGCTGCTTTGGAAAGGAAGGCTAAAGGGAGAGAGAAAAGTGTTGTGGTTTTTTTTTTTTGACAATGACTTTAACTGAGGTTGAAATGTTTCAGAAATCCAACATTTTCTCTTGGATCTCACGATCCAAGTATAAACATTATTTCTGTTGCAGTCAACTTCAGTGTTGGTTAACCATACTCTGTTACTGACCTTAGACTCACAGCACTAACATATACTCATATATGGTTTCTACATGCTTCACATAAAAATCTGTTCTGAGGCTAGAAATAAGGGTCAGCACAGAGAATTGTTCAGGGTGTGTCCAATATGACTCTGGGATCACCACTCACATGGTAGTTTGTAGAAATTGTGCCCCACAGAGTTCCTGCAGTTTATAACCTGCACAACCATGCATGGAAGCCCTCTGTGGTAGAGGAAGATGAACCAGTGGAGGTAGGAAGAAAACAAGTTAAGCATCGTGTCATAGAAATTAAAGATGGAAATATTTTAAGAAGCCTATATTGGTTACTTTTATCAAGTGCAGAATCGAAAGAGAATCACTTTTCTTTGAGATATTAACAAGTCTCAAAATCTCTCATCTAAAAATTGTAGCTGTCACCCAAAAGTAAATAAAAATAAAAAACTGGTGCCAAAAAATCCATGATGAACAACAACAAAAAATCAAACTTAAAAAATAAATAAAAATAGTAGCCCTCTTGGTTTCACCTCTCTCCAGCTACCTCTGCGTAGCTCCATAGTTCACCCTAATCAGGCTTTCATCTGACCAATCCAGTCAAACAGATCTTGTGGAGGTTGCCAGTGACCTATGTCTGCTAAGGCTAAGCCTTCATCTTCCTGGACACTTTCCTCAGCAGCAACCAACACAGTGAATTAAGCTCTCCTCAAAACACTTCCCTCCTTTCGCTGGTGTCCTTCTGCCTCACGCTTGCTAGCAGTTCCTCCTCCTCCTCCACCAGACCCAGGAATAGGCTGGAGGACCCAAGAGCTGACCTTGGCCCTCTTTGCCTTTTAAAATAATTTTATTTATTTATTTATTTTTGGCTGCCTTGGGTCTTCCTTGCTGCGTGGGCTTTCTCTAGACTCAGAGAGTGGGAGCCACCGTCTAGTGTACAGGCTTCTCACTGCAGTATCTTCTCTTGTTGCAGAAATTGGATCTAGGTGCATGAGCTCTATGGTTGCAGCTCCTGGGCTCTAGAGCATGGCTCAAAAGTTGTGGTGCACAGCTTAGTTGCTCCAAGGCATGTGGGATTCTTCCTAGACCAGAGGTCAAACCCATGTGCCTGCATTGGCAGGAAGATGCTTTACCACTCACTGAGCTACCAAGGAAGTCCCTCTCTTTCTATGCACACTTTTCCCCTATGTGACTTTATCCACTCCTGTGGATGAAATTCATTCTCTCAATGTCTCTTTCATTCTCCCTCTCTCACACAAACACACATGATTTTTAAATTTAAATTCCACATTTCCAGCCAGGATCTCTTCCTCTGTCTCGAGACTTCCCATTAGTTTTCTTCCTTTAAAACACAGTGTGTGCTAATTCAAAAGCTTTTATAGGAGTGAATTCATTTTAGAAATATGTGTTTGGTACCAATTAGGTGCCAAATAGAATGAAAACATGTTTTTAATTGTTAGTTATAAATGTATAAAACCAAGGGAAGGATCACCATTTGACCAGAATGTCGTCTCTTATATTATTTAACCATTTAAAAATGTCCTTTTAATTGAATTTGTTGAGAGGAATTACAGGAGTTTGGATCTGGGGTGCCAGAGTAGCTGATCTCAAATCCTGAATCCACCACAGTGAGCTCTACCTTTGGAGGGGTTACTTCTGGATACTGTGGTGTTTTCCTTGTGTGAACTTGAGGAGTAATAGTAGCCATTGTGAGTCCTAAATGAGCTAATTTACACAAAATACTTAAAACTGTGCGTACCACATAAGAAGTTCTACCTACCATTTGCTGTTATTTTTCTATAAATGCAAATAAAATTTTAAGATGAAACATCTCAAAGTCTTGTTTTATTAATTAGTTTACCTGTTTCTCCACAGTGCACCTTTTTATGAAAATGTATCTTTTACACTAAAATGCCACAAATCTGGTACAGGATCCTAACTGGATTTGGTTTCTGACCCTTGGCCAACTGTGGACTGTTGCTAATCCTAATTCAAAAGTCTTTACAGAGTGCCTTCATTTAAGAACTATGTATTCAGTAACTTTAAATACAAAGGATAATGAAGTAGTATTTCAAATATGCTCTGTTGAAATGCGTAAACCAAACCGGAGGGCCCCTTGTGCAGGGGTAGGGTAGAACTTTGATATTCAACCAGCCAGATGACCCCATCTGACTTCACAGGGAGTTCTGCCAGTATAATGACTGCAGGCGCAGTTGCTGGAATGAATTTAGATATTTTAAAATCTTGCAAATTAATTCCCATATGCACAGAGAGATTCTTTTGTCTTCATGTTAAAGGATTTAAGAATAACAAAACAAGGATTGTGACCAGGAGAGAACAGTCTCTAAAGAAATGTCATTTTGTTGGACGTTGTGGGGAATCCTCAATTGTGCTTAAAAATAGATGTCTTAAATTATAAAAAAGTTAGGAAGAAACTTTTAATGCTTATTTATTCTAGGCCCAGCACTGTGCAAGTTTACTTAAAGAACTGCAAAATGGCTCTCTCCAAAATAGAACACGTCTAATTAGTAGCAGGCTTATGTCTGTCATAACTGAGATTAAGAAAAATAACATCAACAAAGCAAGACATTCTATCCATGAAACAGAGAAATATTTTCTACAACCACTCAGGATAATAACACCAAATGACACAAACTGATGGAATAACGATCAAAAAATGTTTAAATACTTGGAAATTAAACATGCAATTACAGAATAAAGTCATTCAGAAAGATAAAATATCATTTCCATTTCCACATTAGTTCTTCTAACTTTAACATTCTTTCTACCCATATTTACAAAAGATAGCTTCAATATCTACATTTCACAGAGAGTAAAAAGCTCAAAAGCACCATTTCACTGGTGCAAAAAACTGAAATATGCTCAGATGGCAATTGTACTGAATCCATGAACATACTTGCTTTTAAGTGGATAGAACCCATGTAAAATAAACTATACAGAAGTGTTAAAGGAATTCGACTTAGGAAAGTAAATTGAGAGTCTAAACATACTGATGTCTGCATGATAAACTTTGGGCTCAGCAGCTAACTCTTCACATTTTCTACCCATCTCACAGTGTCTACCTATCTCTCTGCATTTGACCACCACTTCTCTAATAGAAGGGGAAGCGAGAACTAGTGAGAATGCATTTATCTATGTTTATGCAGAAAGCTAACTGAAGTAACTGGTGGATGTCTTCATTATATGATCTTTCACACAGTAGAACACCTTATCTGATGCTGCTATTTCCCCCTCAGTCTCATGCCTGCCATTAACAAATCATGCTTTGAAATGTGCCATGACATAAAAAGTGGCATAAATTTTCACAAAATGACTACATCTTCATAATAAAAATCTTTCCAAAAGGTGACTTCAGTAGCACTTTCCAGGGATTGTTAATTCTCAGAAAGTTGCCCCTAATATCCCATCAAAATGCCCCTTCCTAAAAGTTCAGTTATTGCCTATGCTGGGTTTAGAGGAAACCAAGATGAGCTTTTTAAGCCACTCGAAGAATGTCCCTGTGCAAACTTGGGGGCCAAGGACTGGCATCATAATTGCAGGACCCGCCCCAGAGTAGAATTTACCTCTAAACAAAGGTAATATCTTTCATATTGAATTCTGAAAGACTATTCATTTCCTTAACAGTCTTCCCCACCCCCAACACAGCTGCTGCTGCTGCTGCTAAGTCACTTCAGTCGTGTCTGACTCTGTGCGACCCCATAGACGGCAGCCCACCAGGCTCCCCGGTCCCTGGGATTCTCCAGGCAAGAACACTGGAGTGGGTTGCTATTTCCTTCTCCAATGCATGAAAGTGAAAAGTGAAAGTGAAGTTACTCAGTCATGTCCAACTCTTCGCGACCTCATGGACTGCAGCCTACAAGGCTCCTCTGTCCATGGGATTTTCTAGGCAAGAGTACTGGAGTGGGGTGCCATTGCCTTCTCCGCCCAACATGGCTAGGAAATGCTAAATTTTTTACCCATTTCTCAAAGGCCAATATATAAATATTTGACCTTTCCTACTGACTCATTCTAGTGTGTGTCTTCTTAATAATTTTAAGTCATAAGACAGCAAAATGGCACCATGAAAATGTTCTTTGGTACTAAAGGAGGGAGGTGGCTCTTTGGATCAGTGAAGATCCAGATAATGCAGAGTCATCCATTGTACAAGATACCCTAAAATCGTTGTTGTTCAGTCTCTAAGTCGTGTCCAATTCTGCGATTCCAAGGACTGCAGCATGCCAAGCTTCTTTGTCCTTCACTGTCTCCCTAAGTTTGCTCAAACTCATGTCCATTGCTTTCTTTACTAATTCTCACCACTTTACCAAGTTATGCAACTTGTTCAAGATGAGTTGTTCAACTATAAATTGTAGATAATTAAACAGGCTTCTATTGTAGGGAACTGTGAAAGTTAAATGTGACATTGTACAGCCAATGGTTTATCACAATGCCCGGCATTTGTGGATATGACAGGAACTTGGCATTTGCTAAATATGTTAGTTCCCCTTCTTTAAAGCAAGAAGAGTTACAGAGGGTTGTACCATGTGATAACCTGAAATTTCTGGTCTGTTGTGACATTGCAGCCCAAATGCTTCTCTTCAGGCCATGTGAATCTTAAAGACTTTCACTGCTTATTATGTTTCTGCTTCATCTATGCCATGATAACTAATGGGTTGGCCAAAAAAGTTTATTTGGGTTTTTCCATAAGACGTAACAGAAAAACCCAAATGAACTTTTTGGCCAGCCCAATATTTAGTGCTACATACTTACAAGAGACACTGACATATAGCTCCTGGGGTATAAAGTTTGCTTTCATACCCCAATACCTTTCTGTAGATGTTCAACACGTTTGGTTAACTTGAATGTGTTATTTAAAGTGGTAACCTTAGCACTTTTACTGTAACACAACAAATTATATTGTTCTAGATATGACATGGAAGAAAAGTTATGACCAACCTAGATAGCATGCTCAAAAGCAGAGACATTACTTTGCCAACAAAGGTCCGTCTAGTCAAGGCTATGGTTTTTCCTGTGGTCATGTATGGATGTGAGAGTTGGACTGTGAAGAAGGCTGAGCACCGAAGAATTGATGCTTTTGAACTGTGGTGTTGGAGAAGACTCTTGAGAGTCCCTTGGACTGCAAGGAGATCCAACCAGTCCATTCTGAAGGAGATCAGCCCTGGGATTTCTTTGGAAGGAATGATGCTAAAGCTGAAACTCCAGTACTTTGGGCACCTCATGCGAAGAGTTGACTCATTGGCAAAGACTCTGATGCTGGGAGGGATTGGGGGCAGGAGGAGAAGGGGACGACAGAGGATGAGATGGCTGGATGGTATCACTGACTCGATGGATGTGAGTCTCACATGAGTCTGAGTGAACTCCGGGAGTTGGTGATGGACCGGGAGGCCTGGTGTGCTGCGATTCATGGGGTCACAAAGAGTCGGACATGACTGAACGACTGAACTGAACTGAGATATGACATAACTCAAATGGGTATGTCACTGGGCTAGTATTTAGCTACAAAAATTCTAAGATATCCAAATATTTTCACAGGACTCTTAATGTTTTCAATTCAGTGATATGACCTTCATAGTGTCACTCACAAAATGCCACTGAGTGCCTTATTTCTGAAGCACATAGATCACCTGCAGCAAACACCAAGACCGTGGTAGCTGAGCAGCCGGGAACAGGTTTGGTGGGCCGATTCCTTTTCCTATGACGACTTCTCTTTTCCCACTATTTGAGTAACTAAGTATAAAGAAGCATACTTGACTCCTATTGGATGTCTTGGGCTTCCCAGATGGCTTATTAGTAAAGACCCACCTCCCAATGCAGGAGGCATGAGTTTGATCCCTGGGTTGGGAAGATCCTCTGGAGGAAGAAATGGCAACCCACTCCAGTATTCTTGCCTGGAGAATCCCATGGACAGAGAAGCCTGGCGGGCTACAGTCCACAGGGTCACAAAGAGTCAGACACAACTGAGCACTCACGCACACATATATGGGATGTCTTATGGGAGCAGAGCTGTTTGATTATCTGCATTAAACCAGACTTTGCTCTTCTCTGATGTTCAACTTTTCTTGCTTAATAATTAAGGATGAATGTGGCAAACTGAGTGCAGGTTTATATATTAGATTTATAGATGAAAGCTCATACAGAAGAGTCTATGTGGTTAACAGAGATTGGAACAACTTCCCTGGCTCCAGACTGGAGACACCTTTCCCTCAACACAGCAAAGAATCACTCTCTACTGTAACTACTCCTCTGTTTGTTAAACTTATTAATTGCATCTGATATTCTGTCTGCGTCAGTGGTCATTACTCATTAACTCCTCTGCCCAAACCAGTGTGTCAACTTGAGGTTTTACTATGACACTAAATGATTCCACTGGATCTGGACACGAGATCATGGGATGGACTCTGGTTGGACTGAATAGTACCCATTATTCCTTCATCAGAGAGAGCAGTAGGGGAAAGAGGAAAGGTCTATAGGGAAGGAACATCTGGAAAACACAGGAAGCAAGCACTAGAACTACTTTTCCTATGATTTCATTTGTCAGTTATATCTCATATAAGCTGAGAAGTAAAAACAAACAAACAAAACTTTGACTCTGGTAATTCTCAAAGACTTTTTTGGTCAGCTGACGTCTGCCAACATGCTCTGACTTCAGGGGCACAAAATTTTTGATACTAATTCTGAGGAAAGTGTGAAGATGTGAGACAGCTACAATTTATTCTCTGCTATACTATTACAAAATCTTGTATTTTTATCAAACTGATTTCATTAAGGGAAGATCAGAGGCTCATAATGAGTGGATAAAACACAAAACAGTACATTTTTATTCTTTCTGAGATGAGAGAACCTCAGTGTCAAAGCCAAGGGCCAGAGGAGGGCTAGCAGGGGTTGCCCAGATGGGTCAGAGGCAACAAGGAAATGGTGTTAGATGTTGCAGGTATGGAAGATGGGCATTATGAAGGTACCCAGACAAGTGTAATGGACAGAGATGAACTAATGAACCATCACCAGTGGAATTACCCTGCTTATCGGGAGGAATAACAGAGGGAGAATCATTTTGGATTGCTCTGATTTTCACTAGATTGTAAGAGTGTCAGAAAGTAACTCAAAGGCAGAATGGTATCCTCATTGAATTTCCATCCATTCATTGCTTTGTCTACATGACTAGCAAAAGATTCACACATGCTTCCCAATATTAACTCTGGGATAATGAATAAGAGTTCATTAACACTCAGGATAAGAAGTGTGACAAACCAAGCTCTTAGCCAAGAAAGGCGAGTGGACATCTAAATTGCTCTTCTGTTTGGCATGTTTTGACTTGTGACATTGGTAATCTCCCCACATGGTTCCAGGGCTTTACTCTGTGTGTGTCAAACAGGGCAAAAGCTTAAGCTTTCACTGAAGGTTGAGTAAGTAGTCCTGAGATTAAAATAGTGCCCAGGAGTCCTGAATATACTGGGACATCACACTGGCTTAATTAAGCTACAGGACTTCAGTTTCTCTTTCTTTATAGTTAGGCTAAGAGAGACATGGAAACAGACACAGATTTAACAAACTTATAGACAGAAGAGATAGAAAATCTTGCGGTTAAGGCATAGGGGATCTCCTATCACGCTGCTATTATGAGAATTCCAACTCCCAAGCTTCCTTGCATGTAAGATTGTGCAAGATACTTATTATGCTCTCCAGACTAGGCTCCCTTATCTTCAAGATGGAGATTATAGAAACTACTGCACAGGGCTGTTGAGAGAATTAAATGAGATAAGGACTTCCCTAGTGGCTTAGTCAGTAGAGAATCCACCTGCAATGTGGGAGACCTAGGTTCGATCCCTGGGTTGGGAAGATCCCCTGGAGAAGGGCATGGTAACCCATTCCAGTATGCTTGCCTGGAGAATCCCCATGGACAGAGGAGCCTGGTGGGCTACCATCCATGGAGTCACAAAGAGTCGGACACGACTGAGTGACTAAGCACAGCACAAGGTGTCCATAGTATTTAGAAGAGTATCCTGTAAATGGTGAGTGCTCAGTTAAAGTTAATTGCTGTTATATGTTTAAATAATTTCATTGGATAAGAGGCAGTACTACATTACATTTCTCTACTCATGCTCTTGGGGGAAATTGAGCCTCTTCTGCTACAGAATCTCTCCCAGAGACTCCTATATTGTTCAACACCGAGGGCTTCTAGTCCTCTTGAGACTGAAATCAGTGCCTCCAATGATACAAGGTCAAGGGTCTCCCACTATATGGCATTCATGGTTCTCCAAGTGTTACTAGACCTCTTAACTTTAAGAAGGAATTCATGGAATTACCTTTTGATTGCCACCATAGGTTCTTTTCCACGTTTATATTTTAATAAACTATTAAACATTTTTCTTAATTCTCCAATCATTTATATATTTTTCTTAGGGTTTTATTTCAAAGGTGTATAGATTTAGCCTTGACAATTTCCCTTTAGGATTCCAGTCTCTGAGAATCTAAACTTCAGCCCTCTCTAGGATCAAACATGTCTTTTAAGTACTTCCCATGCTTTCACCTTTTTCTTGGACTTGAAATATTATAATTTGTAAGTAGATGTCACATTAGGAAAACTAACCAGATTACCCTGAACAGTTTATATAACTATATCTATAATAACTCCAGAGATGTCATTTTTGTCTTGAAGCAACACAGAAAATGAAATGCTAGTTTATTTTTGAGAACCTCTAAAGAAGGAGATGTCTACATTTCTACTTGGGTGAAGTTCACAGTGGTTTAAGCACTATCTGACAATGATTCCCAATGGAATGAGAAAAACGCAGAGCCTCAGACAGGTATGTGATCACAGGCACCTCTAATGCTGATGCTTGCAATGGTACTAGAGCTGAGAGGTGGAGAACAGGAAGTGGGCACACTGTTCTGCCATTACCACAATAACTGAATCCAACCTGATGACTGAAGAAAGTCTCGTTTTTGGACAGATAGTTTAGACTTGGTGTCAATATTGGTCAGGTTTCTAAAATTTCATGACTCCACTTGAACTATTCAAGAACCATTCATGATGATTTTCCTAGAATTTTCAAAGTGAAGTCTTTTGCTCCAAAAGTTCCTGCCAAAAGGATTATAGCTGCTGCTGTGCTGTGCTGAGTTGTGCTCGACTCTTTGTAATCCCATGGACTGTAGCCTACCAGGCTCCTCTGTCCATGGAATTCTCCAGGCAACAATATTGGAGTGGGTTGCCATTTCTTATTCCAGGGTATCTTCCCAACCCAGGGATCAAACCTGCATCTCTAGTGTTTCCTGCATTGGCAGTGGGTTCTTTACCACTGTGCCACCTGGGAAACCCTAATGGTTTATGGCTTATACCAAGTAAAATGATATCAGCTGATCGCAAGTCACATAGCCCTGAATAAAACACAATTTGAATGGCATATTGTGGAAAGAATGATCAGCTCTCTGCTGATGTCCACCCTTAGGCACACAACTTGCTTGCATTTCCTAGACTCCCAGCTTCAGCCAGCCTGGTTTTCCAAAAGGCTGCGTACAGAAAAGGTTTCCTGCAGCGAGCATCTTGCCCTAGGTTGATCCAGGAGTGAGGAATAAGTTTGTGCTATATTTAAGCCACTACCCATTTGGGTCTATTTATGAAAGAAGTTTAGCACTGGAGGGAGGTGGAGTATGGCATCTCAAAATATGTCACCTGGGCATAAGGGTGACTTTTGAGCTAAAGGCACGTGTAAAACAGCAGGTGCAAGGGAACACTTTAATCTCTCTTTTCTTCCTGAAAACAGGACACAGAACTTCCATGTAAAAGATGCTGTCCCAGTCCCAGGAGGAAGGAAACTTTATCATCAGAGACTGGTGTCAAAGAGAAGAGACATCTATACAGATCTTGTTAAAATAACTCTTATCTTTCTTGAGTCTCCTCATATATTTTAGTTACTTTCCCGCAAATGCCTTGCTTCACTCAACCCAGTTTACAAACACTGAGGTCTCACCATTTCTTTGGATCTTCATTTTTCCCCTGGGGGCTCTCATGGACATGTGAGAACCTGTATGCTTTGCTCCTCTGTTGATCTATCTTATGTCAATTTAATTCTTGCACTGGGCTAGAGACACTGAGAAAGAGATAAAGTTTGGTTTCCCCTACAGTATATCCCAACTAACTATATATGCCGTATTTTAAAATTATACACTCTTACTACCATCATACATGAGTAGAGATACCTTAACTTCATTTTAGTCCTTTTTAGTTCATCAAAGGTGTTTTTACAAACTTTACTGTTTAGGAATCTCACAATAACCTTTGACAAATAGCAATGCTAGGAAAATATATATGTATAGTCAAAGCTATGGCTTTGTCAGTAGTCATGTTTGGATGTAAGAATTGTACCATAAAGAAGGCCGAATGCCAAAGAACTGATGCTATTGAATTAGGATTCCAGTCTCTGAGAATCTAAGCTAAAGTCCTCTCTAGGATCAAATATGTCTTTTAAGTATTGCCCATGCCTTCACCTTTTTCTGGAGAAAAAGATCTTCTCCACCTTGTGCTGGAGACTTTTGAGAGTCCCTTGAACTGCAAGGAGACCAATCCAGTTGATCCTAAAGGAAATCAACCCTGAAATTTCATTGCAAGGATTGCTGCTGAAGCTGAAACTTTAATACTTTGGCCACCTGATACAAAGACAACTCATTGGAAAAGAACTTGATGCTGGAAAAGATTGAAGGCAAAAGGAGAAGGGGGCAGCAGAGAATGAAATGGCTAGATAGCATCATTGACTCAATGGACATGAATTAGAGCAAACTCTAGAAGACAGCGGTCAGAGGAGTCTGGTGTGCTACAGTCCTTGGGTTTGAAAGAGTCAGATACGACTTAATGACTAAACAACAACATGTTTCTTGAAAACAGCACTGTATTAAGTAACTTTAAAGTCACAATTTAAAACAAAAGAAAGAAATTTTGAGTTCAAACTTTTGATATTATGAAACAGAAAATCCCATAGAACCAGTAAAAAGAAAAGTAAACCAAGTTGCCATTTCAAACCTGAGTTGGTAATAAATACACTTTGAAGAGATATTTCTGTGGTCCAAAAGACCAATAAGAAATCATTATTAACATCATAATTGTCCTTACCTGCTAACGAGGACATATTAATAATGATGCCACCTTCGCCTCCATTTTGCTTGCTCATGTAATCCAAGCCCAGGTAGGTTCCACTGATCACAGAAACCTAGTCCAGGGGCAGAAATAGGAAAAGCAACAGAACCATTATATTTTATGATATAGTCACACCCCAACATTTCTATTGCTATCTCAGACACTGATGGAGATTCCTGCAAAAGTTATCAATGAAAGGTTATGAAATGGCTGTGTTTTGGTTTTAAGCCAGTAATTAACTCTTTTGTTTGCCTAAACTTGTAGAGCTCATCACATTTCTGCAAAACTTCACTTAGTTGCCCAATTTCTGAGATTTTATGATAAATGTTACATTGCAACAGTATCTTATTAACTTTCATTAATTCATAGCATCTTCAAGAATTCTATATATTCTTTTTCTCTTCTAAATCGTGGATACAAAATTTATTCACCCTGTTTAGCCCATAGTTCTCTTGCCCAGGTATTCTGTGGCACATCCATCTGCTGTGTTTCATTCTCTTGCCTCTTGGAATATATCATAGTGGATACCCTTGATTGCCTGTACAGTTCTCATTTCCTTCTTTTTTGTATTTGTATCTACTTCTTCATGTAATACAAAGGAAGGCGATCTCCCTTGCTTTAGTGCAGACAGTGGTTAATCTAATTGAGTCACAGAAATCCCATTCACCTTGCCTGTGACTGGTTTAGGAGATAAAAGTGACCCATTTCCCAGCCAGTAAGACCAGAGAAGGAGTCAGCTGCAAGTGGGGTCCAGATTGGGGAGGGTGATGAAGGAGGATGCTACAGAGAAATTTTTCAGTGCTCTTAAGAAAACCAAATGATTGCATTACTCCTTTTTCATTGCTTTGTACGCAGGGAATGGCAGGGACATTACTTTGAAAAGCAGAGATATTATTTTGCCAACAAAGGCTCAGTTCAGTTGCTCACTCATGTCCAACTCTTTGCAACCTTGTGGACTGCAGTACAGAAGGCTTCCCTGTCCATTACCAATACCCCAGAGCTTGCTCAATCTCATGTCCATCCAGTAAGTGATGCCATCCAACCATCTCAACCTCTGTCATCCCCTTCTCCTCCCACCTTTCCCAACATCAGGGTCTTTCCAATGAGTCAGTTCTTCGCATCAGGTGGCCAAAGTAATGAAGTTTCAGCTTCAGCATCAGTCCTTCCAATGAATATTCAGCACTGATTTTCTTTAGGATGGACTGGTTGGATCTCCTTGCAGTCCAAGGGACTCTCAAGAGTCTTCTCCAAAATCACAGTTCAAAAATACCAATTCTTCAGTGCTCAGCTTTCTTTAGAGTCCAACTCTCTATCCATACATAACTACTGGAAAAACCATAGCTTTGACTAGATGAACCTTTGTCAGCAAAGTAACGTCTCTGCTTTCCAATATGTTATCTAGAATGGTCATAGCTTTTCTTCCAAGGAGCAAGTGTCTTTAAATTTCATGGTTGCTGTCACCATCTGCAGTGGTTTTGGAGCCCCAAAAAAGAAAGTCTCTCACAGTTTCCACTGTTTCCCCATCTATTTGCCATGAAGTAATGGGACCAGATGCCATGATCTTAGTATTCTGAATGTTGAGCTTTAAGCCAACTTTTTCACTCTCCTCTTTCACTTTCATCAAGAGGCTCTTTAGTTCTTCTTCACTTTCTGCCTTAAGGGTGGTGTCATCTGCATATCTGAGGTTATTGATATTTCTCCCAGCAACCTTGATTCCAACTTGTGCTTCATCCAGCCTGGCATTTCTCATGAGGTACTCTGAATATTAGTTAAATAAGTAGGGTAACAATATACAGCCTTGACATACTCCTATCTCAATTTTGAACCAGTCTATTGTTCCAAGTTCGGTTCTAACTGTTGCTTCTTGACCTGCATACAGATTTCTCAGAAGGCAGGTCAGGTGGTCTCATATTCCCATCTCTTTAAGAATTTTCCAGTTTGTTGTGATCCACACAGTCAAAGGCTTTGGCATAGTCAATAAAGCAGAAGTAGATGTTTTTCTGGAACTCTCTTGCTTTTTCTATGATCCAACGGATGTTGGCACTTTGATCTCTGGTTCCTCTGCCTTTTCTAAATCCAGCTTGAACATCTGGAAGTTCACGGTTTACATACTATTGAAGCCTGGCTTGGAGAATTTTGAGCATTACTTTGCCAGCATGTGAAATGAGTGCAATTGTGTGGTAGTTTGAACATTCTTTGGCATTGCCTTTCTTTGGGATCAGAATGAAAACTGACCTTTTCCAGTAGTCATGTATGGATGTGAGAGTTGGAACATAAAGAAGGCTGACTACTGAAGAATTGATGCTTTTGAACTGTGGTGTTGGAGAAGACTCTTGAGAATCCCTTGGATTGAAAAGAGATCAAACCAGTTAGTCCTAATGAAAATCAGTTCTGAATATTCATTGGAAGGACTGATGCTGATGATGAAGTGCCAATACTTTGGCCACTTGATGCAAAGAACCAACTAATTGGAAAAAACCCTGATGCTGGGAAAGACTGTAGGCAGGAGAAGGGGATGACAGAGGATGAGATGATTAGATGGCATCACTGACTCAATGAACATGTGTTTGAGCAAACTCTGGGAGTTGGTGACGGACAGGGAAGCCTGCCATGCTGCAGTCCACGAGGTGGCAAAGAGTTGGACATGTCTGAGTGACTGAACAACAACAATGGCTGGAATGAAGTTATAGAGATAGCATCCTTAAGAGGGAACCACCATGAACAATGGCAGATGGGAGAGATGACAGGGACTGTCCTGATGATATCACAGAGCTGCAGCATCAAGCAGCCCTGACTCAGTGTCCTGTGAGATCACATAGCTGTTTCACCTAGACTGAGTGGGGGATTATTGTTCCCTGGACACATGGTCTTCAGTAATGAAATCACTTAATTTTGTTCATCACTCTTGCAGCTACCTTTTTGATAGCTTATTCTTATTACTGACACCCACATATAGGCACCTTTTCGGTATTATTCTAACATTTAAGAATTAATTGGCACTTCCATGGTGGTCCAGTGGTTAAGAATCTGCCTTGTAGTGCAGAAGACACTGGTTTTCCCCCTGGTCCTGAAAGATCCCACACGCCACAGAGCAACTAAGCCCATGTGCCCAACTTCTGAGCCTGTGCTCCATGACAAGAAAAGCCTGTGCACTGTAACCAGAGACAGCCCCTGCTCTCCACAATTAGAGAAAGCCTGCGTGCAGCAACAAAAACCCAGCACAACCAAAAATAAATAAATAAGAATTAACCACTATCAAAAGCAACTTGTGACATGCAACGTATTTGAAACCTTACATTCCCTTTTAGATTTAAGAACGCCTCTCCCTTCCAACTTAGACTTTTAAGAGAAAATTTCCTTTTGACATCTTAATTCCTATGACTTTCATTTTTCACAATACTGCAAAGAAAACAATGTAACAGAGAATGGGATAACGAGTCTGAACCTGAGGGCATATATTGATGGTAACCTTCTTTTTATTTTAAAAATTCCTTTTGGAGTTTTCTTGACAAGCATCCAGAGTTGCCTCTATACCTAACAGTAGTTTTAGCACAAAGAAGTAAACTGAAGATTCTATTCACTCAAGCCATACATCAGTGTGATATTAAGCAAACTCAGGGAGAATGCATAAAACTTGCACGTGATTCCCTTTTAAAAGGAAAAAAAAAAAACCTTCAGTGGTTTATATAAGAAGGATTAACAAATGTACATGGCTGGAATTACTGAAGTCAGATTCTGTGTGTTTCTGACCAGGTCTCTAGCATGTCTGAACAGAACCTCTGTTTATGTGTATTGACACTACTCTTTTATTCTCAGGTATTTACAGCTTTGCTGACACCTGTTTTGGGTTTTCAACATCTACATGAGGCAGCCAGATAGAAGATTGGGGAATGTTTTTTTAAAAGCCAGATTTATTTCCTGGTTTTTGATGGAGGAGGAAAAATAATGGTCGTGCCATCTATTATCAAGTTAAGAATTGAGTAATTTTTCAAATGAAAGTATTCTTCAAATAAATCTACAAGAAAAAAACCCTAATGTTTTAGCTGAACATATATGATATTTTCACCTCTTTTCCTTTACTATGACAATCTTTTCCACATCCCAGATCATATATTAAGGAAAATTCAATGTCTAATTTTACGTGTGGTTAGTCAGTAAGTTGTGTCCGACTCTTTACAAACCCATGGACTGCAGCCTGACAGGTTCTTCTGTCCATGGGAATTCTCCAGGCAAGAATACTGGAGTGAGTTGCCATGCCCTCCACAGGATCTTTCCAACCCAGGGATCTAACCCAGTCTCCAGCATTGCAGGTGGATTCTTTACCGACTGAGCCACCAGGGAAGCCCTAATTTTACATAGTGAGAATAAGTAAAAACTTGACTATTGACAAAATAATCTAATGAGCACATGCTTACTCAATATTTTTGGTTATGAAGAGAGAATTTTTATATGTATACTGAAATTACAATTGTTTAGTATTCCAAATCTTAAAGTACTTTTTTTCATGAATTAAGGCATTCTGTAACTTAAAAATCACTCTCATAAATCCCCCTATCCTGGAAATAATTCTCTAGTAATAAAGATAAATGGATAAATGAACTTAACTCCTCTCATTAAGCATCATGTCTTCTATTATACACACATATATGTATAGATAGGCTTCCCTGGGGGCTCAGCAGAAAAAAAAACCACCTGCAATGCAGAAGACCCAGGAGATGTGGGTTTAATCCCTGGTTTGGGAAGATCCCGTGGAGGGGAGCATGGGCTTCCCTGGTGGCTCAGACAGTAAAGAAGAATCTGTCTGCAATGCAGGAGACCTGGGTTTGATTGCCAGGTTGGGAAGATCCCTGGAGAAGAAAATGGCTACCCACTCCAGTATTCTTGTCTGGAGAATTCCATGGACAGAGGAACCACAGAGTCACAGAGTCAGACACAACAGAGCAACGCACAGACACATATATGTATATATGTTCCATTTATATTTGTATGTGTGTGTGTGTTTACTACTGAAATTTTCTAATCTGTTATTTCCTTTATCTCATTTCCCTCCACTCTGGAGTTGCTTTTAGTTTATTTATGGTTCTTGTGCTACATAGTAAGTAAAGCAATTATAAAAAATTCTGTCATATAATCATAAAACTCTACCTTTTATGTTCTTGTTTTTCCTCCAGTCAGTTTTCAAGGGATACTAATAGACATGATCATTTTTTCTGAAATCTATTTTCATCTTTTTTTTCTTCCATGTTCAATCTTTCAAATTTTCTGCTTATTTAGGGGGTAAATATGATTTTGTTCCCCCTTGCAGAAGCTACTTATAATTCAGGAAGCCTTGACTAACTAACTAAAATAGTTCTATAGGATCTTTAGATATGATAGAGATGCAATAACAGAAAGTAGTTATTAATTTAAGTTGTAATCAGCATGCTTGGGAGCCAAGAAAAAGGAGTATGCTTGATAACAGGGTTTCAATCTGTTTCCTCAACTCTTCATTAGAGGCAGAGTAGAGCAGAAAAGTCTACCTCATTTAGAAATGAGATGGTGGGAATGAAGAAAATGTGACTTCATACAAATTATGCTTTACTGAAGTTTAACCAACTTTAGAGGTAAAAGGATTATTTTCATCTTTTCCCAATCTGGGAAATACAAAATCAGAAAAATGAAATAAAAATTCATAAACTTTAAAAAATATTTTATTTATTTTACTTTTATTTATTTTTTCGGCTGTTCTGGGTCTTAGTTTCGGCATGTGGGCTCTAGTTCCCTGACCAGAGATCAAACCTGGGCCCCCTGCATTGGGAGCATGGATGCTTGCCTATTGGACCATCAGGGAAGTCCCAAAAGTTCATGAGTTTTAAATTCAGGTATAGAACAAATCCTTTTAAAGAATCCCCAGTGATAGCCATCAATTTTATTTAATTTTTATTTGAATATACTAATGGAGTCAATACAAGTTAGTCATATGCCCAAATTAAGTCGTAAGTCCCACCCAAGTGTGAATGAGTTATTTAGGTTTATTAAAGTTTCAAATAGTGAAATAAATACATTACCAAATGACTTAATCAGTATTCAAATACTTTATCAGTATTAAGTCTACCTCTGCTCAATGGCCAGACCAACAGATAGTTATGTAAAAATTATTTCTTTCCTGAATGTTCCTTGTGAGTCTGAGCAGCTATGAATAAGGCTCCTGTGGCTGATTTCAGTCTGAAAAGGAAGGACAGAGAAGTCTAATGGGAAAAAAAAGACTGGGAAGAGGTTTACTGGAGCTCTTGTGTGGGACACATGGTGAGAACCACTGTCTGAAGAATGAAGAAGGGATAAATTTGGTAAGGAATAAAAGTGGAAGGATAGATGATACTGTTTGCAACACTGATGTAATAGGAAACCATTACAAACATTGTACTGAACACAAAAATGAATATCTGTGTCTGCAAAATATCACAGGATAGCGGTTTATTTTTCTAATACATTTTAATTGAACATCTACTAAGCATGCAAAACAAAAATGTTCTGCCTTGAAAGAACTTACAGCATATTATCATACGTTGTACATGTATCAAAATAATTCTAATAAAATTTCAAAAACTGATATGCCCTATGAGGATAAGTTATGTTGTATAAGCTTTCAGAAGAGGGAATGATATGTGGTGAGGTTTTTTAACTAACTGGTGACTCTCTGACATGGACAAGAATATGGAAAAAACATGGAAAAGACCACACACAGAATTGTAAAATTCAAGGAAGCAAATTATATTCAGAGCAGAATTGAAAAAAAAGTATTATACACTAACCACACACAAATATTTGCATTCTACTACCAGAGATAATCAAGTTAGGAGGACAATGATTAGTCAGACTCTAATCTACTCTTGCAATGCGTATTGTAGGTAGCAGTGAAGGAACTTGTTTTTAAGTTATATATGGGTGACAAAGGTTATAGCTTGTTCTCTCTCTGTAACATTAAACAAATGTCATCAGTCTCTGGAGTTAAGCTAAGGAGTGGCCTCTGTCAGCAGACTTCAAAGAAAAGTAAAGGCCAGCTGAGTTTCAATGAGGAAGAATCCTGGAGAGTGAGCTATAACCAAAGGGGACAAATAAAATTCCCGCCTTCCAGAATTCTCTATTTGCAGATAATGCAAGAACTTCCCAGCTTGGAGCAGATGTTTATTCACCTGTGTATTTATTATAATAAAGCAAACATGCCCTCTCTGCTGGATGAAAACAGATCATTAGAATCCAATCCTATCCCCCCTGTGATATCTCTTCACTATTTTCATGTTTCTTTATATTAACTCTAATCATTGCACATGTTTTCTGACAGCTGATTTCTCAGAGAAAAGACACAGTAGATACCCATTATGAATGAACTGAATATGGAAAATTTACATCCTAGGGACCTCTATCTATAAAATATCTGGAGTTTTACAGATGAAACTAAAAATCATAGTGATACACAAGGGAAAGAACTGTTGTGTGATTTTTTTTTTTATTAGTATAGCTCAATTTAAAAAATTTGGTCACTTTATGTGGTTTCAGAGAGTGGCATAAGTTCATAAAAATATATCTTCTTTAAATTCCTGAAGTTTCCAATTGGTTGCATGTTCAAAAAAATTTTTTTTAAGTCTGGCAACCAAAGGATATACTGAAGTATGGTTCACAATCAGTTAGGGATAACCACCAAAGAGTACACATAAAATGTACTATTTTCTTACCAGCCAAAGAAAATTAAGGCTATCCAGTGGAATTTAAGGTAAGAATGGAAACAGAACATAGACAAAAAGAAAATTTAGTGAACATGAAGCATGAACTAAAGCAAAAGGAATAAATCCTAACAGAAGAGTAAAAATAAATGAGTGGCTTAAATTCACAAATATAAAAAGTAAAAAGTTCTAGGATGTGATTTGAAAAATAAGATTTTACATTATACTGTTAGCAAGAGACAAAATTAACATAAAAGGTTATTTTCATTTTCAAAATTAAGAAACAGAAAAAAGTATGCCTAGGTAAATGAGAATCAAAAGAAAACATGGATGCCAATTTTATATCTGGAAATAGAAAACACATAAAAATTCCCAGGTTGCAATAGGGTTATAACTTGAAAAAGTCAACAGTCGATAAATTATGATCACCAGCCATTTATGCAGAATTAAAACTGACAGGATGACTGAAAGAGGTAGGCGAATTGACAATTGTCATTTGAGATATAACTACATCCTATTCAGAAACAGACCAATGAAGGAGATAAAGTAAGCACAGGAATAACTGACAGCCAAATCAAATAGAAATATTTTCAGAAAATGATAAGATCTTATCATTCACAACAGAGACACAAATGTAAAATTAAATTAGATGTTAACTAAGCAAAATCAATGGTATTAGACATTGATACACTGTAATAAAGTAAGATTTAGCCAAGAGATGTAACTATGGTTCACAGAATGAAAATATTTCATTTTACTTAACTATACTATTTGTGTAAAGTAGAAGAAAATCAAAAAGTTGTCTCAACTTAGAAACAGCAGTTGTGAGGTCTCTAAACGTACACACATCAGAAACATTTTGAGAGACACTTAACAAACACCTTTTAAAGTTATTTATAACACCATACACAAAAATAAACTCAAAATGGATTAAAGATCTCAACGTAAGACCAGAAACTATAAAACTCCTAGAGGAGAACATAGGCAAAACACTCTCCGACATACATCACAGCAGGATCCTCTATGACCCACCTCCCAGAATATTGGAAATAAAAGCAAAAATAAACAAATGGGACCTAATTAAACTTAAAAGCTTCTGCACAACAAAGGAAACTATTAGCAAGGTGAAAAGGCAGCCTTCAGAATGGGAGAAAATAATAGCAAATGAAGCAACGGACAAACAACTAATCTCAAAAATATACAAGCAACTCCTACAGCTCAACTCCAGAAAAATAAATGACCCAATCAAAAAATGGGCCAAAGAACTAAATAGACATTTCTCCAAAGAAGACATACAGATGGCTAACAAACACATGAAAAGATGCTCAACATCACTCATTATCAGAGAAATGCAGATCAAAACCACTATGAGGTATCATTTCACACCAGTCAGAATGGCTGCAATCCATAAGTCTACAAGCAATAAATGCTGGAGAGGGTGTGGAGAAAAGGGAACTCTCTTACACTGTTGGTGGGAATGCAAACTAGTACAGCCACTATGGAGATCAGTGTGGAGATTCCTTAAAAAACTGGAAATAGAACTGCCTTATGATCCAGCAATCCCACTGCTGGGCATACACACTGAGGAAACCAGAAGGGAAAGAGACACGTGTACCCCAATGTTCATCGCAGCACTGTTTATAATAGCCAGGACATGGAAGCAACCTAGATGCCCATCAGCAGATGAATGGATAAGAAAGCTGTGGCACATATACACAATGGAGTATTACTCAGCCATTAAAAAGAATACATTTGAATCAGTTCTAATGAGGTGGATGAAACTGGAGCCTATTATACAGAGTGAAGTAAGCCAGAACGAAAAACATAAATACAGTATACTAACGCATATATATGGAATTTAGAAAGATGGTAATGATAACCCTGTGTACGAGACAGCAAAAGAGACACTGACGTATAGAACAGTCTTATGGACTTTGTGGGAGAGGGAGAGGGTGGGAAGATTTGGGAGAATGGCATTGAAACATGTAAAATATCATGTATGAAACGAGATGCCAGTCCAGGTTCAATGCACGATGCTGGATGCTTGGGGCTAGTGCACTGGGACGACCCAGAGGGATGGTATGGGGAGGGAGGAGGGAGGAGGGTTCAGGATGGGGAACACATGTATACCTGTGGTGGATTCATTTTGATATTTGGCAAAACTAATACAATTATGTAAAGTTTAAAAATAAAATTAAATTAATTTAAAAAAAAAACTAATAAAAAAGATTACCAAATAAAAGAAATTACCAAGGGCATAGTGACCCCATGCCCAGCCCAGCTCTGACATCTGGCTTTAGCTAAAGTTTCAGTATTTCTAAACCCCAGTGGTTTATGTCATGTGTTTATAAAATGGGATAATCTGTAAGCTTGTAATACAATGCAGAAAAAAAATTTTATTTCCTAATTCTATATTTTCACAGTTCATGAAATAATTAAATTATCATCAAACATTGTAGAAATGATACACATACATGCACACACACACATACACTGACATTAATAATAAAAACCTTAATTATTACAAAGTACAATGGTCACTTTAGCCTTTGTAGTCCTGGAATTAAATTTAGTTTTTAAATAAATAATGTAAAGCAGAAATTGGAAAGATTTTTTCTGAAAAAACTCAAATGGTAAACATTTTAGGCATTGTGTATCACAGGGCCACTGTCACCATTATTCAGCTCTATTGTTGTAGCAGAAAAGTAGCCAGAGACAACATGTGCATAAACAACCTTGGCTGTGTGCCGATAAAGCTTTACAGACACTGAAATTTGAATTTCATATATTTATACATTTCATTTTTTTCTTCTTTTCTTACTATTTTTTCAACTATTAAAACATGTAAAGCCCATTTGTAGCTTGCAGGTCATACAAAAACAGGTGGCAGGCTAGTTTGGCTGGAGATCATAGTTTGACAACTATTAAGTTATTTGATAAATGATGGTTTTTTTCCTATTTCCTTTAATATTTTAAGACAGATTTATTTTCATAATTGGAAATCTCAAATGTCTTCCTATTTGTGAAAGGAAGTGCTTTTTTCCCCTAGCTTTTTGTAAATTCCCTTTTTCTAAATTGTAGGTCATTATATTGTTTCCATGGAAAAAAACTCTTTTTTCCTTTTAAGATATCCTTTTATGAAATAATTGTAGAGAATGAACATGGTTTAGACAGCTTACCAAATTAATCTGCAGAGTTTTTTCCCAGTTTTTCTCATTATTCACTCCAGCATTATTGACCAAGATGTCCAGCTTCCCAAAGTGGTCTACAACTTTCCTAAAAGTATCTAATAAAAAAAGAAGACATTATAGATCTGTTCTTATTTTGCCCAGACACATTTATCACAGTGTATGCCCTGAAATGATGTTTTAACTTATGCAGTCTTCTGGTGAAAATTACACTCTTAGACTGTGGCTTATTGCCTTGCTTCTCAGTGTGGTTTGCGAGCCAGCACCATCAATCAGAATTACCTGGGAACCTGTCAAAAATGCAGAATCAGTGGTCACCACAGACCTACAGAATCAGAATCTTAACCTTAGTAAGATCCATAGACAATTTGTATGCACATTAAAGTTCTGTAAGCAGTACCTCAATGGAGTAAATTTTAGAGAGCTGAGGACCCTGTGCTAAGTGCTCTTGGAAGTCAGTTTGGGCAGCCAGCATCTCTGTCCCTGAGAAGTTACTGAAGTCCTGTGGCTTAGCCTATGACAAACATCCTTTTAAAAATAAGCCATATTATCTTCAGAAAGTGTCATATTAAGCACTCGTGTATTCAGATCCATTACGACCATTTCCATGCATCTAGTACCTAGTGGGCTTCCCAAGCGGTGCTAGTGGTAAAGAACCTGCCTGCAAATATAGGAGGCACAAGAGATGTGGGTTCGATGGGGAGAAGGGCATGGCAGCCCACTTCAGCATTCTTGCCTGGAGAATCCCATGGACAGAGGAGCCTGGAGGGCTACGGTCCACAGGACACAAAGAGTTGGACATGACTTAAGTGACATAGCAGGTACGCACACACTCTTCAGAACTCCACAACCACCTTACAGGAAATTAGGTTGTCAAATACTAATGGCTTCTCACTTCTGGGCTCAAGCAACTTACAATCTAGGTTTTGCTGACATTTAAATGCTGTGGCACCCTTTATACTTTGTCTAAACTCTTCCTGTTGCTTTTTTTTTTCCATCTGTAGGTCATCTCCAAGAACTTTTTCACCTCTGTATTTTTATGATTTCAATGACATCTCTTGGGCCATGTGTCTACATAGTTTTAAAAGTTGTAGGCCACACTAAATCCTGAAACTGGAAGAGCCAATGCCAAGTTTTCCTAAAATGCAAATAAACATTGATATCCAGAAAACATGTGGCTTTCTCATTGACCATCATGCCTTCTCCTGGTCACTCATTATGTGTCTGGTTTCCTCCTCCACAATCAGTTATCCTTAAGGAACATGTTTACAGCCAAGGTACTAATTTTAAATACTGGGAAGCAAAACAATTAAGGTTAAATGTCATGTGCCAAACTATATAAATTCAGACAGAAATAGCTTTCAGATGACCTCTACTGTTCCCTATTCTATCAGCATGGCTGTTGGGATTTGACATGACTTTACCCTTGAAGAAAAATACCCTGTGCAATCAGCAAAACTTTTTCCTCTGGCAAAATACATTCCTCTGGCACTGTGTTTACAGGTCTCTTCTGCTCACACTTATAATCCATGTTATGGGTCTTTATAAAATTTTCAGAGTTTAATTACATAATTTCCTTTAAAACAATTTCCCTGAACAATTTGTTTCCTTCGAACATACCACTTCATTTTCACTCTTTCACAGAACACTCCAACATTTAAAAAAAAAAATTACACACAGACTCATCCATTTTAAGAAGAGAAGTACTAAAGTGACTTTCATGAAAGTTTTTTGATCCGTTAATTAAAGATGTGCCTAACAAATTTTTTCACTTAGTCTTCCAAAAAAAAAAAAAACTTTGTGAAATACAAATGTTCTATTTTCTCATTTTTCCTTGAAATACACGTATTTTCTCATACAGATCTGTTGGACTTCTAAATGATCAAATCTGTTTGTTTTTTTTTTGTCTACACCAATACTATTTCTAGATTGGTCAAGTAGATCCATCTGTCTTAATCAAGTAGACAGAAACAGGAAAGCATTGAGGGAAGTCTGATAGAAACTTTTCTTCTGCAATTCTAACTCTGCAATACAACTATTACTGTTTTTAAAGTATTTCATAGGGGAAAAATCAGGGAGAACATCTGGTCAAAAGCATCCAGCACAGCTGTGATGACAACCCTTGACCTTGCATTCTAGCATGTTCCAAGGAGAAACACCGCCACATTTGATTGCCATTGGAGTCTGCCGTCTTCCAGCTTTCTGGGAGAAGTAGTACGCCGTAATCCCCTAGCCTACTTTATCTTTCTAAGTTCCATTTGCAAGCTCAATCATTTAATAACTACTGAAGCAGCACTATCTTGGAATACACCAAGGAATTTTGATTACATTATGTGCTGCCAAATGACTAAAAGAAAAGGATTTCTCAAACATGCTTGGCTTTTCTTCCTCCTTAGTTTTTTTATGTCTATTGGGATGTCAGATATCCCTTCCTCCTTAGTTTTTTTATGTCTATTGTGATGTCAGGTAGCAGTCGGCTATCTCTTGGAGCTCGGAGGTAGCTGCTCTGCAGGAGATAGCCCCTCTGCAGAAGGTAGCCTGCCGCCACCCCAAGCTGGCTCTCTGGCGCAGGCTGCCTTCAGGTTGCTACTTGCTCAAGGCGCGCTCCGCGCTGATGGATTGATTTTCCCCTCGCTTACCTCTCAGTTGTTCCTGATCGGCCACATCGCACTGAATAAAGAGAGTCTTCTGAGGTTCAAACTGCTCATCCAGGGCGGCTTTACACTTGACACCTGCTTCGAGATTCCAATCGACCAGCGCTACCTACGGACAAAAGGGGAGGAATCGAGATCCTTCGCTCCTGGTAAAACTGACAGACAGACCGACAATACAGAGACAACAGGAAGCTCCTCGTTTGGACTTGAGACCGGGCAGTTTACAGATCGGGTTCTCTGCCAGCGCATTCGAAGTCCGCTGGAGTGCGCCAGCCTGGACAGCTCTGGAGGCGGCAAGGAGAGCACCGGGTCGCTCACTCTCCGGGACCTCGACTGGAGAGCGGGTCTCGGGTGGGCAGTGCGCCTCGCCGCGCTTACCTTGGCGCCCTTGAGCAGCAGCGCCTCGGCGAAGGCTCGCCCGATGCCCTGGGCCGCGCCAGTCACCAGCGCCACTTTGCCGTTCACGTGCATGTCGCCGCCTGCGCTCGGTGGGCAAGCTCAGCGTCTCCGCGCGGCCGCGGCTTTTAAGGACCCTGCGCGCGCGCATGTGTGGCCGGGCCGCGCTCGCCTGCCAGTGGGCGGGGATGAAGCTGTCAAGCCGCGCCGGCACCCAGGACTGTGTCACCTGGCCCTAAGCACTCGGCCCGTCGATCTTTGCCTTCCTGACTCGTAGCCGAGCCTAGGAGCCTCCCCCTGCACTAGGGCATGAGACATACAGTAAATAAACAGCTCTGCCTCTGTGGAGCTTGTAACCTAACTAGCTGGGGAGATGATGATTTGGACGCAGGCTGGCTGGTTAAAGAGCAAGCAGAAAGGTTACTCCCCAAGAAGAGATCCCTTCCGTGCGCTGAAGACCACCCCATAAAAGGAGGGCAGAGGAGAAGCTGAAGAACTTGGATTCCTCCTCTGTGCCCAGATCTTCCTCCCCCACCCCACTATCCCCCAACACCCCCACCCTCCAAAAAATAGAAAAAGAAGGAACAAAGCAAAAAAACAAAAACAATAAAGCACAATTCTAGGGACTGCCCTTTTGTCTTAATCTAAGTTTTAAAATTCTTATCTCATGGACATCGAAGTGGGGATGGAGGGAGCAAAGGTGACTAACACCGTTTTTAGGTTTCTTCTTTTATTTTTTTCCTTACTGAACTGTGCTCTGAACAGAAACCCATGGATCCTGTCTTTCAAGGATGGAACTTTTAGGAGTCTTGTTGACACTCGTGTTTCAGATCAGTGTCAATTCTGGGTCACCCTGAGAGTGCCCAGCAAGAACTGTCATCACTGACTGCACTGGGCTTCCAGCCTCTCTGTCAGCCTGGTGAGGCGCAGGTTCAATGGAATGTTTGCTGGTTGAGTCATACTCGTTCTGGAGGCTTCCAGTTAAGTATGGGACAGAGGTTCCTGGTCCTCCTGAGCTTGAGCTGTTGCATTAAGATGCATTCAGTTGGGAGTATTCCGCTGACTTTGTCTTTCTCTCTTTACTGTTGTCATCTGCAGGCTTCAGTTCTAGTTCTGTAAACTGAATACCTGCCCGGCATTTATTTTCATGATCAAAGAAATCTAAGTACTTGGGGAGACAGAGGTCAGGCAAAAAGCTTACACAACAGGGATGAATCCTTTGCGTACTTCTTTGTTGCTCCCAAGGGGCAGCAGATTAGGTAACTGGCACGCAGGCATGTATGGGGAGGTTGTGTGAAATATATGTTGTCAGCACACCACTGGAACAGAAGACTTTATATTGAAAGAGAGCAGCAGAGGATTTAAAAAAAAAATTAAAAGGAAGCAAAGGAAAACCCAAACCTCTAGAAGCACGTACAGAACATAGCAGAAAGGAAATGTTTTTCTTTATCAGGAAAGAACTAACATAAGAGCCAGAGAAGGAGCCGCTGGAGTGACACAGGGACATGTTGGAAAAGCATATGGAAAAAGAGTTTCAGGGAATAAAGGAGTTATTACTAACGCAAAGTACTCTGATAAGCACAGGGAAAGAAGGATGAAGAAATACTTTAAAATTTTCCAGATAATAATTGGTGTCAGTATATTTGCCTTTTAAATTTGATTTTTGTTCATCATGGATTTTTTAAATCAATGTTTATGTTTACTTATATTTTGGCCACATCCTGTGGCTTGTGGGATCTTAGTTCCTCAACCACGGATCAAACCCATGCCCCTGCAGTGGGAACACAAAGTCTTAACCACTGGACCCCCAGGGAAGTCCCAGCGTCAGTATATTTAGATGGCACAGAAACCAAATGCTGAAATTTAAGGACAAAAATGATGACAAGGTGAACATTGCAGAGGTTTAAGACCAACATGACATGGAAAGCAATAGATTGCACGGTGTTGGAAAGACTAGTAAGCAGATGAGTTATTCTTTTAAGAAAGGACAGGGATGGATTCAGGTTAAAAGCCAGTCAGTGAGAGTGAAAAACAGGAGAATAGAAGCCGAAAGGGGGTGGGTGGGTGCATGGGTGGGTGGGTACATCAGCTGGAGATTCAGACAAAGCTGGTTTGGGTCTTGTCTCTCTGCTCCTGCCTGATTGTGTGACCTTGAGCTAGTTGCTTCAACTCTGTGTTTCAGAGCCCTTATTGGTAAGTAGCAGTTCCTATCAGACTTTAGGGACAATGAAATTAGGTCAGGCATAAATTGATAACAATTTTAGCTCATATGAGATGGAGAAAACTGTGAGAAACAGTTTTATTAGTAGAAAGGAAAGACTGTGAATTCGAGCACAGTTAGTAACCCCCACGGCTTTCCTTCCCCTTGGTTTCCATGGTGACTGTCTTTGTTCAGACCCTTTATACTTTCTCTTCTGACACAAATAGCAGTTAGACTCCTGAATTATTTCTTTGCCTCCAGATAGCATTGACATATATACGCTACCATGTGTGAAACAGATAGCTAGTGGGAACCTGCTGTATAGCACAGGGAGCTCAACTCAGTGCTCTGTAGTGACCTAGAGAGGTGGGATGGCGAGTAGGGTGGGAGGGAGGTTCAAAGGGAGGAGATATATGTATACATATAGCTGATTCACATTGTTGTACAGAAGAAACTAACACAACACTGTAAAGCAATTATCCTCCAATTAAAAAAAAAAAAACAATTTAGTTTCCACACTCCTTCCAATAAAAATCCTAAAACACAAATCTGATTATGTTTAGACATTCTTATGTTTAAAACCCTTAAAATATCTCAATCCTTGGCATGGCATGGGAGGCATTCCACACCCCTTATCTTTCTTGTAGCTCCTCTTTGCAGCCTGGGAAGCTGCATCCATTAAAAAACTGACCTCACTGGCCAGGCTCAGGCCTTTGGCATACCAGTACAGTATCTGCTCACCCAAGCATAGTCCTCTGCTACCTTCTTCACTCGTCTTCCTACTGAGCTGAAGAACTACAGTGGAAACACCGCTCACATTATTATAATTACCTTCCTGTCTCTGAGTGTCTTCAAGGACAGCTGTGTCCTGAGCATTCAGGGCAGGACCACCCAAAGTGAGTACTGAGTAAATGTTAGTAGTTTAGTGTTAGTCACTTAGTCATGTCTGACTCTTTGGACCCCATGGACTGAAGCCTGCCAGGTTCCTCTGTCCATGGAGTTCTCCATGCAAGTATATTGGAGTAGATAGCCATTCCCTTTCCCTTCTCAAAGGGAATCTTCCATACTCAGGGATCGAATCCAGATCTCTTGCACTGCAGGCAGATTCTTTACCATCTTTACCACCAAGATTGTATGAAGAAAAATAATAAGTGTGATATGTGAGATAAATGTGAGATCTGTGTTCTAGAAAAGACAGAAAATTTGAATTAGATGGTGAAAATTCCTATATACTGTGATTACTTTTTTACACAACTTAAACATAAGATTGGAAAAAAAAATGCATGGGTGTTATATCTTTGGAGAAGAATGTTTTGAAATCTTATTATATTTTATATGAAAGGTACATTTTCACTTAAAACTATCTATAGGATATTATGTATATTTGAAAATCAAAAAAGGTACTCTTTATTCAGTAAACAAATCCTCCATTCCTCTATGACTTTTTGATAAACATTTCTCATCTTCTGTGCTCCTAACATTATTTAATTTCATTTACATTAACTTACTGTGATTCTATCATCAATGTAATTTATGTAATTAAAAACATAATTCTTAGTTAAAATTAGGCTAAATCTGAAACAAACCATATTCATATGATTTTTGAAAGCATTCCTATTGATAGGTTATGCTTTAGTTTGTTGTACAAAGTCCTCTTAAAATAAAAAACAAAAATTAAGAGTCAAATTAAGAGGATTATTTTTTCTTTAATGCAATTGTAAGTATTAGGTTATGACCAACATAGAGAGCATCTTAAAAAACAGAGACATTACTTTGCCAACAAAGGTCCATCTAGTCAAAGCTATGGTTTTTTCCAGTAGTCATGTATGGATGTGAGAGTTGGACTATAAAAAAAACTGAGCGCCGAAGAATTGATGCTTTTGAACTGTGGTGTTGGAGAAGACTCTTCAGAGTCCCTTGGACTGCAAGGAGATCCAAGAACTCCATCCTAAAGGAAATCAGTCCTGAATATTCATTGGAAGGACTGATGCTGAAGCTGAAACTCCAATACTTTGGCCACCTGATGCAAAGAACTGACTTATTGGAAAAGACCCTGATGCTGGGAAAGACTGAAGGCTGGAGGAGAAGGGGACGACAGAGGATGAGATGGTTGGATGGCATCACCGATTCAATGCACATGAATTTGAGTAAACTCTGGGAGTTGGTGATGGACAGGGAGGCCTGGCATGCTGCAGTCCATGGGGTCACAAAGAGTTGGACATGACTGAGCAACTGAACTGAACTGAAGTATTAGGTATTTACTCAGAGGCAGGCATTCCATAAAGGCTAAATGTACAGCCTCTGGAATCCAGCTCCACCAACTACTCCTGTGTGACTCTGGGAAAGTGACTTAACTTTTCTGAATCTCAGCTTCCTCCTCAGTAAAATGAAGCTGATGATAGTACCTATTTCAAAAACTTGTTATGAAGACTATACCAAATTGAATATATATAAGTCAAGTGCTTAAGCCAGTGACTGACACATAGCAAGTGTTATGTAAATGCTATTATCATGAAGCACTGTACGTATATAATTGCATTTATTATTTACAACCAAACCATGAGGCAGTTATTATTGTGTTATTTTACAGATGAGGAAAACCAGTTTGGGGAGGTTAGGGAATTTGGCCAAGGTCACTTATCTCGAAAATTGAAGGAGGTGACTGACTCTAAGTGTGGCTGACTCCTGAGTGGTGCTTCTTCTTCTTTTTTTTTTTTTTCAATTAAACTTTTTATTTTTTTGAAAGTATTGTAACTGAGCGGTACTTGTCACCATGATTGAATAGTGATTTCTTTAAGAAACACAAATAGACTTTAGTTCAAATCAGAGTTCCTTGTTCACTTTATATTTTCACACAGGCATGAGACTTTGTTTGCTCAGCTCTGACTTGTCGAGATGGGCCAGTCTCCACTTGATTTTCCTTTGTCCTGTTCTAGAGGTGAGCACAGACATCCCAAAAGCACCTAGTCACAGGCCCCAGCTTAGACTGAGGCAGATCAGTCACTTAAAAGCCTATTTAATTTATAAATGATCACATATAAATCAATAGAGAAATAGGCTTATTCTTTATTGAAACTGAAGGGCCTTACTGAAACAAGCCAATTTCTGCTGATATTGGCATCAAGGATTCTTTTCTTGGCTTTGTCTCTGAGACAAGCTACAGTAGAGGGGTTGACCACTTTTGAATATCTACTGCATTCTTATTCTTCTGCATATTATCTCATTTAATCCTTTTTCCAATCTTGCAAAGTAAATATCACACTATCGTCATTTTACAGATGAAGAAACTGAGCTCATGGAAGACAAATAATCTGACTTAAGATCAGACTTGGAGATTTAGCAACACTTCTGGGTTCAAGCCTTTGCTCCTTCTACCAAACTCAGCTCTCACAGAGATGCACTTTCAAATGTCATCTCTATCTTTGTGCTGATGGTATGATCTTGGGCTGGTTACTCAACCTGTGTGGTCTTAAGTGTCCTGGGCTGTTATGTGGAGAATAAATTGGCATTCATGAAGCACCCATTACAGGGCCTGACCTGTATATGTTGACCAATGAATGAATCCTTGTTATTAGGTTCTTCCTTGATGTTCATATTTATTTCTAGATTTAGAGGTAAAGACAGTTGAAAATGGAAAAATAATGATTATATGGGTAGATTTTCAGCTCCAGAATGCAAGTTAAATATTTCTAACTTTTCATAGTGTACGAGTCTGCTCGGATTGCCATAATAAAACACCATAGACTCTGTGGCTTCAACAACAGATATTTATTTCTCACAGCTCTGGAAGCTGGAAGTCCAAGATCAATCAAGGTGTTCAGTTCAGTTCAGTTCAGTCGCTCAGTCGTGTCCGACTCTTTGCGACCCCATGAATCGCAGCACTCCAGGCCTCCCTGTCCATCACCAACTCCCAGAGTTCACTCAGACTCACGTCCAACGAGTCAGTGATGCCATCCAGCCATCTCATGCTCTGTCGTCCCCTTCTCCTCCTGCCCCCAATCCCTCCCAGCATCAGAGTCTTTTCCAATGAGTCAACTCTTTGCATGAGGTCGCCAAAGTACTGGAGTTTCAGCTTTAGCATCATTCCTTCCAAAGAAATCCCAGGGCTGATCTCCTTCAGAATGGACTGGCTGGATCTCCTTGCAGTCCAAGGGACTCTCAAGAGTCTTCTCCAACACCACAGTTCAAAAGCATCAATTCTTCGGCACTCAGCCTTCTTCACAGTCCAATTCTCACATCTATACATGACCACAGGAAAAACCATAGCCTTGACTAGACGAACCTTTGCAGGAGTGATTTCTTCTGAGGCCTCTCTCCTGGGCCTGCAAACGGCCACCTTCTCCCTGTGTCCTGACATCGTCTTTCTCTGTGCGTTACCTGATGTTACCCTGTGTGTCCCAATCTCTGGTTCTTGTACAGATAATAATTAGATTAGGGCCCCATAATTATGGCCTTTACTTTAACTTAATCCCTCCTTTAAAAAACCCTATCTCTAAATACAATCACATTTTGAGGTCCTAGGGTTTAGGGTTCCAACAGATGAAATTTATAGTTGGTGGGAGGAGAGAGTTCATCCCATAACAGGTTTTCCAGTTTGAAAATGGAATTCCATTTATTGACTCTACCAAACTGGGGAACCTTGTAATCTACATGGCATTTGAGGCTGAGTTAGTCTTGTGACTTGTAATCGACAAGGCATCACATTTTTCTGTGGGCGTTAAGACCTGGAAGGCAAAGGAAATGGGAGAAGGAGAGTTAAATGGTCAAGGTCACAGCTGCTAAATGCTCACTTGGTGGTCATCTGTGATGGAGGTATAGGGAGCAGAAAAGGAAATTCCTCACTTGGTGATGATGGTGGGGGTTGAAGTAATGGCAGAAGGTAAGGCCAGATCCCAGGAACCTTTTAAGTAATAAAATGAACATCAGATTTCACTCTCTGACATTGACAAGTCACTGAATGGCCTTAAAAACCAGAGATTGCTCTCAGATTTAAGTGTTTAAAAGTTTATCTTTAGGAAAATTATTTTTAATGTTTGTTAAATGTTTGATGGAGGGGATGTACTACAATGATGTACCAACAATTCCTCAGCTGTTGAAAGCTAAATTCATCTCCACTTTTCAGTTAATGCTATGATGAATAAAGATTATTAGACAACAAATGCTGAAAAATTAGAGAATCTTCTGATATAGCAGTAAGCTGGAATCCTAATGGAATGGAGTGCTAAACTCTAAATACAGCCAACACCCAAATCTTGATTAAAAATTATGTATATTGCTTGTGAAAATGGAACTGTTAGAAAATCTATCAATGGTGACATTGATTTAATGGTGACAGTTTTTTAGTGGTGAGATTTGGGGTAATTGCTATTTGCTTTTTTACCATGCTGTCTACTAAAGAGAATATATATATATATAGTAACAACAATTTGAAATACTTTTTCATTGCTTTATGATTTTATGTAGTGGAGTATAGTTCAAATGAAAGATTCATTAAGCATTTTTTAAAAAGTTTATCTTGATTCCATTTGGAGAATGAGTTGAAATTGAGGGCAAGGGAATAAGATCAACTGTATTTATCTTGTTTTACACTGACAGAGTCTAGGGGTTTGGGAGGAACAGTTCTGGTGGAGACAGCAAGAGAAGAGAAGATTCCTTTATGACACTGACCACAAGAATCCACCTGGCAAGATAGAATCAGGAGGATGCGTGTCAGTGAAACCTCCTGGGACAGCCACCTAGTCACATTTCCATTGAATTGTTTCCTGTTTTTGAGTTTGTAGGACTCTTGATAAATGACAAAAAATATGTTGTGTATGTATAATGCTGGATGTTAGGGCTTATACATCTGGTTTTTAATCTTGGGGAAGGAAATTTTCTTGGTACTTGGCTGAGCTGCTTTATCTTTGGAATATTATTTATTCTTTTTGAATTTTTAGGTAGTATCCTAGAAAATTATTTAAGACTAGCCCTTTCCTTAAAATTTCTTATTTATTTTTACTGAAGCATATTTACTGTATAATATTATGTAAGCCACGGTGTTCAATATAGTGATTCACAGCTTTCAGGATTGTTCTCCATTGATTAGTTATAAAATATTGGCTGTATACTCCCTGCATTGTACAACATACCCTGTAGCTTATTTTATACCTAGTGGTTTGTATGTTTTTATTTGGAAATTTAACCATTCTAGTCACAGAAGGGTAATCAGATTAGCCTTTTCTAGTGCCATAGTATGATGGGGAAAATGAGAGGCAAGTTTCCTGCACTGAGGGTTTTCTATGCAATTTTTAGACCCTCCCATGCACCGTGGAGAAAACACTTCCCCACTCTTTAGGTTCTCCAGTAGGAGGACTTACCAGACAGGGAGACTATGAAAGGTTCTAGCAAAACTGGCCTGTGCCTCACTATGCTCAAATACACAAGCAAAGTCTTCTTTGGAGGAAAGATTTAAGAGTTCAGAAGTGTATATGTTGCTCATGTTCCATTGGTGATCTGAGATTTTTTTTTTTTTTTGGTTGTCAAAAAGGGCCCTGCTCTTTAGCACCTAGTAATGGTTTTTGTGTTATTGTTCAGTCGTTCAGTCATGTCCTACTCTTTGTGACCCCATAGACTGCAACATGTCAGGCTTCCCTGTCCTTCACCATCTCCCAGAGCTTGCTCAAACTCAAGTCCATCGAGTCTGTGATGCCATACAACCATCTCATCCTCTGCTGTCCCCTTCCCCTCCTGCCTTCAGGACTTCCCAGCATGTGGGTCTTTTCCGATGAGTCAGTTCTTTGCATCAGGTGGCCACAGTATTGGAGCTTTAGCTTCAGCACCAGTCCTTCCAATGAATATTCATGACTGACTTCCTTTAGGATTGACTAGTTTGATCTCCCTGCAGTCCAAGGGACTCTCAAGAGTTTTCTCTGACACCACAGTTCAAAAGCATCAATTCTTCGATGGTCAGCCTTCTAGTAATGGTAGAGGACAACTTTCAGAGATATCTAGTGCCTAGACTTGCAAGGGACTTTTAAAATGCTTGATTTCCCATGTTTTGTAAATTTGGGGTTAGGGCGTTAAGGCAATCGATTTAATGGCCTTTATAAATGAAGGTTGAAAAATGTTCCTCAGTGAAGCTATTTTTGGTTCTAAGAGTTAGAATATACAACAGAAAACCAAATTCAGAAACTTCTAGGATCTATGACTTGGAAGCCTGGAGAATTTGCCCCTCTGTAGGCTTTGTGGGTATTTGCAAAGTGAATCCTCAGTTTTCTGGTCCTGAAGATTAGGGCTTGGGGAGATGGGAGAGCTCCTCCCTAATCCCCCCATCTTCTTCCTTCTCTCTTTCTCTGCCTCTTTCCTCGCCTTTGCCCTGTACTCCAATTCAGGCTTAGAATTCCTTGAAAATAGGGAACAAAGAATGGAGACAGGACAGGGAACAGGGTACCAAGTGGACTTCTTCCTTGGTTTGGAGGCTTTGCATGTGCAGGTTCGGGACAGGTCCCTCACTGTCCCATGAGTCCTGGCTAAGGTGGAAGATGGGAGAAGCCATCATGGAGAGTGGGGCAGACAAGTTTCAGGGGTTCACATATGTCCATCCCACCTACCACATGCTCTCTGCTCTTGAAATATTGGTGAAGATCAGTGACACATGACAGCAACACAGAGTCATTTGAATGAAAAAAATAGGTTGAACTCGATATAGCATTTGGAAGTACTACAAAATTCGAAGTGTATGTCTCAGTTATCTTGGATCTAATACCACTAACACATAATATATATTAGGATATGGAATCAGGACAAGCCATCTCTATACCAGAGGCCTACGATCAGACATCTATTTCAAATAGGGACAACTAGGTTAACTTTTATTTTGGAAAAAAAAAACAAAACATAATAAAGTCTTTGATCCAGAGCCATTAATATTTATGAACTGACTTCCTCAAGATGCTCTAAAGATAAAGGCTAGTTATGTGCTGTATAATTTATTGGTTACATTTCAGGAACATTCTCTTATTGATCTGGGAACACAGTGGAATTTCTGGAGCTCTATCTGACCAAAGAAGCCTTCTACATTCTCATTTGCTCTTTGACTCACAAAAGGCCATAAATAATTGGAGAAGTTAGGCAAGTGTATTTTTCCAGACACCCCTTAAATTGTTGTAGTTTGTTTAATTTTGTTTTAAAATATATCTGGACACACCTAAATAACTCAAACAATCAGGCTCTTTAATTGAAAACTGATACTGAGGTTGTCTTTTCAAGACTTTAACCTTTGGGAAAATATGCTAGCTTGCTTTCCCTCTGCTTTGGAATTTAGTTTTCTTAATTGCTGTCAAATTTTGGAACCAATAAGGTGAGACCTTATATTATGCTGTCTAAATAACAATGGAAGCTAATAATGGAAAAATTCTTGTTGACAGGCACTATGGGTTTTAACTGTAACTATGCAAGTAACCTGGGTATCTTGTGGAATTAAGGTCAATAGTCTGGCTTAGAAAGTGAGAGAGAGAGGACAGAGGCAGAAGCTGAAAGAAGACGGAAGGAAGGAAAGAGGGAAGGAAGGGAGGAAAGGAGGGAGAAAAGATGGATGGAAGGAAAAAATTTCAAAAGAAGGGGGATGTAATTAGATAAAATTAAAATCCAAATACTTTGGCTGGGTTTCCCAGTAACTTTTTTTTTTTTCACAGAATGATAAATTTATTTAAAAAAATTTTTCCCAAACTTTAAACTTTTTATTTTGTTTTGGGGTATAGCTGATTAACAATGTTGTGGTAATTTCAGGTGAACAACAAGGGGACTCAGCCATACGTATGTGCTCTGTGTGCATCCTGAGTTGCTTCAGTAGTGTTGGACTCTTTGCAACCCTGTGGACTGTAACCACCAGGTTCTTCTGTCCATGGGATTCTCCAGACAAGAATACTGGAGTGGGTTGCTATACCCTCCTCTAGGGAATCTTCCCAACCCAGGGATTTGAACCCGCATCTCTCATGTATATTGCATTGGCAGGCGGGTTCTTTACCACTAGTGCTGCCTGGAAAGTCCAGCCATACATATATATGGATCCATTCTCCCTCAAACCCCACTTCCGTCCAGACTGGCTATCACCAAAAAAAAAAAAAAAATTCACAAATAACAAATGCTAGAGAGGGTGTGGAGAGACGGGAACCCTCCTATGCTGTTGATACAAATGTAAATTTGTTCAACTGCTATGGAGAACCGTATGGAGGTTTCTTAAAAAACTAAAAATAAAGCTACCATATGATCTAGAAATCCCACTCCTAGGGTATATATCTGAAGAAACACATGTTCCAAAGGATAAATGCACCCCACTTCTCACTGC
Organism: Bos javanicus; assembly: GCF_032452875.1. NCBI lineage: Eukaryota > Metazoa > Chordata > Mammalia > Artiodactyla > Bovidae > Bos > Bos javanicus. Next base: position 7,408,079 of record NC_083875.1, read on the forward strand.
AGCACTGTTTACAATAGCCAAGACATGGAAGTAACCTAAATGTCCATCAACAGATGAATGGATAAAGAAGATGTGGTACATATATACATTGGAATATTACTCAGTCGTTAAAAAGAATGAAATAATTCCATTTGCAGCAATATGGATGGTCCTGGTAACTCTTAAATGAAAGCAATAAGAAAATGTGACTGATTTGGAGTAATGAATAAAATGACATTTAAATGAACCAGAAAGAGGTGAACTAGATCTCCCTTATTACTGGGAACTAGTGAGATGACAGTCAAGACTGGAATACGGCAGGCTAAAAGCTTCCTTGTATTAGATCTCTAAGAACAGGGACAGGGGAGTAGACAGCATGTACATAATTTAAATTCCAAGAAGGTAAAGAAGAAATAATTGGTCCAAGAAAGAAGGAACAAGAATATTCAATTCAATTTCACCTAAAGCTACTGTTCCCATTTATAGTCAGACTCTGCTGCCTAGTGGTGAGGATTTGAAAAAATGAGTAAATGAGTCATGACTTTAAATAACTTACTCCCTGGGAGCCGTGAGTAGACCAGGTGGGCAACACTCGCCCAGAAGGAAGACAGGAAGACAGGATGATGGGGTAGTGGATTGTGTCTCTTTTCAACTGAAAGAGCAAGGCATGTGAAATATATTTGATTTTACTCATTCTCAATCTCAAGAGAGATGAAGCCAAAAAAGGAAAAGTGCAACAATGTTGCATTCTAATCTAAAAGGAAGAACTGATTTGTATACTGAGATTTTGTAATAAGTTAGGCGTTGGACAAAGACATTGGACAAAGAAAGAAATGCTAGAATTAGAATCAGTCTTGAGACTTCCCTGGTGGTCCAGTGGCAGACTCAGAGTCTGTTTCTGTTTTGTAAATAAGTTCATTTGTGTCATTTCTTTTTAGATTTTGCATACAAGGGATGCATACACTATTTCTCCTTCATTGTGACTTACTTCACCCAGTATGACAGTCTCTAGATCCATCCGTTTTGCTGCAAATGGCATTATCTCGTTCTTTTAAATGGCTGAGTAATATTTCATTGTATATATGTACCCATCTTCTTTATTTAACAGCATTATTTTAATGACACACATTACTCCATGAAAGGAAATATCTTATTATTGGATATTTCAATTATTTGCATTTTTACTTTAAAAAAACCCTTTCTAATTATTTCCTTAATTTAAATTCCAAAAAGTAAAAGTTCTGAGTTAGGATATACCAGATTAAATTTCCAAAAATGTGATACCAATGTATACTCCCACCAACTGGTATAAAAGTGACCATTTTCCTACTAGCTAATGTTGTCACACTTTTAAATCTTTGCTAAATTTGAGCAAAAAAATTTATATAGCTGGTTGTTGGTTGTATTTGAATGTGTATATCTTGATTGCTAGTGTAGTTGGGTATTTTTTGTATGTTTATTGGTCAAATTTAATTTTTGGTGAATTGTAAACTCCTTCACATTATCCATTTTTGGTCATAGTTTAAATATTTGTATTTTGTGTGATAGCTACTCAGGTTATGAAATTACATTTTAAAAATACACTCTGAAGAGGTTATGCATTAAGTGACAGGATGTCTGGACTTATAAGTAAAATAACCCTGTAAGGTGGTGGAGACTGATGATGCAAGAATGGCTGTGAGATGACAGTCAGGGAAGGACTAGGGCTTCATAACAGGGTCCTCACCGTTTGTATGGACATATCAATATCCACTGCAAGTGAATATCCACTCTGAGCGTCCCTGCACCAACAATCTTACAAGTCACAAAGGATGGATTTAAAAAGGCTCAAAAGAGACTTTTGGTGTCAAAGATTTAAGCATGTATCAAAACATCAAATTATACATTTAAAATCTGCAGCTTTCTCTGTAATAGCCCCAAACTGGAAGGAGACCCAATGTCCATCAACAGCTAAGTAGATGAACAAGTAGTAGTATATCCAAACAGGAGAATACTACTCAACAACAGAAATAAGAAACTATTCACATAAATACTGTTTTTGAACCTGAAAATAATTATGAAGCATGAAGAAAACCAAAATTTTTTTAAAGCAAACGTTATGATTCCAGTCATGGAAAATTCTAGAAAGTTTAAATGAGTTTATTGTCAAAAAAGTAAGTCAGTGGATTCCCAGAGGGCTGGTGAGGGCAGGATGAGATTATAAAAGGGCACAGGGTGAATGTCGGGGCAATGGATGTGCTCGTTAGAATGGTTACAATGGTTTCATGGATTTATATGTACCTCATACAAATCCCAGAGAAGGCAATGGCACCCCACTCCAGTACTCTTGCCTGGAAAATCCCATGGGCGGAGGAGCCTGGTGGGCTGAAGTCCTTGGGGTCGCTAAGAGTCGGGCACGACTGAGCGACTTCACTTTCACTTTTCACTTTCCTGTATTGGAGAAGGAAATGGCAACCCACTCCAGTGTTCTTTGCCCGGAGAATCCCAGGGACGGGGGAGCCTGGTGGGCTGCCGTCTATGGGGTCACACAGAGTCGGACACGACTGAAGTGACTTAGCAGTAGCAGTAGCATACAAATCCAACTGTACACTTTAATTATGTGCAGTCTATAGCATGTCAGATGTCAATAGAACTTTTAAAAAGTGATTCAGTATAAGTTTCTATCTATATTTTTTCCAGAAACCAGAGGCTTTGGCAAGCTTATAATTACTTGACCTCCTGCCTCTCCGTGCCTTGGGAAGAGCAACCCTCCTTAGTAGCTGGCCACATTGGCAAGCAGTAAAAATCATCTCTATCTGAGTCAACAAAACTCTGGCTGCATGATAAAAGACTATAGGATTTCTCTCTCCTCTATCTTCATTTTCTCGACTGTGCAGCAGTAGCCTTAAGGTGAACAGTCTGGATGCTATGAGAGTAAACAAACCCTTATTTGCTCTGTGATCTCAGTTCCTGGAAGAGTCCTAGTATGGGGTGTACACACTCATCTCTTATAGACTTAGTCACTGGGACAACTGTGGATGCACTTTCAGAAAAGGCACCTTCTCTCTAGTTCAGGGCAGTCAGCTCCAGACCTATTAATCATATGCAGTGTCTCTGCACCAATTATGGTTTCAGCCTGGCCCCTGTCAATAACAAGTGATTCTAGCAAACCAAATTCTGGACATCAAGGTGCACGCTCCTTTGCAGTATCCGGGAACGCTCTCCTCCTGTGTATGCCGGGTGTTATGTGACATCCCCTGGGGAAAAGAGAATGAATTCATCCTTCTCCTGAAAGCACTAGAGACTGTCACAGCTTCCCCCTCCACAGGGTGACCTCTGGACCCTCAAAAAACCATGGCTTCCGGAACACAAAATAGCACCACAGAGCCCTGTAATCTTTCCTAGGTGGGGTTTATCAGCAACTCAAATTAGATTGAAACTGAAAGAACATACATTTTTTTGCAACTTGCCAGCAATATCCAGTCTGGGTCTTATTTTCCAAAATGGGGTCAGAACCATGCCCTAACTAGTCAGAAAGGAGGAACGAGCTGTTCCTAAGAGGTAGGTTAGGTAATTAGATGCACTTTTGACTTTTGATATTTTCAAATTACAATGGGCTTATTGGGACACAACCCCATCATAAGTCGAGAGAAATCTGTGTAGTTACTGATCTTCATCAGAGGAGCAAAGACAATATAATGGCTTAAAGATAGTCTTTTCAACAAACAGTGCTGGGACAGCTGGAACACATTTTTTCATGTGCAAAATAATGAACAGGCACAGACCCTTCACAAAAATTAACTTAAAATGGATCACAGGCTTACATGTAAAATGCAAAACTATAAACTCCCTGGAAGGTAAAATAGGTGGATATGTAGGTTGACCTTGGGTTTGATAATAAATCTGTACATCCAGCATGATCCACGAAAGAACTGATTAGCTGGACATATGAGGTTTCCAAACTTGCACCTCCAAATCTTCAGGCATTCTGCTTGCCTACCTGGCATCTCATTTTCTCTGATCCTCATCTTTTCTGGGCTTCCCAGGTAGCACAGTGGTAAAGAATCTGCCTGCAATGCAGGAGACATGGATTCAATCCCTGAGACAGGAAGATCCCCTGGAGTTGGAAATAGAAACTCAATCCAGTATACTTGCCTGGAAAACTTCATGGACAGAGGAGGCTGGTGGGCTACAGTCCATGGGGTTACAGAGAGTCAGACATGACTGAGCAACTGAGCATGCACACACATATTTTCTAGGATCCACAACCCATTAGTGCATTACCTTCTTGCCAATTACCTAAGCACCAATGTTCATCTACTGGATCTGTAATGACAAATCTATCCAACTTCTCTATTTTCAAATTCAGGCTGCTCGGGTCCTACGAGGGCATCAACTCTAATGATAAGAGTGACCCTCTTGGCAATCCTCTCTCTCATGCCCAACTCTTTGCTGTCCTCTCATACTCAGGTGTAATAATTCAAAGTATCTGCTAACCCTTCTATCTCTATACTTTTCCTTTTACTGTCAGGAGGAGACCTTATAACTTCCCTGAAAGCCTAAACTGTTATTATCATAATATTATTATCTTATTATCTCTCTTATTATTATCACACCCATGACTTTTTATTCCTTTTTCCTTGCATTCAGATCACACTAGCAATGTCACGTCTTTGGCATAACTCTAATTTTTCCATCTGTACTTTATTTTTTTTAATTTTTTTTTTTTTTTTACTTTACAATATTGTATTGGTTTTGCCATACATCAACATGAATCCGCCAAGGGTGTACACGTGCTCCCCATCCTGAACCCCCCTCCCACCTCCCTCCCTGTACCATCCCTCTGGGTCATCCCAGTGCACCAGCCCCAAGCATCCTGTATCATGCATGGAACCTGGACTGGTGATTCATTTCTTATATGATATTATACATGTTTCAATGTCATTCTCCCAAATCATCCCACCCTCGCCTTCTCCCACAGAGTCCATAAGACTATTCTATACATCTGTGTCTCTTTTGCTGTCTCGCATACAGGATTATTGTTACCATCTTTCTAAATTCCATATATATGCGTTAGTATACTGTAATGGTGTTTTTCTTTCTGGCTTACTTCACTCTGTATAATAGGCTCCAGTTTCATCCACCTCATTAGAACTGATTCAAATGTATTCTTTTTAATGGCTGAGTAATACTCCATTGTATATATGTACCACAGCTTTCTTATCCATTCATCTGCTGATGGACATCTAGGTTGCTTCCATGTCCTGGCTATTATAAACAGTGCTGCGATGAACATTGGGGTACACGTGTCTTTTGGGTACACGTGTCGTCTTTTTCAATTCTGGTTTCCTCGGTGTGTATGCCCAGCAGTGGGATTGCTGGGTCACAAAGCAGTTCTATTTCCAGTTTTTTGAGGAATCTCCGCACTGTTCTCCATAGTGGCTGTACTAGTTTGCTTTCCCACCAGTAGTGTAAGAGGGTTCCTTTTTCTCCACACCCTCTCCAGCATTTATTGCTTGTAGACTTTTGGATCGCAGCCATTCTGACTGGCATGAAATGGTACCTCATTGTGGTTTTGATTTGCATTTTTCCGATAATGAGTGATGTTGAGCATCTTTTCATGTGTTTGTTAGCCATATGTATGTCTTCTTTGGAGAAATGTCTGTTTAGTTCTTTGGCCCATTTTTTACTAGAGCTAATCAATGAATATAGTAAAGTTACAGGATATAAAATCAACACACAGAAATCCCTTGTATTCCTATACACTAATAATGAGAAAATAGAAAGAGAAATTAAGGAAACAATTCCATTCACCATTGCAACGAAAAGAATAAATTACTTAGGAATGTATCTTCCTAAGGAAACTAAAGACCTATATATAGAAAACTATAAAACACTGGTGAAAGAAATCAAAGAGGACACTAATAGATGGAGAAATATACCATGTTCATGGATCGGAAGAATCAATATAGTGAAAATGAGTATACTACCCAAAGCAATCTATAGATGCAATGTAATCCCTATCAAGTTACCAATGGTATTTTTCACAGAGCTAGAACAAATAATTTCAAAATTTGTATGGAAATACAAAAAACCTCAAATAGCCACCTGTACTTTAAAATCCAGTCCTTTCCTCTTCATGGCAATGTTAGTTCACCATTTATCTGCTTTCTTTCCCCCTTATATTCAGTTCCTCTTTCTCCGTTGGCATCAATCCTATGTGAACATTTTAGAAAAAAAAAAAAATCTGTTGCTGCCACATTGGCTCAGCAGTAAAGAATTTGCCTGTAATGCAGCAGACCTCAGTTCAATCCCTGGGTCTGGAAGATCCCCTGGAGAAGTAAATGGCAACCCACTTCAGTATTCTTGCCTGTAGAATCCCATGGACAGAGGAGCTGGTAGGCTACAGTCCCTTTGCAAAGAGTTGAACATGACTTACTAACTAAACAGCAACAATAACAATTTTGATATTGGTATATACTAATTATCTTAAATTACTTCCTATTTATTCTTTGATCCATTAAAATTGATTGAAGAATATAAAATTTCTTTTTACATTTATAAAAAAATACAAAAATTATTAATTTACAATAAAAAGTATTTTTATTGTCTGTCTTACCTAATTCTGGCAGGGATGCACCACAAGGGCAGGCGTTTGGGTCTTTTGGTTCTGATGTAGCCCAAGCCCAAAAGCGCATAAAAGAGCTCCTTTCTTTCAAAAAATTCCATTTCTTGGGACATAATAGACCCTCAAAAAATATTTTTTGAGCAAGCAAATGGATGGTGGATCCCAAGCTAGACTCCCCACTGAGAGTGGGGAGAGGAAACAGAACTGTCCTAAATTTCCCTTGAGGTGACAACAATACCCACACCACAGGCCCATGCACATTTCAGTCTCAATCACATTTACTTATCTTACCCACCTGACCCTCTTTATAACTTACCTATTGAAACATTTTCTTGTCCTGAATTTTCCTGACCTTGCACTCTGCGTTTTTCCCCTCCAATTTTTGAGTCTTTTCATGGTTCTTTGCAAAGTCTTTTATTGATCTGTTGAAGTCAACTTCTAAATGTTAACACCTTCTCTTGTTTTCACACATTATGCAGACTCCCTGGTTATGCATATGCATTTTCTGGCATCAGTTTTATCTAAATATAGACCATTTTCAAATCTAAAGTCCAGTTCTTGAACCTGAAATTTCCTCTATATAGATCACTCTCCCCTTCTCACCTCGAACTTCAGAATTAGGTCCTGCTCATGTGTGCTGTGTCTCTATCACTTCCCCAAATCAGAAATCATTGTGATACACTTAGTATTTCTTCATCTCTTGTTCCCTTTCCTAATCATTTTTCTTATCCAGTCAATTCAACTCTGCAATATTTTCAGAATGACAATAAGAGCAATAGGTATGTGAATACTTTCTACTCACTAACAATCTTAAATTTACCCATTATTGTAGAAATCATTATGCTGTAGTATAATTGTTCATTGGTCCCTTTCACTCAAGAAAGTGTAAATTCCTTAGTGATAAGAATGTTCTCTTTTATATTCCCAGCTTCTTGCACCTGGTCTGGAAGTTATGTAATTAAAAACATTTGTTGGAAGGATAAGAGATTCTAGATAAATTATTCAGTTCAGTTCAGTCGCTCAGTCGTGTCTGACTCTTTGCGACTCCATGAATAACAGCACAACAGGCCTCCCTGTCCATCACCAACTCCTGGAGTTCACTCAAACTCATGTCCATTGAGTCAGTAATGCCATCCAGCTATCTCATCCTCTGTCATCCCCTTCTCCTCCTGCCCCCAATCCCTCCCAGCATCAGAGTCTTTTCCATAGTCATGAGGTGGCCAAAGTACTGGAGTTTCAGCTTTAACATCAGTCCTTCCAATGAACACCCATGACTGATCTCCTTTAGAATGGACTGGTTGGATCTCCTTGCAGTCCAAGGGACTCTCAAGAGTCTTCAACACCACAGTTCAAAAGCATCAATTCTTCGGCACTCAGCTTTCTTCACAGTCCAACTCTCACATCCATACATGACCACTGGAAAATTATAATCCTATTTAATTGTTTCAGTATTTTTGAGCTTAATAGTATGGAGTACATAATAGCTGAAAGTGTATATGGGTCAGATTTTAAAGATTTATTTTGATAGATTTGATAGATATATATTTTGATATATATTGCTGACAGTTTCAGCAATATAGATTCGAGTCAATATATATATATACATATATATGTGTGTGTGTGTGTGTATATATATATATATATATATATATATATATATATATATATACTATTTGAGGGACTTCCCTGATGGCTCAGTGATAAAGAATCCACCTGCCAATGCAGGAGACATGGGTTCAAACCCTGGTCCAGGAACATCCCACATTTCATGGATCAACTAAGCTTGTGTGCCCCAACTATAGAGCCTCTGCTCTAGATCTCAGGAGCCTAAACTACTGAGCCCACGTGCTGCAACTCCTGAAATCCGAGCACCCCAGAGCCGGTGCTCCACACAAGAGAAGCCACCTCAATGAAAGGCCCATGCACTGCAATAGAGATTAGAAAACCCCCACTCACCCCTCACCCCCAGCTCACTGCAACTAGAGGAAGAGCCCATGCAGCAACAAAGGTCCAGGACAGTCAAAAATAAATAAATATTGGCATGCATATTATTTGAATATAATCTATTAGTGTAATAAATTCATTATACAGGTTATTAAAAAGTTCACATAGAATCCTCAAATACTACTACAACTAAACATGGAACTCTTCCCTTGCAAAAACATCCACTGTGAACATTAGCAGGCTGCTGACAGGCAGAAAAGCATGTTTAGAAGCAGGGAAGTTTCCCTAAGGAGAGACTTGCTTTGCCAAGTAATGATTATTGGCAGTGTGTCAGAAATGTAAAGAATCTGAGATAGTCAAAATATAGCTTGGCCAAATTAATCTTAATATGCTGACACTGGAGTTTTTAAATACTCTAATGGCAGTCGTAAAGTTTAAGAAAAAAATTTAACACAATTAGGGATGTGAAACAAAACCGTGACCCCCACCCCTTACGCATTCTATTTTTCAGGACATCTTCTAAGTGAGTAGATTTGAATTTTTAGAGCACTTTCAGGTTTGCAGAAAAATTGAACAGGAAGTAGAATTCCCATGTAGCACAATGGAAACAAATTATCTGAAGAGGTGGATAAGTGGAGGGTAGTTCAGTGTTTCCCAGAGGAAATGATTTTTAAGCTGGGTTCTGAGAGGATGGGGTTTTGCCAGAACGAAAGAGTCATCCATCTCTTCTACTCTGACAATTCCAGGGGCCATTTATACCATGTTTCACACACACCACAACTGGAAAACCACACCCCTTCTGTATCTCCTTGATACAATCTGGGATTATAGCGACAATGTTACCTGGATACAGGACAAATTGAAACAAGAGAGCAGGATTTAAAAGTCTTGCAGTACATATGCAAATCATGATGTTATTGGCCCAATCTGCATGTACTTTGACTTGGTTTTCTGTCGCTGATGATATATTTGTGATAAATACAGCTGGAATCCTTTAAGGATGTCAGAGATTATAAAAGAAAGTCACCTGTCACACAAAGAAGCTAAACATATGACCTTTAGCCCTATGCCAGAATAAACTGTTAAATGGCTTAAGGGTTGTTTGTTCAAACATAAATATATGTACAATATATATCCAAAAATATTCCTGATTTTTCCTCTAGTCAACTTCTTACAAATTTACAAAAGTCTACAATTTCTCACAAAATTAATCCAATAAATCCTGATAGACTATTTTAAGTATTTTTATTAATTTCCATGCCCCTTTAGTATGCTTTGAGTATACTGTGTACTCAAAGTATACAGTGTATATGTAATTATAAATGTGAGTTGGGTTAAAAAAAACTCATAAATATATGTTGGATAAAAACATAAATACAAGATTCATAATCCAGAGAATAAAAAATGGGAAAGTAAATATCACATGGAGATTTTTTTAACTTTTTTTTTTTATGTATTTCCTCCAATTCCTTATTCGTACCCTCTAATTTGGACCATATAGTCTGGATCATTGCAAATAACTCTGAAGACATGGGGGTGGGGGTCTTAGCATTGACTTATTACTTGAGGTAATTGAAGTAAATAACTCTTTGGGTTATTGGGCACAGCAATCTCATGGAGAAATTTGTAGGTGATGGGCATGGCTTTAATTGGCTATTTGCCTGAGATTTGGAAGACTCAACCTTTAGTCATGCTTTAACTGAAAAGAAATAGAGTGGCTCCAGTCATTTCCTGTACTTAAAACATTTGGCAAAACTGAGTTCCAGGGTTGTTAAAGCTGGCCTGTTCTATTTTGGCAGCTTCTTTTGTCCTTAGGGTACGTTGTAACATCTGCTATTCCATAGAGCGTATGCTAATCATGAGATGTTTTGCTTTATTACTGGCTTTTTCAATCCTTAAATATAAGGGAAAATAAAACTTACAAAAGCCTTCTAGGGTAATGATATGGTAAAATTAATTTATTTGTAGACAAGGTAGGGAAAAACTTTTTTTTCTTCATTTAAATCTAAAATGTATGAATTGAACATGTACAAAATAAAATTTCTTTTTTTATGCAAAAAAAAACCCTTAATAAAATGAAGAAACACATTTCCTGAATTGCGTTATTGAAGACAGTTTGTGATGACTGTCAAAGGTAGAAGATGCTATCCCAAAATATGTCCCTTTGGCATAGTGATTTTTTGATATGAAGGTAAATGAGAAGTAGACATAAGAAAAGCTCTCTACTCTCTCATTAGTTGCCAAGATCAGGATATAAATTTGTGTAGATGTCTCCTCTCTCCTTTCTACCAGGAAGATCAGATGATAATTACCTGAGACAATGCTAGACCTATGTCAGCCCAGAGGCAGCACTAGAAGAATCTATACAACAAACATTGCTAAAAATAGCTCTGATCTACCATCAAGTTCCCCTATATATTAAGTCCCCTACATATGAACCTTTAAGCTGCAAACTTTGAAAGAGGCAAATGTTCATTGACCTGTCCAATCAGGTCAGTTAGTTCACGTGTCTGGTGTACATTGTTATGTGCATGAATCCTCTACAAGTGGCTGTGCTTTTCTGTGCTTTCCTGTATACTCCTATATAGAGTACAGTAATACAGTATCTTTATTTCAAGCCCAGAATGTCCAGAAGCAAGGGTAACAGCAGCGATTATGTAGGTAGTACAACTATGCTTTTCAAGGTACTGTACTATAAGAGTAAAAATGTTTTCCTTATTTTCTGTGTTTGTTGTGTATTATTTATATGAAAAGTATTACAGACCTATTACAGTACAGTGTTATATACCTGATTCTGTTAGTTGGGTATATAGCTGATTCTGTTAGTTGGGTATCTAGGCTAACTTTATTAGACTTAAGAACATATTGGACTCACAAGCATGCTTTCAAAATGGAACTTGTTCCTATGGAGGAGACCTCCTGTGTTTGCCTTCCCAGAATTCGGTTCCCTTAGAAGCTCAAAGCGGGGCTTCCCTGTTAGCTCAACTGGTACAGAATCTGCCTGCAATGCAGAAGACCCCAGTTCTATTCCTAAGTCAGGAAAATCCCCTGAAGAAGAGATAGGCTATCCACTCCACTATTCTTGGGCTTCCATGGTGGCTCAGATGGTAAAGAATCTGCCTGCAATACAGGAGACCTGGCTTTAGTCTCTGGGTTGGGAAGATCCCCTGGAGGAGGAAATGATAACCCACTTCAGTATTCTTACCTGGACAATCCCCATGGATAGAGGAGCCTGCCGGGCTACAGTTCAGGGGTTGCAAAGAGTTGGACATGACTAAGCACAGCCCAGAAGCTCAAAGTCTTTCTTCTGATTTTCCATTTCTCTATAATATCATCCTTTTTTTAAGATGCTATATAAACCCAAATTCTAACCACCTTTTAAAGTTACTTATCACTGGGTGTTTCCGTTTGTATATGCAATAAACATGTTCATAAACTTCTGCTTGTTTTTGTCTTGTTAGTTTTTTGTCAGTCTGACTTACAGAGCCCTAGCCAGATAACCTAAAATGGGTAGAAGGAAAAGACATTTTTGCTTCCCCTACAAACTGAACTCCCATTGATATGCTCTGAGTATCGGTTCTTAATGGGGCTTCCCAAGTGGCACAGTGGTGAAGAATCTGCCTGCCAATACAAGAGACATGAGTTTAATCCCTGGGACAGGAAGATCCCCTGGAGTAGGAAATGGCAATCCATAACAATATTCTTGCCTGAAAAAATCCCATAGAACAGCCTTGTGGACTACAGTCCATGGGGTCACAAAGAGTTGGACACACACACACGCGCGCACGCACACACACACACACATCAGTTTGTAAGATATTTCTTCCCAGATTTGGGCACTTCTTTTCTCTCTAGCTAGGAAGGATATGTCCCATGAGCCACAGAAGCCCTTGTGCAGTTATCTCTGTGATTAAAAAACAGCTACTCTAGTGTTAATGAACTACACGTTGAAGAGAAATTGCAAGCTACTCCCTTGCTAACAAAAAGTCTTGGGTTTTAGAAAGCAGCCTCTCTCATAGTCCAAGGAACAAGGAGATGTAATCTTTAGCCTAGGCATCCTACAGCTCTGGCATGTGCATAGGCAGTGTACTTTAATATGAATTAAACTTAATATAAATAGGATTTCACATGCATAGTTTGCTAAGGGATCATTTATGCCTATATATAAACAACTATTTTTGAAACAAATTTCATTTTTGAAAACAGTTTCAGGTTTAGAGAAAGATCATGACAGAACTGAGAGTTTCCCTATAGTTTGCATCCAGTTTGCGCTATTATTAACATCTTAAATTACTAGCATACATTTGTTACAGTTAATGTACCAATGCTACCTATTACTGTTATTTTAGGTTTTGCTTTTAGATATTTTTTGATGCATTCCACTTTAAAGTCTTTATTGAATTTGTTACAATATTGCTTCTCTTTTATGTTTTAGTGTTTTGGTAGGGAGGCATGTGGGATCTTAGCTCCCTGACCAGGAATCAAAGCTGCACCCCCTGCATTGGAAGTGCAGAGTCTTAACCACTGGAGTGCCAGGGAAGTTCCACCTATTATTATTAATAAAGTCTATATGTTATGCATATTGTCTTAGTTTTTAATCTAAGGTAGTTTTTTTGTTTACCAAAGTCTATCCAAGATACTCCACTGCATCTGGTTGTCAATATCTCTTTAGCCTCCTCTTGGCTGTGATAGTTTCTCAGACTTCCCTTGTTTTTGATAACCTTAGGAGTTTCCGGGAAGGCTGGTCAGGTTTGTTTGTTTGTTTGCATATTTTTTCCATTAACGACTCTCCTAAGAACTGACTCTGGCCATAGCCAGTGGGTACATTTTGCTTAGTGTAAGTTTAGGGATGTAGCAGGGTTGGCAGTACTTTCCTTGAGGTGAACTCAATGTCCCCATTGCCAGATCTCATTTGCAAGAAGCCTCAAGAAGCCTTTTTGGTATAAGGGCTTCCCTGGTGGTTCAGACAGTAAAGCGTGTGCCTGTAATGCAGGAGACCCATGTTCGATCCCTGGGTCAGGAAGATCCCCTGGAGAAGGAAACAGCAACCCACTCCAGTATTCTTGCCTGGAGAATTCCGTGGATTGAGGAGCCTGGTAGGCTACAATCCACGGGGTCGCAAAGAGTCGGACATGACTGAGCGACTCCACTTCACTTCACTTCTTTGGTATAAAAGATTAGATTTTCTTCCAGAATTTCTGCTGTATGAAAACAGGAATTTTATCCTATTTCAAATTCCTAAAAGATCCTCACATTTTTAGGGGCCTTCTTTTTAAAATACATTTTGTGCAGTGTCCTTGTAAACTGTGAAGGTACTTCTATGATGACCTAAGTGGCTATTGAGGCAATCAAGGGCTTTTCAGTTAACAACACTCAGGTATTTGTTGTTGTTTAGTCATTAAGCCATGTCTGACTTTTTGCAACCCCATGGACAGTAGCCTGCCAGGCTCTTCTGTTCATGGAATTTTCTAAGCAAGAATACTAGAGTGGGTTGCCCTTTCCTTCTCCAGGGAATCTTCCTGACTGAGGGATTGAACTCATGTCTCCTGTGCCTCCTGCATTGGCAGGCAGATTCTTCACCACTGAGCCACCTGGGAAGCCCTTTTGTATATTATACCAAAGTTTGCAGCCATCTTTTATTCTAAGATATCTGAATTTATGTGTTAAAGAAGGATGCATATATTTGTAGATTCCTGGGACTTGAAGTCTTTTATTCAGGGACCATGCTAGGTCATTCTAACTCTTTCTCATATATTTAACAAGAAATGTGTTTCTCTTTTTAAGGACCCACCTAAGGAGTCTGTGGGCAATTTTCTTTTCATCAATTATACAATTGCCCCTCTGCCTCTTAAGAAAGTAATAATGACTCAAAACACTTATTTTTCTGGAGTGGAGAGCCGGGGAATTCTTCAAAGTAGTGTCACTATGGGATCTGTCACCAATCCTTCCCACCCCCACGGAATTTTTCACCTTCAAGCAGAAGGCGGAAGCTTTGTGGATAAAACCTAAATACTCATAGAACACCGCATTTATAAATGTGTAATGAGAAATGAATGAGCACATGAAGCCCATGGGCCAATTTCTTTCTTTCAGCATCAGAAATGTACTATCCTATAGAGATCAAAAGAATGAAAGTGGTGCCTAACTCATAGACAGGAGCTCCCTCTAACTTTGTGCAGTTCCCAGTTAGTAACAGTCATGTTTCTCCAGCTCAACCAGCCATAGAAAGTCTTTCCTTATTCAGATGCCAGTAAACCAATAAAATGTAGCAATTTCTGGATCAAGGTCCTATGCGATAAAAGCAGAGACTTTAATAATAGCAGTTTATTGTATTTGTTTGCTAAGGTTTCCATAGCAAATTGCTCTAAACTAGGTGCCACTTATAGCTTTTGGGATCCTCAGTTCCCCAACCAGGGGTCAAACCTGAGCACTTGGCCATGAAAGTGCAGAGTCCTAACCACTGGATCACCAGGGGAGGAATAGATTGGGAGATTAGGGTTGACATGGACAGAGGAGTCTGGCAGGACATAGATAGATAGAACTCTTATCTATCCCACATACATAGCCAGTGGGAATTTACTGTATGAAACCCACAGTCAGTGCTCTGTGACAACCTAGAGGGGTGGGATGGGGTGGGAGGTGGGATGGAGGTACTAGAGGGAGGGAATGTATGTATACCTATGGCTGATTCATGTTGATGTATGACAGAAACCAACAGAATATTGTAAAAGAACTATCCTCCAATTAAAAAAGAAAAGAAAGCTAATAAATTCTTTAAAAACCTAAAATAACATGTTGTCTTTTCTGCTAGGATCTATCAAGATAGTTCCTGAGGCATATATAAGTACGTTTCTATGTAAGAACCTATTTCTGAATCAGGACAAATTGTGATGAACATTATGGACTCCTTGTTTCTTGTTTAGCAATAACTTAAACAGGCATCGCGAGATGTTCATAAATGGTTTCATGCGTGTAGCTACTGACTAAGCAGGAAGGCAGAGAAAACAACTAACAGGCCCCGCTGGTTTCTCAGAAGCAGCTCTGAATATTTTAAGAGGCCTTCCTTAGGAATCCTGCAGCTGAAAGTCAAACAAGCTCACGCCTCTGCTTTCAGTTTCAGTGCTGCAAAAAAATCTGCGCATCTATCACCATCCTAATGCGATCATTTTGTAAGAGTCCTCATCCATCGTTTGCATGCCTTGGATTGCATTCCTCATTACTATCTACCAGGCTTCCTTTCACACTTTCAGAGTCCTAAAACGTACCTCCCCTCCCCCCATCCTGGGCATCTGCACTTTTGTTGACTAGCATGGACCATTATGAAGTCGTTTGTTATGTTGAGCAGCAAAATACTTCCTAACTTGAAAAAGGTCTATTGTTTTAATTCTATCCCCAGGGATGACAGAGACCCACTCGGCTTCCCCCTTCCTTGTGTTCTCTCAAATACTTGGAAGCAACCATGATTTCTGCCTAGATATTCTTGTTTTCATCACAGCTATTTATAGTTTATTCATCAGGATGTTTCAAGTCTCTTTACAGTCTTTTCTATTTTTTTTCCTCTGACCATATTTCAAATTAGACGATATCCCAATCTGAACACTAAATTCTAATAATATGTGTGCTGTGTGTGTAATAATGGGGGTGGGGGTGACCCATCAGATGGTTTGATTCTTATGATGAATGAAATGTTAAATGAAAGTGTCAACTATTTTTCAGATACATTATCTTACCTCTTTCTCTGTATTGCATTTTAAAAAACAATCAATTTGCTTTTTACTCAATATTTGAATTTTAGGGACCTCCCTGGAGTCCAGTGATTTTCGCTTTCCAAAGCAGGGAGTGCAGGCTCGATCCCTGGTCAGGGAGCTAAGATCCCACATGTCTTGTGGCCAAAAATCCAAAACATAAAACAGAAGCGATATTGTTACAAATTCAATAAAGACTTTAAAAAATGGTCCACATCAAAAAAAATCTTTACAAACATTAAAATTTTTTAAAAATTTTATTCCCAACTGTGTGAAATCTGTTGTTATAATGTAATCTTCCATGGATACCTTGGGTGTCAAATTTCTCATGCAAAACTTGTCTCTCTTGGTCACCTTATGGCAATTTGGTTTTCGTGTGTATTTGAAGATTAGAGATGCATTGGTTTCGCTTCACCCATTTCACAGTCTGTGAAGTTGTACTGTAGGCTTGTGGCTGGAGCCTGTTCTCATTTCTTGATGCTTAAGGCAGACCAGTTCTTAAATATTTTGAATATCATCCACTCCTGCTTTTAGATATACAGCAAAGGAACTGAACATGGATTGAGAGCTAGATTTAATATTGAGAGCTAGAGCTAATTTTAATCAGAAAAATACCCCTAGTACTCTCCTCTGCGTGACGGAGAAAATAAACTTATAAATTCTATATTGTCTCTAACATCCACATTAAGAGCTGAAAAAAAATGATTTTAATTACTCAATTTATCCATTTCTGAAATGATGCTAGTTACAAAAGTCACATATTACCCAACCTTCTAGAGTACACCTATTTGATTTTTTAATATTTCATCTATTTTAAGTAAAGTGTATTTTTTGAAGTGTTGAGTTCTCTCTGGATAGTTTGGTGAAAATGTAAAATAATACATTGTTTTCAGCTCAATGCTTCTCCGTGACTATCGTCTATCAATCTTTGTCGTGCGTGCAGTTTTGAATCCGGATACAAAATTTTCCTGCCAGAAGTCAATGCTTACTTCTCATTTGTTTTCATTTCCTGTTGCCTTCAGAGCTCCACACAGAGAAGGTGCTGGATCTGCTATCTCTAAGACATGCTCTTTTCCCAGGCAGATTGTTTATTTAATGAAAAAGATAGAAGAAAGGTCCACTCTATTTGTTTGGAGTTATATAAATATTCTTAAAAAGGAGGATTTCCTCATTTGTTCCACTTCAGCCTTCCTGTTCAGGAAGAGTTTTAAATGCACTTTTCATCACTATATGATGACAGCTAGAGTTACAGTTTTGTAATTGTACCAAATATATTAGAGACATTGGAAATAAGGAAGGCAAGATGCAATAATAATTCTGAATTTCTTTCCATATATATTATAAACTCAGGATTATCACATATATATTCAAAACCAGTTTATCATTATAAAGCCAATAATAAAAAACAGTAAAGTGCTATAATAATAACTAAAATGTGGGTGTAAATTATGAAACAAGAAAATGATAAATCATTGTTCTGTATGTCAGTATTATGGTTTTATTTTCCTCTTTATTTCACATTCTTCTTCACATGGAGTTTGCTCACCAAGTTGTCGTTGCTGCTTAGTGGCTAAGTCATGTCTGACTCTTCTGTGCCCCTCAAGGACTGTAGTCCACCAGGCTTCTCTGTCCATGGGATTTCCCAGGCAAGAATATTGGAGTAGGGTTCCATTTCCTTCTCCATGACCACATTGTTGCTATTGCTAAGTCACTTCAGTCGTGTCCAACTCTGTTTGACCCCATAGACGGCAGTCCACCAGGCTCCCCCGTCCCTGGAATTCTCCAGGCAAGAACACTGGAGTGGGTTGCCATTTCCTTCTCCAATGCATGAAAGTGAAAAGTGAAAGTGAAATCGCTCAGTTGTGTCTGACCCTCAGCGACCCCATGGACTGCAGCCTTCCAGGCTCCTCCATCCATGGGATTTTCCAGGCAAGAGTACTGGAGTGGGGTGCCATTGCCTTCTCCGACCACATAGTAGTTGAAGTCAAAAAATTCTGTAAAAAGGATCATAATAGAAGAATATTCTCAATTGGAAACAATTTATTTTATATTCCCCTAGACATTATCTTGTGACTTAAGTTTTAAAATAAACATAGAACTCAGTCCAGTTCAGTTCTGTTCAGTCACTCAGTCCTGTCCAACTCTTTGCGACCCCATGAATCGCAGCATGCCAAGCCTCCCTGTCCATCACCAACTCCCGGAATTCACTCAGACTCACCTCCATCGAGTCAGTGATGCCATCCAGCCATCTCATCCTCTGTCGTCCCCTTCTCCTCCTGCCCCCAATCCCTCCCAGCATCAGGGTCTTTTCCAATGAGTCAACTCTTTGCATGAGGTCGCCAAAGTACTGGAGTTTCAGCTTTAGCATCATTCCCTCCAAAGAAATCCCAGGGCTGATCTCCTTCAGAATGGACTGGTTGGATCTCCTTGCAGTCCAAGAGACTCTCAAGAGTCTTCTCCAACACCACAGTTCAAAAGCATCAATTCTTTGGCACTCAGCCTTCTTCACAGTCCAACTCTCACATCCATACATGACCACAGGAAAAACCATAGCCTTGACGAGACGGACCTTTGTTGGCAAAGTAATGTCTCTGCTTTTGAATATGCTATCAAGGTTGGTCATAACTTTTCTTCCAAGGAGTAAGTGTCTTTTAATTTCATGGCTGCAGTCACCATCTCATGACATAGAACTCAGTTACCATTGTTAATGTCTTAAAATATTTTACATGATTGTAAAGACAATTCTCAAATATTTAGCTAAGATGGGACACACGGCACTACAGAAAGAAGAGAAATAGCAATGATTAAAATAATACTAAAAATATCACCTCATAATAAATGTCAATATTTCCTGTAATATTTGATATATACTATTTCTATATATTCCATACACTGCATTTAATATTTATAATGCATATATTGCATTATATTATATATTTAATACATCTTTTATAATGTATAATAAAAATTGTACTATTTATAAGACATATCTATTTAATATAATAAAATAATAACATGATAGTATTTTGTGATTGATGTGTTTCAAGACCCATGTAACAGGCTTTACAGATCATCTCTTTAATGGTTGTACTTCTCAGTGAGGTAGGCCCTATTTATCTCCTTTCTTCACAAGGGGAACCAGGAGGAAAGGTGTTAAGCGTTATGTTGACAGCAAGACAGATAATAAGTGGCCTGGGTGAGGCAGTGTGCCTGTTCAGTTGCTCAGTTGTGTATGACTCTTGTGACCCCTTAGACTGTAGCCCACCAAGCTCCTCTGTCCATGGGATTTTCCCAGCAAGAATATTGGAATGGGTTGCTGTTCCCTCCTCCAGGGGATCTTCCTGACCCAGGGATCGAACCTGTGTCTTCTGCATTTCCACAGTGCAGGTGGATTCTTTACCACTGATCCACCAGGAAAGGTGGGGTGGAGAAGCAGACAGTTCAGAGAAGTATTATCCTGACTTTGTGATTTGTCACAAGACCTTAAGTTTAAAATTAGATTTACCTTAAAAATTATGTTAACTTAGTATAATATTGAATTGATTTTGCCATTCAAGAGCACAGAATTTGCTGAGTGACTAACACTAACCAGGGCTGGGATTGTTACCTTGCAGGGCTAACCTACAAAGTAAATT
The DNA here is from genome assembly GCF_032452875.1 of Bos javanicus. Taxonomy (NCBI): domain Eukaryota; kingdom Metazoa; phylum Chordata; class Mammalia; order Artiodactyla; family Bovidae; genus Bos; species Bos javanicus. The sequence continues at coordinate 7,427,989 of NC_083875.1, forward strand.
ATTAACCTATAAAGTAAATAATTGTGTGGATAATGGCAAGGACTCCCATTAAAAACTGGGAGAGAGGATTTTTTCCCCCACTTTTTTAAGGTCTTTATTAAATTTGTTATAGCAGTGCTTCTGCCTTATATTTTGGTTTTTTGGCCATGAGGAATGTGGGATCGTAGCTCCCCGATCGGGGATCAAACCCACACCATCTGCATTGGAAGGCAAAGTCTCAACCACTGGACTGCCAGGAAAGTCCCCAGGACAGAGGATATTCTGAATGATGGTTTTGACAGGACTACCTCTATCCATTAAAAGTGATTTAATAACAATAAAAGAAACTTGTTCTAAGAATAGGTTATATTTACTATCATGTCTATTATTATTATTATAGATAAGGAAAAAGGTCCAGATGAAAATAAAAGTAATAATCAAGCAGAAGTTATAAACCATGACCAATGTTAGTACAATAGATATCAATAGATACTGTGTTTTCTATTTTATTGAAAAATCTCTTCAGGCACTGATGGTAAAATCATTTGATAATAAACTTATATGAGAGCATAGATGTGAAAAATGCAAAATCTCCAAGAGTTCATTATCAGACTACATTTAATTTCCAGAAATTAACATACAGATAACTTTGAGGCACTGCTGTGCAGGAAGAGTAAAAATGGAGACCAGATCATGAGGTATATGTAATTCAGTCTTTAAAAAATTACATCTGATTTCTATTCAGTTAATAATATGCTTATTAATCTGGATTATAAATATCACTTACACAATATCTCTGTTACCTGATGGAGCTTTAATTTATACTTCTTCATTATTAAGGAAATAAGCATAATTTAATTTTCTATTTGAATTGAACAGTTACATTTAATCTCAGAATTCCTAAAGAATAAGGGCCTGTATCCTTTTATATCAGCTTTATCTTTTGACTCTAAGACAATATGAGAGTAGGCTAGATGTGTTGGAATTTTGTTCTGTTGAGGTTTGAATTACATTAGGGCTTTTTCATTCTATAGGGTGAATTAAATTGTAAAGATGGATATCAGCTACTTGTGTTTTTTTTTTTTAATTCTCAGAACATTTTTAAAGTACATTAAACATTCTAGTATAAAAATAATGAAGTAAAAATCACCAAGCTGATTATACTAGCCAGCATAATTAAAGAAAATAAGGCAATAGTAGTAAATAATTTTATCTAAATCATGATACCTTACTTAAAGAGAAAAGGAATATATTCAAACCACCATGACACAGAAGAGAAAGAAAAAGGTCATGGATTCAATGTCATGTAAGACACAACATGTTTTCTTTAAATAATAAAAAGAGATTGTCAGGTGTTTTGTCACAGTCCCTTGAAGTTGACACATGGCCTTTAGATTTGTCATGCATGGTACGTGATTTTCTTGTTTGGAGTTGTACCAAATAAGTTTCCAGTTTGCAGTTTTGTTCTGCAGTGAATTACATTAATTCACTTCTTATTTAGAATTTTGGACATTATTCCAGAAGAGTCGTAGTTTGAAGTGCCTCAAAATCTTTGAACTCAGAAAGGTAAAGGAAGTTGCTTTATGTCAAAGGCTATGATAAAAGCAAAGTAAAAAGCAAACAAACACTGAATAAATATTGGAAATCTTTAAATAGCTTTCTTTGTGTTGATCTCAAGCATGCGAATAACTCTCATTAAACTGTATTGTGGTGTTAGTTTAGTCGCTAAGTTGTGTCCAACTCTTGTGACTCTGAGACTGTAGCCCACCAGGCTCCTCTGTCCATGGGAATTTCCAGGCAAGCACACTGGAGTGGGTTGCCATTTCCTTCTCAATGGGATCTTCCCAACCCAGGAATCGAACCTGGGTCTCCTGCACTATAGGTAGATTCTTTACTGACTGAGTTACCAGGATATTAGTTGGTGTAATAAATGTCGTAAAAGAATCATGACTTTTTCCTTTTTTTTCCATGGAAGCTTCCTTTTGGTTCCTTTAGGAAGAACAGCATCTGAAATAAACTGAAGTAAGAAAAAGTACGATTGTGCAAAAGAAATGAGGAGAGGATTTTATGCACTCCCTCAGCAACTGTTTCTATTCTGCTCACCTGTGCAACTGCACTGCCCAGTCATTCGTCCTTCCTTTCTGATCATCTTCCTTTTTCTGTAAGTCATGATATGTTATTGCTTTCTCCTCTGTCCCAGGTTTGGGTCACATGAATCCACCACTAACTTGTGCCAGATGTTTCTCTGACCAAGATGGCTGATTCTTCTCTTTCTCCTCTGGGTGAAGAGTTACTATTGTTTTTTTCTATCCTCCAAATATGTTTTTTTTTTTAATCATTTTTATTAGAGTATAGTTAATTTACAATTTTGTATTAGTTTCATGTGTACAGCAAAGTGACTCTGTTGTACATATACATATATTCACTCATTTTTAGATTCTTTTCCCATAACAGTCATTACAGAGTACTGAGTAGAGTTACCTGTGCTATACAGTAGTTCTTATTAGTTATCTATTTGATATATAGTAGTGTGAACTATAATTGCTGGAGGCCATCACTGGAATTCTTTATCAAACCTTTCATCACCATGATGATTTTCTTTTATGCCTTTTCAGAGTCTTCCTCAGCTTTGGAACCTAAGCCTAGTTATCACTGACATAAATGGCCACCTTGATTTCCTTGTTATGGTTTTCTTGATAAGATATCTCTTCTTATGATGCCTTTGAACTATTTCTACCTACTGACCTCATTATTTTATGACTTCTTTCTTTGCGTTTTCTAAGATATTAGGACAAGAAAGTAAATGTGAATGAACTCAGTGTGGAATAAAGCTGAGTGCTTTTACTTTATTTTTAAATTTTTTATACTCTTTATTTTATATTGGTGTATAGCCAATTAACAACATTGTGATAGTTTCAGGTGGACAGCAAAGGGACTCAGCTTATACACACGTATCCATTCTCCCAAACTCCCCTTCCATCCAGGCTGCCATATAACACTGAGCAGAGTTCCCTGTGCTGTACAGTAGGAACTTGTTGGTTATCCATTTTAAGTGTACCACTGTGTACATGTCAACCCTTAACTCAAATGGTGTGGAATACAGCTTGAGTGCTTTTAAAGAGAAGGCTCATGCACTACTGAAATTTTATACTGTCAGAATGGAAAGACAGTTTATTCCTTATTTTGCAAAATATGAGACCTGAATCACAAGACTTTCATTACCTCGAAAACATCCACTGTACAGAATATTTCCAGCTGACTATTATTAACAATTAGAGTATCAGTAACATCATAGGGATGTTCAGTTCAGTTCAGTTCAGTCGCTCGGTTGTGTCCGACTCTTTGTGACCCCATGAATCGCAGCACGCCAGGCCTCCCTGTCCATTACCAACTCCAGGAGTTCCCTTAGACTCAATGTCTTTCGAGTCAGTGATACCATCCAGCCACCTCATCCTCATAATGATGTAACTGTTGCTATATAGATCAGCTCAGAGCCTGTTTCACAAACAAGTCTACTCTCAGATCTAACCTATTTTGTTCTGAGATTGATTTGGAAATTTTGCTTAGATTTTCTTCTCCTAACCGATCTTCAAGTGATCTTTGCTGCTGTAACCTATAGCCACCAGGTTCAGGTGATCGTCGGAATTCGTCATTGATTCCTCTCAATCTGTAAATATAGTGATTTACACCTTAAGTGGGTGGTATGTTCTGCAGTTAGTCTACAGAGCAAAAGTCACACAAGCTAAAAATTAGTGAGACTATTTTAAAGTGCCCATGAAATACACTGAACATGATTGTGCCTAAAAAGGTTGAGTATGTTATTATTTTCATACACTAAAATATGAAAACTACTAAACTAGACTAAAGAAGAAAACTAAGGCAAGATCTATAATGTGAACATCTGTCCATTCAAACTGGTCTTCTTTTACGACAGACGTAGAATTCCTAGTAATGAACTGGAGATGAATGGAAGACTTTGAAAAATTGTCCTGCTTCCTGGTCCATTTTTACTGTATTTCTGTTTTCACAGTAAGCTTTATTCATGTCAACAGTGTTAAGATGAAGATGAAAAGAGATATAGTGAAGTCACAACTATGCATGTGGATGAGATGATCATCAGGTTCCCAAGTTAGGGAGTAGGTTAATTGGGTAACATTACATCTTCCCTGTTGTGGTCCTTATTCTGAACTGTCGTATCTTTTAACCTCTAACTCCTGTATGGATTACCATATTCTCTCTTGTGATTGGTAGTTATTTTAATATTTGTACTATCTGTCTGTACAGCCAAGGTCTTAAATACATATTAATATTTTGATTCAATAAAACATAGGCATTTGAATAGCTAATTTCTCACCTCCAATTTTCTAATTTTTTCTCATTAGGAGGAAAACAAAGTCAATATGTATAAGAAGTAATGAATATTTTTTTAGATATATCATATTCTAATTCATTCTTCAATATTCTAGTGCATGTCAACTCACATACACTGTGGTTCTTTTTCTTCCTTCCACCACTTCTATTTTTTAATAATGAAAAAAATTATGTATTTATTTACTTATTTTTGAGCAGAAAATAAGGAGAGTTTCCATATGTCCTTTCCACTCCCAGGCACCCCCATTATCAATACCTCCCACCAGATAGTGTGTTTGTCACAAGCCATGAACCAACATTGATACAGCAGTATCACCCCAAGTTTATCATTTGTATTAGGTTCACTCTTTATGTTATACTTTCTATGAGTTTTGACAAATGACTAAACACGTGTGTCTACCACTATAGTATTGATGTTATACAGAATACTTTCACTGCCCTGAAAATCCCATGTTCTACCCATTCAACCACTAACCTCTGGCAACCACTGATTTTTCTACTGCCTCCATAGTTTTGCCTTTTCTAGAATGTCATATAATTAGAATCACACAGCATAGAGCCTTTACAGAACGGCTAATTTCACTGAATAATGTGATTTTTTTTCTCCATGTCTCATTGAGTGTTAAATGGGAATTTTAAGGAGCCATTAATAGCAATGTTTTTACTTAACTCTGAAAAGAGATGTAAATGTGCTTTTTGAACAAAATTATTGATTATTTGAATACCTCCTGCTTCTTTGAGAAAAGAGATGTAAATGTGCTTTTTGAACAAAATTATTGATTATTTGAATACCTCCTGCTTCTTCAATAAAGTGTGGTCAGGAAGATATGAAAATTATGACACATTAATTATTATAGAAGCTAAATAATAGAAAATGTAATGAAAACGAGATAATTAATTCTGACCTAGGTTCACTGGACAATATGAGCTGTTGTACAGTAAGTTTTTAGTATTAATCAACTCTTGCTTGTTGCAAGTAGGAACTGATTGTATGTTTGTAGAATTGGATTGAATGAACTCTAATGATATGTTGATGCTGTGAAAGTGCTGCACTCAATATGCCAGCATATGGAAAACTCAGCAGTGGCGACAGGACTGGAAAAGGTCAGTTTTCATTTCAATCTCAAAGAAAGGCAATGCCAAAGAATGCTCAAACTACTGCACAATTGCGCTCATCTCACACGCTAGTAAAGTAATGCTCAAAATTCTCCAAGCCAGGCTTCAGCAATACGTGAACCGTGAACTTCCAGATGTTCAAGCTGGTTTTAAAAAGGGCAGAGGAACCAGAGATCAAATTGCCAACATCTGCTGGATCATGGAAAAAGCAAGAGAGTTCCAGAAAAACATCTATTTCTGCTTTCTTGACTATGCCAAAGCCTTTGACTGTGTGGATCACAATAAACTGTGGAAAATTCTTCAAGAGATGGAAACCCCAGACCACCTGACCTGCCTTCTGAGAAATCTGTATGCAGGTCAAGAAGCAACAGCTAGAACTGGACATGGAACAACAGATGGGTTCCAAATAGGAAAAGGAATACTTTAAGGCTATATATTGTCACCCTGCTTATTTAACTTATATGCAGAGTACATCATGAGAAACACTGGGCTGGAGGGAGCACAAGCTGGAATCGAGATTATCGGGAGAAATATCAATAACCTCAGATATGCAGATGACACCACCCTTATGGCAGAAAATGAAGAAGAAATAAAGAGCCTCTTGATGAAAGTGAAAGAGGAGAGTGAAAAAGTTGGTTTAAAGCTCAACGTTCAGAAAACGAAGATCATGACATCTGATCCCATCACTTCATGGGAAATAGATGGGGAAACAGTGTCAGACTTTATTTTTTTGGGCTCCAAAACCACTGCAGATGATGATTGCAGCCATGAAATTGAAAGACGCTTACTCCTTGGAAGGAAAGTTATGACCAACCTAGATAGCATATTGAAAAGCAGAGACATTACTTTGCCAACAAAGGTCTGTCTAGTCCAGGCTATGGTTTTTCCAGTAGTCGTGTATGGATGTGAGAGTTGGGCTGTGAAGAAAGCTGAGCGCCGAAGAACTGATGCTTTTGAACTGTGGTGTTGGAGAAGACTCTTGAGAGTCCCTTGGACTGCAAGAAGATCCAACCAGTCCATCCTAAAGGAGATCGGTCCTGGGTGTTCGTTGGAAGGACTGATGTTGAAGCTGAAACTCCAATACTTTGGCCACCTGATGCGAAGAGGTGATTCATTGGAAAAGACCCTGATGCTGAAAAAGATTGAGGGCAGGAAGAAAAGGGGATGACAGAGAATGAGATGGTTGAATGGCATCACTGACTCAATGGACATGGGTTTGGGTGGACTCTGGTGGTTGGTGATGGACAGGGAGGCCTAGCGTGCTGCAGTTCATGGGTCACAGAGTCGGACACAACTGAGTGACTGAACTGAACTGAATGTTCTGTTGCCCAAAAAGAAGGCAAATATTTAAATGTTATATTTTTTTATATATTTAATCCAATTATTTGCATGGATTGAAAACAATAGTTTTATTCTAATTTAATTAAAATGCAGCATAGAGAATTAGGACAGTCATTTGAAGTTCATGGTTAAATAAATGTAACTATGGTGAAATCTGTCACAATAGGAAATAAAATCTGTTTTTCTATGCTTTAATTCTTTATGTCCTATGTTTCTTTAACAGTAATATTCAGACTCTTAGTTTTTAAAGGAACTTAATATGTCATCAAACTTGAGGAAATAATCAATTACTGTTTGACTGAATGTTCCCTTTCTCAGGTGGTTGTTTTAATGCATATATTAACTATGATACCGATGAAGAACTGCTATTGAATCTAAGTCATGAAATCTGTTCTTCAACTTTGCTCCAATCCTATCAGGGGATTTACTCAGTTAGAAGCTTGGTACACATCACCAGGGTACTCAGGGAACTGAGTACATGATTATTGTCAATGGTGAGAAATTATTTCTGAAAATATGTATATAAGCAAAGAACAGACTTCCAGTTTTTTTACAATTGCTTTAAAAATAATTTCATATTATTAACCTTAAAAATGCATTCCAATATACATGAGGTGCAGACAAATGGTGTTTGATTCCAATGATACAAAAAGTACCTGCTGTTGCTGCTAAGTCGCTTCAGTCGTATCCAACTCCGTGAGACCCCATAGACAACAGCCCACCGGGCTCCCCCATCCCTAGGATTCTCCAGGCAAAAACACTGGAGTGGATTGCCATTTCCTTCTCCAATGCATGAAAGTGAAAAGTGAAAGTGAAGTCGCTCAGTCGTGTCCAACTCTTCTGCAACCCCATGGACTGCAGCCTACCAGGCTCCTCCGTCCATGGGATTTTCCAGGCAAAAGTACTGGAGTGGGTTGCCATTGCCTTCTCCATAAAAGTTCCTAGAATAGTCAAATTCATAGAACTAGAAAGTACACTGGTAGATGCCATGGGTCAGAAGGTGGGTGAGAGGGAGGGAGAGAGAATGAGGAGTTAGTGTTTAATGGGAACAGAGTTTCAGTTTGGGAAGGTGAAAAATTCTGGAGATGGATGATGGTGAGAGTTGTATAACAATGTGAATGTTCTTAGTGCTACTGAACTGTACAATTAAATATGGGTAAAATAGTACGTTTTATATTATGTGATTTGACTAGAATAAATTTTTTTTATTTTTTTCAATAGTATTTACTAGATATTGTGTTTGTTTTTAAAAATTAGTTTTGAGCTGTAGCTACCTGTATTTAGTTACCATCCAGTCTTTACTTTAAGGCAAAATTCAATTGAAATTTACATCAAATCTGTCAGACACATATAGCAATTGTGTGAAATCAAGCAAATCCATTAAGTATAACTTTTCAGCATCAATCATTCTGATAACAATTGTTCAAAAGACCTCATTCTATACAGAGCTTGATTTATTTTAGAGAAAATGAAGTAGAAAGATTAAGTGAACTAAAATAAACTCAACATCTCTATAATATTTTCTTTTATAAACTATTTATATATCAAGAAAAAACACTGGCTGGAAACTGCTGAAATCAGATAACAGGGCCCTATGAATCTCTTGACTCTAAGAGGGTGCAATTAACTGATAAAGGGGGTATGTTTACACATCTTCAAAACTATCACCACCCTTTAAAAAACAGATCCGTTTCTTCTTTGGCAGTTATATTCTATGGGAAAAGAATACAATTCTATTTTGCTTTCTAATTTTAACTTTGGAAGACAAAGTCTCAAAAGACTGTTTGATTTAATTCTAAGTAATAAAGTTAAAAATTCAGGGACTTCCCTGGTGGTTCAGTGGGAAAGAATCTGCCTGCTAATGCAAGAGACCTGGGTTCGATACCTGACCCAGAAAGATCCCACATCCTGTGGAGCAACTAAGCCTGTGCACCATAGCTATTGAGCCTGTGCTCCAGAGCCCGGGAGCTGCGACTATTGAGCCCACATACCCTAGAGCCTGAGCTCCAGCAACATGAGAGTCCACTGCAATGAAAAGCCCAGGTCAAAGAACAGCTCCTGCTTACCAAAACTAGAGAGAAACGTGTGCAGCAATGAACACTCAGGCACCCCACTCCAGTACTTTTGCCTAGAAAATCCCATGGAAGGAGGAGCCTGGTAGGCTGCAGTCCATGGGGTCGCTAGAGTCAGACATGACTGAGCGACTTCACTTTCACTTTTCACCTTCATGCATTGGAGAAGGAAATGGCAGCCTGCTCCAGTGTTCTTGCCTGGAGAATCCCAGGAACAGGGAAGCCTGGTGGGCTGCCGTCTATGGGGTCGCATAGAGTTGGACATGACTGAAGCGACTTAGCAGCAGCAGCACAGTAAAAAAAAAAAAAATTAAAAATTCAAACTTAAAAAAAATCAGTGTTCAATTGTTGAAATATAATTAAAAAGAAAACCTTTAACTCAGAAAACCTCTTTACAAGATAGTAGAAAATAAATCCGTTTTATTCATGATCAAAAGTGAAACCAGAATGTGATACGCATCACAACTGGTTAAGAGACTGCAAAATCAGAAAGAAACCTCACCTCTCAGTGTATCCAAGTGGATAAAACCCATCAAAATAAACATCACTAGTTCTCAAGGAAGTGGACCTGATAGCACTTTTTGTTTCACTGATTCATCCTAACTTTATCACGATAATTGGGGAGATCCCCTGTGCTGTCTATCTAGAAGAGAAAAAACAATTCTACTAAATTCAAGAGGATACAAGAGAGTTAGACTCTTCCTTTCCCACAGGACTGAGGAGACAGTGCTGTCTACCTCAACGTTTGCCTTTCAAAAAGATGGCTCACAGAACCTTGTGAAAACATTCCCTAGCTATGAGACTGGCAGAGACTTATTTAGTCATTATTAAGATTTACAAACATTTGAAAAGGACAGAGGAAAAAATTCTGGAGCCAAACGCAGAGAGAGGGAGAATTAATCATTGTTTTTTAATTGGAGTATAGTTGCCTTCCAATGTTGTATTGGTTTCTGCTATACAGCAAAGTGAATCAGCCATATGTATACATATGTCCACTCTTTTTAGAATTTTCTCCCCATTTAGGTCACCGCAGAGCACTGAGTAGAGCTCCCTGGGCTACACAGTCAGTATTCATTAGCTATCTATTTTATACATAGTACTGTATATATGTCAATCCTAATCTCCAAATCCATTCCACTCCCTCCTTCCCCCCTTGGTAGCCATACATTTGTTCTCTATGTCTGTGCCTCTATTTCTGCTTTTCAAATAAGTTCATCTATACCATTTTTCCTAGATTCCCATATATGCACTAATACACAATATTTGTTGTTCTCTTTCTAACTTACTTCACTCTGTATGACAGTCTCTAGGTCCATCCACATCTCTGCAAATGGCACAGTTTCATTCCTTTCTACGGTGGAGTAATATTCCACTGCATATATGTACCAGATCTTTTTTACCATTTCTGTGTAGATACAATCTTCTTGTTTTTAATTCATATTTGCCTTGATACCATGTGAAGGAATAGAGAAATAGTGTTATAAATTTATTATAATTCCCTTCCTCCTTTTTCAATCATCTGGAGAGCTTTCTTCAGGTGCTACCTATTTTTAAAAACAGCTTTATTAAGGTGTAACTGACAGGGATGTACAATCCATTGCAATATTTAAAATGTACAATTATATTTGACATATATACACACCTATGAAACTATGACAACATTGGGAAGGAAAAAGCTTTCCTCTACTCTTCTAGGTTCTTTTGGCTGTTTGAATAATTAAGTTGGCATAAGACAGATTAACAGGATAAAAACAAATTTAATTACATATGTACAAGAGCCCCATGAGAATACAAGACCCATGGGCAGTCATGCAGTGAGGCTTACACACCATCCTGAGCTATGGAGAGTATATAAAGGTCTGGGACTTCAAAGAGGGAGGAAGACAATTTACGGGAAGATGGGAGAGGCAAATGTTTGGCGAACAAATGTTTGTAGTGCCATCTGGAGACATGCGGCCCAGAGAGGAATTTGAACAAACCAGCTTGCCTGAGCTCCCCGAAGCCAACTCACCCTCTCTGTAGTTCTCCCTGGTGATCACTCTCTTCCTGGACTAGACCCTCCATCCAAGTTCTTTTAGTCAACTAAAGAGGGGGTTAAAAAGCTCCTCCTGAGTCTTTCAAGCCTTGTTTGTCTTCAGCTCAAGATAACCCATGTGCCAAAGTGGCAAATTTTGGGGAGGCTCCTTCTGAACCCCTTCTATCACAGTCCACACAGTGAACCTATTCATCATCCTTGAACGCTTTCTCCCACTTCTAATTCCTTCTCTCCACCACTCCCACTCCTCCCTTCTCCAGGCACACACTGTTCTACTCTCCATCACTATAAATTAGTTTCATGTTTTAGAGTGCTATATAAATGGAATTATTCATTAGGTACTTTTGTAGGTCTACTTTTTCACTCAGTGTAGTGTCTCAAAGCTCATCCATGTTGTCACAGGTTAGATAGGTCTTTCTATTCATTGCTGAATAGCAATGAAAAGTATATACTAAAAATGTGCTAATGCACACATCTATTAATAGACATTTGACTTGCTTCCAGTTTTTTACTATTACGAATGAAACTGCAGTGAACAGTATGTGACTGGTCTTTGGATAGACATGTATGTTCTATTTTCCTGGGTAAATACCTATTAGAGAAATGACTGAACTATATGGGAGTAAAGAGTAGCAGAATGATGATGTCATTGTTGTTCAGTTACTCAGTCATGTCTGACTCTTTGCAACCCCATAGACTGCAGCACACCAGGCTTCCCTGCCCTTCACTATCTCCTGGACTCAGCTCAAACTCATGTCCACTGCATCAGTGATGCCATCCAACCATCTTGTCCTCTGTCACCCACTTCTCCTCCCGCCCTCAGTTTTTCCCAACGTCAGGGTCTTTTCCCATAAGTTGACTCTTTACATCAGATGGCCAAAGTATTGGAGCTTCAGCGTCAGTCCTTCCAATGAATATTCTGGGTTGATTTCCTTTGGGATTGACTGGCTTGCCATCCTAAAAATATGCCTCTTTAGCATAAGGATTATTTTGAGTGATTATTTTTTAATATACAGCTGACACAGGAGAACCTCTGAAAACAGTAGGATTTACTTTTTTGTGTGAAATTTACATTTATAAAGGAAATCTCCTTTGGTAAGGATGTCTCCCCTTTCTTCCAGGAAGGAAGGATGACTCTGAAGTCCAAGAAAATTTTATCACTGGTGAAGTCAGTGACTTACACCTGCCTAACCAACATTCTTGTTTATCTTGCTTTTCTAGGTACCTCCCCATATCTGTACCTGCCCCCCCAATGCACAGTTTCTTTTCTTTTGTTTTTAGCTGATGATATTCAAACTGGAGTTCTAAGCGTCCTTGGAGAGTTACTCCTTTTTTCTTGGGTAACTCCCCTGTATGCCTGAGATATACATGTTAATTGTGTTTTAAGAGAAGATTCTCAGCCAAGAACTCAGAAGAGTAGAAGGAAATTAGGAAGGAAAATTATTTTTCTTTTCCTATAGGAGGAATGGGCTTCCCCAGTGGCTCAGCAGTAAAGAATCTGCCTGCAATGTAGGAGACGCAGGAGACTGGGTTTGATCCCTGGATTGGGAAGATCCTCTGGAGGAGAAAATGGCAACCTACTCCAGCATTCTTGCTGGGAAAATCCCATGGACAGAGAAGCCTGTGGGCTGCAGCTCATGGGCTTGCAAGAGTTGGGCATGACTGGGTGACTAACACTTTCACTTCACTTTTACTTTAAATATCTAAGCAATGTATGGCACCCACTCCAACATTTGGTATAATATGTTTAGTTTTTTCTTTTCCTTTAAATTAAGCCAAATTAATAGCTTTGGCATCTCATTGTGGTTTTAATTTGCATTTTCTTAATTATAATGATACTGAACACATTATAATATTCTATGAAGTGCATTGGAATAGGCCACTCCAAATATGCCACTCTGGTATAAGGGTTACTTTGAGTTGAAGGTAATTGAGAAGCAGCAGACACAGGAAGAACACTCTGTCCTCTCTCGTTCTGCCTGAAAAGCAGGACATAAATTTCCCTTTATAAAGATGACATAAATGTCCATATGTGAAGGCGTTCCCCTCTCCTGTACCAGGAAAGAGTGAACAACTCTTATCTGCTTAACACACCTTACTAAACAATCCTTATGCCAGTTTCCTAGTCACCGTTTCCACCCCTGGGAGCCCAAAGCTTCTTTTATCCTATATCTTCACCAGGGGCTTCCCTGGTAGCTCAGACGGTAAAGCGTCTGCCTACAATGCAGGAGACCTGGGTTGGATCCCTGGGTAGGGAAGATCCCTTTGAGAAGGAAATGGCAACCCACTCCAGTACTCTTGTCTGGAAAATCCCATGGACTGAGGAGCCTGGTAGGCTACAGTCCATGGGGTCACAAAGAGTCGGACATGACTGAGCGACTTCAACCTTTGTTAAATGATAAATAAGCTCTGAGTCAAGCCACCTCTCGGTTTTCACTTCTTTCCTGTGAATTCTCCATGCATGTAAAATTAAAAACATCACTAAAAGTTATATGCCTTTCCTCTGTTCATCTGTCTTTTGTCAGTGTGATACTCATGCCTTAGATGCTGTACCTAAGAGGATGGAGAAAAAGATTTTTCTCCCCCACAGCATCCATATATTTGGTGAAGCGTCTGTTCAAATTTTACTTTTACTTTTTTTTTTTTGGCCAAGCTATGTGACATTTTTTTCCCTAACATCTTCAGCATTTAATCAATGAATTGTTGCATCTGCCTGCAATACAGGAGACCAGGGTTTGATTCCTGGGTCTGGAAGATCCCCTGGAGAAGAAAATGGCAAGCCACTCCAGTATTCTTGGCTGGAAAATCCCATGGATAAAGGACCCTTGTGGGCTACAGTCCATGGGGTCCCAAGAGTCAGACACAACTTAGCAATAAAACCACCAAAGAATGTTCAAATTATCACACAATTGCACTCATCTCACACACCAGCAAAGCAATGCTAAAAATTCTCCAAGCCAGGCTTCAAGAGTATGTGAAGTGAGAACTTTAAGATGTTCAAACTGAATTTAGAAAAGGCAGAGGAACAATAGATCAAATTACCAATATCCACTGGATCATCGAAAAAGCAAGAGAGTTCCAGAAAAACATCTAGTTTTGCTTTATTGACTACACCAAAGCCTTTGACTGTGTGGATCGCAACAAACTGGAAAATTCTGAAAGAGATGGGAATACCAGACCAACCTACCTGCCTCCTGAGAAATCTGCATGCAGGTCAGGAAGCAACAGTTAGAACTGGACATGGAACAATGGTCTGGTTCCAAGCTCAGAAAAGAGTACGTCAAGGCTGTATACTGTCACTCTACTTATTTAACTTATATGCAGTGTACATATTCCAAAATGCCTGGCTGGATGAAACACAAGCTGGAATCAAGATTGCAGGGAAAAATATCAATAACCTCAGATATCCAGATGACACCACCCTTATGTCAGAAAGCGAAGAGGAACTAAAGAGCCTTGTGATTAAAGTTAAAAAGGAGAATGAAAAAGCTGGCTTAAACTTCAACATTCAATAAAGAAAGATCATGGCATCTGGTCCCATTGCTGCTGCTGCTGATGTTGCTGCTAAGTCGCTTCAGTCGTGTCCAACTCTGTGTGACCCCATAGACGGCAGCCCACCAGGCTCCCCCATCCCTGGGATTCTCCAGGCAAGAATATTGGAGTGGGTTGCCATTTCCTTCTCCAATGCATGAAAGTGAAAAGTGAAAGTGAAGTCGCTAAGTCGTGTCCGACTCTTAGCGACCCCACGGACTGCAGCCTACCAGGCTCCTCCATCCAAGGGATTTTCCAGGCAAGAGTACTGGAGTGGGGTGCCATTGCCTTCTCCGATCTGGTCCCATTACTTCATGGCAAATAGATGGGGAAACAATGGAAACAGTGTCAGACCTTATTTTCTTGGGTTCCAAAATTATTGCAGATGGTGACTTCAGCAGTGAAATTAAAAGATGCTTGCTCCTTGGGAAAAAAAAGTCATGAGGAACCTAGATAGCATATCAAAAAGCAGAGACATTCCTTTGCCCACAAAGGTTTGTCTAGTCAAAGCTATGGTTTTTTCAGTAGTCATGAATGGATGTGAGAGTTGGACTACAAAGAAACCTGAGCACTGAAGAATTGATGCTTTTGAACTGTGCTGTTGGAGAAGACTCTTGAAAGTCCCTTGGACTGCAAGGAGATCAAAACAGTCAATCCTAAAGGAAATCAGTCCTGAATATACCCTGGAAGGACTGCTGCTGAAGCTGAAGGCAGGAGGGGAAGGGAATGACAGAGGCTGAGATGGTTGGATGGCATCACTGACTCGATGGATAAGAGTTAGAGCAAACTCCAGGAGTTGGTAATGGACAGGGAAGCCTGGTGTGCTGCATTCCATGGAGTGGCAAAAAGTTGGACATGCCTGAGCGACTGAACTGAACTGATGCGACAGGTGAGAGATTAGTTTTCCAACCAGGGATCACACATGTACCCTCTGCACTGGAAGGCAAAGTCTTAACCACTGAACTGCCAAATTTTACTTTTAACTGGGTTGCATGCTTTCTTATTGTTGAAATTTGAGAGTGCTTTACATACTTTTATATAAATCCTTTAACAGACATACGTTTTGCAAACTTTTTATTCTAGCCTGTGGCTTATCCTTTCATTCTCTTACCAGTTACTTTTGAAGAGCAAAAGTGGTTTATTTTGCTGAATTTTTAAAAATCAGTTTGTTCTTTAATGGATTGTACTTTTAGTGTCATTGTTGTCATTGTTTAGTCACTAAGTCATGTCAGGCTCTTTGTGACCCGTGAACTGTAGTCTGCTAGGCTCTTCTGTCCATAGATTATCCAGTGAGGAATACTGGAGTGGGCCGCCATTTCCTTCTGTAGAGGATCTTCCCAACCCTGGGATCAAATTCATGTCTCCCGCATTGGCAGGCAGATTTTTTTTTTTACCACTAAGTCAGCAAGGAAGCCTCTTCTAGTGTCGTATCTAAGAACAATTTCACTAACAAAATCACAAAAGTTTTCTCCAATGTGTTCTTGAAGTAGTATAGTTTTAACATTTACATTTAGCACTAAACCCATTTTGAGTTAATTCTTTGCATATGGTACAAGATATCAAGCAAAGTGGGTTTTTTCTGGCTTTTTTTTTTAACTTTTGTTTTTGTTTGAGCATATAGATATCTATTTATTCCAGCACCATTTTTTGAAAAAGCTGTTCTTTGACCACTGAAATGCTTTCATACTTTTGTCAAAGCTCAGTTGTCTTTGTATCCATTTCTGGATTCTCTATTATGTACCATTGATCTAGTTATCTCTATTTACTTCCATAAATATGTTTTAATTGCAGTTGGTTAATATGTCTTGAAATCCAATAGTGTTTATGCTCCACTTTGTTCTGCTTTTTCAAAGTTGCTTTGGTTATTCTGTCTTTTGCATTTCCTAAGAATTTTAGAAACAGTTTGTTAATTTCTATAAACTTTTCTATCAAGGTTTTGTTTGGGATTGCCTTAAATCTAGGCAATTTGGAGACAACTGACATCTTAACAATACTGAGACTCCAACCCATGAATGAGATGTGTCTCTCTGTTTATTTAGGACTTTTTAAACTTCTTTAATTTACACACAGATCACAAACATGTAAACCAATAATTACAATAAGCCTATGAGCCCACAAAGGAGAGGCTACTAAATTCTACCTGCAGTTTCAGAGAAAAATTTTGAATAGAAGGTAATCTTTCTTTTGACTTTTACAGTAAATATGTGAACATTAGGTAAACAAGTGAGCTCAGAGACAAAAGAAAATTCACTGGGGTGTGAGTTAGGATTAAACATTTAAAGAAATATGTAGTTATGGTTTGACATGTTGGAAGTCATTACTGGGTATGAGAATTAAGAACATAGATATGTGTTTAGACCTTGATCTTAGTGCTCCTGGAAGATAACCAGTCTTATTCCTGTGAGCAATAGGGGATATTAAAGAATTTTAGCAGAGGAGCCACAGCATGTTGAAACCATCATTCTGAAAGTTGAGTGACTTGTTTAAATATTTTTAAAGATGTTTATATTTTAACCCATATAAACTCCCGGGGGGTAATCTCCATATTTGTGGAATACCATGCACATTGTATAAATATTATTTATTTTTGTTTGACTTAAATTTATCTCTTTTTAGCATTATAAAATACATCTTAGCTGTGTTGACATAGGACTCCAGTGAGCAAGTTTAACCCTAACACTGTACTTGATTCTGATGTTTTTCATATTTTCTAGTTTCAGTTTTTTTTTTTTTTTTCCATTTCAGTTCTTTTAAGCTTATTCTCGGGTATCATCATTTAACTGTACAAAAGAGTTCCTTGTTTTTTTGTTTTTTAACTGTACTGATTTTGTTTGTTTTTATTACGTTCAGTTATAAACTCCCTTATACACTTAGTGGGTTTCCCTGGAGGCACAGACGGTAAAGAATTCACTTGCAATTCGGGAGACCAGGGTTCTATCCCTGAGTTGGGAAGGTCCCCTAGAGGAGGGACCAGCAATTCATTCTAGTCTTCTTGCCTGGAGAATTCCATGGACAAAGAGCCTGGCGGGCTACAGTCCATGGGGTCACAGAGTTGGACACGACTGAGCGACTTTCTCTTTCACACTTAGGTGTGTTAGTCACTCAGTCATGTCCGGCTCTTTGTGACCCCATGGACTGTAGCCTGCCAGGCTCCTCTGTCCCTGGAATTCTCCAGGCAAGAATACTGGAATGGGTTGCCATACCCTTCTGCAGGGGGATCCTCCCAGCCTAGGGATCCAACCAGGGTCTCTCGAATTGCAGGCAGATTGTTTACCATTTGAGCTACCCCAATAACCCCTTTATTCATTCCTTACCCCCCGATCTCTGCCTATGTTCAACACTGCCAGCTATTTTCAGTGTCATGTCATTTAAATATATATGACGGTTTTCTATGACATTATTTCTTGCAGTTACCTCTCTTTGTGTAAACAACTCAGTTGCTTTTACTTCTTAGGCTTTTCTCTGTAGGGGGACAACATCCATTCATTGTTCAACTTACTCTCCCCTTCACTATGATCTAAGCAAGGGTGGGAGGGTGACCTCTTAGTACTCTTTTGAATTCCTGTGTCCCTTCCTAAAATCCTGCCTTGCTATCAACATACATTTTGTCCAACTTCTATAATGCAAGTGAGTCCATTTTATCACACACAGTGATGACTCTATAGAGAATGCTGACTAGTTAGATAACCCAGGTATTATGGGTTAATAGTTGAGTCAAGGTTTGTTGTGTTGTTATTGTTTAGTTGCTAAGTCTTGTCCGACTCTTTGCAACACTATGGACTGTAGCCCACAGGCTCCTCTGTCTGTTCGATTTCCCAGGCAGGAACACTGGAGTGGGTTGTCATTTCCTTCTCCAGGGGGACTTCCTGACCCAGGGAC
The DNA here is from genome assembly GCF_032452875.1 of Bos javanicus. Classification (NCBI taxonomy): domain Eukaryota; kingdom Metazoa; phylum Chordata; class Mammalia; order Artiodactyla; family Bovidae; genus Bos; species Bos javanicus. The sequence continues at coordinate 7,446,313 of NC_083875.1, forward strand.
TGAACCCACGTCTCCTGCTTGACAGGTCAGTTCTTTACCTCTGAGCCACCAGAGAAGCCCCTGACTCAAGGTTTCAGTCAGTTCAATTCAGTTCAGTTGCTCAGTCTAGTCAAGGTTTAGAGAAAGTAAAATCCAGGCTTCTGAATTCCCAGTCATGTTTCCTTTTCACCTTTCTGTTTCAAAGTTAATTTCTACTGTTCCAAAGAAAATTGCGTTTTTCTCTAGCTAAATATTGCTCCTTGATATTTTTTTCTCTTCCCTGTATCATTTATTTTGGTTCTTGACTATTCTTCCATCTTTAACTCTGAACTTCTGATTCTCCTCTGTAAGTAGTTTCCTCATTGGTCTTAAACAACTTTGTTTCCCACCATATCAGCTTTGTTTGTATCCTTTAAAGAAGGTGAAATAATATTTCTGATTGAACCTCAGTCTTCTTTGACCCAGCTGTTGACCCAAATACTTTCAAATACAGTGATTCCTAAATTGACTATGGGATCTCAGAACACATGTTCCTGAACACATTTCATATTTTCCCTACAAACCTATTGCTTATTCTCTCTAATCTTTCAAACCTTTGACTATAGAATTTTATCTTAATGCCTAGTTAGTATATTCTTGCTCTTTCTTAATCAAGTATTGCTCTATTTTTTTCAAGTATAGAATATTTTTTTAAGTATATAAAATTTTAATTATAGAAATTTGAAAGCCCAAATTTCACTTTGGGCTTCCCTGATAGCTCAGTAGTAAAGAATTTGCCCGCCAATGTTGGTAAGATCTCCCAGAGAAGGAAATAGCAACCCTCTCTAGTATTCTTGCCTGGAAAATCACATGAACAGAGGAGCTTGGCGGGCTACAATACATGCGGTCACAAAAGAGTCAGATACAACTTAGCGACTAAACAACTCTATCACTTAACTGCATTTTGATTACTGGAATGCTTTTTTGGATTTTTATTAACTTGTATAGCTATCTACATTTAATATATAGTTTATATAAATCTATTTAACAAAAACGCCAGTCTTTTGAAATTAATCTCTAATATGACCTATGGAATGATTTGGGTCTAAAGAACTCTTCTGCTTATATTATGAACAGTTGTCATAAATAATTAGCAATTACCCCTGATTGAGTAATAAGATGTGTGTAAAGGTCGGAGAAGGCAATGGCACCCCACTCCAGTACTGATGCCTGGAAAATCCCATGGATGGGGGAACCTGGTGGGCTGCAGTCCATGGGGTCGCTAAGAGTCGGACCTGACTGAGTGACTTCACTTTCACTTTTCACTTTCATGCATTGGAGAAGGAAATGGCGACCCACTCCAGTGTTCTTGCCTGGAGAATCCCAGGGACGGAGGAGCCTGGTGAGCTGCTGTCTATGGGGTCGCACAGAGTTGGACACGACTGAAGCGACTTAGCAGCAGTAGCAGCAGAGGTAATAAGTAGTTAAGTTTTCTTTTTCTCATGGTACTTTGGATAAAAGTCAAACTAGGTTGCTAAATTTAGTGTGGTTCATAATCAGAGTAATATGATATTTGTTGAAACTTTCAACTAAGTGAGACAGACTAAAATACAGATCAAATATATTGTTCTACCCGAGACTAAAACAACCACTGTAAATAATAAATTGGCCTTTTTCTCTTGATACATACTTCAAATATTACATCAAACTCTCCCTCACTGTGTTTAAATATTGTTAGGGTGAGATAGTCTGAACATGGTAGTAATGTAAGTTCCAGAACTTTTTCATGTATGCAAAACATTGTAGAGTCAACTGCCTAAAAATTAAATTGTGACAATTTTTTACTGTTAATCCAAAAGCATTTTAAATGAATCAATATTTTACAAATCATAACAGTACTCTCATACATTTAAGGTAGGAATATGCATACATAAGGGGCTTCCCTGGTAGCTCAGCTGGTAAAGAATCCACCTGCAATGCAGGAGACCCGGTTTGATTCCTGGGTTGCGAAGATCCCCTGGAGGAGGCCATAGCAACCCACTTCAGTACTCTTGCCTGGAGAATCTCATGGACAGAGCAGCCCAGCGGACTACAGTCCATAGGGTTGTACAGAGTCGGACAGGACTGAAGCGACTAAACAGCAGCAGCAGTATTTATAAGGGCTTCCCTGGTGGTTCAGACAGTAAAGAATCTGCCTACAATATAGGAGACCAAAGTTCTATCCCTGGGTGAGGAAGATCCCCTGGAGAAGGGAATGGCAACTCAGTGCAGTCTTCCTGACTGGGAAATTCCATGGACAGAGTAGCCTGGTAGGCTACAGTTCATGGGCTGACAAAAGAGCTGGACACAACTGAGCAACTAACACATGCATATATAAAAATGTGAAAAATCTACCTTTTATTCATCTTCAACATTTAGAACCAATGCGAGTTCCCAGATACCTCAGATGATTAATGAGTAGAAGACAGATAGGACAGTGGGGTTTGGCAGGGGAAAGAAGAGTGGAACTCAAAAAACTGGGTCCAGGGGAGTTAGAAATGATTGATTTCCTGTGGCAGCTTTTGGTCAGAGATCCACACATTTAGTATCCCTAAAACAAGGAATGTAATGGGCATTTCAGGACAAAGGGAGGACAGGCTGAATGTTGAGATATGTCAGGCAAAGAATGCCATGCAGTCAACGCATAGCTCTGTGTTCTTATTTTTATTTTCAGAGTCTCTGTCTCTGGGTAGACCAGAGATTGCAGTACTTTGGGAGATCTGTTATAAATTTGATTGTATCTTAATGTTTTCTCTTCCGGTGGAGTTTTTACTAGCTTCAGCCCCATTGAGTTATAGCTAACCGAACTGACCACAGGCAACATTTTGCTCCAGAGTTCAAGGGTATGGCTCAATTAATGGAAATAGATTTGTGGCGCCTCCACATAAATCCAAGGAATTCTAGAAACCAAGCCAAGTCAACCACTATAAGTGGGAGCCAATAATAAGTGAAAATAGCTCCTCAGGCCACTAAGTACTACTTGGCATTGAATAGCAATAATTTGATTTATATTGCCTTTATGTTTTTACAAAATCAAAACTCCTTTTTTAAAGAAAAATTTTTTTTCAAATATACTTTGAGGAACCATGAACAATCTCTTTAACCGAGGAAACCTTGGGAAAGGTGTTGTGCCAAATTATTCAAGGCTAGGGTAGAAGCTTTTTTCTGCCTTTGTTTCATGTTTTGATCTCAATAAGCCGTTTGTTTTCCCTTTTCTAGGCATTTAGGTAAAAAAGATTTAACTATTTCATAATAAATAATGTCCCCATCTCCCTGAAAATTTCAGACACTATTACTTTTCAGTGTAATTCTTAAAATCCAAAATGCAATTTAAATTTGCATATGCATTTAAAAGGGCTTCCCAGGTGGCTCAGTGGTAAAGAACCCACCTGCCAACACAGAAGACATGGATTCGATCCCCGGTTGGGAAGATTCCCTGGAAGAGGGAATGGCAACCCACTCTAGTGTTCTTGCCTGGGAAATCCCAAGGATGGAGGAGCCTGGCGGGATACAGTCCATAGGGGTGCAAAGAGTTGGACATGACTGAATCGGCTTAGGACGTGTGCATGTATTTAAAAAAAGATGATGAGGGGTAGATGGAAGCAATTGATATCAGAACACCCTTCACAAATCCTCTGCTGCTGCTGCTAAATCGCTTCAGTCGTGTCTGACTCTTAGCGACCCCATGGACTGCAGCCTACCAGACTCCTCCATCCATGGGATTTTCCAGGCAAGAGTACTGGAGTGGGGTGCCATTGCCTTCTCCACACAAATCCTTTTCTATCTTCCAACTGACTCCTAGTTGATTCTAAGTGCATTTTGAGGAGCCATTAAATCTAGGTTTTATTTTATCAGTGATATAGAAGCAGAGAGAAGACTCCCTCCAAATATTTAATTTAAAACCTAGAAAAACATTTTGTTTAATCAGGGTAAATAAGATGAAATGCAGTGCACTGGACTTTAAGGAAAAAGTTAAGATTATATTTAGATTTAAGTTTTTTGCAAGAAATGCTGTATTAGTTTAGGTAATTGCTAGGATTTCCTTTTTTAAATGTTAACGTCATCTTAGTCAAAGTGACGAACGTGCACAAATTTAGAAAATACTGAAAGTACTGAATAATTATAAACAGCTTCTTGTTCCAGTGTTCTTGGCATCCAACTCTATTCCTCAGAGGAATGTATTGTCAAATCGTTTAGCTATTTTTAGCTTTATTCATGGGCTTCCCTGGTGACTCAGATGGTAAAGAATCTGCCTACAATGCAGGAGACCTGGGTTTGATCCCTGGGTTGGGAAGATCCCCTGAAGAATGGAATGCTACCCGCTCCAGTATTCTGGCCTGGAGAATTCCATGGACAGAGGATTCTAGCAGGCTACAGTCCTTAAGGTCGAAAAGAGTCGGACAGACTGAGTGACTTTCAAAAAAAAAAAAAAAGCTTATTCATATATGTTATACTAGCTAATATTAAGGGTGAGAGAGGCAACAGACACTGACTTCCCTTATGATATTAGGGATTTAGATCTGCTATATAACATCTAGTATCTGATTTGAAAGAGAAAATGAGAAAAAAAATTCTAGTACTTTTGTTTGTAGCTCCCTTAGCATGCAACAATGAAGAATCCTTATACCATTTAAACACCATTTGCCCCAACACATCATTAATAAATGTGTGCATGTGCTCAGTCATGTCTGACTCTTTGAGACACCCATGGACTGTAGCCTACCAGGCTTCTGCATCCATGGAATTCTCCAGGCAAGAATACTGGAGTGGGCTGCCCTTTCCTACTCCAGAGGATTTTCCTGACCCAGGGATCGAATTCCCTGCTCCTGCATTGGCAGGCACAGTCTTTAACACTGCGCCACCTGGGAAACCCCATTAATAAAACAGACATATAAAACACTCCATTGTGCAAACTTAGAGTTATTTGCACTATCCTGAAAATAGCAAGAATTTTACCCCTTTCTCTCTCACCCTAGAATATCTAAATGCAAAATATCTAAAAGCATATCTAAATGCAAATGATTGTGAGTAGAATTATTAATAAATTTAATGTATTAAAATTTGTGCCTTAAGGTAAATAATTTGTCCATTGAGGGAAAAGTTTACTACCTACCTCATATCAAAATAAAACTAATTTTAAATGGATTGCCAATCTAAATATAAGGCAACACACTAAAACTTATGAAAGAAAATACAAAACAATTTCTTCACATCTTTGGAAGAGGAAAAGATTTCTTAAACAAGATATAAAATCCACTGTGCATAAAGAAAAATATTGAGAAATTGGACTATATTAAAATGAAAGATTTAAGGACATTTTTATTAGATTGGACAGACCAGAAACAGACTTGTAGAAAAGATCTGAAAATTATTTATCTGACAAAGAACGCAGAGAATATTGACTATCCAGGAAATCAGTGGGAAAATTCTGAGTCCCTGATAGAAAGTGGGCAAAAAATTTGAATGGAAGCATCACAAAAAGGGTTATCCAAATGGCCAAATTATTTATGAAAAAATGATCAACCTATTGACCATCAGGGAAATGCAGATGAAAACCACAATAAGATACTACTACACACACACCAGGATAGAGTTTTCAAATTTAGCAAATAAAATATAGAATTCCTAGATATGGGTGAATTTTAGATAAATAGTGAATAACATTTTTGATATAAGTATGTCCCTTGCATGTGTGCTATCCAACTTTTTGTGACCCTGTCAACTGTAGCCCACCAGGCTCCCATGTCCATGATACTCTCCAGACAAAAATACTGGAGCGGGTGGCCATCCCCTCCTCCTTCGAAACCCAGGGATTGAACTCAAATCTCTTACATTTTCTGCATTAGCCAGTGGGTTCTTTACCACTAGCGCCACTGGGGAAGTCACAAATTTCAAATGTAAATGGAAGTCCTGTATTCTCTGATAACACTAAGAATAAAGGCTGAAATGGAAATGATGAGTCTTACCAAGCATTGATGGCCATGTGGAGCCTCTGGGACTTTCCAACATTGCTGTGTGGAGTGGAAATTGGTGCAAGACTTCTTGGGAAAACTCTTAAGGAATTATGTATTAAGTTCAAATCCAGTAAGTCTTAGGACTCAGCAATCCCTCTCGAAGGAATACAAAAACATATGTACCTAAACATTCACCACGCCATTCTTTGTATCAGAACTATTTTCAAAAAGCAAAGCAAATAGATGTTTATTAATAATACAATTGACAAATAAATTATATTAATATAATAATATAATGATACATATGCTTCCCTGGTGGCTCAGGCAGTAAAAAAATCTGCCTGCAATGCAGGACACTCGGGTTTGATCCTTGGGTCAGAAAGATCCTCTGGAGAAAGGCAAGGCAACCCACTCCAGTGTTCTAGACTGGAGAATCCCATGGACAGAGGAGACTGGCAGACTACAGTCCACAGTGTCACAAATAGTTGGGCACAACTAAAAGCAACTTCAAACAGCACAGCATGTAGAGCCTTTTGACTTGTGTCCATTTCTTTGTGCAGGTTATTTCATCAGTAAAAAGGTTTTTTTTTTTTTTTAAATCATTCACAAAGTTAGCAATTTGTTTTTAGTGGTAGAAAATTATTTGTCACACACTTGACAAATGATTTACCTGGTTCATTGTGATGATGTCTTTGAGGTGAGCCCCTGGGAAGCACTGGACCCTCTGCGAGAGAAGGGCCTCACTCTCTTCCTGTCCCCGCAGGGTGAGGGGAAGAGAAGCAGAAGTGGCTGTTCTGGGCAAACACTCACAGATGCACCTGTCAGCTTGTGGAAAATAACTGTTCCACAGGTTTAGGTCATTCTACTGTAAATCTGTCTGCTTCAGTCTATTTTAGACTTTACTCCCTCTCTGGTGTGCTCTCTCTAGCTCATGTCCTTTGTCTGAATTCCTAGCAGTCGGCTGGGGCTTTGGCTTTGCTTTGAGGCTTAAATGTTTCCCCTTTGTCTGCCTTGGCTTCATGACTCATGCTTGTTAGTACTTAGGATAATCTGAATTGATACCTATACCCTTCCTCCATCCTGTGCCCTGGGATGCTGTCTTTCTGGGATGCAGTAAAACTGAAAGTATCACCATGTAGAGAAGGAACATTATTACCCAAAATATTTTAATGATGGAAGGAAATCTATGATATAATTGTAATTTGTTGTTGTTCAGTTGCTAAGTTGAGTCCAACTCTTTGCGACCCCTGGGACTATAGCCGACAGGTTCCTCTGTCTACAGGATTTCCCAGGCAAGAATACTGGAGTGGGTTGCCATTTCCTTCTTAGGTGGTCTTCATGACTCAGGGATCAAACCCTCAGCTCCTGAATTGGCAGGTGGATTCTTTACCACTGAGCCACCAGGGAAGACCCAGAGTTGCAATACTGTACCACATTTTTATTATTGAACATTTATATAGTTCCCAGGTTTTATTACAATAAGCACATCAAGAAATTTCTTTACACATAAATCAATATAGTTATTATCATTGCCTTTGAATGTATACCTACACTGGCTGAATTGAGGATCAAAGCTTTGTGAACATTTTTGAGCTTCTTAAAATATATACATATTTAATTTATTTTATAGATTCCACCAGCAACATATGAGTCTCATTAATGCCAAACCTTACCAGATTGAGTTGGACCATAAGGCTGAGTGCCAAAGAATTTATGTTTTCGAACTGTGGTGCTGGAGAAGACTCTTGAGAGTCCCTTGAACAGTAAGGAGATCAAACCAGTCAAATCTAAAGGAAATCAACCCTGAATATTCATTGGAAGGACTGCTACTGAAGCTGATGCTCCAGTACTTTGGCCACCTGATATAAAGAGCTGATTCATTGGAAAAGACCCTGATCCTGGGAAAGACTAAGGGCAGGAGGAGAAGGAGGTGACAGAGGATGAGGTAGTTGAATGACATCACCTACTCAATGTACCTGAGTTTGAGCAAACTCCAGGAGATTGTGAAGGACAGGGAAGTCTGGTGTGCTGAAGATCATGGGGTGGCAAAGAGTCAGACAGAACTCAGAGACTGAATAACAATGACTAGATTGAGTATTGCTTTTAAATTTTTAATAATTTCACACATGAAGATGGTATTTTATTATTTCTGTTTTTATTTCTCTGATAATCATGCCTTTGAAGTAACTTCTGTTTACAGCACATGAAAGTCTAAGCCACTGGAAATATTCAATCTGAAGCTGCCTTACTCAAAATGATATATTTAATGAGAATCTCTTCTAGTGTTTTTGTTTTTTAATTGTATTTACTATGATGGTTGATTGGTAATTTTTATCAGGAAGTCTGGACCAAAACCATGTCCACTTCTGCTGATGGTCTATAACTTTATGGCATTGATTTTTCTTTTTAAAAAATTCATTTATTTTTAATTGGAGGATAATTGCTTTATAATATTGTGTTGGTTTCTGCCATGTATCAAAGTGAACCTGCCGCAGGTTGTTAATGACTTTTCATTTCTTTTGTGTGCAGGAGAGAACTCAACTATCTTGTAAACACAAGACTGACCTGTTGGGAGCCCACCCTCTGTCAGTTCCATGTGGTGCCAACCCTGGGTTTCTTGTCCCCTTGCCTTTCCTGTGAGTGTCACCCTAAGGACTGCCTTCCCTTACTGGCACCAGTTCTTCCTCGTTTAACAGCAACTGAATCCCATTTGCAGCTTTTCCAGAACTTGCAGAAGTAGCCCCATCACATCTCGTATTATTAACTGCCCCACCAGGAATTGGGGTGCCTCTCCACCCTCCAAGGAGTTCTTCTCCAAGCTCAGGGAACCACCATCAGCTGTCAGCAAGTTCCTCTTCTTAAGAAGTGTTGCTTCACAGAGCTCCTCCTGTAAATCTCTACATTTCAAAAATCTTAACCTTTCTTCTCGTTTCCCCAGCAGTAAGGTATAAGCTGTTTCTTGCAGTTACCTCCTCTGTGGTTACCTTCCAATTCCCTTTTTACCCTTTTGTTAACTGGTTAATGACTTTCTATCTAGTTAGCAATTCTGTATATTAAATTATTTTCCCTTTAAATAACTGGTGAGATTTCTTTCACTGGACTGGACCTTGGCAGGGGCACTCCAAAAAAGTCAGTCACAGAAAATATGATCATATTCTCTTTATTGAAAATAAACATTGTATGGCAGAAACCAACACAACATTGTAAAGCATTCTTCAGTTAAAAATAAATTTTAAAAAGGGTAATCCAAGTGAAAATACTTTTAAAAAGAGAAAATGAAGGGCCAGATGCCTACTACAAAAAAGGGTCAGAGAGATGACATTTATTAATGTGTAGATAACTTTAGGTTAATTTTGCATTGTATAGTTTAAGGCATGTAAAATATGATAGTATAACACCTTTTAAAGTTGTGAAGATTAAAATGGCAAAACTAAAATTAGGAGTTTCAATGGGTTCCCTAGACTGAATTGCGTTGTCCCCAAATTCACATGTAGAAGCCATAACATCCGGTGTGATGGGATTTGGGGATGAGACCTTTGGGAGGTAATTATGGTGAAACGGTATCATGAAGACAGAGGCCTCATTCTAAAACGAGTGCCTTTTTAAGAAAAGCCACAGGGAGTTTGCTCTCTCTCCCTGCCATGGGCATACACAGAGAGAAGGCAGCTGTCTGTAAGCCAAGAAGAGTTTTCACCAGAAACTGGCCTTGCTGGCACCCTGATCTTGGACTTCCCAGCCTCCAAAACTGTGAGAAAATAATTTTCTATTGTATAAGCCACCCTAGTCAATAGTATTTTGCTGTGATGGCATGAGCAGACAATTACAGCAGAAGATGTTCCACCTCATTGGAAAGAAATTATTAAAATTTGATGGTTTGGAAATGAAGCAATGAATGAAAATGTTTTTAGGGAAAAATCCAAAGTGGAGAAATGTTTTTACACTCATTGATTCAGAGGAATTCTGTGGTCTGGGATGTCAGAAATCTAGGAGATTCTTACAACTGACAGTCATTAATTGAAATCACTGTGAAATTTTACTCACTTATAAACCTATACCATTGGCTTTCTGATACGGTCTTCCAGGGATTGTGCTATGTTTTCCCAGACTCAGTCTTACTCTCTCAAACAGTCTACCTCAGTGACCAAGATGCTGTAAGAAATTATTGAAGAACGTATGGAAAGGGGTTATTTTGATCAGAACCTGACGAAAGCTGCAGCTGCAGTTTCTTCAGCACTGTGCCCTACTGGGCTTAGCCTTGAAAAAAGAAAGTGTTGGTCACTCAGTCGTGTCCAACTACTTGAGACCCTATGGACTATAGCCCATCAGGCTCCTCTGTCCAAGGGATTTTCCAGACAAGAATACTGGAGTGGGTTGCCATTCCCTTCTCCAGGGGAACTTCTTGATCCAGGGATCAAACCAGGGTTTCCTGAACTGGGGACAGATTCTTTACCATCTGAGCCACCCAGGAAGTGGCTGCCTTAATTTGTAGTATTTCAGTATTTTGAAGGGCATGATCAAATTGCTTGGATTTGAGAATGCTTACCATTCTGGGAAAGAGTTTTGGGTCACAGGACTCTGAAAGGCAGGTTAGAATGACCTTTTCTCTGGCAGTTAACATAGGCCATCATGTGTTAAGAAAAGAACAGGAAGCAGAGCACACAGAAAGCCAAAGGAAGCATCTTGGGGGTACCATTTATTACCAAGTCAACAATGTAGGAATAAGGCTGCAAAACCTATGCAAACCTGCAGAGGGGAGAAACATGAGGGCAAGTACTGAAGTAAGATGTTTGGTTAAGGAAAAATAACATATAAATGAGATAACCATTAAAAAATGAGCAAACACTTCTCAGTACACATTGAGATGTGTGCCACATTCCAGGTTCTAAGAAAGAGCTGACATTTCAGCCTCTGGTCTTCTGGGGTGGGGGGTGGGCATGTTCTGTGGCTATGATACGGCAGGTAGAGTGGAGAGAGAATGTGAATTTGTAGCTGTGATTATCCTCTTTGGCTTTTCATTTTTATAGTTAAATCCATGTTAAGAATAAACCACTTTTATGGCAGAAAGCGAAGAGGAGCTAAAGAGCCTCTTGATGAAAGGGGAGAATGAAAAAGCTGGCTTAAAGATCAACATTCAGTGAACTAAGATTGTGGCATCTGGTCCCATCACTTCATGACATATAGATGGGAAAACAATGAAAATGGTGAAAGACTGTTTTCTTGGGGTCCAAATCATTGCAGATAGGGACTGCAGCAATAGTGACTGCCATGAAATTAAAAGATGCTTGCTCCTTTGAAGAAAAGCTATGACAAACCTAGACAGCATGTACAAAGCAGAGACATTCCTTTGCTAACGAAGGCCCATATAGTCAAAGCTATGGTTTTTCCAGTAGTCATGTATGGATATGAGATCTGGGCCATAAAGAAGGTTGAGCACCAAAGAACTGATGCTTTTGAACTATGGTGTTGGAGAAGACTCTTGAGAGTTCCGTGGACTGCAAGGAGATCAAACCAATCAATTCTAAAGGAAATCAACCCTGAATATTCATTGGAAAGACTGATGCTGAAGCTGAAGCTCCAATACTTTGGTCACCTGATGTGAAGAGCCCACTCATTGGAAAAGACCCTGATGCTGGGAAAGATTGAGGGCGGGAGGAGAAGGGGACAACAGAGGATGAGATGGTTGGATGGCATCACCGACTCAATGGACATGAGTTTGAGCAAACTCTTGATTCAGTTCAGTTGCTCATTCGTGTCCTACTCTTCGAAACCCCATGGACTGCAGCACGCCAGGCCTCCCTGTCCATAACCAACTCCTGGAGTTCACTCAATCTGAAGCAAGTCAGCAGAATGTATTCTACTTATTGAAAACATTTGTGACTCATGAGCCCTCTTAAATGAGATTAGTAGCTGTTTCTCTATATCTGATCTACAAACATATAAAGTGAGTTGTGTTTCTCCTTATTTCTTTATTTGTTTACTTATACTAAAATTACACAGACGGATGCATAAAAATGAGGGAAAAATAAATCACGTGCAAACCCAGAAAGTAATCTACTATTGTTTAATTGATTTTCTCCAAGTTACTTTCATATACATATTCATATAACAGCAATCTTGGTGAAAATATAATTTTATTTTATTTTATTTAGTTTATAAATTAATTGAATTAAAAATTTATATTACTTTCAATTTAATGACTATATAACATATACCATAACTATATATTAATATGGTATATGTAGGATATATTCTATAATAATTATAGACTATAATTTAAATAGTCTTTGTTAGTAAACAAAGCTTCCATTTTGTTTCTATTAGAAACAATAGTTCTACAAATACCTTTATTCTTTCACTTTTGGGGCTTATAGTTTTTTCCTTGTTACCAAAGACAACAAACATGAAAGTCCTACATGGAGATAAAGGCTGTGGCTTGGAAAACATTGCTGTAGTAATGGGATTAACTGATATATATGTTATACATACAATATATATGTTAGCTAGAATTTCTTATGTATTTTCCATTAAATGAGCTGGTGCTTTTTAAAATACGATTTGAAAGAATTATAGGACGAGAGCAGGAGTCACTTCAGGCAGATTCTACTTCTCAGCTTCAGTTTCTAACTCTTTGTAGTTCCCCATTTGCTTCGTGGAGCCCCCTGGGTATGGTAGGATTTGACCACCATGGAAACTGAAAACAGGGCTGGGGGTGGGGCTGGGGGGTGAGAGTTGGGGGAGGGGTGGAGTCTAAATGGTGGTTATTTTGGATGGGATACTAGTAGGCTCATTGTATAAACTTAAGGTGACTTGGAAAGATAAAGAAAATGAACCTCAAGAAATTCCAGTGAAGGTAGAGAGAACCTGAGGTAAGAAAAACAAATTCTAGGAAGTTTTTCTTCAGAGAGTTTTAGATTTCATGACCAGGATGGTATGAAGGGAAGCACAAAGAAGAAAAGGAAGAAGACATTATTACTGGCATTTTAGCGTCTCCAACTGCCATGAAAGTATGTGGTGTAGAAAGGAAGTCTATTCTGTCTAAGTCCAAGAGAAATTAATTTTGATTCAGTCGGGACTATTTAAGACAGACATCTGGCTACTTCATAGTGACCTGAGACCAACAAAATCTGTTTTTCCCAATTTTTCACTAGCTCAGTTTGAATCAAACTGCCAAAATGTTATTTTATGAATTTTATTGGTCGACTTCAACTCTAAGTTAAATATAAACATACTGCATCTGTTGAACCTCAGTTTGGTCTTATTTATAAAATACGTATGCCTCATGTATATTAAAAAAAAAAATCTTCCAATAACTGAATTAATTAAGATAAGTTGAATTTACTGACTAGGTTTTTCCAAGAAGGGTTTCCATGGATTTTTGAAAATAAATGTGACCATAAAAATAGGACATTATTAAGATATTCTTCCTGGTCCTCCTTTCACTCTTTCCAAAACAAAAATTGAAACTTAATTTGACCTCTTGTACCATGGTGTTTGCCATGTATTCCAAAACCAATTATCATCACAAATAAAACATTCACTAAAACAGCTGCCATGGAAAACTGATTTTGAATGAGATGTTCCAGAGTTTCGTCTTATCCTCAGCATCAGCTAATACTTGATCCCTTCACAGGGTGTTTGGTACTCTAATTGGCTGTGTTTGTGGCTGTGTGTGCGTGTATACACACACACAGCCACACACACACACTCATATATATACAATTTTTAGTAAAGTGCAACTAGTATTATTTAACATAATATTAAGTAACACCACTTTGTTACCTAAATGTAGTTTTTAATTTTTTATTGGAGAATAATTGCTTATAATATTGTGCCAGTTTCTGCTGTGCAACAAATGTGAATGAGCTATATGTCTGTGTGTGTATATATGCATATATTGAGCCTCCCTCCCATGGCCCCCATCCCACCCTTCTAGGTCACAGAGCACCAAGCTGAGCTTCTTGTGTTATATAGTGGATTCCTAGTACCTATCTATTTTACTCATGGTAGTGTATATATATATGTTAATGCTGTTTTCTCAGTTCGTCCCACCCTCTCCTTCCCTACTGCATCCACAGTTCATTATTTATATCTGCATATCTATTCCTGTCCTGCAAATAGGGTCATCAGTACTGTTTTCCTAGAATCCACACATGTGTGTGTGCCCTGTCATGTCTGACTCTTTGTGACCTCAAGGACTGTAGCCCACCAGGCTCCTCTGTCCATGAGATTTTCCAGGCAAGAATACTGGAGTGGGTTGCCATTTCTTTCTCCAGGCGAACTTCCTGACCCAGGGATGGAACCCACCTCTCTTGAGTCTCCTGTGTTAGCAGGCCAATTCTTTAACACCCAGCCACCAGGGAAGCCCTGTTCATGATTTTAAACATTGTTCCAGACTTTACCACAATTTAGATGTGGCTCAGGGAGGCAGAAGGTAATACAGGACAGGTTAGCCCATGTGGACCCTGCCACTTTAAAATCCCTGAGATGTCCTGTGATACCTTCCACAGGCCATCATCCTTATGTGACTTTGCAGTAACAGATACCAGTGTCACAGAGGAAGGAGAAGAGCACATATGAAATCCTCATCAATCTGAGGAAGAATACATTGAAATTTCATAGCAAATGGCTGCAAACAGTCAAATTTCCATCTTAGTCTTTCTGTGCATCTAAATGCTTGTGTAGTCTAAAGACTTTCAAGTTATTAGATATTCTTCCCTAATATAAACTAGCAGAGATTTTAGGGGCTCAAAGTAAATGAATAGCTAAGCACAATAAGAACTCCTAAGGTAGATAAAATTTTTCTCCCTAGAGAAAGAAATTATCTTTAGAAATAATATTTACCTGAAGTCTGTTATCTTGTAGGAAATTGAGTCTCTAATCTCCTTTCTCTCCTTTCTAGATCAGGAAATTGCAAACACTCTCAACCAATTGGGAAGACATTTCTTTTCTTTGAGCAAGTTCCTCCTCCTCCTGCTGCTGCTGCTAAGGCGCTTCAGTCGTGTCCGACTCTGTGCGACCCCATAGGCGGAAGCCAGCCAGGCTCCTCCGATCCTGGGATTCTCCTCCTGCACCCCTTGTCAATTTGCTAGCTAAGTGTCCGTTGTTGTTATTGTTGTTTGCTCACTCAGTTGTGTTGTTGTTTTTGTTCAGTCTCTCAGTTGTGTCTGACTCTTTGAGACCCCATGGACTGCAGCATACCAGGCTTCCCTGTCCTTTACTATCTCTCAGAGTTTGCTCAAACTCATGTCCATTGAGTCAGTGATGCCATCCAACCATCTCTTCCTCTCTCACCACCTTCTCCTGCTACCCTCAATCTTTCTCAGCATCAGGGTCTTTGACAGTGAGTTGCAACAGTTACATCAGGTGGCCAAACTATTGGAGCTTCAGCTTTAGCATCAGCCCTTCCAGCGAATATTCAGGGTTGATTTCCTTTAGGATTGACTGGTTTGATCTCCAGCCAAGTGTCCATGGCTATGCTTATTTGTCCATCCTTATTGTTCTCTAGGACTCTGACCTTCCCTTGATCTGGGTTAATTCCCCAGCCTTCATTTTTAAGACTTATGTTTGTGACAATGTATGTGAAAGCATTTTGTGCAATTGTGGACCCATAGTTTTGCACAATTACAGGGTTTGTGTGTGTGTGTGTGTGCGTGTGTGTGTGTAAGAAAGGTTCATGGCAGTCATCTTTTTGAAGGCAGTAACTAGGGGATTTATCCTGGAGCTATGTGTGCCTGGAAAGTACTTGATTTTACTGACATTTCATGTCTGTGGTAGATTTGGAAAGGCTATTGGGGCATGTGGAGGGACTAGAGGTCTCAATGATCCTCTCCTAAATTAGTGAGAGTTTTCTTACCCCAAAACAAGTGTTTTAGAGTTTGTTGAAATTTATCTAAGCCATTTATTATGATACAGGAGATGAAAATTTGAATATTTGACAGAAAGCATGAAAAGAATGACAGAAAACATATTGGTTAGCTTTCAGTCAATGAAAATTGACTTTTTTTTTTCTTAATAGAACAGTAGAGCAATAACATGGGTGACATTACTGTTTAATTTCTCATCTGTTAATATTAGCAGAGTATCTTACAATTATATTCATTGGAAGGACTGATGCTAAAGCTGAAGCTCCAAACTTTGGCCACCTAATGTGAAGAGCTGACTCACTGGGAAAAGCCCTAATGCTGGGAAAGATCAAAGTCAAAAGGAGAAGAGGGTGACAAAGGAAGAGACGCTTAAGTAGCATCACTGACTCAACGGACATGAATTTGAGCAAACTCTGGGAGACAGCGAAGGACAGAAGAACCAGTGTGCTACAGTCCATGAGGTTGCAGACAGTCCCACATGACTTAGTGACTCAACAACAACAACAACAAATCTTACAGGTATAGCAGGTTCCTTATGTAAAGACTCCTTTTACTCAGCTGACTTGTGTGAAATAATGGCTATAACTGAGTTATAGTGGAGACTGTATTCCCCATCTGTGCATCCATCCTGCCCTTCCTTTATTGTGTAGCTGCTATGTGATTTGAGTCTGGTCATCCTCTCTCCAACTCTAGGGGTGAGCCCTGATTGTTCCAAGACAACCAGAGCAATCCCAGGTCCTTTCCCTACAGAGATCCTTTCAGAAATCCAGTGATCCAGACAGAAACCAATCCACACATGGCTCGAGTTCAGGGTTTGATTCAGAAGTTAGCATCTTATGAAGAAGGAACTGATTAGAATTGAGCTTGGAACTTTTTGTTTTTTAAAGGAAATTACAAAAATTTTTTAATTTATTTATTTTAATTGGAGGTTAATTACTTTACAATATTGTAGTGGTTTTTTCCGTACAGTCACATGAATCAGCCATGGGTGTACATGTGTTCCCCATCCTGAAACCCCCTCCCCATCCCATCCTTCAGGGTCATCCCAGTGCACCAGCCCTGAGCACTCTGTCTCATGCATCAAGCCTGGACTGGCGATCTATTTCACATATGAAATACATACATATTTCAATGCTATTCTCTCAAATCATCCCACCCTTGCCTTCTTCCACTGAGCTTGGAACTTTTTTTGATGACTGTAAGAAGAGAAGAGATATAAGCAAGGTCAAATACACCCAGCAGTGCCATATTCTTCCATAATGAAGTTGGTACAGAAAGAATACAGAGCCTAGAGAATTAGTCACAAATAACCCTTGAACAAGTAATGCCTAAAGTTTGTCCTCCTGGGCTCTCAGGCTCATAAATGAATAAACTACCTGGATTGATTTTTGTTTTTATTATTTGCAACCATAAGCCTCATGGCTGTCATGAGTGTATGTATCCAGTGGCATTTTGATAAACTTGCATAAGGATAATAATGGTATCTTATCTTGGGTGAGGAACTTTGGGATTTGTTTTCCAGAATTTGCATACATTTCTTCATTAATATTTACAGTGGTTGGTGCACAGAAGTCTATAGTTTTGTGATTATCTTTGCTTCAAAAAGAAATTGTGATACAGAGAAATTAAGCAGTTTCTTTCAGTTTAATCCATAATCATGTAGAGTTAAGAAATTAAAGAAGTTGTACAGGAGAATAGAGTGGAAGAGTTGAAATACACACAGTAATTTAAATGGGGCGAAAAAAACAGAAATGGCATGGAAAAAGTTTCTCTTTTTACAAAATTAAAGAAAAGCATCTGGGTTAGATCTTACAGTTGAAGAGAGAACATTTATGTCTCTAGTCTCATTTTAATGCCTCAACTCCACAGTAATTACTTTCCTTCAAAACTTAACATATTGAAGTGAAAAGGAGCACACAGTCTTAGCTGCAAGCTGGATGCAAAGAAGGATAATCAGTCAAATGATAAGATGATGAGCTTCTTAATATCTTTTTTATTATTCCAATTTTTAAAATTTGTCGTGTTCACGTTATGAGTGAATAAAAATGAACAATACTTTTTCTTCTCTAGTAAGCTGTTATCTGATTGTAAGTTATTTAAGGAATCCTGGCTCAGAGTGGTATTCCTCCCCGGACTGAGGGTCTAATCCAGGAGAATGTTTCTCTAGTAAACAGAAGAAACCTGGACAGGGGGCTGTGGCTACGACCTACCACCAGGTCAGCTTCTAGTTTTTATTTTCAGCGAATGACTAGAGACACAAAGCTGTGCTGTGTGAGTCATTAGCTGATGGTCACTCTGTTGCTAGAACGTTCCATCCTGCAAATGTCAACATTAGAGTGCTCGAAAGTCCCAAGAGATTTCAGAATGAGTTGCCAATTAAAGCTCAGCATCTGTGTAGATTAATAAGAGAGGAGATACTCTCCAGAGCACCAAAATATGGGTGGTTTGAGACAAGCAGACATGTGGCATTATCAGTCATTTTTGTAGTTACAAAATGTTGAGCCTCTGTTTGCAGCTGACATCCACATTGCTACAATTTTCATAAGACAAATTGTATTATTTGAGATATTTTTCTTCACTGCAGTGCCTCTAAAATAAAAGGCATTAATTTTCAAAAGATATTAAGACTACTCATGTTTGGCTATATGTAATAATGAATCATCTTATTAATAATTGCAAATAGTTTCCTGGAAAATTACTAAGTTATCTGTTGTATTCAAGGACATTTGTCACCTCTATACTTTAAGCCTTGAAAGACACTGGTATTTGCATATAAAAGCTCATGATAAAATGCATGTATCGGTATTATTCTCTAGGTAATGCAGATGGCACAATTCTTATCTCTGACCTTGACCAAAAAGATTTCATTGCTTTATTGCTCATGATTGTAGAAGTATTCAGGTGTCTGGTTTTCCTTAATTCAACCTTTTTTAAAAATTGAAGTAGAGTTGATTTACAATTTTCACATATACTGCAAAGTGAGTTAGTTATACACATACATGTGTGTATATACACACATACACACACACACACACACACACACACACACACACACAGGCTTCCCTGGTGGCTCAGATGGTAAAGCATCTACTTGCAATGAGGGAAACCTATATTTGATCCCTGGGTTGGGATGATCCCCTGGAAGAAGGCATAGCAACCCACTCCAGTGTTCTTGCTGGAGAATCCAGCAATAATCCCCATGGACAGAGGAGCTTGGCAGACTACAGTCCACGGTGTCACAAACAGTTGGACATGACTGAGCAATTAAGCACAGGATATAGGCAGATACTGCTGCTGCTGCTGCTGCTACTGCTGCTGCTGCTGCTGCTTCTGCTGTGGCTAAGTCGCTTCAGTCGTGTCTGACTCTGTGCGACCCCATAGATGGCAGCCCACCAGGCTCCCCCGTCCCTGGGATTCTCCAGGCAAGAACACTGGAGTCGGTTGCCGTTTCCTTCTCCAATGCATGAAAGTGCAAAGTGAAAGTGAAGTCGCTCAGTCATGTCCTACTTAGCGACCCCATGGACTACAGCCTACCAGGCTCCCCCCGTCCATGGGATTTTCCGGGCAAGAGTACTGGAGTGGGGTGCCAGTGCCTTCTCTGAGGCAGATATTAGATATTCTTTTTCAGATCCTTTTGAAAAAGTTTTATTTTATATTGGAGTAAAGTTGATTTACAGTGTTACATTAGTTTCAAGTGTAGAGCAAAGTGATTCAACTATATAAATATATACGCAAGTATCTATTCTTTTTCAAATTATTTTCCCATTTGGTTTATTACAGAATATTGAACAGAGTTCCTTGTGCTATACAGTAAGTCCATTTTGCTTATCTATCTTATATATAGTACTATGTATATATTAATTCCAAACTCCTCACTTATCCCTTCCCCTTCCCCCTTTGGTAACCATCAGTTTGTTTTCTATGTCTGTGTATTTTATTTTTTAAATTGAAGCAGAGTTAGTTTAAATATTATATTAGTCTCAAGGGTACAAGATAGTGACTCGGATTTTTTATATATAGTAGTTATTATAAAGTGTATATTTCCTTTGATCTAGCAATCTCATTATTAGCAATTTTTCTTGTGCACACACAGAGACAATTTCCAATACACATGTACAAGATATTTACTGAACACAGTTTGTTAAAGCAATAAAAAAGATAAATAGAAATGTCCTTTGGTGGGTGAATGAGAAAATAAGTTTAATCAATACATACTGTAGAATACTTTCTAATCACTAAAAAGAAAATAAGTAGATCTATATGTACTAAAAATACACACACATAAATACATAGAATATATATATATATATTAGAATAAATATGTATATATTTGGTGGCTCAGTGGTAAAGAATCCATCTACCAATTCAGGAGATATGATTCGATCCCTGGTCCAGGAAGATCCCCCTAGATGAGGAAATGGCAACCCACTCTAGTATTCTTGCCTGGGAAATCCCATGGACAGAGGAGCCTGGTGGGCTACAGTTCATGGGGTCATAGAGCTGGACATGACTTAGTGGCTCAACGACAACAATATATACTTGTCGGGGACTGGGAGAATAAGTGCTGGAACTACTGCTTAAAAACAAAAGAGAAGTTGCTAATTGATGACCATTTATCTCTCAATCTCTCCACTTTTTCCTGGACAGTCTTGGTAGTAAACGTCCTGGATTTAGTGGGCAATGTTGCTATTCCCCCAGATTTCTTGGACACCCTTTTAAGTCTTCTCTGAGGGTAGAGGGCATGCCCTGAGATCTGCATTCAGTGGCCAGGGTCCCCTTTCAGAGAGCTGCTCTGGGGCCTCTGAAGCAGATTTGCCAGCAGATGCTATGAGCAGAAGTACCTGGAAGTTTCCTACTCTTCACCCCAACTACTGGTAAACAGTGGCTGTTGAGCAGGAGAATTTATGAAAGCCTGGCTTCCTCACCTCTGGAATACCTTTTGAGCCATCACTTTCATTCCTGTTGGTCTCTGGGATCAGGCTAAAGCTTATCCAGTGGTAGGACTCAAGCCTCTGGTCCCCTCTGTGCTTGGCTTCCCCTTTTTACTCTGACCTGCTTCCCTCGTCTCCTTATCTACCCATCTCCCCCAAGTGTCCCTCCTTAAGGAATCCCTTGCAAGTGAATCCTGGTCTCAGCATGTGCTTCTGGGGAAGCAGACCTAAGACCCTCTCCGCTCACATGCTGGTCCCATGCAAGAGCTGCTTCCTGCCAGCCTGCCTTCCCTAAAATATGGTAAGACCTTGGACAATTCCAGATCTCCTAAAATATTTAATATGAGACAACAAAAGTAGTTAATTCAGAGGAGATAGTGCAATTCTATCTTTAAAAGTATATGAACGTTGTTGCCTACCAAGACAAGTTCCAACTTTAGATGTTGGCCTTTTCATGATATAATGCCAAGTTCTCATGAAG
Source organism: Bos javanicus (assembly GCF_032452875.1). Taxonomy (NCBI): domain Eukaryota; kingdom Metazoa; phylum Chordata; class Mammalia; order Artiodactyla; family Bovidae; genus Bos; species Bos javanicus. The sequence goes on from NC_083875.1 coordinate 7,467,539, forward strand.
CGATGATACGATAGGACTGCTCAGACCAAGATGCTGGCCCCGAGCCTTCCTTTCTGGAATTGCTCAGCCAGTGGATCTAAGACATAGATGCCTTAGGCCCTTTCTTTGGGCTTTCTCAGCTTTCTCTGCCAATTATGCTTTGGTTTTGTACCATTGTTCATCAGGAACCAGTTTACCGCATTTAGTATCAAGCAAGTGCCAACCAAACTGAAGTGGATTTCTTCCCAGGGATGAGAGATGCGTGGTTAAGAAGAATCAATTTCATGAGTAATTTCTCAGCTCCATCTGATGACTTTTAGTAATCACAAACTGAGAGTGTGAAATGAGATTACATTGTAGGAAAAACAATTTTTGTTGCAGCAAGTTTGGTGGTCTCTGCTGACGTTTCTTTAATTATTCCAAACAGCTTTATCATGATCATATTTGATAGAATACAAGCTAGCACAAGAGCTTGTAGCCTGTATAACATGCTGGAGACTAAGCCAAATATATAATTAAAGTAGTTTCAGTCTATGGGATTTCCATTCTATGGAAAATTTTTTTTCCACAGAATTTGTAATTTGGGGTGTTTTGCATTCACTACAGAAATTGTAGTGTATACAAATTGTACATTGCAACCTATTGTCAGTTACCACCTATTTTTTAAAGTAAAAGGTAAAGATGGACAAAAAGGTATACAATACCCCAAAGGTAAAAGGATACAATTTCATGAGCTTTGAGAGATGCTTATACCCAAGCAACCACAACTTTATCAAGGTAGAATGTTACTATTCCTGGAAAATTCTCCCATACCTCTTCTTGGAGAGTTACCACCTCTCCTCACAAACAGAGGCAACCAATGTTATGTTTGTTTGTCTCAGTTGTTTATACCATTAATTTTGTCGGCTCTAAAACTGCAAATCCCTGGACTCATACAGTACCTACACTTTTGTATCTAGTGTTCACTTAACATAATATTTTGGAGAGTCTTCTATGTTTTCGAATGTAGCAGCAATTTGTTTCTATTACTGAGAAACCATCCATTAAATGAAGATACTAACATTTGCTGATGCAATATGTTGTTGATGGACATTGGGGTTGTTAAGAGCATTTGTCTATTATGAATAAGCCTGCCACGAACAGTTTTTGTGGATGTGTGGTTTCATTTCTCTTGGATAAATATATAGGAATGCAATGGCTGGGTCATACTCTTAAGTGCATATTTAATTGTGTAAGAAACAGCCAGGGCTTTCCCCAAGTTTATTGTATCATTTTACATTCTTACCAGCCATGTATAAAAGTTCTGGTTGCTTGCAACATAGCATAAGATGTCGGAGAAGGCAATGGCACCCCACTCCAGTACTCTTGTCTGGAAAATCCCATGGATGGAGGAGCCTGGTGGGCTGCAGTCCATGGGGTCGCGAAGAGTCGGACACGACTGAGTGGCTTCACTTTCACTTCTCACTTTCATGCATTGGAGAAGGAAATGGCAACCCACTCCAGTGTTCTTGCCTGGAGAATCCCAGATACGGCGGAGCCTTATGGGCTGCCGTCTATGGGGTCACACAGAGTCAGACACGACTGAAGCGACTTAGCAGCAGCAGCAGCAGCATAAGACATGAGGATTTCCACTTTAGCCAATCTCATAGGTGCGTGGTGGTATTTCACTGTGGTTTTAATTTGTATTTCTCTGATAACTAATAATTTTGACTCCTTCCTAAGTGCCTTTTAGTCATTCATAAATTCTTTCTGAAATATCTATTAAAAGGCTTATAAAATGGAATTACTTGTCTTTTTAACTATTGAGTGGTAGATGTTCTTTATGGGCTTTTCCAAAGGCTCAGTGGTAAAGAATCCACCTGCAATGCAGGATGTGTGGGTTCGATCTCTGGGTTCAGAAGATCCCCTGGAGTAGGACATGGCAACCCACTCCAGTATTCTTGCCTAGAGAATCCCATAGAAAAAAGGAGTCTGGCGGGCTACAGGTCCATGGAGTCTCAAAGAGTCAGACATGACTGAAGTGATTTAGCACACACAACACAGGGATTCTACAGTATAATGTTTTTTTCACTTTTGAATTTTATGACCATGTTTACAAATTCTGTGGCTTGCTTGCTCATTTGATTAATAGAATCTTTTGATGAAAATATTTTAATTTTAATAGTCGTTTAGTCATTTTTTGCTTGATTGTTATTGCTTTTTATGTCATACTTAAGAAATCTTCACCTACCCATAGTCAAAAAGACACTCTCCTATGGTTTTCTCCAGATTTGTGACTTTAGCCTTTATGCTTAGGGCTATGATCCATCCCAAATTAAATTTTTCTGCTTGGTATGATGCCTGAGGGTGGAATTGAAGTAAATTCTTTTTTTAAATTTTACTATCCTTAGAGGATAGTATTTCAACACTATTTGTTGATAAAAGGTTCCTGTAATTTCAGGATAGCTGAAGACAGCAGTTGCTGCTTTGGTCCCTGTCTTCCAATACTTCCTCCTCAAATACCACAGAAAAATAAAAGGATTTGAAAAAACTACCTCCTCTCAAACTTGAAGACAGAGAATGCTTATCCCACAACATAACTGGAGAATTTAAATGCAAAAGGGTAAAATTCTAGTGAACAGTCTGTCCTTTGCTTATCCTACTTTAAAGTTTTGTGGCAAGAAAAAGCAGGCCAAGAAACTGTGGGAAGAAACCGGGGAGAAAGGGATGGTCCTAGAATTGATCTTAACCATCACCAAAAAGAGGAATGCACTCTGAGTCTGAAGAAAATCAAAATACAAAATGAAGGAGTTTCCAGGACTTCCCTGGAGGTCCAGTGGTTACAGGTTTGACCCCTTGTTAGGGAACTAGACCCCACACACTGTATGATGTGGCCAATAAAGTAATTAATTAATGCAATTACTTTATTAAAAAAAAATGAAGGCATTTCCTGGTAGACCAGACATGGAAGGGATGTAAACATATGCATGAAAAAAATAAAATTAGAAAATAAGCATGATGTAAAGTGACCTTTGAAGCACAACTTCTAGAGAGGAAAATTGTAAAACCCAAAGGGAGAAGCAACACTTCAGAGTTCGGTGGTGAAGGAGGAAAAAGCAAAGGGAGAAATTTGGCAGGAGTCCCACAGAACACACGAGACAGCAAGTATCAGAAAACAAGCCATGCCTCTCTCTCTCTATCAGAATAACCCACTGATGAATCTCGACTTTGCCTCACTGAATGAAGTTAATACCTGTGAAGCAGGAATCTTGCAAACCTTTCCAGTGCTGTAGACATGAAGAGAAAAAGAAATAAATCTTTACAGAATTTTGAAAAATTAGAAAATGAATTCCAATACACCTTGATGAGGGGCATTTCTCCCCTCTAAAAAGAATCATGAAGCAGAGTCACCCAATAATCCCTCAGAATGGTAGCTGACTTTATAGTTTGCAGACCGAAAGGGATTTACTATTTAGTACTGCTATGGTCTGAATGTTTGCGTCCCCTCAAAATTTGGAAATTGAATTCCTAATCTCCAAGGTGATTAAATCATAAGGTAGAGCCCTCATGAATGAGATTAGAGCCTCACAACCAGTCAATCCTAAAGGAAATCAACCCTGAATATTCATTGGAAGGACTGAAACTGAAGCTCCAATACTTAGGCCACCTGATGGAAAGAGTTAACTCGCTGGAAAAGACTGTGATGCTGGGAAACATTGAAGGCAAAGGAGAAGGGGGCAGCAGAGGATGAGACGGTTAGATAGCATCACTGACTCAATGGACATGAATCTGAGCAAACTTGGAGAAATAGTGAGGGACAGAGGATCCTGGTGTGCTGCAGTCCATGGGGTCAAAAGAAGTTGGACATGTCTTAGCAACTGAACAACAACAGATGTTGGGCTTTAAGGAAATGGAAGAAGATATGTCACGGTTACTAGATACTAAATACCAAATATTTTCTAACAGTGATACCGAGTTTTTCTCAATGAATATTCAGACAAAATATTAAAAGAATGGCCAGAAAAGACTTTGATACTGGAACTAAAATCCAAGAGGAAATATCACACATATGAGGATAACAAGATTTTACATAAAATAGACTGGGAAGACTTCCACCTAAGAGAATTTAGAAACTTGTGCTACCACTAAAATTTTAAAAATGTTCATATTTGAAGGAAGATGAAAATCTAGGTTGCAAGTGATACGTGACTGTAAGTATAATATTGGGAATTGCAATATGATATTTTCAAAGGCAAACCAAAGAATGGTTTTCACATTGTCTGAGAGGATATGACTTTTACTAAGAATTTGTCAGCATTATAGACTGCAGACATAACAACAGTCTCCTCCTGTTTGGAGGACACAAATATTCAAGTCATTAGCAATATGCCCTTTGAGGAAGAAAGGCAGTTTAACACTGTCATGTTTCGTAATTAACTGTTCAGTTCAGTTCAGTTCAGTCACTCAGTCATGTTTAACTCTTCGAGACCCCTGGACTCCAGCACACCAGGCTTCTCTGTCCATCACCAACTCCCAGAGCCTGCTGAAACTCATGTCCATCAAATCAGTGATGCCATCCAACCATCTCATCCTCTGTCATCCCCTTCTCCTCCCACCTTCAATGTTTCCCAGCATCAGGTCTTTTCCAATGAGTCAGTTCTTCACATGAGGTGGCCAAAGTATTAGAGTTTCAGCTTCAGCATCAGTCCTCCCAATGCATACTCAGGACTGATTTCCTTTAGGATGGACTGATTTTATCTTGCAGTCCAAGGGCCTCTCAAGAGTCTTCTCCAACACCACAATTCAAAAGAGTCAATTCTTCGGCACCCAGCTTTCTTTATAGTCCTACTCTCACACCCATTCATGACTACTGGAAAAACCATAGCTTTGACTAGATGGACCTTTGTTGGCAAAATAATGTCTCTGCTTTTTGATATGCTGTCTAGGTTGGTCATAGCTTTTCTTCCAAGGAGCAAGCATCTCTTAATTTCACGGCTGTAATCACCATCTGCAGTAATTTTGGAACCCTCAAAAATTGGAGAAGGCAATGGCAACCCACTCCAGTACTTTTGCCTGGAAAATCCCATGGATAGAGGAGCCTGGTAGGTTGCAGTCCATGGGGTCGCAAAGAATCGGACACAACTGAGCGAGTTTACTTTCACTTTTCACTTTCATGCATTGGAGAAGGAAACGGCAACCCATCCAGTGTTCTTGCCTGGAGAATCCCAGGGATGGGGGAGCCTGGTGGGCTGCTGTCTATGGGGTCACACAGAGTCGGACACAACTGAAGAGACTTAGCAGCAGCAGCAGCAAAAATAAAGTCTCTCACTATTTCTCCAACTATTTACCATGAAGTGATGGGACCAGATGCCATGATCTTAGTTTTCTGAATGTTGAGTTTTAAGCCAACTTTTTCACTCCCGTCTTTCGTTTTCATCAAGAGGCTCTTTAGTTCTTCTTTGCTTTCTGCCATAAGAAACATAATTAACTGTTTTTTTTTAATTATTATATTTATATATAATATATATAATTTTAAGTTAATATAATTAACTGTTACTATTGTCTAAATGATGTGCAAACATAAGAAACATCCATCTTCCCACTGTTGATTCAACAACCAAAACTACACTGTAAGTACTTGAAGGTTGTGTTTCTCTTATCACTGCAGCATCAGTGCCAGGACACTGTCTAGAAACTCAGAGACACGCAACGAAATTAGTTAAAAAAAAAAAACAAACACACAGAGAATAACACTCAGGTGCTCTTGTTTTCATCTTTTTACCTCCATTACCTGGCATCTGGTAGCAGTTCAGTAAATATTTATGGAATGATCCTAACCCGTTTTCCTTAAAATGGTGAACTGCTACTGCTGCTGCTAAGTCGCTTCAGTCGTGTCCGACTCTGTGTGACCCCATAGACGGCAGCCCACCAGGCTCCCCCGTCCCTGGGATTCTCCAGGCAAGAACACTGGAGTGGGTTGCCATTTCCTTCTCCAATGCAGGAAAGTGAAAAGTGAAAGTGAAGTCGCTCAGTTGTGTCCGACTCTTAGCGACCCCATGGACTGCAGCCCACCAGGCTTCTCCATCCATGGGATTTTCCAGGCAAGAGTATTAGAGTGGGGTGCCATTGCCTTCTCCGAAAATCGTGAACTAGAAACTGTAAATTTAAAATAGGGATATACAATAAAATGTCAGGAGTCATTGGCCAAGGAAACCATGTTTTGAAAGGAGCCCTAAAATATGACTTTATTCTGAATAATGCATTGAACTTATCCTACTGATGCTTTTTGATGATTATCTAATTTAATCTTTGTTAATAAAGGCCGACTTATTGGTAGAAATTATGTTGATGAAGGTTTCTACCCCTCAACTGTACATCTAGTAAAATCTAGTGTTTGTATTAATAAATCTGACTTGTTTTGCTGTTTTAATAATAGAAGAGATGTGGATTTTGAGTGATCGCTCCACTCGTGTGGTTGTATGAACCACCTACAAGCTAATTGTTCTACAACCTGTAAATTTCTGCTTCTCTCAAGTTCTACACTTACCAGTCCTACAGACAAAGAGAAATTTTCACTTCCATTCTTTATGAAACACACCAGATGAGCCCAGTGTGGAATTTGCTGTCTTCCTCCCAATCATTCTCCAGGGTCTAGTGTCCCCATGCCAATTCATGGCTTCAATAACTTCCCCAAGCTAGTAATTTTCAGCATCTTTTTGCTATTTCCCTCAGGATTACCCTTCACTGGACCTGGAGTAAAACATATTAACAAGATAATGTGGTACAGAGCAAAGTCAAGAGGTGTCGGATGTGGGAGTTGATAACTCCTTGTTCCTTCCCAATTTAACATTGACTCTTTATAAAAATCTCTCTTGGAGAGTGGATCAATACCTGAATTCATTTTGTTGCCAAATACATATGGAAGGACTGTGCTTGACAGTTAATTGCAAAAAAAACTTTTATTACTGAAGAGGAAAATCCCTAAATTCTCTTTTGATCTGTGGGTTTGTGTGAACAAAACTTGGGTCTGCTCGCCCACACACAGTAAAGCCAATGTACTGACATTAAGTTGTGATGAAGGAAAGTACAGCACTTATTGCAGGTATGAATACAAGGAGACCAGGATAGCTGGGTGCTCAAAAAGCCTGAACCCTCCAACAGACTTTGGCAAAGCATTTTTTTTTTTAAACTTTTTATTTTGTATGGGTGTGTAGCCGATTAGCAACATTATGATAGTTTCAAGTGAACAGCAGAGTAACTCAGCCATACACATTCATGTATCCATTCTCCCCTATACTCACCTCCCATTGAGGCTGAAAGTGAAAGTGTTAGTTTCTCAGTTGTGTCTGATCCTTTGTAATCCCATGGATTGTAGCCACCAGTCTCCTCAGTCCATGGAGTTCTCCAGACAATAATACTGAAGTGGGTTGCCATTTCCTTCTCCAGGGAATCTTCCTGATCCAGGGTTCAAACCTGAGTCTCCCATATTGTAGGCAGATTCATTACCATATGGCAAAGCATTTTTAAAAGCCAGGTGAAGGAAAGGGGTTTCAAGGTATATGATCAGCTCATGCACAGTTCTCTGACTGGTTGGAAGATGTGGTAACAAGACAGTGTCATGGGGGTCAGCATTATCAATCCTTAAGCTCCCATAGGCCTGGGGGCTACATGCTCATGGTAGTTAATATCTTCCACTGGGTGGGAATTTCAGCATCTGTAAAACAACTCAGGAAATGTGCATCAGATACTATTAGGTGGGTACTTCAGGGAGGAGCTACAGCAGAGGATATGGGGGAGGAGGTCTGTCCCCCTAGGGTTCTGCTTGGGTACAGGTTTTGAAATATTTTTGCAATTTCCTGTCCTCTGATGATGGGATCTTCTCATTTTGAGGGCCAAAGAGGACTGTTTCCTCTAACTACTGAAATCTGACTGTTCCTTCAAGGCTTACTCAACCTCTGTCATGAAGCATTACTGAATTATTCAAATCTTCCCTGGGACTTCAATGCCAAAAGTAATCTCTACCACTTAAAAGATACCAATCATACACCACTTCCTATTTCAAGTTACTAGTAAACATTCTTGGATGTTAGGCTTCTGAATGGAGGGTTACATGTGTGTAACTCTAGGTGCCCCATGGCTGCAGAAAAATAATTTACACAAGATAAGAATTTATTCAATGCACTGAATAGTTTGGTTTTTGTGTTTTTCCAGGGATGGCCGGAGGGTTTTTGTTTCACTGTGATTATACCTATCTTTTCTTGCATATTCCTTTCTATAAATTCTGTAAATTCTGGCTTGGATTTATTTGTTGGATAATTTGTGAGATAGTGCGGAGGTTCAGAGGGAAGCAGGCTGTGCACATAGCATCTACAACTGGTCGTTGCTGTTGTTGTATAGTCACTAAGTTGTGTCTGACTCTTTGCAACCCCATGGAATGTAGTTCATCAGGGTCCTCTGTCAATGGGATTTCCCAGGCAACAATACTGGAGTGGGTTGCTATTTTCTTCTCCAGAGGATTTTCCCAACCCAGAGATCGAACCCCAGTGTCCTGCATCTCCTGCTTGGCAGGCAAATTCTTTACCACTGAGCCACAAGGGAAGCCCTCTAAAACTGGACTTTAGCAAAATGGTCTGTCCTTAAACAGATGAAGCTGCCGTGTCATGGTTAGGAAAACTGCGACAGAAATTCTCTCTTTGACTAAACTCCAATATGATTTTTGGAAGCGGAAGACTGTTCCTGGGTTGTCCTAGCCCCCGGCACCGCCTGGAGCTCCTGTCTGGAAAAGCTTAAGGCCACCAAAACAATTTACCTTTGTTCCAGCTCACACCTGAGGATAGGCCCCCAGAGCACTTATTAACAAAAACAAACAAACTGACTATAGTCAAGTCTTCCTCTGTCCCTTTGAGGTATATATATATGTCTCCCCTACAACCAAAGGTGTCTTTTTCAAGGACTTGAAAGCCATTCCTTTGAAATGTAATCATCAGGAAGAATGGGGCCCCTGTCTGCTCTTTGTGGGAAGACAGAATCTCAACTTCAATAAGTGCTAGCTGGAAGGCACAGCTGGCCTCAAGGCAGCCTTGACATTGACCTCTTACCCAATTTTTAATAAAGTTTCAATTCCCTGACTCTGCTTGGGTCTCTGCTTATCCCCACTCCACTCCCTCACTCTTCCTTTAAAATCCCCAGTCACCTCCCCACCAATCCAAGTAGAGCTAAACTTACTCTGCAGTCTTTCCAACTGCAGGAGTTATCACTATCGAAGATGTTTTTACCATCTTTAGTATCTGGCTTTGTCTTTGACAGGCAGCTGTTGTGCAGCTTGTGGAAAATACTTTGCTGAACTGCTTTGCGTGGTTAACTGTACAATCCACTGAGAGACAGTCCACTTTTTGCCCTCTGTGTATTTCATAGTCTTGCAAATACTGTCTACAATTAGCACAGTTTTAAATCTGTTCTTACCACTACTGTTCGGACACTACTAGTCTAGTTAATCTTTCTAGTTATGGATTGGTAGAACTCTGAACTGAATGTAAAAATATTTTCTCTCCCCTTTAGTGATCAGCAGAATTGAGTTATTCTGCACATGGCTTTAAGGTTGGTAAATACTTCCTCATTTGGAAGCCAATTGTTGTGTTCAAAATATGCAGATTATTTGTTGCAGTCATGTGGAAGTTAGAGTGACTATTTCATGTCTGACACCCAATAAGAAACTATTGCTAATGTGATCAACTGTGATTTGTTCTGCCAACATAAACATGTGTATTTCACAATTTTTAATATGACCCAAGAAAAATATATCTATATAGTATGTATGTAGGTCTGTATGTTTGAGTGTGTTTTGTTTTAGTGAGGAGGTAAGGAGAATAGAACTTGTTAAGCTTTAAGATTTACCATAATAACAGATGTTACTTATTATTTTTATACTATGAGTACATTATATACATTTATGTACATTATACTTAATCATTACAACAGGAAAGTAGGCAGTACTTTTCCAACTTCAAAATAAAGGCAATGAGACACAAGAGAGGCTTGTAGTAAGGAATTTAAACCTAAATCTGTGCTCTTTCTACTATACCTCTTTCTACTATCCCTCCCGACTAACGTATAGTCAGTAGTTTGGAAAGAAAAAACTTTTTGTTGAACTGTTCTCATGAACTTGCTAGCAGAGTCCACAACACTGAAAAACTATAAAGGGAAATCCCTGACTCAAACTTAGAAACCAAAAAAAAAAAAAAAAAAAGCATTTATTGGCTGTTGCTTAACAAACAGAGCCAGAATAATTTCAAAAATAATTTAACTATGTTCTATGATGACTGTTTATTCCAAATTTAGAGATCCAGAGGACTGTGGAGAAAGGTGAAAACTTGGCTGTTTTGCACACTTAGAGTGAATATGTTGTATACTGTTTTTTAATGTTGCAAAGAATTTTCCTAGGAGGTATGTTAAAATTAAACAAAGGAAAAGACAGCTGTGCCAAAGGAAATTGGTGAGAAAATAAAATAAAAACAAAAATATCATCCATAAATAGAAGTTAAATATTCAGCTTGTTAAGTTTTGACTCTTTTATATTTGGTAATTTATTTTCTTCTCAGATATGGTGCTAAAGTACAAACAACTCTGCCTTTTTTTCCCAGTGTGTTATTACTTATGTTTGCCTCTGCTGTGGCTTACAAGCCTCTGTAGTTAAACTTCACTAACATACTGAGAGCAGTAGCAAATGTTCCACACTTAATAAAATGAGTTTGCCTGTTTGATATAATAAGCTGTCGCTGGGACCTCCCTGGTGGTCCAGTGGTTCAGACTCTGTGCTTCCCCTGCAGGCAGTGTGGGTTCAATCCTTGGTGGAGAAACTAGGGTCCCCATGCAGCAGTTCCACCAAAATAAAAGAATAGATACGTAAATAAAATACTCTTGAAACACATAAGAAACAACTCGTTTTTTTAAAGTTGTCTTATACAAAGAATTACTAGTCTTATGAATAAAATATATATTATATCAGAGTTTGTCATAACTTTCTAAGGTCAAGTGTGACATAAGCATTTTTTTTTAAGTCAGGAACTGAATTTTATATCTCTGAAGGCTTCTAGATGACACCACTAGATGGGACTTAATTTTAAAGATCAATGTAAAATTAGAATCCCTAATAAGAACTCTTTTAGACTTTAGAATTAAACATAATTCAGCACAATTGTGAAATTTCTCATTTTTGGCTTTGTTTTTCACCTGCCATCTTAGGTTCCTCATCTGGAACTCTAAACATTAAACTGGTGAAAAATAGATTGCTAAGAGAGAACATGAACAGAATTTTAGTAAGGTGCGTGACACATATGCAAGTGAGAATACTCAGTGATGAGTAACCCAAAGGACTGGTTAGAAGTTTTGTGTGTGTGTTTTTTTTTTTAATCTTTATTGAAAATATTGCAATAGTATTGTTTCTGTTTTATGGTGGTTTATTTTTTGGGTGGGAGGGCCTGAGGCATGAGGGATCTTAGCTCCCCAACCAGGAATCTAACCTTCAGCCCCTGCACTGAAAGGAGAAATTTTAACCACTGGACTACCACGGAAGTCCCAGATTGAAAATATTGCAATAGTATTGTTTCTGTTTTATGGTGGTTTATTTTTTGGGTGGGAGGGCCTGAGGCATGAGGGATCTTAGCTCCCCAACCAGGAATCTAACCTTCAGCCCCTGCACTGAAAGGAGAAATTTTAACCACTGGACTACCACGGAAGTCCCAGAAGTTGTGTTTGTACACCATCCTAGGCTAGAGGAAGTAAATAGTTTATGAGGGTTGGGAATTCTGAGTAAGCACAAGTCATGGGAAGATGCCCAAGAAAAGTATGGTAAACAAGGATCATTCAGCATTTGTAACGCAGACCCGTCAGAGTCTACTGCTGAGCTGAGCTGTCTTTTTCCTGGTACAGGAAAGCAATATACCTTTACAAATGGAAATTTCCTTCACACAGGGAAAACTTGTGCCCCATTTTTAGAGCACTTCCCCAGTTTCATGGTTCTCACTGGCTTTTAGCTGAAAATAAGTGAAAATGTGAAAGTGTTAGTCGTTCAGTCATGTCTGACTCTTTGTGACCCCATGGACTGTAGACAGCCAGGCTCCTCTGTCCATGGAATTCTCCAGGCAAGAATACTGGAGTGGGTAGACATTCTCTTCTCCAGGGGATCTTCCTGACTGAGTGACTGAACCTGAGTCTCCTGCATTACAGGCAGATTCTTTACTGTTGAGCCACCAGGGAAGCCTTGGCTCAAAAAATCTATATGCTACAGAGGCAAATTTTGTGGTGGGATATTCTGGTACAGTTCAGTTCAGTTCAGTCACTCAGTTGTGTCTGACTCTTTGCAACCCCATGGACTGCAGCACGCCAGGCCTCCCTGTCCATCACCAACTCCCGGAGTTCACTCAAACTCATGTCCATTGAGTCGGTGATGCCATCCAACCATCTCGTCCTCTGTCATCCCCTTTTCCTCCCTCCTTCAATCTTTCCCAGTATCAGAGTCTTTACTGACTAAACAACAACAACAATCTCTTTAAATAACCTAGAAAATCCAACTCGTTGTTGTTTTATCTTTTTGTACATAAAGGCAGAGCAGTAGAATGACTGACTGATGAGGGAGTCTGGTATCTGTCAATGTTCTTTATTGCAGGACTCATGGGCATCATGGCCCCTTGGCTTTGGATGTCTAACTTTGGTTTGAGACAAGAAATATAACTGCACTTTTTTTGCTTCTTATATAATAATAATTTTTTCATTTTCTCTGTTAATAGAGAGCTTCTGCTTAGTTTCATAGCTCTTCATCAAATGCTTTTTTAATTTCTCATGCTTTGTATCTTCTTATTGTATTTTCTAATCAACCTTTAAAGTGAAATCATATCATTCATGGTGAAAAACCCAAAAAGCTGAAATAATTTTCACTACCAAGAAGGTTATTTTTTCAGTCTTGTTTCCTTCCTCCTCCTCTCTCTGCCTCCCTCTCTCCATTCTTCTGCTCACTTCCTTCCTTCCTTGTTTCTTTCCTTTCCCCATCTCGACACTTTTTTGAATATATTTCAAGTACATTGAATGTTAATGTCTTCTGGACTTTTGGCTCTGTCCCCTCCCTCCCCCAAGGAATCTAGTTTCATCTTGAAGAGTTCTCCCAATTGTCCTGTTTCTCATTGCTCTCTTATTCAGCACATGTTATAACTAAAAGAAGTCAGGATTAGCATTGTATGTGATATAAATTAGCTGGGTCCTCTAACTTGATTACTTAAAATATTCTCAATTATCTCTGCTCTTGACTTTTTTTCCCTCTTGCCCTTGACCTTATTTTACTTTTCTTGTCCTATGAAGTTGTATGTAAACATATTTTAAAGAAGACAACTTTATTTTTAAACTTTCTCATTGTTGTGGTTTCTCAAAAATGGAAACAAGCCCTGGTCTAAAAGCCCTAGTTTGGCAGTGTGTGGACTCTTTGCTACCCCATGGACTGCAGTATGCTGGGTTTCTCTGTCCTTGACTATCTTCTGGAGTTTGCTCACACGTTCATTGAGTCAGTGATGCTATCCAATCATTTCATCCTCTTCTTCCCCCTTCTCCTCCTGCCTTCAATCTTTGCCAGCATCAGGGTCTTTTCCATTGAGTCAGTTCTTCGCATCAGGTGGCCAAAATATTGGAACTTCAGCATCAGTCCTTCTAATATATACTCAGGGTTGATTTCCTTTAGGACTGACTGGTTTGATCTCCCTGCAATACAAAGGGACTCTCAAGACTTTTCTCCAGCACCTCAGTCCCAATCTCCCAATTCAACCTGTCCCCCACTCATTCTAGCTTTCTTATTTCTTCTCTCTCCACCTTTGCAGAATAATGTGATTTGTTTACAGTGTGTTATATAAAGCTTCTTTTTTTTAAAAAAAAAAAAGTCTTCTTCACATATATATATTCTTCTTTTTCCAATACTTATTTTTGGATTCTATTCAATGGGATATATTTGACTTTATGCTCTCAGATTTCAAATAAATGCAGTCTTATAGACCACAAAGGAATAATTATTAATTATATCAAGTGACTTTGCAGGAGGGAAATACTTAGAAACCTAAGTGGAGATTTTAAAGACCTTCAAAATCTAATCTACAGCATTTTGTCATCTTTTTATCAATTCTCTTACAGAGAAATTTACTGTATATTTGAGGAAATGGATAAATATAAACAGAAGATAGAGATTAACCTAATTCAGGTTGACTAAGAAAAAGAAGGCGTACTTGAATTTGTGTTTAAGGGATGACTGGAATTTCTGTAACTCCAAGTAGATTAGTACTATCCCAGGTGTGAAAAACTATATGAGTAAATTTTGTATGACATTTTGTCAAGATATCAAGTTTCCTGGTATGGTTTGTTTTAAGGGTAGTTGTACAGGTTGGACAAAGAAAAATATTTATTGCTTTGGGTTGATGATAAAGAGCCTTGAAAACATACTCAGAGGTTAAGACATTACTCCACTGTCTCCAGAAAAATCATCAAATATCTAGAATGAGGAGAATGATAAGATTAAATCTGTACTTTGAAAAAAAATGCTCTTTTCTTAAGCGCTGCTGCTGCTGCTAAGTCACTTCAGTTGTGTCTGACTCTGTGCGACCCCATAAACAGCAGCCCACCAGGCTCCCCCGTCCCTGGGATTCTCCAGGCAAGAACACTGGAGTGGGTTGCCGTTTCCTTCACCAATGCATGAAAGTGAAAGTCATTCAGTCGTGTTCAACCCTCAGTGACCCCATGGACTGCAGCCCACCAGGCTCCTCCATCCATGGGATTTTCCAGGCAGGAGTACTGGAGTGGGGTCCCGTTGCCTTCTTAAGCCCTAGCAGCCTCTAAAAGACCATGCAATTTATTTATGTACTATGTTTATTTTCTGTTTTTCAGTCTGAACAAAAAATTTTTTGTCTGAGTTTTAAAAATGCTTCCAAATAGTTAGTACATGCATGGTTCAGAGAAGATACTCAGGAAACATTTGGTAAATGAGAGAACAGATACACAATTTGGGAACTTAATTCTGGTGATAAGGTGAAGGGCACGCACATACACATTGTCGGGAGATCCTGATTGTATTCAGTCTCCAGCTTGACAGGTTCACTTACTCACTCTTGAACTCACATCCTGCATTTCCTTCTTGCTAATCCTCTCCCTTTTACTCATAGGAAAATTTTCAATGGCCCAACCCTGCTCATCACCTGCTTGACTCTCACCCATGGGAAGGAATAGCTTGAACCTCATACACCTGGGTCGATACATTTTTTTTTTTTTTTCCTTCTTAGGGCAATTACTTTACCTATGTGTGAAATGCACACAGAAATACTACTTCATAGAATTTCTATGAAGCTAAAATGAGAAGTCATAAAATTCCTAGCAAAGTATCCAGCATACTATATTATTGTTGTTTGGTCTCTAAGTCACATTTTGTGATCCCATGGACTGTAGCTTCTCTGTCCATGGGATTTCCCAGGGAAGAATACTGGAGTGGGTTGCCATTTCCTCCTCCAGGGATCTTCCTGGCATTTTATAGATGCTCACTAAATGTTGGTTTCCTTAACTTTCCGTCCTTCACCGGCTCAAGTTTCTAGCAGATCCTTAAAGTCTTTCCTGACCATCAGAGATCACAGCAACTGTTGTCACTTTTGAAGTATTCAATACACCCTTCATCACACCCTCTGCGATGATGTCATTTGATTAGCATCTGACTCTCTTTGATTCAGAACCGGGCACAGCTATGTATTCTAGCTGTTTCTGAACATGTGTGTGGTACATCACTTCATTCCTGTTTGACTCTTTGAGATCCTATGGACTGTAACTCATCAGACTTCTGTGTCCATGGGATTCTCCAGGTGAGAATACTGGAATGGGTTGCCATTTCCTTTTCCAGGGGATCTTCCTGACCCAGGGATTGAATCATTGTCTCTTATGTCTCCTGTATTGGCAGGTGGGTTCTTTACCACTAGTGCCGGGGAAGCCTGGTAGAAGAACAGAAGTAGCTCAGCTTCTGAATGTACACAGATTCAAAGTGTTACCACATCTGATCTTTGTTTTTGGTCATCAGACTGAAGCTACTGGCACATAACCTTATGCACAGTGAATGTTTGTATGTGTTGTGTTTGCCTGCATTGCACTAGTGATATTAGTGAAAGTTGCTCAGTTGTGTCCGACTCTTTGCAACCCCATGGACTATACAGTCCATGGGATTCTCCAGGCCAGAATACTGGAATGGGCAGCTGTTCCCTTCTCCAGGGGATCTTCCCAACCCAGAGATCGAACCCAGGTCTCCTGCCTTGCAGGCGGATTCTTTACCAGCTGAGCCACAAGGGAAGCCCAATAATACTGGAGTGGGTAGCCTTCCCTTCTCTAGGGGATCTTCCTGACCCAGGAATCAAACCAGGGTCTCCTGCACTGCAGGTGGATTCTTTACCAACTGAGATATCAGGGAAGCCTTGCATTGCACTCAGTTCAGTTCAGTTCAGTCGCTCAGTGGTGTCCGATTCTTTGCGATTGCACTACTTTATATTTAATCTTCCTAACATTTTGTTCTTTCAGTATTATCAGGTTGACCAAAAAAGTCATTGTGGTTTTTTCATAAAATCTTACAGAAAACCTCAAATGAAACTTTTGGCCAACCCAGCATTTACAGAGACCCTACTATCTAGGTAATGGAGATAAAATATTTTCTCTACCTCATGAAATTTACAATACCGTAGAATAATATATATATATATTTTTTATTTTTTAGCTACTTACTCTTATTACTAATGTAACTGCTTTACCTACATGCAAAGAATTCTCTGGAGAGCACACCATGAAATTTCAATAATTTCAATAAACCTTGCTGGGGTTTTTTTGTGTGTGTGTGTAATAAAGTTTTATTAAAGTATAAAGGAGATAGAGAAAGCTTCTGACATAGGCATCAGAAGGGGGCAGGAAGAGTACCCGCTTGCTAGCATTGACAATGAAGTTATATACTCTCCAATGAATCCAAAGAATGTCTGGAGGTTGTAAAGACCTCATCAGACCTACTCCCATAATTTACATTATCCAAAGACTGTCCTTAGGCAGGATACATTATTGTTATATAATCCTAAGGAATGTGGAGAAAGAAAAAAGTTTGTCCTTTCTTCCTCCTTGAGAATTCCAGACCCCTCTCTCCTTGGGGACCCCTAGACTCCTTATCAACCTTCCTAGGAAATGACTCTCTCATTCCCCCCTTTTCTTTTAGGAGAATTATGTTGCCTAGGGAAAAGGGGCATCATTCTCGTTCTATAACTACTTCCGAGCTGACAAGGGGCGTTGTCCCTAAATTGGTGAGACAACATATTCTCCTAATCCTCATATTGAGGATATTTGATCCAGGGGCCCCAAATAGTAGCTGGAGGAAGCTACAGCAGTAGCAGGAGTTTGAGCAACCATTTGTAACTTAAAAGCTTTCATGCGGCTAGAAACAAATCCAGTTATACAATTACAGATGCAGGGAGCAAACAGCAAAAACACAACATTCAGAATCAAAATTAAAAGTCACATTATGTCCATAGTTAAAGTGCAAAGTATTGCACCAGTCCATTTTAGGGTTGGTAGATGTCATCAGATGAATAAGAGACATCGCATATGATTGTTGTCGAAGGTATTCACAGACTTGGAGAAAGTCTTTTCCTTGAAGTGGAGATGTCCACCTCCAGAAGCCTTCCACTGATGAAGAGGGGACTGCTCCGCAGACCCAGCAGTTAGACGGATTGTGGAATGCAGCATAGGAGTGAGCCCAGGACAGGAAGGCATTGTCTTGAGGATCCAACGGCAGACTCAGGATATTTGGAGTCAGCAGAAGTAGACTCACATAGATTATCAGGCCCATCCGCTGCCCTTTGCTTAACTCTAGAGCTCGGGTCAGGGCCACAAGCTCTGCCAACAGAGCAATGGTTCCCTGGGGGAGAGATTTTGCTTCCAAAACCTGTTCAGCAGTCACCAGGGCGTAACCTGCTTTATGCTTTCCATCCCGAACAAAAGAACTGCCATCTGTAAATATTTCCATGTCACGATTGTCTAATGGGGTATCCTTTAGATCCTACCAAGCTCCTTGCTGGGTTTTTATCTGAAGGACAACACAAGAAAGTTAGATTGTGTTCTTATCAATTTTTCTTGCATCTATATGCTGCCATTGTTAGGTAGATTTCAGGTCTTCTGGGCTATTATATCAGTATTCAGTGATACTGGTTTTGTAGTCTCATTGTTTTTCAGTCACTCAGTTGTGTGTGACTCTTTGTGACCCCATGGACTGCAGCACTTGTCCCTCACCATCTCCTGGAGCTTGCTCAAACTTATGTCCATCCAGTCGATGATGCCATCCAACCATCTCGTCCCCTGGCGTCCCTTCTCCTCCTGCCTTCAATCTTTCCCAGCATCAGGGTCTTTTCCAATGAGTCGGCCAAAGTATTGGAGCTTTAGCTTCAACATTGTCCTTCCAGTGATTATGCAGGATTGATTTCCTTTAGCTTTGACTGGTTTGGTCTCCTTGCAGTCCAAGGGGCTCTCAAGAGTTTTCTCCAACACCACAGTTCTAAAATATCAATTCTTTGGTGCTCAGCCTTCTTTATGAGTGTGAGATTATTTTGGCTTTCATTAATCAAGTCTTTAAATTATTTAAATAAGAGTATTAGATCTAATTCTGTCAGAGTTGAGTTGCTATTCTTATTCAAGATGCTACATTAACATATATGTTGCTTTTTTAGTGTATTTATATTATGTGAATTTATGCATATATGTATTTATACTGTATGCTTATTGTTTGCTATTTCTCTGTTAAATTATGAGCTACTTGAGAACAAGTACTCTATTACTCATTTTATAAATTATTTTAGCTTTCTGCATGATGTCACATTTGAAGTAGATGGTCATTTCCTCTTAGAAGTCGCTGATAATGAAAGATGACAGAAAATTTATTTTTCTCTTACTTGAGAATTCATATTTTAGTTCTATACTTGGAGTAAGGAACGTGAAGATGCATATGGTTGTTTATTCTAAAATTTGTATTTCTCAGTGTTCATTTGGAATTTAAAATCTTAAGATAACAATTCCCATTTATTACATTGTATTTCTACACAATAAATATATTGAATTTCTATATATTAGAAATTCAGAGAGCCAATCAGAATTGTTTTAAATTTAGATTATAATAAAGGAGAATCATTATCTAACTTTTAATGCAAGATGAAATATTCATTTCTGTTCTTTTAACCAGGTTTTAACACAAACTGTGCTTTGAAAAAATATTATTATACAGTAGTATTAATAGCTCAATTTTCTTCAGTTCAGTTCAGTTGCTCAGTCGTGTCCAACTTTTGCGACCCCATGAATCACTGCACGCCAGGCCTCCCTGTCTGTCACCAACTTCCGGAGTTCACTCAACTCATGTCCATTGAGTCGGTGATGCCATCCAGCCATCTCATCCTCTGTCATCCCCTTCTCCTCCTGTCCCCAATCCCTCCCAGCATCAGTCTTTTCCAATGAGTCAACTCTTCACATGAGGTGGCCAAAGTACTGGAGTTTCAGCTTTAGCATCAGTCCTTCCAATGAACACCCATGACTGATCTCCCTAGGATGGACTGGTTGGATCTCCTTGCAGTCCAAGGGACTCTCAAGAGTCTTCTCCAACACCATAGTTCAAAAGCATCAATTCTTCAGCGCTCAGCTTTCTTCACAGTCCAACTCTCACATCTATACGTGACCACTGGAAATACCATATCCTTGACTAGATGAACCTTTGTTGGCAAAGTAATGTATCTGCTTTGGAATATGCTATCTAGGTTGGTCATAACTTTCCTTCCAAGGAGTAAGCGTCTTAATTTCATGGCTGCAGTCACCATCTGCAGTGATTTTAGAGCCCCAAAAAAATAAAGTCTGACACCGTTTCCACTGTTTCCCCATCTATTTCCCATGAAGTGATGGGACCTGATGCCATGATCTTCGTTTTCTGAATGTTGAGCTTTAAGCCAACTTTTTCACTCCCCTCTTTCACTTTCATTAAGAGGCTTTTTAGTTCCTCTTCACTTTCTGCCATAAGGGTGGTGTCATCTGCATATCTGAGGTTATTGATATTTCTCCCTGCAATCTTGATTCTAGCTTGTGCTTCTTCCAGCCCAGAGTTTCTCATGATGTACTCTGCATAGAAGTTAAATAAGCAGGGTTACAATATACAGCCTTGACGTATTCCTTTTCCTATTTGGAACCAGTCTGTTGTTCCATGTCCAGTTCTAACTGTTGTTCCTGACCTGCATATAGGTTTCTCAAGAGGCAGGTCAGGTGGTCTGGTATTCCCAACTATTTCAGAATTTCCCACAGTTTATTGTGATCCACAGTCAAAGGTTTTGGCATAGTCAATAAAGCAGAAATAGATGTTTTTCTGGAACTCTCTTGCTTTTTCCATGATCCAGCAGATGTTGGCAATTTGATCTCTGGTTCCTTCGCCTTTTCTAAAACCAGTTTGATAATCTGGAAGCTCACGGTACACGTATTGCTGAAACCTGGCTTGGAGAATTTTGAGCATTACTTTACTAGCGTGTGAGATAAGTGCAATTGTGCGGTAGTTTGAGCATTCTTTGGCATTGCCTTTCTTTGGGATTGGAATGAAAACTGACCTTTTCCAGTCCTGTGGCCACTACTGAGTTTTCCAAATTTGCTGGCATATTGAGTGCAGCACTTTCACAGCATCATCTTTCAGGATTTGAAATAGCTCAACTGGAATGCCATCACCTCTACTAGTTTTGTTCGTAGTGATGCTTTCTAAGGCCTACTTGACTTCACATTCCAGGATGTCTGGCTCTAGGTGAGTGATCACACCATTGTGATTATCGGGCCATGAAACTCTTTTCGTACAATTTTGTGTATTCTTGCCACCTCTTCTCAATATCTTCCGCTTCTGTTAGGTCCATACCATTTCTGTCCTCTATCGAGCCCATCTTTGCATGAAATGTTCCCCTGGTACCTCTAATTTTCTTGAAGCGATCTCTAGTCTTTCCCATTCTATTGTTTTTCTCTATTTCTTTGCATTGATCGCTAACAAAGACTTTCTTATGTCTCCGTGCTATTCTTTGGAACTCTGCATTCAGATGCTTCAGTTACCTTTAAGTAAACCCAAGTTAGAGAAATACTCTGGTACTTGAATGGTACTTTTAAAGCTAGTGCAGTAAAAAAATCTCCAAAAAAAATTAATGATTAGGTGTTTTTAATGATGGCAATGTATACATCTTCTGACATTTGGCATAAATATCTATTGTTCTATGAGAAAGTTAATGCAAAACCATATATGATGACTTTTTTTTTAATCAAACACTTATTTAAATAGTTAGAAAAAAGTTGTCTTAAAAATAAGTTCTGTTAATTTACTTCCCCAAATTTTATATATACGTGTGTGTGTGTGTGTGTGTGTGTATACCTTGTGTATATATATATCTATGGGTATATTTGTATATCTACATGTATTTCTTTTGTGAGCTTGTCTATGATTTTTTCCAGACCTTGAAACAAATTCCAGAACCTCTGCCTTAGATGAAGCTGCAAAAGTTGCAAAGATGAAGAAATGTTCAAAACCAACATTTAACATCTGTGTAAGGAGATTGAGATGGCTAATTGAAAATAAAAAAATTAACTGATTAGCAAAGCTGGTGAAAGTAGACCAGATGGTTTGGATATTCAGTTATTATGTCCTTGATTTTCTGTTTTGCTTGGAAAAGAAGAAAGGCACAGGACCATAGGAAAGAGAAGCCATGTGAAACAGAGAAATCAGTAAGCTTATGTGAAAAAACCTTTCTTATAAAATGGATTTCTGTTCAATCCAGCCATAACAGAGAGTTTTAGGGCAGCAAAACATTTTTAACAGCAGTAATGGATAAAATTTGACAGACCTCTTTACAATGAGAAGCTGAAAATACTTTTTTTATTGATCAGATGAACACTTAGAATAACAACAAACACCCATTTTTACAATAAGTACCCATTTTTGAGAAGATGCCAACTTATTTGTGGGCATTCATGCAGCAATAAACTTGGCTAGGAATTATATATCATAGTTTAATCAAGCACTGATACTAAAGCTGGGAGGGATAAATTCAGAGTTTGAGATTATCATATGCTCACTACTATATAGAAAATAGATATCCACAAAGATATACTGTATATCACAAGGAACTAGACTCAATATTCTGTAATAACCTATCTGGGAAAAGAATCTGAAAAAAGAGTGGATATACGTATAACTGAATCACTTTGCTGCACACCTGAAACATAGCATTGTAAATCGACCATATGCCAATATAAAATTTTTAAAATGTAAATTCATACTAACAAACTTTTAATTTTATGCTATTAAAAATATAAAATATTTTATCAAAATTAAACATTCTAAGACCTATTTTCCACCTCTCAAGAAAAAAGTCTACTCTGATTTCCCAGGCAGTTCTAATCAGGTGGGTCTGCTTGGCTACCTTTGTGCCTTCATCGCTTTTATTTCAAGAACCCTTTACTGAGTGTGAATTGTTTATCAAGCATTAATTAGATGCTAGTGCTACAAAGGTAGCAAAGAACGTCTGCCTTCAGGGAGATCAGTCCAGGGCAGACAGAGGAGAAACACAATTACAATGCATTGCTGTAAGTGTGGGAAAGGAATATTGAGGATAATTGCAGGGATCTGGGAACCAAGAAGAGAGGAATTCAGCCCCCAGATGGAGGATGCTGTGACTGGTAGTGGGTGTGCCATGAGGAGGGGGCAGACTCTGGTAGGTGATGATGCCTGAGATGAGTTTAAGGAGTCAGAACACCTGGAAAGTTCAGAAAGGGAGCAAATTTTCAGGAAATGGAAAAATACACAAATATAAGGTGGTGTGAAGTGTATGGAAAATTTAAACATGGTAAGAATGAGCAGGACGTAGGACATGGATAGTGCAACTGGAGTTGGAGAACTGGGAAAGTCGGACCACAATCTACCAAAGTTATTCTGCTGAAAAATTGTTGTGAGGCTTCCTGTTGTGTTCATGACGTTTTCCACAGTCCTAAGTGTGGCATCCAGACCTCACAGCCTCTCTCTCAGTGTCACATCACCGTTCATCACTGGGACCCTTCTCATCCCCATCTTTCTGCTTCCTTCCGTTGGTACCTGAGGGGCATCCCTAGTGGCTCAGAAGATAAAGAATTTGCCTGAAATGCAGGAGACCTGGGTTTGATCCCTGGGTTAGGGAAGTCCCCTGGAGAAGGGAATGGCAACCCACTCCAATATTCTTGCCTGGAGAATTCCATGGACAGATAGAGGAGTCTGGTGGGCTACAGTCCATGGGATCACAAAGAATTGGACACAACTGATTGACTAACATGGTTGGTTATCCATTTTAAATATAGCAGTGTGTACATGTCCATCTCAAACTCCATAACTATCTCTATCTCCCATCCTTCTTCTTTGTTATCCCCCATTCTTCCTCCTTGAAAACCCTAAGTTCTTCTCTAAGTCTGTGAGTCTGTTTCTGATTTGTAAATAAGTTCATTTGTATCACTTCTTTTTAGATTCCACATATAAATGATATTACATGATATTTCTCTGTCTGACTTACTTCATTTAGTATGATCATCTCTAGGTCCATCCATGTTGGTGCAAATGGTATTATTTCATTCTTTCTAATGGCTGAGAAGGAGAAGGCAATGGCACCCCACTCCAGTACTCTTGCCTGGAAAGTCCCATGGATGGAGGAGCCTGGTGGGCTGCAGTCCATGGGGTCGTGAAGTCGGACACGACTCAGCCACTTCCCTTTCACTTTTCACTTTCATGCATTGGAGAAGGAAATGGCAACCCACTCCAATATTCTTGCCTGGAGAATCCCGGGAACGGGGGAGCCTGGTGGGCTGCCGTCTATGGGGTCGCACAGAGTCGGACACGACTGAAGTGACTTAGCAGTAGCAATGGCTGAGTAATATTCCATGGTATGTATGTACCACATAGTCCTTATCCATTCATCTGTTGATGGACATTTAGGTTGCTTCCATTTTAGGAATCTCAGTAGTCAACTTGCCCAGATACTGGGCTTTGTTGTATTTGAAAGATATCAAACTGCTTGGAGAATACTTCTTTTTTTAACTATTTAATTAATTTATTTATTTGGCTGAGTCAGATCTTAGTTGCAGCATGCAGGATCTTCGTTGTGGTCCATGGACTGTCTAGCTGTAAGCAGATGGGCTCCCAAGTGCTCAAGCTCAGTAGTTGTGGTATGTGAGCTTAGTTGCTCTGAGGCATGTGGGATCTTAGTTCCCTGCCCAGGAATTGAGCCTGCATTCTCTGCTTTGTAAGGTGGATTCTTAACTACTGGACCACCAAGGAAGTCTCTGGAAAATGCTTCTTTTGTCAAAGTTTTTAATTTAAGTCTATAGCCTATTGGGATCTCCAAAATCTTAAATCTTAATGTCTCAATAACGACAACACTTACTTTACATTTCCATTCTTTGTCACCAATGCTAAACCACCTTGGAGCAAAATCGTGCCATTGGCAGAACAGAGATGAGGTGAGTAGAAGGAAATGCAAAGGAGGAAAAGCACGTTCATCCCATCCTGTACATCTTACCAAGCTGTGCTGACGAGGCTGTGGTGCTGGGAGGAAGGGCAGGAAGGGCACAAGGTCCCAGGGTCTTGATCTTTTAATAACAGAGGTGGAAGTTCATGAGGGAACCACAGAGTGGAACTATAGCAGGAAATACTTCAAAACCAGAAAGGGCTTGGGGCTGTTGCCATAAAGCAGAGCAAGAAAGTCAACCATGAAAAAGAAACATTAAATTCAACTGAGAAACTAAGGAAGGGTAATGTCACAGTAGAATTACTAAAGGCACCCACAACTTCCCTGAATATTTTGGCTTCCTTTACAATCAATCAATGGTACTACTCATTTGTTTCTCTGTTTCATCAGAGGAAAGATTTATGGGAGAAAATAATTTGATGGTATGATACTCCTTGGGCTTTCCTGGTGGCTCAGATGGTAAAGAGTCTGCCTGAAGTATGGGAGACTTGGGTTCTATCCCTGGGTTGGGAAGATCCTCTGGAGAAAGAAATGGCAACCCACTCCACTATTCTTGCCTGGAAAATCTCACGGACGGAGGAGCCTGGCAGGCTACATGGATTCTCAGAGTCAGACACAACTAAGCGACTTCACTATATATGTATGATACTCCTTAAGGACGGTAGGACGAAAGGTGTACATTGCTAGCTGGGATGATATTTCTTCTGGTCTTTATATAAGGAAAGCCCATTGAGAAAATTTAGATTAGGTCTTGATCATAGCAAAGGCTTCCCTGGTAGCTCAGATGGTAAGGAATCTGTCTGCAATGCAAGAGACCTAGCTTCAGTCCCTGGGTTGGGATGAGCCCCTGGAGAAGGAAACGGCTACCTACTCCAGAGTTCTCGCCAAGAGAATTCCACGGACTAAGGTGACTGGTGGGCCACAGTCCATGGGGTTGCAAAGCGTCTGAGCCACTAACACTAAACACTAACTAATAATAAGCATATGCTATAGAATGAAAGCAAAACCAATTCTATGTCTTGGACTTTTGAGCCTAAAAGCCTTTGCTGAAATTTAAAATCAAAGTCAAAAGATTGATCCATGGGGAGAAGGTATAATGATGAATACCACAATGATTGTGTTGAAAGCTTTCATTTGAATTCAAATCACCTGGGATTTTGTTAAAGTGTGGATTCTGGTTTGGTAGGTGTGGGCAGGGCTTGAGCTTCTGCATTTCTCATAAGCTCATGGCCTTAGTCATAGATAACTTTTGAACAAAATGCTGTAGAAAAGCTCTTGGAGAGACTTAATTGGCCTACCTGGGTGTCAAAATTGTCATGGGTGTCTTTGGACTTGCATTTTTTCAAATGCATTTTAGAATTAGCTTATGTAGTGAAGATGGCAGAAAAATGTTATCCTAAAATATGCTAGTTGGCATCAGGATTATTTTGAGCTAAAGGTACTTGTAAAACAGTTACCAAAGGTAGCTCCCCCTCTTTCTGCCTGAAACTGGAAGCTAAAACTCCAATATGAGGTTTGCCTTCTCTGTAACAGGAGAAAAAAAACATTCTTATTGCCAGAGAAGCTGAATTGAGCCCTAGAAAAATCTGTGCAAATAGACTTTGAAACATAATTCTTATTTTTCATTAACCTCCTATACATTTTAGCTACTTTTTTCTTTTTGTTTTTGGCTGCTGCTGCTGCTGCTAAGTCACTTCAGTCATGTCCAACTCTGTGCAACCCCATAGACGGCAGCCCACCAGGCTCTCCCGTCCCTGGAATTCTCCAGGCAAGAACACTGGAGGGAGTGGGTTGCCATTTCCTTCTCCAATGCATGAAAGTGAAAAGTGAAAGTGAAGTCGCTCAGTCATGTCCGACTTTTGGCTGCTACTCTTTGTTTAATACTTCATGGCAAATAGATGGGGAAACAGTGAAAACAGCGGCTGACTTTATTTTTCTGGGCTCCAAAATCACTGCAGATGGTGATTGCAGCCATGAAATTAAAAGACGCTTACTCCTTGGAAGGAAAGTTATGACCAACCTAGAGAGCATATTAAAAAGCAGAAACATTACTTTGTCCACAAAAGTCCGTCTGGTCAAGGCTATGGTTTTTCCAGTGGTCATGGATGTGAGAGTTGGACTATAAAGAAACCTGAGCACTGAAGAATTGATGCTTTTGAACTGCGGTGTTGGAGAAGCCTCTTGAGAGTCCCTTGGACTGCAAGGAAATCCAACCAGTCCATCATAAAGGAGATCAGTCCTGGGTGTTTATTGGAAGGACTGATGTTGAAGCTGAAACTCCAATACTTTGGCCACCTAATGCGAAGAGCTGACTCGTTTGAAAAGATCCTGATGCTGGGAAAGATTAAGGGCAGGAGGAGAAGGGGACGACAGAGGATGAGATGGTTGGATGGCATCACTGACTCAATGCACATGGGTTTGGGTGGACTCCAGGAGTTGGTGATGGACAGGGAGGTCTGGCATGCTGTGGTTCATGGGATCACAAAGAGTCGGACAGGACTGAGCAACTGAACTGAACTGAACTGAATATATAAATGTTTGGTTCTTGTTGATCCTTCTTTGGGTCTTTATTTTCTTATGGGGCTGTGATGTACGTGGAAATATCTATATATTAATACTTTTCTCCTGTGAATTTGTCTTCTCAGGCCCAGTCCAAGACTCTAAGAGGGTCCAGGGAGTTTTTCACCCTCTTTCAGTAGCTTCATGAAAATTCCCTGGATATTTTGATTGGAGTTACATTTGATTTGTAGATATAGTGAGTAGAAATGGAAATATACATAACATTAACTCTTCCCACTCTATTAATGTCTTTCTTGAATTATCTAAATTTTATTTATGTCCATCTGTGAGATTTTATAATTTTTTGGTATAGCAGTTATATATTTCTTTTAATGTTTTTTTTCCTCTAGAAACACCATGTTTGTTGCTACCATCACAAATAGAATCTTTTTTATTATTGTACTTTCTAATGGGTTGTTGCTGATGTGTAAAACACCACCCACTTCTTCATATTGACCTTTTCCTCATAATTCATGCAAAACCCTTTAGTTTGTTCTCACGGGTGGTTTATATCTTTTTTCAAAATTTTTCTATGAAAGCAACTGTTTACAGTTGACAGTTCTGTCTCTTCCTTTCTTCTCTCCTACCCTTTATTTCTTTAATTAAAGAATTTATGTTTTTAACTGGTGAGGAATTCCAATCTGACAATTTTTGTTGATATAATCACAATAGACATTGTTGTTCATTCTTCTCTTAATGGATGATATAGCTATTAGTTCCTAGAAAAATTAAAATTATTATCTACCCCAGGAAACTTTCACCTACCACTTCCATTACCAAGGATGCTATTTTGTACATATTCTTCCCAGTTCTTTCTTTTGGGTCATTCATGCCAAAGCTGAAATCTCACCTGTGAATAATTCATGACTCTTTCATGAATAATGATACAGGAGCCCATGACAAGAACTAAGTAACTTAATCAATTGAGGGGCCACGTATTGGCCTCGACCTGAAAGGCACAGAGGTGATTGTGGCTTTAGTCAGACTGGTATTGAAGATTTCCTCTTTTTCTCTTTCATTTCTTAAACAAATTACTTCAGGGTTGTAAACATGACCACAGCCTGCTTTTTACAAGTTTACCAACTCCATGAGATGGGAACTTTTTCTCTGTTAAGGTATCTGATTCTGATTGCCCTCTTTGGGATTAGGTGCTCATCCCCAAGCCAATGACTGTTACAGGGGAAGAGATCCCATCCTATCTCCACAGTAGGTGGAATAGGCACCTTCTTGGCAAATGGTCTGTCCAAAATTTTTCAGCACCAAGAATAAATGACTCACAAATCAGGCTGGGTAGACCAAAATATCTGAGGTCCACTAAACATGATCAGAGGTATCTTTCCTGACACCAGCTCATCCTTTAATTCTTTCCCTAAGCAACCCCTGAATCTGGAAGATCCTCTGGAGAAGAGAATGACTACTGCAATCTGGTATTCTTGCCTGGAGAATCCCATGGTCAGAGGAGCCTAGTGGGCTACAGACCATGGTGTCACAAAGAGCTGGACACGACTGAGCGACTAACACTTTCCCTTTCCCTAATCTCTTTATGACCTGTATATCACTGATCCTGATTTGGAATTTCAGTTTAGGCATATGTCTTGAATTAGAATGTAAGCTCCATGACAAAAGGGACATGGAGTTCCTTGTTACCTGTTGCATCTCCAGGATATATGTTGATGGGTGTTACATGGGAGGAATTCAATAAATCTTTTGTTAAAAAGAATAACTTAACTATAAATAATAAGAATCCATATTTGGGAAGAATAACCTTCTAATACTGAGATGACTCAGTATTTTAGTCTTTTTTTTTTTTAAAGTTGATAAACAAGAGAAAGTAGAACATTAGCTTATTGGTTCTCTTTTGAAAGACAATCTGTTGACAGTTAGATGTCTACTCTTGGCCTAGGAGAGCTATGACTGTCACCATGAACTTGAATAAATTGAAGGCTGATCTACATGCACAATTTTTAAGCTTTATTATTTTTATAACTACATCTTGCTTTAAACACATATATTTAAATATGTGTTTCAGTATATGTGTTCTTGCTGTTATCTTCAGTATGCTAACTTCTCTAAAACCTTCACTGTCATGTCTGTAAAAATGGAGTCTTAATGCCCACTTCATAGAATATCATGAAGATTAAATGAGACAAAGTATTTTTTAAAACTAACTGCAATACTTTGCAATAGTGGGATTTTTTGAAAATGATCATTCTTATTGTAATTGTTTCTTGCCTTTTGATATAGAGTGTGTTTGGGGGTATACTTTGTTTCAGCCATGATAGAGGTGGCTGGCTTCCCACATAAGCCATCTTTGATATATAATCTTTGGCAAGTATAATGCTTATATATATAGCATTTCTGTTATAATCCTCTGTGTTTAGGTTAACAGCTTCTTTCATATGGCAATTTTAGTATATGTGCTGCCAAAGCACTAAGGATCATATTGCAGAGGACACAGTGACTAAGCAGAAAAGAGAAAAAAGAGTTGGGATCATTTTATTCTAAGATGTCAGTGCTCAGTGGCAGGCATTCCGGCCTCAGGAATTCGGATGTTCACATGGGTGGTGGAGGACAGGATACTAGGAACTGAATTTCCATTTCCCAATCATCCAAACGTCATTCCTTTCATCTGGCTTATAAAATGTTTTCTAGGGTTATTACAAATCAACATATTAAATGAGTTTATCATTAACAAATCAACATATTAAATGGGTTTATCATTAAAGATATTGGCTTATATGTAGCATCATCTAAAACATGCTAAGCAAAACAGCAAGTAAAAACAAGGGCAAATTGTTCCAAGTAGCAGCAATAGTCTGAATCCGCTTAATGGATGGTTTCATTTTGAAAGGTCCACTCTTTCACCTGAGCCAGATACATTCTTGATTCACCACTTAGCTTTGCCCTTCTAGAACTTTCTAAGTGAAGACATAAAGTAGGCTGGAAAGGGAGCTCATCCAGTGGAAAATCGTGGGATATCAATTTTACAGGGAGACCTTCCTGGATGTGAAAGTCCTACAGGAAGGTGAAAACTACCTGGAACCAAAAGCTAGAGAGGCATACAGTATTGAAGGCCTAGCTTCAGAGAAAAGACCTGCTGGACAACAGAGACAATCAGAGAAGCAGGTTAAGATGTTCCAGTCTATTCCTCAAAACAGATTTTGTTTTCCCAGGTGGACCATTGGTAAAGAATCTGCCTGTCAATGCAGGAAACAGGGGGTCTATCCCTCGGTTGAAAAGATCCTCTGGAGGAGGAAATGGCAACCGACTCCAGTATTTTTGTCTGGAAAATCCCATGGACAGAGGACCTTGGGAGTCTACAGCCTACGGGGTCACAAAGAGTAGGCATGACTGAGTATGCACACAGACACACACACAAAGTGTGCATTATAAGAATGAGAGAGACATACCAGCAGGAAGCAAATAAAGCAAGTCAGACTGAAGCATATAAGGGCTATCAGTCTGTAAGATCTGTCATTGGTGCTATGCACCTGTTGTCGGATTTTCCAAAGTTTGTGGATTTCCTATTTTTCTTTTTATCCTTATTTATCTCTAGCCACTTGGGTGCTTTCCTACTGCATAAGGGTTTGATGTATCTTCATCAGAAATTTCACGTTTTCTCCTGGTCTTCTCTTGTTCATTCACTTTACTGCCTGCTTTTCAGTTTAGTGACTTTTCTCATTTTCTTTTATTCCCATGCTTATCCGGATGTGGGTTTCCTGTTCATCGTGACCTTCAGTGCTGGTTTCTGCCTGTTAAGTTTTGCCTGTGTGATGACTCATTTCCTGGATCACGGGACAAGGATAGGCGGATTTTTCAAACCCTGCAGTGGGCAGCCAGAAGGGATTGAGAAGCAGTGTGCATGGTCACTAGGGTGGATGAAGAGGGAGAGGCTTCTGCTAAAGCGGGAAATAACTGCTTTCCAAAACCTTTGGCTCTTACATACTTTTATCCAAATCCAGCCTGGCTGATCATAATTTGTTTGAATTCATGCATTATCCTCCTAAGTGGCCTTTCTGTCACCACTCTTTGTAACTCATCTATCACAAAGAAGCCTGATGGTTTTTCCTAAAACAAAGCATGTGTGGTTCTCCTCTGATAACACGTTTTTCTTGCTTTCCATTATCTAAGAGCAAACCCTCTTATCTCTACGAAATCCAAGCTTGACTATCAGGATCTTCACAGTTTTATCCCAACACCATCTTTCTAACCTGTGAAAGTGAAAGTCACTCAGTCATGTATGACTGTTTGTGACCCATGGTCCATGGGATTCTCCAGGCCAGAATACTGGAGTGGGTAGCTTTTCCCTTCACCAGAGGATCTTCCCAACCCAAGGATCAAACCCAGGTCTCCTGCATTGCAGGCAGATTCTTTACCACCTGAGCTATCAGGGTAGCCTTCCAACCTGGAATCTCACCAAATCCATCACTCTTCTTTCCACTCCATGAACCTGGACTCACAGCCAACAGAACTTCTCCAGGCCACTTGTGCTAGTTTCTGATTTTTCAACATCACACAAGTTCCGGTAAACCCAGGATAGCTTTCTTCTATTGCCTCACTTGATCTTTTTTTCCCTTATGTTTACTTACTGATTGATTTTTGGCTGCACTGGGTCTTCACTGTTGCTCTCAGGCTTCCTTTAGTTGTGGAGAGCAGGGGCCACTCTTTCGTTGTGGAGTACAGGCTCTAGGAGTCACAGCCTGGGTAGTAGTGGTGCAGAGGCTTAGTTGTTCTGTGGCATGTGGGATCTTCCTGGATCTGGGATTTTGAGCCCATGTCCCCTGCGTTGGCAGGTGGATTCTTAACCACTGGGCCACCAGGGAAGCCCTTCGCTCATCTTCTAAACCTCAAAGATCACCTCTTCTTCCCACACTAACTATTTGAAATACTTATTTACATTTGATGCAGTTTCTTCATACCTTCTCTGACAGTTGCTCTCACCCTCTTATCCTCCTTCTCATCCTTCTCTTCCTTTCCATTTCCTTCTTTCAACTGTTGGCAAAAATAATTAATCTATAATTGATTATAATAGGAATAGAAAAGAGTTTTATTTGAGTCAAACTGAGGACTATAGTTTGGAAGACAGCCTCTCAGATAACTCTGAGGAATTGCTCTGGAGAAGCATGGTTTTCAGCACAGTTTTAGATCTTGTCAGAACACAGAACATCAAACAAGTCAGGTGTACATTCCTTCAAGTTTTCATAAAAATAGAAAAGCATATATACAGCAAGTGAGTAAGACCAGTATGTCATATGAGAAGGGAGTCTTATCATTGAAGGAGGACCAGCATTAGTGACCCAGGAAGGGAGGCATTTAATTTTTATTTTTAACATGAACATTCTTTGAAAAAGGGAAAGTGAAAGTAAAGTCGCT